>NC_142517.1:212972098-213614197 GCF_057876585.1 Rhinolophus sinicus
GATGAAGGGGTGGCCTCAGGGAGGCCCTGGACGGCAGACGGCAGGAGAGCAGGACAGCAGGAAGTACAACCACGAGGCCCACAGCCCAACAGGATTTGGCCTGGGAGGGAAGGAAGGGCTGGTCCTCCAACACCAGGCTTCTGCTTTCCCACCCTCCAGGGAAGTCCTCCTTCACTCCCCACCCCCACAGCCAACTGGGCACTGACTCCAGCTCACATGCCCCTCCCCCAGGAAGTTGGCCCTGGCGGCCACTGCCTCCCCTCCTGCAGCCCCAAGTGCTGTGCCCCCAGGACGAGTGGGCACGGGGCGCCCAGCCAAGAGCCAGCCTCCGCTGCTTCCCAGGCTGGGTGCTCAGACCAACCTTGCCTGTGGGCCCCAGGGGCCCTGCCCACTCGCTGCCCTGTGAGCAGGACTCCAGCCCCCAACTGCGCTTGTGGGAGGAACCCTAATTACCCAGAAAGCTGCCAGGAAATAAAAGACATGCCTACATTTTTCAAAACAAGCTTATAAAAGGCCTCAGGGGCTTTATTGTTTTATTTTTGGCAGAGAAGTCAAAGCAGGAACCAAGACCCGCCCTTTTGGCTCTGATGTTTGCAGAGCTGGGGTGCTGTGGTCATGTACGCCAGGTCCCTGGCTCCCTTCCAGGCCGCCTGCTCAGAACGGCCCCTCCGCCCAGCAAGGTGGCACCAGCAAGCCCTCTAACTCCCCCATTCAGGGACCAGTCAGTCACACGTCACACACTTTGGCTGGAAGTCACCTCCCAGAGACTCTCCAGGACATTTCCGCTCTTTCCTGGTTTTATCCAAGTTGGAAATGCCACCAGCGCAGTCTCTGCGCTTTCTCCGGAACCAGCGAAGGCCAGCCATATCTCGCAGGAAAAGCCTGGGTACCTGCTGGCCAGACGTGCCCCCGCCCCCAGGTCAAAATGGGCCTCCTTCATGGTCCAGGGTCACCTTGGTTCACAAAGTCACTGCAGCTTCCTGTAGCATGTGGCCTCGGGGCCTCCTCAAGGGCACGGTCCAGGCAGCTGACAGCGACACCCCTTCCATGGACTGACAGGAGGCCCCTGCGCCCTGCCTGAGAGAGCAGGTGGGCATGGAGGCTGCACTGCCGCCCCGTCCCCTGCACTCGTTCCACAGGCTGTGACACCAGGTGGCAGCCTTGTTTTTCTCAGCGGCAGGTGTGTGCACACCAGAGAAGTGACCCCAGGCCAGAGTTAATCCTGAGACCTGGGCCTGGGGATCCACAGGGAGGGGCTGGGGGGCTGCAGGGCTATAGAGCAAAAAGCGCTGTGGGTCCCCACCAGCACAGCGCCTTCCACTCCTGGGTCTGCGAGGGTCTTGCTGGTCTGGGTGGGTCCACCCAGCTGGCCGCAGGCCCTCATGCCAGCTGGCATGGGCAGCACATTCCAGACCCTGTACCCCAACACCAGGCCCACAGTCACATTCTGAGAGGAGCAGGGGTGGGACCCACCTGTGCAGGGAAGGATGGAATTAAACCTGCTGTACTCATCTGGGGGGTGTGTGGTGACCGGGCCTCCGGCAGGGCTAGGCCCAAGCCTTTCTCCTGGGTTTACAACCTGCTACGCCAGTAGACAACTAAGAACAAAACTGCGATTTTGCGGGAAGTAGGATTTGCTGGGCCCTGGAGGAGGGACCCCAGCACAGCTCGCTGGCCTGGGTCCAATGCAGCCAGCCCTCTGGTCGGTCCGGGCCTTCCCCACTCCCCACCCACACTGGACCTTCAGAATTCTGGGCTGGGGAAGGACATCTGAGGAGGCCCCTGTCCAGGTGAGATGCCTGCCAGCAGCCCGCTTGCTCACCGCCTGGCCCCGCCGCTTCTCCGCTGTGGTCCCGGCCCTGCCCGGCCCTGGCAAGGGAACAGGGCTGGCTTGTTCTGCTTCCTTCCTGGACCCCGGGCTCTGGGCCCACATCCCGTGGGGGGCCAAAGAGGAGAGGTGGACGAGGCCAAAGGCAGGCAGCAGGCGGCAGGAGCCTCTGCACACAGCACACACACCAACACACCTGAGAGTTGGCCTTGCACTTCAAAGGCAGGAAGGAAACCTGGGTCCGGCTGCAGCCAGAGCAGGGCCGGGGGAGGGGGGCAGGGAGGGGCAGTGCAGGCAGGTTCCCCCCCCACAGGTGGCCTGCAGCCCAGGCAGCCCCAGGGCCCCCACTGCAGCCTCCCGCCTGCCCGATGCTGCCCGCCCTCCCATCCACAGGCGCCTTTCCCATCTGTGACTTCTCACCCTTACTCTGTTTTCCTGAACACATGCAGACAAGGCTGCGTAATGCGCAGCAAAAGAGCCAAGTCGGCAAACCCTCGAGAAGCCCCCGCCGTGCCCCTTCCTGACAGCACCCGCACTCCCTGCCTTCCTGCCTTATACCCCTCACTTCCTCCACATGAAAGCCTGTGTCACCTCCGCTCCCAGCTGTGTTTAGGTTGCTTCCCTGGCGTGTTCCTTCACTGCTGTATGGTTCATGAATAGCCGACATGCTGTTCCCGTCTCACTGGTGGACATTCAGGGCTGTTCCTAGTTTTAAACTATTCTTAACAACGCCATTCATGAGAATTCTGGTGCGCACGTGTCCCGGTGCCATCAGCACACGCTTGGGTGGCGGGCACCCCGGCCGGGGGACGGCTGGCTGGGGTGGCACCCGGCTGACCTTAGACACTGCAGCCTGGGGTGCCTGCCGCACAGCACCCCCCTCCAAAGTCATGACTCTAGCCCCCCACGTCACTGTCCAACACGGTCATTGCGTGTCGTCCTCTCACTCACACGGAGGTGCCTAACACAACTGGAGTTAGGCTTTGTGTGTGGCACGAGGTCATGTGTATATGGGCTCCCCGTTTTAAGAAAAACAGAACCTCCGCAGCCACCTTGTTGAAAGGCAGCCCTCTCCCAGGGCCCCGCAGCTGCGTCTGGGTCACCTCCCGGCTTCGTCCCCTACTCGTCTGCCTGAGTGCCATCATCCTGCTGATGGTGGCATCATAAGAGATCGCGGGGCTGTCACAGCAAGTCCTCCCATCTCGTCCTTCTCAAAAGGGTCCTGGCTATTCCTGGCTTTGCATTTCATATAAAATTTAGAATCGGCTTCGCACGCACCTCTGTTGGGGTTTCTGTTGCGATGTCCTGAGTACACAGGTGGGGGAGGAGAGGCGTGGGGGCGGGAGAGAGCGCATCCCCACATTTATCCAGCATGTATGTCTTCAGTGTTTTCAGGGAAGTCTTAGAACTGACTGCAGAGAAGTCTTGGCATCTCTTGTTAGATTTATTCTTAAGTACTTGGTGCTTTTTATGCCATTTGCAAATGGTGTCGTTTCTTTAATTACTTTTCTATTTATTGTTGGTATGTAGAGTCACAATCAATTTTTTTCATTTTCTAATTTTTATATTTAAAAACCAAACCAAACTTCTTATCAGTTTTACTAAATTATTTGGGGACCTTTTGGATTTTCTACACTCACATTCCTATTGTATGCAGCCAATGACAATTGTGTTTCTCTATTGCCAATCATTTTAAATTTTGATTCATTCCTTGCCGTGCGGTGTTGGTCAGGTCTCCGGTAAACTGTCAGGTAGAAATGGTGTCATCAGCATTCTTGCCTTGTTCCTAATCTCGGAAAGAAAGTGCTCTGTATGTTATCATTAAACGCGAAGTTTGCTCTTATTTATTTTGAAGATACCCTTTATCGGATTATATTCCTAGTATTCTGAGAATTTTTATCAAAATGGATGTTGAGTTTTATTAAATGCCATCTCTATACCTTTTAAGATGATTATATAAGTTTCTCCTTTACTCTGTTAAACCAGTCATTTAAATTAAATGATCTTCTACTGTCAAGCCTAGCTTGTATTCCTAAGAAAAATCCAACTTGTTAACGATGAATTATTTATCCTATTTACATATTCCTAGATTCTGTTTGCTAATAACTTATTTAGGACTTTGGCAACTTTTTAAATAAGTGAGATTGGCCTGTTATTGTCCGCCCGTGTACTTGCCTTGTCTAATTTTAGTATTGAGGTTGTACTCACCTCATACCATGAATTCTTCCATTTAGAAGAGTTGATGCATTTCTGGAGTTATTTCTTGAATGTTTGGTAAAACTCACTGGTGATGCCATCCAGACCTAGAGCTCTCTTAGTGGGAAAATTTTGAATATTGATTCAATTTCTTTAATGATTATAAAAATCAGCATTTCTATTTCTACTCACATTTGGTAAGCTGTGTTTTTCTAGAAAACTTTCCATTTTATATTCAATTTCATAGTTCTTAATGTAAAATTGTCAAGGTCTGCAATTTGACGGTACCCTCCTTACAAGCCAGAGCTGTTAGCCTGTCACGGATTCACAGGTGCTGGCAGAAGACCCGAGATGCCTGGGTCAGAAACACAGGGGGCTGTCTCTCACACAGCAGGCACCGCAAGTGGCACAAACATGCTGGCTGTGCTGGTGCCCCTGGCTCTCCAAGTCCTATGGGGCAACACAGAGGGGCCCGGGCGGAGCTCCCTACACTGTGGGCTTGCGTCCTCCAGGAAACCCTTCTCCAGGGAATCCCTCTCTTTCATAGCAAGCCTGCCCTCTCCATCCCCAAGGGGGACAACACATCACGTCATCCCTCAGGCTGATCTCTACAAACGACACTAAGATACGTCCGGGGAAAGCAGATGGAGGCTGGCATTCTCGGGACACCCAACAAAAACGCAGAGGCCCAAGGCCGACTGCCTCTCCCCACAATCTGCTTCCTTGGCCCCACATGTCCTCAGCCAAACTCAACTTTTCACACGAGTTTGCCATGCCGTCAGCACTCTCCTTGATCAGACCCACAGGGGCCAGCACCAAAGCTGTGTCGTTTGTCTTGCAGCACATTTAGCTGAGGCTGCTGCCCACGGGCCTGCATGGGCAAGGCGGTGGCCCTCAGCCATGTCCCCGGTGCCCAGGCAGCCAGCTCTGCCTGCAGCCCACAGACGCCTGTGGGTCTCACTTCCAAGGCCAGGCTGTTATCCATTTTAACCCATGCAAGGAGTTCAGACTGTCCTGTTAATCTTTGATCTCATCACCAGTAATTACAAAGGCAATAAATAGGCCAGAAAGGTGACTCCTGCTTTATCCACAACCTTCCCAGGTGCAGCGCTGAAAGTCCCAGGGACCCCCTCAGTCGAAGGCAGACCAGGATGGCTGAGTCCCTAATCCTCACCCCAACAGAGAGACGTCCCATGGCTCTCGCCCTCACATGCAAACACCTGACCGAGGACACACAGCCCACCCCAGTTTGGGGTCTGTCATTGGCCTTCACATGGATCACTGGTTTGGTTACGATCTGCGCGCCGTGTCACCAAGCATTTGCGCCTCTGTCACCACACATGACATAACCCAAAACCAAGTACGAATTCGGGTCCCTAAGACTGAAGCAGGTTGTGCAGTCTGTGCACTTGCCCGTGGGGAGCGTGGGGCCCACGTTTGGTGTCAGGCTCAGGAGAACATCTGTGACTGGCAGTGTCTCCGTGGTTTTTCCATTTCCGTAGTGCACAACAGGGGTGGCAGACCCAGGGCAGGTGCTGCCTGACTCGGGAGCCACAGGGGCTCTGCTAGGTGCTGGGTCTGTGAGCAGGGGCCGTCATTGTTCTCCAGCCCTGCACACCCCACTCAGCACCCCCTCCACGGCCATGACCAGCGCGCCCGCCCCAGTAAGTATTACTTATCTTCTCCCCAAAATCCCTACTCACATCTGGACCATTCACCTGGAGAATTCAGGTGCAATAGCAACAGGGCATTTGTGTAAGATTTAGAGACCCACGATACCCCCACCGTGGACCACCGTAGGTGACAACAGGCAGTGTCCTTCACCAAGTGACCCGTGTCTCCATGACCGAGGACCATGTCAATCCAACAGGAAAATCCAGGTGGCCCAGCCAGTGTCAAGTTGGAATCCCGAGGCCCTGTCAGGCTGGGCTACAGCACAGGACTCTCCAGCCAGGCTGGCCTGGGCTGCTCTGAGGGGTGGGACAGAGCGGCCACACCGTGTGGGGGATTTTCAGAATAGGCCCGCCCCTCCCTTTTGTCCTGGTCATTACCCAGGGGGCAGCCAGCGGAGACGAACCCTTTGTGGAGACAGCACATTCCGAAGGAAACTGCCCAGCCAGACACGTGACCAGGACAGTCTTTGGGGTTGACTTGGGGACCCAGGACCCAGCGGAACTAGATGCCTGCGGACAGTGGGGGTGTGGAATGTTCACTGGACATGTGGCCATCAGCCAGTGTGGAGTGGCCTTGGAGACTACAGAGACGTCACTGACACAAATGATCCAGGATGTCATGGGGGGAAGTGGTGTGGCCGGCGGGCTGATCAGGCTGGAGCAGCGAAGGCCCCCATGGCGGGCCGGGGAGGGGTCAGAGGTCCTCCCAGTGAGGGGAGAAGCAGGCTAGCGCCTGCGGGAGACAGGCCCAGAATCCAGTGGTGACTTGGCCTCAGCAGCACACACTCCGTCTTCTCTGCGTCCATTGGTGGCTGCGCTGCCCTTCCTGGCCTGAGGCGGATCCAGGAGGCAGTGGTGACCTGGAGGCACCTCCATCAGCAGCTTGGTCCCCATCGGTGCCATCAGAGGACACACCGCCTGTGGATGCCCAGGCGAGTGACCCAGACATGGGTGTCTCGGAGGCCAGTTTGTTCCCGCATTAGCTGGCCCCAAAGTGGGCGTCATTTTCCAAGTGCAGACCCGCCGGCAGATGGGGCTGGTGGGGTTTTCGGTACAGGGTTTCAGCCTTGCAGCCATTAGGGCTCTGACTCACCCCCAAGCCCTGAGCTCCAGACAGCATGTGAGCCAGCGGGCACAACCAGATGAGGGGCCTGCAGAGGCCAGCCCACAGAACACGGCCCAGGGCCCGTCTGAGTACAGCCTGTGAGCGAGGAATGTTGTTTGCCTGTTTAAAGGACTATAAAAACAAAAAGGACAGAGAAGGGTATGTGACAGAGACCGTATGTGGCCCATGGGTCAACAAGGTCCACTGTCTGGCCCTCAGAGGACAGCCTGTGGCGCCGACTTCACCAAAGGGCATAAATATTGGGCGCATCTGGTCCTGAGAGCCTCCCGCGACCAGGGTGATGCTTCCAGTGCTGCCCAAAGTGCTGACTGGCCTGTTCCTGAGCTTCTTGCGTTGGGGCTGTGGCTGGACGCCTGCTGCCGCCCAGTGGACACCATCGGGTTCCGGCTCAGCTGGACCATCTGCAAACCAGGCAGGCGCTTAAGGGACCCTCTGGGACTCGGGCCCACGAAGCCAATGGCTTCGCTGGATGCTAGAGGGACATGAGACCCCCCCAGGGGTAGCTGTCATCATGTCACGTAAACCAGTCGCTCGGCACCTGTAGCATTTCCATGTGGCCGCCCACCCTGTCAGGCCCTTCCTGTTAGTGGTCATGTCCCAGTCGACCCACCCCAAATTGGGCCAGAGAGTCACGAGGCCTCATGGGTCACATTCAGCTTCTAGGAGCTGTCACCTTGGGCCAGCAGCACCCCAATTTTAAACGGGGTGTAATTGGGCCCTGCCGCAGGCAGGGGGCGCTGCAGGCCTGGGACCTGTGTCAGCTCCAGCTGGGTCCGTCCTGCCCCTCCCAGACTCCGTACTCCTGCTGTCTCTGTGGAAGGGCTGGGGGACCTGGGCTCTGTAGGGCCCTCTAACCCCTGCAAGGAGAACGCTGCCAACTCACTGCTCCCACAGCGGCTGTGCCAGTTACATTCCCAGCAGCAGTGCACAGGGTTCCCGTGTCCCCACATCCTCACCAACACTTGCTCTTTTTTGGGGGGTGGGGGTGGTTATAGTAACCATCTTGACGGGTGAGGTGGCATCTCATTGTGGTTTGATTTGCATTTCCCTGATGATCAGTGACACTGAGCATCTTTACATGGGCTTGTTGACCATTCCTGTATCTTCTTTGGAGAAATGTCTGTTTCAAGTCCTTTGCCCATTTTTGAATCAGGTTGTTTGGGGTTTTATTGCTGTTGAGTTGCAGCAGTTCTCTATATATCCTGGATCTTAATCCCTTACTAGATATGTCATTGCAAGCATTTTCTCCCATCTGTGCATTGCCTTTTTACTCTGTTGATAGTGTTTTTTGATGTACAAACGGTTTTTAATTTTGATGAACTCCAGTTTGTCTACTTTTTTCTTTTGTTACCTGTGCCTTTGGTGTCACATCGAAGAAATCATTGCCAAAGCCAATGTCATGAAGCTTTTGCCCTATTTTTATTCTGGGTTATATTTTTAGCTCTTATATTTAGGTCTTTGATCCATTTTGAGTTAATTTTTTATATGATGTTAGATAAGGGTCCAGCTTCATTAATTTGCCTGTGAATATCCAGTTTTATTGGAAAGACTGTCTTTTTTTTTATTGAATGGTCTTGGCGCCCCTGTTGAAAATCGTTTGACCACATGCGTGAGGGTTTATTTCTAAGCTCTCTATTGTATCCCATGGGTCTATCTGTCTGTCTTTATGTCAATGCCACTGTGGTGAGATGACTGTTGCTTTGTGGTAAGTTTTGAAATCCGGAAGTGTGAGACCCCCACCTTTGTTCTTTTTCAGATTGTTTTGGCTATTCTCTTGATGAAATTTTAAAGCTTGCCTTTGATTTCTTTGAACATAGTAAATGTAGTTATTTTACTGTCTGTGCCTGATAATTCCTATGTCTGGAGTTGCTCGTCTTTCTGCTGTAACTGGTGTCGATTCCTCGTGTGCACAGTCATCTGGGTGTGTCCCAGGTTTTGCACGTGAAACATTATTCATGGGACTAACCTGAGGCCTGAGATGATGCTATCTTCCTCCGAAGAGGGTTTCTCTCTGCTTTGTCTGGAACCTGGACATGCTACTTGTCAGTATCCACCTTAGTCCAAGGTCCAGGCCTGCGGTGCCCTGGACGGCTCTGGTGAAGGAAGCCGGAGTGAGTCTGCGCAGGACTCTTCACTTGGGGTGCACCCTGACCGTGAGGGGTGGCCTGAGGGGTCCCAGCTTAGCGGGGGTGCTGGGCTCTCCACCTGGAGCTGGTCTGAGGGCTGACCTCTTCCTCTCCCTCCATGAGGCCACTAAAACTACTGCTGTGCTCTGTGACTGTTTCTTCTGTCGCAGACGCACTTGCTTCGGTCAGCGGCCCTGAGTGCCAGGCTCACCTCCAGTGTCTTCTCCTCAACTTGGAATCCGGACCCTCTCTTGCTTGTTTGCTGTTTGGCATCTTTAAGAAGACAGGCGTATTTATTGGCCTTTTTTGAGTCTGGGTTACACAGCCTGCCCACCCCTGAAGGGAAAGTGCCAAGGGTCTTTTCTGAAAGCACAGTTCTGACCACGGTCTTCCCAGGAGCACGGTGACAGCCTAGAGCCCGGCCCTGTGATCATTAAATCATTCACCCTCTCCCGCCCCACCCTGCAAGGCCAGAACCAGTGTTCACCTGCGTCAGAGGAGCACAGACGCAAGGGCTGTGCCTCCTGGTTGCACAGTGAGTGGGAGGCCAGGTAGGAACCAGCTGTGTCCAGCTGCAGAGGTGTCGCTCCCCCTCTGCAGGAGCCTTCTGGTTTCCACTGCCTGGGTCCTGAGTTCAGAGGCCTGTCCAGGTTCCCCTGGCCACTGGCCGGCCCACCCCTGCCTCTGCCCTGTGGGCGCTCCTCCCCGCACACCACCTCATGCCTCCTGCTCACCCTTCCAAACCAGGGTGGGGGCCCTGCCCCGCCCTCCTGAGGCCCCTGGCTGGGGTGTGCCTGAGGAGCTGGGTTTGCTGAGCAGGCCCCCAATAGCAGGGACCACACTGGGGTCTACCGGACCCCACAGCACAGCCCAGGGATGGGCGCTGCACAGGGGCCACAGCCTGTCTGGGAGGAGATGGAGCAGACCGAGGGGTCCCATGTCTGTGTCTACCCTGCCCAGGCCGGCTCAGCCTCGGCGGCCTTGGAGGGGCCCGGAGCTGCCTACCCACCCACAGCCCCCATCGGTCCCCTCTCTGCCTTCCTGTCCTGGCAGGTGAACAACAACGGGATCATCTCCTTCCTGAAGGAGGTTTCCCAGTTCACCCCGGTGGCCTTCCCCATCGCCAAGGACCGCTGTGTGGTGGCAGCCTTCTGGGCAGACGTGGACAACCGGCGCGCAGGGGACGTGTACTACCGGGAGACCACCGACCCGGCCACGCTGCACAGAGCCACAGAGGACATCAGACGTTACTTCCCCGAGCTCCCAGACTTCACTGCCACCTGGGTTTTCATCGCCACCTGGTACCGTGTGACCTTCTTTGGAGGCAGCTCCTCCTCCCCCGTGAGTTTTTGTCCTGGGGAAGGGAGGACGTGCAGCTGGGGCCCAGAGTCTCCCTCCAGGGCCCGCGCCTTGCTGAGGTGGGTCCAGCACAGTTAGTGGTCCATGCCCAAAAGCAAAAAATGGGGCTCAGCCCTGGGAGTCACTCGTCCAGGGTCACAGAGCTCGGCTGGAGGAGGATGAGGTCTCGACTCTCCCCGATCCTCCAGGAAAACCCCAAGTGCCCCAGTAGAGAAGTGAGTGAGGTCAGGATTTCCACTGGGAATGCGTCAGGATGCCAGAGTTAAACAGGAAGTTACCCCATCTTCTCCGTTCGTTAGTCCTCGATGGTACCAAACATCAAAACACATGAGCTTGAAAGTGATTGAGCACTTTGCCCAAGTTCTGGTGGGTGGTTCCCCTCAATGAGGACAGCAGCTCACCCCTCCCGTGGGTCACATCTGTGCATGAGATGGGGTCGCTCCCCAGAGAAGAGCCACTGGGTACAGAGTGGCATTTTCAGAGCTGTTTGTTCACTCATTTAATAAACACTTGTTTAAGGGCGCGTCTGGGGGAGCACTGGGGAGACAGCCCTGACGGAGAAGACAGGACACGTCTCTCCCAAAGGGCGACACAAACAACCACGTGATAAAGGTGCCAGGCACCAAGAAGTGCCCAGCATAACCCAGCCACTGGGCAAGGGCTCCCCCTGAGACTGCCATGCCAGCCAGCGGCGGGGGCTTAGCCACATGGGGGCTTTGGAGCAGGAGGAACTGGACTGTTCAGAGCGGCCATTAGGGGTGGATGTGACAGGACACTGGGCAGCAGGAGGAGAGACACACCCAATCAGCACAGTGTCTGGCTTCCTGTCATGCGCACTGGGGTGGGCAGGAGGTACGGAGGGCAGGTGAGGCCTGTGCTCAGTGTCGAGGGGGTGCAAGTGACGGGTTCGGTCCTGGATGTGCTGAGGTGGCCCTGCCCAGAGAGTGTGAGTACATGGAGACTGGGGTCCTCAGCAGTGGTGGCGCAGGGAAACCATGAATGTAGGAAAGTCGGGGAAGGGATGTGCCCAGTGACGAGGTGCTCACAGACCCTGAGCTCTCCAGCAGCCGAGACAAAAAAGAAAAAGAAAGAGAAAGAAAGAAGGTAGTTAGCCAGGTATCTCCAGACTGAGACACTCACTGTTGGATTTTTAACAAAGAGTATGACAGTGAAGCAGGAAAGATGCGCTGTTTCTGTAAACATTACCACAAATAAATTTTCACACTAGTGAACTTCTGTTCGTACAGAGCCCGCTCATATTTTGTAAGTTTTGTTTTTTTATTATTACCATTTTGTAACACTTTGTAACAAAAAGTTTTAAAAATCTATAATTCCACTACCAAAAGGTAACTTGGTAGCTACCTTTTAAATTAAACTTTTCCTAGGGTACATTGACCCACACTTTACAAAATAAATAGAAACGCCAAGAACAAGCTATTTTGTGAGTGTGTTTTTTCACTCAATAGCATTATAAGCATTTTCCTCATTCTTACGTGTTCTTCTACATCATTTAGAAAAGTATTATTTCACCTCTGCAGAGTCACTTTACCTAATACCTTTATGCCTGGGAGCCAGGAGGGGCCCAGAGCCCCTCCTGAGTTGACAGAGAGAAACTTAACCTTCTACTGTTTTCAAACCCAGATGTTCTTTAGAAAATGACTATCAACATCACATGCTCGTAAGACAGGAGTCAGGACTGAGTCTGGGCTGGAAGTGAGGCTGTGCCTTGGGAGACTTGGAGAGCCAGCCCGCTTTCCAGTGGCACTTTCCAGTGGCACTTCCGGAAGCAGGTTGATCAACATAAAGTGACGGTTAAGCTCCTCGCTCTCCTCAAAAGCATGGACCTCACCCGATCACAGAGCCGGCCGCTGGCCTCGCAGGCCACAGTCCTGCCCTGCCCTGGACTTTGCCGCTGCCCGCCTTCACGGCCATTGCCTCCTCATGGTCTCCAGAGCTCAGCGTTAGGTTTCCCTGCCCAAAGGCAAGTGCCCAGTCCCCAGCTGCATGAGCCCCTAATAAGAGGGGAGCCAGCCTGTCCTGTGAAGCTCGAAGCCAGGCACTGACTCTGGTCTCCAGCGGTGACAGTCCCAGATGCATCTTCTTCCAAGATGAGGCCATTTTGTCTACACTGAAAACCTGTGGTTTGCTGCAGCCACCGTCATGAATTCTCTCACTAGATCTTGTGGATAACTTGCTGCTTCACCTCGCACTTTGTGTTGTGGAGACAGCTTCTTTCCTTAAACCTCATGAACCGACCTCTGCCAGTTTCACACTTTCCTTGTGCAGCTTCCTCACCTCTCAGCCTTTACAGAATTGAAGTTAGGGCCTTGTTGTGGAGTAGGCTTTGGCTTAAGGGAGTGTTGTGGCTGGTTTGATCCTCTATCCAGACCACTAAAACCTTCTCTGTATCAGCAACAGGCTGTCTCGCTTTCTTACCATCCCTGTATTCACTGCAGGAGCACATTTAGGTTCCCTCCAGAACATTTCCTTTGCACTGACAACCTGGCTAACTGGCACAAGATGATTAGTTTTCAGCCCATCTTGGCTTTCCACGTGCCTTCCTCACTCAGCTTAATCGTTTCTAGCTTTTGATTTAAAGTGAGAGACCTGAGACTTTTCCTTTCACTTGAACACCTAGGGGCCATTGTAGGGTTATTAATTGACCTAATTTCAACATTGTTGTGTCTTGGGGAACAGGGGGGCCCAAGGAGAGGGAGAGATTGGGAAAGGTTGGTCAGTGGAACAGTCAGAACACACACAGTATCTATTAAGTTCGCCGTCTTGCATGGGTGCAGTTCCTAAGCACCCCAAACAATTACAGCAGTAACATCAAAGATCACTGATCACAGATCACCATGGCAAATAAAATAATGACAAAAAAGTTTGAAGTATTTTGAGAATTACCAAAATGTGACACAGAGACATGGAGTGAGCACATGTTGTTGGAAACATGGCACCGATAGACGTGCTAGATGCAGGGTTGCCACAAATCTTCAGTTTCTATAAAGCACTTTATCTGCAAAGCACAATAAAGCAAAATGCAATAAAACGAGGGGTTCCTGTGCACCGTATGCTCTCCTGCCACATGCAATGTCCGCACACTGGCCCAGAGTCGGCCCCAGCCCCAGTCGCAAGATGCCCTGAGAAGGGCACTGCCAGCCTGAATTCATTGTGAGATCACATCCTGGCACACGTCTCTAGAAAGGAGATTAATGCCTGCCGAATGCCGAGATCCCCCTCAAAAATGTGCCCACACACACTCGCATAAGCCACATCAGACGTGCCCATTTCTCTGCACTGCAGTCAAGCGCACTAGCATTTTCCCTCCTTGCTAACTATACAGGCTAAGGGGAAGCCTTTTTAAAACGTACACGTCTTTGATTTCTAGCAATGCTGAATTTGTCCCAGTATTATCAGCTAGTTGTATTCTATTGTGATGAGTCTGTGCACAGCCTTTGCCAATTTTTCTGTAATCTTTTAGGTCTGATTCTTACTGATCTGTAGTTCTTCCTGAATTAAGGACGTCATCAGTTTTATCTGCCTCATGTTATAAATACACTTTTCACTTTGCTGTTTGCCATTCAGTTTGAGTTGATGGCACTGTTTTATTCAGAACATTTTGTAGCCAACATATGAATCTTCTTTTTGGTTTCACATTAACAAATGTGTTTAAACGTCCTTCCCCCAGAGGCCCTACACATCTGACTACATTTTCTTCTAGGACTTGGACGGTTTCATTGACAACTTTACTTGATTCGGATGTATTTTCATGAGTGATGTAAAGCTCTGATTTTATTGTTTTTTCAGAATTTCCTATTTGTCCTAAGATCCCACCCTTTGCTCTAACTGAAATAGCACCTCACATGTACTACCCACTAACCTTTTGGCGGAATAGAATTCCATGAAAACCATAAAACCTAACTGTTAAAAACAGTTTGCCTTGATTCCTCTTTTTATCTTTCCCCGGTACTTTCACGTCCTTGTGCTTTTCCCACGAGTGAGTTTTGTGGATTTGGCCACGTGAGCACTATCCCTGTGTGCGCCCGGGCCCCACAGGGGACAGTGTCTGCTCCCGGTGTCCGCGGGTCCCAAAGCCCCCTCACCGTGTTCATTCCCTTGCCAGACAACAATTACTGGGGAGGGGCTGGACTGAGCCAAGGCCTTAGGCACGGGGACACAGTGGAGGATGGAGGATTTGGCTACCGAAGTCCTACCCTGTGGCTGACCAACCATCTAGTTAGGGAGGAAGACGAGGGGTCAGTGGATGATGACAGTGTGTGCAGGGGTGGGGGGCTGGACAGGGCCTTGGAGCAGGGACAAGGGGCTGCAGGGCCCTGTTCAGGTCCCCCTCCTCGGCAGGTCAACACGTTCCAGACTGTGCTCGTCACTGACGGCAAGTTTTCTTTCACCATCTTCAACTACGAGTCCATCATGTGGACCACCGGCACGCATGCCAGCAGCGGGGGCGATGCCACTGGCCTGGGGGGCATCGCGGCCCAGGTAGGGGCCCCTGTTCCCCACCTCCCGGACTGTCCTGAGCTGATGAGGAGGGCAGACCCCCTTCCCCCCACACACACAGTACTGAGCAGAGGCCGGTGTGAGGCGATCCGAGCCCTCACAGCCCAGAATGACAAAAGAATCCTTGTGCCCAAGGCACCTTTGTCCTGACCCACAGGGCCTGGCACTCAGGGACAAGAGGGTCCTGAAGTCTCTGCACTGACTGCCCCTGGGTCTGGTGGGGCTGTGGCTCAAAGGACTGTGGCCAGCAGGAAGTCCCAGGTGTGGAGGGCATGGTCAAGGGTCAGCACCCAGGGGCCTGAAGGTCCTTCTGGCTGAGCAAGAACCCCCCACCCATCTATTTCCCCCAGAGTCACACTTGCCCCTGGGCCCTAGGGGAGACCCAGAAGCACAGCAGAGAGCTGCTGGGGCAGCTGCCAGGACCCAACAATGTTCTTGGCTCTGGGAACTGTCATTGCCATCAGTACCTGGCTGGGAGGCTGCTGACCAGGGCAGGGACAACGTGGGGGGTGGGGGTGAGGATACCCCTAGATCTTAGAGCTCCCCCGCTTACAAGGCCGTCTCCCATATGATCTCTTTGACCCTGGCTAACCGGGGGAGGTGGGTGTCAGCAACACTAGGGAGACCTGCGGACCCAGCCCACACCTGCCCCCACTCTCTCCACACCCACCCAGGCTGGCTTCAATGCGGGGGATGGGCGGCGCTACTTCAGCATCCCCGGCTCACGCACAGCGGACATGGCAGAGGTGGAAACCACCACCAACGTGGGAGTGCCCGGGCGCTGGGCGTTCAGAATCGATGATGCCCAGGTGCGCGTGGGGGGCTGCGCCCATACAAGTAAGAGGACCAAGCGGGCGGCTCAGGGCGGTGGGGGGCGGGCGGGTGTGGCCTAGGGAGGGGCAGGCGGAGCGGGCGGGGCGGGCTACAGGGAGCGGGGGGAGGAGCCAGGGTCTCCTCTCCGCACCTTCGAGCCCAGCTTCCCTCCTGGGCCGGGAGGGGCACCCGGCAGTCGCCTGTGCTCCCCAGGGCCACCTGGGAGGCAGGTGCTCTGTTCGTCCCATTTCCCCTTTCTGCCGGGATTGCGGCTTGTTTGATCACCTGGGCATCTATGTAGCGGGCAGGAGGGAGACACCCAGGGGTCCTTCAGGCCCAGACACAGCAGAAGAGGGAGGGTCCACCCGAGGGGCGAGCACACGGCTTGTGGGGACAGTCGGACTGGCCGCAGAACTGTGTGGCACTGGGCGAGTCTCACAGACCCTCCTGAAACTTTACTGCTTAGAAACGGAGGGAGGGATGTCAAGTTGTTGACGCAGCTACTCCGCCGAGAGCGGACGCTCTGCCAAGCTTGGGTCACAGTGAGGTGGGTCCCGGGACCTTCCCCCGCGGGTGGGGACCGACGCTACCGGGAAGGGCTGCTTCCCTGAACATCGAGTCTGCAAGAGCGAACCAGCGCGGTGGCGCCCATCCAAACTGGCCTGGTGGACAGGCGCGCACCCCGCGGCAGGGGCCGGGGCAGGCAGAGATGCGCACGCACCACGTAGGGACAGACACCGCGCTCGCGCCGCGGGGCAGGGGCCCGCGAGGACAGGCGTGCACGAGCGGGCAGGCGTGCGCGCGCACCACGCTTAGGGCTGGAGAACTCACAGAGGACTCCGGATGGTGCCCCGGAAGAGAGACCTGAGAGCCGAGCCCGCCCACTCCCGGGGGCACCGAATGGGCCCCAGCCCGAGCTTAGGGGGTGAGGGAGCCAGAAGCCAATGACTTCGCCCCCTTCCCCAGAGTGGCAAGTGGGCACCTGAGAGGCAAGACCTCCTACAGTCCGGGAGGGCCAAGGCAGTGGTGGTTCCGGGGGTAGGTGTGTCAGGCGCGCTCATGTGGGTGGGAGGCAGAGAGGTCTGCTTGGTTGTCACCTGCCAGTGGCCAGGGGCTGGGGCTGTGTTTGAAGAATAAGATATGGGTGCAGGTGCTCTGGTGTGAGTGGGTGTCAGGCAGGCGTGGGCACAGGTATGGGCGCACGTGTGGGCAGGTCCATGCTTCCCTGAAGAGGCTGCAGGTTGCGACCCCAGGAGTGGGGTCCTCAGAGGAGGATCCAGCCAGCCCTTTGAGGTCCTGTCTTCCATGGACAGGTGCTTCTTGCCCACTGTCCCAGGCCTCTGAGAGGAGTAGGCACTGCCAGGTCCTCCAAACTGGCCTCCACAGAGGCCTCAGGAGCGTGGTGCCCTGGGGAGGGCCAGTGCCCTGGTGTCCCCACCACCACACTGAAAGCCCAGGAGATGGAGCCTTTGCATATCAGTCCCAGGGTTACCAGGAAGAGAGGGTCAGTTTACACTCGAGAGGCACTGCATCCACAGCTAGAAGTCTAGCTCCTGAGCAAGGCTAGTCCAAACCACAATGTAGCCACACCACTGTGGACTGAGTGACAATGTGACTGAAGGACTGGAAAGGTACAGGCAAGGAACAGGAACAGTCCCAAGACACCCACAGCTTTGATGATGTTCTGGACCACAGAGTCCTTTCCGGAATGTCAATGCCACGCCACCTGTCCCTGGGGCCGTTCTAGTAACACGAGATCCAAGACCTTGGGATGCTCCAGTCACCTGCCAATTTGTGCTTATTGGTCACAGATTTCAGTAGCCTTGCTTCTCCAGAGAGCCAGAGTTCCATGAGCTGAGCTCTATGGTCTGCCTGTCCTAGGGGCCTGGGCATGGGGGTCAGTGGCCCTTGGGAAATACCAGCTTTGAGAAATACCAGCTTCAGCAGCTCTGAGCAGTCCCCTCATTTTCCACCTAAGGAAACCTGAGGGGCGCAGGGCACTCCGAGTTTCTGTAAATGTCTGAGGCAGTGCTGGGACCAGACTGCGACCCCCCAAGGTCTGAGAGTCCCCCCACACTGCCTCCGGTTTCCACTCAGGGACCCCCTCATCCACGAGGACTCGTCTCCCCATGTTGCTGTGTGTCCTCAGGTCCCTGTCATCCTAGCAGGGACAAGTATGGAAGTTGATGGATTACTTGGTGAAAGGTGAAAGGGATTCTGGGACGGCCCTCCCTCCATGGGCAGCCAGAGTCACAGCTTAGGAAATGAAACCTCAATGGGAAATACAGGCAGAGGGCAGATGTCAGTCACACTGGGCACCCTGTGCAGACCGGGAAGTGAACCCTGGCTGCTAGGCCGCCTGCAGAGGACACAGTCATTCCTCAGAGATGTATCCTTTGGGTCAGGGAGGGAAGGTGTGATGGCTCCGCCCCTTGCTGTGCCCGCAGCCTCCGTGTGCCTGGCCCTGCGCCCGTGCCTCAATGGCGGCAAGTGCATCGACGACTGCATCACAGGCAACCCCTCCTACACCTGCTCCTGCCTCTCAGGCTTCACGGGGAGGAGGTGCCACCTGTGTGAGTTTACTGCTGGGACTGTCCGCTGGGAGGCACTGGGCTCTGGAGGAACACTCCCAGAACAGCCAGTGGTCTGAGCCAAGGTCAAGGGTCTGTGTCCCGTGGTGTGGGTGACAGGTGTGGGGTACCACTGAGGCGCCAAATGCAGTGGGTCTGTGACTGTGAGTACGGTGGGCAGTACTGCAGCTGCTGTCTGAGCCCACGGCCCCTGGAGCAGAGTGAGGCCCACGAGGGCCAGGCTTGCTGTCCCCTCGCCCCCAGGAGTGGCCGATCCTCCCAACCTGTTTCCTCCACTGAGGCCCCTGCGCCATTTTCAGATGTGAACGAGTGTGCATCTCACCCGTGTCAGAACGGCGGGGCCTGCACACATGGCGTCAACAGCTTCAGCTGCCAGTGCCCGGATGGTTTCGGGGGACCCACGTGTGAGACAGGTAAAAGGAGCCTGCTTGGGCCCCGCGGGCCCACTGGCTGCAGGCCAGGGCCAGGTTTCAGACTGAGCCAGAGTCAGGGCCTGACTGGCCACAGGGCCTGGCTGAGAGCCCACCAGCTGTGGTAGAAGCCATCAAACCCCTCTCACCCCAGGCCAGGCTTGATGAGGTGGGACAGGTCAGCTGTGGGATGGGGAGGGGCACAAACCCCCACTCTCCTGCTTGTGCCCTTGGAACCCGGAGCCCCAGCTGCTCCTGGCAATGGAGGCTGTTTCTCTCCAGCCCCCAGGGTTCTCACAGCCTAGGCGTGGTTTGGGGTTGCTCTGGACCCCTTGCTGCTTCCAAACCATGGCCATACCCACTTCCTAGCGGCTCTTAGGAAGCAGCTGGTTCAGATCCGGCCCACACCTGCCCTGCCCCCAGTACCTTTCTCAGGCCTCTCACCCTGGCCTTTCACCCACCTGGCCTTCAGCTGCAGTGTGGATTCACGTGTCTGGGCTCAGTGAGGCCCCCAGGAGGACCTGGGGCTGGAGCCTGGACCCCTGAGCCTTGGCCTCCTCATAGCCACTCCACCGACATCCACGGATCCAGCCCCTACCCCCCTCTGAGGTTCCTGGTCTGAGGACCCATCTCAGCCCCCAGAGCCTCTGACAGCAGCGTCCCATCGGGTCATTGGTGCATGCTGCTTGCCTGAGTCTCCCCTCCCCCATCGACACCCAGCCTGCTCTCTGGTGGAGGTGGGGTCACTGTGTGCAGTCAGCCACCAAAGCACCGCCACACCTGGGGGGCAGGCCCTCCCCTTCCTCCTCTCCTCCCTCCTCTCCTGGCCCCCCACAATTCCACCAGGGGGCTGCTTGCTCAGACCATCTGGTCCCTGTATTGTTTTTCAGCGGCCACCAGGGAGTCAGGGAGGCCACATCCCTGGTAAGGGGTGGGTCAGAGGGTGGACAGAGATGGGGACACCACTCTTCCCACTATGACTGGGGGTTGAGTGCCTTTGCACCAGCACTCCCTGCAGCAAGATGTCGCCTCCCCCACTTCGGTCCCCCCTGTGCCCCAGGACCATTCAAGCCCCTCCCGCACCCCTGGGCACTGCTCACCCCTCAAGGCTCCATCACAGGCTGTGTCCCCCCAACCTGACAGGGTGCAGCCAGTGCCCCAGAGTCTGGGTCTGCGACCACTGCTCTTGTCACAGTTGGTCAGCTTAGCATGAGAACGGCCTGGGAGGGTGGGAGCTGGATTTGATTCACCCCTGAGACCCCGGCCCAGCGCATGCAGCCTCCTTCCACCCAGGTCTACTGAAATAAACCAGATTCAGACCAGCTTTCAGCGGCTGGTGGGTCGGGACTGCCCTGTCAGTCCCCTCCACTGCCCCCAGGGGTCATCACAGCCAGGAGTCCAACGGTCTTCCACCCTCTGCACTCGTAGCACTGTCTCCATGTGACACCAAAGAGTGTGCGAACGGCGGCCAGTGCCAGGCAGACAGCGGCTCCGCGGTGTGCGTGTGCCAGGCCGGCTACACCGGCATCGTTTGCGAGACGGGTGAGTGGCCCGAGCACGGCGGGGCGGGGCGGGCGGGGCCGGGCCTGTAGAGAAGGGGCGGGGCCGGGGCTGGCGGGCGGGGCCGGGGCTGGCGGGCGGGGCCGGGCCTGTAGAGAAGGGGCGGGGCCGGGGCTGGCGGGCGGGGCCGGGCCTGTGAAGGGGAAGGGAGGAACTGGGCGGGGAGAGGTTGCCGCCGCCAGACGCCAGTAAGCTGATCAAGGCTGGCTTGGTGCGGAGCTCCCACTTCTGCTGCCCGCAGACTTGGACGAATGCGGCTCCGACCCGTGTCTTAACGGAGGCTCGTGTGTGGACCTCGTGGGGAACTTCACCTGCCTGTGCGCAGAGCCCTTCGAGGGACCGCGCTGCGAGACAGGTAATGGGCACGTGCCCCCACAGGTGTCAGTGGTCTTGAGGGTTCACCGCCCCCTTTCCCTCACTGTCCGGCTCAGTCCCCCGTCTCCTGCACCAGCCTGTCCCCTGAGTCGCTGACTGCGGAGGAACTGGAAGCAAATGACTGTCGCTCTGGTCCCGCTCTGCCTCAGGTGCTGTGTGAGGCTGAGCAAGTCCTCTCTCCTCGCCTCGCCTGGTCTTGCAAAACGCAGGGATGGCTAAGCACATCCTCAAGGCCCCTCTCTCCGCTGGGGAAAGTCCTGGCCTTTAACAGCCTTTCTCCCTACTCCAGAGCCCTCCCCACACAAGGGGACGCACCATGGCAGCACCGAAAAAAAACCCTGGACTTTACTGCGCGTGATGAAATCTGCTACATTCTTTTCTATGTCATGTTCTTTGAACTGCTGGTCATGACTCAGATCAATGAAAAGGCCAACTAGATTTTACAACCCATAGAATAAATCCGGGGCATCGTGCCCACCTCCAGCGGCCCCCGCCCCTGTACACGCAGCACCGGCAGCTTCTCACCAGGGATACATTTCAGACAAAAATTAGATTTACTTTGAGGGTAAAAACTTAAGAAGGAAATTACATTTTACCCATAAGTAAGAAAAAGATGGACGTTGTGCCTGCCTTTAGTCATTGGGTCATATGGCCACATGCAGGCCGTCTGTGACCTCAGGAGAGGGCAGCACCCGGACCTGTTTGGTTGCTTAAAATCTGTTTCAATTATCCTTGCCCAGATTGTTATCGAACATCAGTGTGTTTAACAAACTCATGTCAGAAAATAGCTAAGTGATTTCAAAAGATTTTGCAAAGAAACCACGTTTTGCACAGAATAAAGCAAATGAAAGCAAACAGGAATAAACAACAGAATTGACACTTCTACACCTAATACTCATATATGCTTATTAGCCACATGACGTTCTGTAAGAAGGTAACCAAAATTTGGAGGGAAAAAAAAATAAATATCTATATCTATCTATCTATGTATCTATATATATATCTATTTATATATCTATATATATCTATATCTATATATATCTATATATATCTATATCTATATCTATATCTATATCTATCTATATCTATATATATCTATATCTATATCTATATCTATATCTATCTATCTATCTATCTATCTATCTATCTATATATATATATATATATATATAGAGAGAGAGAGAGAGAGAGAGAGAGAGAGAGAATATCTAGCCTCCTGCTTCTGGCCAAGAAGGATTACTGTTCTGGGAATTTCCCTCTCACCATCAAGAACTAGAAAACCAGACAAAATATGTGAAACAACAGTTTTTAGCCATTGAACAATAGACAGCACAGGACCCTCGTCCTCAAGAAGAGGGAATGAAATGAGGCGAGCCCTAGTCACCCCGGTTCTGCCTGGGGGCAGTACAGGCCGCTATGCATTGAGGGGCCCAGACTCCAGTAGTCCTTCTGAGTCTCTGAGTCAAGCAGACAGAGACTCGAGTTTTGTGGCTGGAATTTGTGGGTGGAATATGAATGAGGATGGAGCTGCTGGGGGGGGGCAAAGAGGGGAGGGAGCATGAAACCAAAATCTGAAGCTCTGCAGAGGGACCCCCTTGAGTGTTTGCTCAGTACAGTCTGGGGTGAAATCCACTAGGATGGGAGCAGTGAGTCCGGCCGTGGCTCTCAGCAGGACTGGCAATAATTTGCCTCTCTACCAGCCAAGTGGAGGGAGCTTTTTGTACCCAGGGCCAGCTCTGCATGGTGTCCTTAGTGGAATGTCACCTTCGCAGTGAGCTTTAATACAAGCTGAACTAAAGGTGAATCTGACCTGCCCTAACAATCAGACTGACCCCAAGTACTTTAGCTGTATGCCAGAATAAAATCCAGTACTCTTTAAAGGAATATAACAGAATCCAGGACCCTGAAATAGACAATAAAAAATTATCAGGCATACAAAGAATATAGGACCCACATCCAGGAGAAAAGTAGATCAATAAAAACAGATGCCAGAGAGGATTAAATTAGTAAATATGAATGTTTGATCACCTGAGATGACTATGCCCAAGACTGCTGAGGGAAAAGATCATAATGAGAAGTAGGAGATAAAGAAACTTCTAGAGATGAAAACATATTATCTGAATTTCAGAAATACACTGGATTGTATTAATAGTAGGTTAGACACTGCAGAAAGAAATATCAGTGAACTTGAAGAGAGAAATAGAAACAATTCAACATGTAGCACAGAGAGTGAGACTAAAAGACCAGTTCTTCAGTGATTGGAACAGATGTCAAGACATCTCAAACATGTGCATTTGGAATCCCAGGAGGAAGGAGCGGCTGGGGGCACAGAAAAAGTATATGAAGAAACATTTGCTGCATTTAATGAAAACTAAAAGCCACATATCCAAGAAAAGCATGAAGAAAACCACGTGAAGCCACATCACAATCAACTTGCTGAAAACCAATGACAAAGAGAAAATCTTAAAAGTAGCCAGAGGAAAAAGACACAGTCCAAAGAGAGAAAACAAGGTGACAGCAGACGTCCTGTGAGAGACACTGGAAGCCCAAGATGGTGGGGCAGCATCTTTAAACTACAGAAAGAAAAACACTATCTACTAGTGTACACCCAGAAGAAACTACTTTCAAAAATGAAGATGGAATAAAGACTTTCAGACAGCAAAAACTGAGAGAATTCATCACCAGCATATCTGTAATACAAGAAATTTTAAAGGAAATTCTTTAGACAGAAGAAAAAAGGTACCAGATGAAAATCTGGATCTATACCAAGGAATGGAGAGTTCTAGAGATGGTAAATATATGGGTACATATGAGCCTTTTCTCTTTGTCCTTTACTCTCTCTAAAGATAATTTTTAAAGCAAAACAATAACAATATATTTTGGGGTAACAGATACAGAAATAAAATATATGATACCAATGGCTTAAAGCAGTGTGCCAGCTTTTTATGTTAAGGGCCAGATATTAATATTTTTGGCTTCACAGCCATGTGGTTACAGCTATTGAACTCTGCCAGTGAAACGCAAAGCAGCCAGCCACAGACGATACATGAACTAATGGGCAGGGCTGGGTTCCAATGGAACGTTATTTTTAAAAATTGGTGGCAGGCAAGACTTGTCTTTGGGACAGTTTATCCTTCTCTGGGTAAGGGCTAGGAAGGGAGAGATGGAAGTATGATATTGTCAGGTCCTTCTGTTATGTATGAAGTAGAAGGAGGACGTCTGTGACCCTAAAGAAAGAGAACAGGGATGTGTTTGGGTGATGGAATGTTCTGATCCTGCGGGGGGGGGGGGGTCCCACAAATCTACACACGTTAAAATTCATGGACGTGTATAGCAAAAACAAGTCAATTGTGCTATATATTAATTTAACAGATAAATTCTGAAACTACATGAAGAAACTGACCACCTAGGCAATGAAGAGGAATAGGCTGGTCGACACTCATCCAGAGAAGCTGGCCTGGCTACATTCGTATCAGACAGATTAGACTGTAGCACAGGGAATCCTGCCAGGAATGAAGAGGGACCTTCTATGAGGACAAAGGGGTCAATTCATCAAGAAGACAGAACAACTCTAAATATACTATTAACATGAAGCAGAATACATGAAGCAGAAGCTGACAGAACTCCAAGGAGAAATAGATCACATTACAGGCAGAGTTTCAGCGCCATTCTCTCCGTCCCTCGACCACGTGGACAGAAAACCGGCCCAGCCCTGTAAACCAGCCTGGCCTGATTGACATTTACACGCACACTCTTTCCAAGTGTTCAGGGAGCTCTCACCGAGATGCACCACCCTGCAGGCCATAAAATAAGGCTCAGTAAATTGGCAAGGATTGTGTTCTCTGACCACGGCAAAGTTAAACTAGAAATCAACAGAAAGGTATATGGAAAATCCCAAAATTTGACCCACAGAGATGCTTGATCAGAAACGCCTGGAGGCCTTCAGCCTTAGTGGACCCCTTCTCACCCTTCCTTCTCATTCTCCTCCAAACTGGGGGCTCAGCAGCTGAGGGGCCGCAGGGAGTCAGCTTCCAGGAAATAGGCCGCAGGCTTGAACTCCACTTGGCACTGAGAACAGAGTTTGAAACCCTGAGGTGCGCTGTGACCTCTGGTGACCACTGTCTTTCTTGCAGGAAGCCACCCAGTGCCCGACGCCTGTCTGTCGGCCCCTTGCCAGAACGGGGGAACCTGTGTGGACGCAGATCAGGGCTACGTGTGCGAGTGCCCAGAAGGCTTCATGGGCCTGGACTGCAGGGAGAGTGCGTGCGGCCGGGGCTGGGGCCTCCTGTGGGGCGTGCATGCCGGAAAGCAGACGGGTGTGCATGCAAACACCCAGGACAGAATGTGTGTGTGTGGGGGGGGGCGGCACACAGCAGCTTATGTGGGAAGTCGCCAGAGGCAGGGCACAGGCAGGAGAGGCCCCGCCCTCCGGCACCCCCATTAGAGGCTCCTCCCTCTCTCCGTGGCAGGAACCCCCAAGGACGACTGTGAGTGTCACAACGGTGGCAGATGCCTGGGAGACAACACCACCCTCTGCCAGTGCCCCCCGGGCTTCTTCGGGTTCCTCTGCGAATTCGGTAGGCAGCCAGGGCCGGGGAAGGAGGGGCTTTCTTGCCCTGCCCCTGGGCATCCCCCAACCAGGGTTCAAATGGTGGGCTGGACTGGGACCCCCAGGTACAGGGCCTCCACAGTGGTCCCGTGACCCCCAACCCCACCCCGGGAGGGGGCCGGCCTCAGAAGTGCCTGAACCTGGTCGCCCTGGGGAGGGCACTGGGTGCTGCGCAGCCCAACCCTTGTCAAGGACACGCCTGAGACGGGACTTCCTCCTGTCCCTGTAGAAGTCACGGCCACGCCCTGCAACGTGAACACGCAGTGCCCCGACGGGGGCTACTGCATGGAGTACGGCGGGAGCTACCTCTGCGTCTGCCACACCCACCACAACGTCAGTCACCGTGAGTGGGGGCGGGCTGGGCGCGGGCTCGGGCTGCGACGCTGCGCAGAAACCCATTGGTGGTGTTTGGAGGACGGTGGTAGGCACAGGGCGGAGGCCAGGGCCGCCCTGCTGCGACGAGGACCGGCAGTGGGAGCGCCTCCCGCGCCTTCCTCCGCAGTGCCACGCGGCCGCGGATCCGGCCCTCTGCGCTGCCCTGAGCTCGCAGCTGGAAGAGCCCCGCCGCCTACACGCTTCTCCGAGCAGCGTCCTGCCCAAGCCCCTAGCTTCTCTGTGAGAACACTCGCCGCTGTGTAATGGTCAGTGTACGGCCAGAGAACCAGAGAACGACCTACACAGCATGTTATTAGGTGTGATGGTGGGGGTGGGGTGGGGGTGAGAAGACATCCTGGACCGCACAGCTTGATCCCAGCTCATACAAGAGGGAGGCTGAATTCTGGAAAAACCAGGAATCAAAGAAATCCCAGGGAGGGGCCCTAGGGCCCAGTGTGAGGAATCAAGACCCAGCAGAGTGTATTTTAAGCGGCCTTGGTTCCAGCCAGGGTGTCAGGGTGAGCCTGGCAGGTGTCGCCCCTTCAGCCTCTGGCCGGGGATGTGACACCAGCTCCAGGGCCTCCCTCTGCCCCCGCAGCACTGCCGTCGCCCTGCGACTCCGACCCCTGCTTCAACGGAGGCTCCTGTGATGCCCACGACGACTCCTACACGTGCGAATGTCCCCGCGGGTTCCATGGCAGGCACTGCGAGAAAGGTGGGCTTCAGCACTCCAGACAGCGCCCCCTTTCCACTCACCTGGGTTATTTCTGTTAATTGCTGCTCCTGATCTGTGACCTCCGGGCCATGGCTTTGCTTTCCTCAGAACTGGCTTCATGTCCTCTCGGAATTCTTCCAACTAGATTTTAGAATCATTGACTTGAGAAAAAAAAAATCATTAGGACCTTGTTCAATCTAATTCAGCTTGGAGACTGTCAGCATTTTATGACATTTAACCACTTCAGAGTGTAAATATTCTTCCCTGAGTGCCTCGCAGGCGTCGCTGTCCTCGCTAGCACCCACCTAGACTGTCCCTCTCTGCAGTGTTGGCCGTGACCATGCACCCCAGGGAACCCAGGGGGCCAGCCACCCACCCCCAGTATGGCCGAGACCCATCCTCCTGGGGCTTGGGGCCTGGGCCACTCCCGCTGTCCTGGGTGTGACTGCTGCAGGTGGGAGACGTGCCCCTCCAGTCACACCTTGAACTGTGTGGACACCCAAGCACAGGCCTAGGGGCACAAGTGCCAACACAGTCTGTTACCGCCGTGTAGAGGACAGTGCAGTGTGCCCTGCGCCGTGGGGCCAGCTCTCCACCAGGAAGGGCCCAGTGATCCCCAGAGCCTGGGGCAGAGAACAGAGGAGGGGCGGGCTGGGTGGGGTCTCCAGACGGTGAGTCCCAACCCAGCATGTACTTGGCCTGTAGGACTCAGTGGAGAAAAGGCCGGGGCCTGAGAGAACACAAATGGGCTGTGTGGGCGCTGCTGGGCCAGGAGGCCGGGCCTCGTTCATCCGCCCCTCTCTGCCCCCCTGACCCTCCTCACAGCCCGGCCACACCTGTGCAGCTCGGGGCCCTGCCGGAATGGAGGCACGTGCAAGGAGGCGGGCGGCGAGTACCACTGCAGCTGCCCTTATCGCTTCACCGGGAGGCACTGTGAGATCGGTGCGGCCCCAGCCAGCTGGGATCAGCCGGGGGGTCAGCCCGAGACCCCTGACCTGGCCACCACATGTCTGCTTGTGGGGAGTGTCCCGGGGCGGGGCAGTGGGGGTGGGCACACGACACCAGATACCAATGGCTCCTTCTGCTTCCAGGGAAGCCAGATTCGTGTGCCTCGGGCCCCTGTCACAACGGAGGCACCTGCTTTCACTACATCGGCAAATACAAGTGTGACTGTCCCCCAGGCTTCTCCGGGCGGCACTGTGAGATAGGTAAGGTGGACGCAGGCCAGTGGCCAGGCCAGCTGAACACAAAACCAGGCCCCAGAAGGGCTAGCCTAGGCAGTGGGGGCCGGAGGGGATGCCCCACGCAGCCCAGAGGAAGAACACGCTGGCGGGTGATGGTGACCCTGTGTGCCCTTGCAGCCCCCTCCCCCTGCTTCTGGAGCCCGTGTGTGAATGGGGGTACCTGCAAGGACCTGGGCACAGACTTCTCCTGCCACTGCCAAGCAGGGTACACGGGACGCCGGTGCCAGGCGGGTGAGAGGGCCAGAGAGGTCAGGGTGGGGGCACGGGAGTTCGCCCTAATCCTGGAGGAGCAGGGCAGGGGCAGGGGGAGGGAGGGGAAGAAAGAAAAGAGATCTCTGAGTGGCCTGTCCTGGAAGTCAGGGCGCCTTCACTATAGGACAGGCTGTGCGGGGAACTGGGAGCGGGGGTCCCAAGCTCTGCAGCCTGGTGAGGCAGACGGCAGAGCAGTGGGAGGGGGGCAGGCAGGGGCCCTGAGATGCAGCACAGGGCTGGGCTATCCTTGCAGAGGTAGACTGCGGCCCCCCCGAGGAGGTGAAGCATGCCACACTGCGCTTCAATGGCACTCGGTGGGGCTCGGTGGCCCTGTACTTGTGTGACCGAGGCTACAGCCTGAGTGTCCCCAGCTCCGTCCGGGTCTGCCAGCCACATGGTGTCTGGAGCGAGCCTCCTCAGTGCCATGGTGAGTGGGCCCTCTGGGGAGGGGCAGGCGGGTTGGACAGAGCCCGTGAGGCGCATACCCTCCTCACCCGACCACGTGGAGGAGGTCAGGGGTTCAGGACTGACCTTGGCCCTGCCCCTTCTCCCCTCGGTTTCTGACCCACAAAATGAGGCATAAGCCTGTGGTGACAGTGGGGATAACTGGTGCCAGCTCTCCACTCTGGACCATCACTAAGGGCTTCCCTGTCCTCAGAGCCACCCAGAGCTTGGGGCTCCAACACCCACATGCACACTCTGCAGATAAAGCAGCAGAGGCCGGGAGGGAGCCCAGGGGCAGAGCCCTAAAGAGGCTCCAGCTCCCAGCGCCCCCCCCAGACCTGTGGAATCAGGGCCCCAGGGCGCTTAGGAGCGCTGCTGTGGAGCCTCACGGGCTCCCGCTGCTGCGGACATGCCTGGAGGTGGGGCGGCGAGGGGTTGCTAACAAGTGCAAGCGAACTGCACTGAGCCAAAGCGCTCCAGCTCTGTTCATGAGAAAATCTGTGTGATGTTAACACATTTTTCATGAAACAGATTTTTAAACACATTCACGCAGGGACAGTGACAGCATCCAGAGATGGACAGGGCACGTAACGCGTTATCTCCCAGATGCCCTGCAAAGCCCAGCCTGTGCTGCAAAGAGTTCTGGAAGGCAGGTGGGCACACCTGGCCTCAAGCGTCTTTCCTCTACGCCTGTGCTCCCAAGCCCCCAGGCTGGTGGGTGCTGTCTAGGATCCCCTCCCACTGGTATCAGATGAGGACCCAGTGCCCCCGGGGAATGTGCGCTCACAGCCGAGCCATCAAGACCCTGGAGAAGTACAACTACCTCAGAAACAACAAGTCCGGACAGCACATGTGATACTGGGAGAACTGTGGACAGGCACGCATACAGAGCAAGAATGACACATACGCAGAAGGAAGCACACCGGGCCGTAAAGCAGGACCAATAAATGACTTTTAAAAGAAAGCAGAAATTAGAGGATTGAAAAGCTATAGTAGTTGAAATAACAGGCACAGCTTATAAATTTATGGATGGATATAGACGAAGACTTAATGAGTGGAAAGACCAGTTTGAGGAATTTCCCCAGGAATTTTGATATAAATCAAAAAGAACCTGCAGACACTGTATGTGGGGGTGAAAGTGCCAACAATGAGAGGAGAGGAATCCAAGAGTGAGAGAACACAGACATCTGAAATGCTTGAGCGACTATGCGGTAACACTCCCAGAACTGCAGACGAGTGACCACAGGGTGAAAGGGCCCACAGAACATCAAACAGGAGAAAAGAGAAATATTAGAAAGTTATAATAAAATGTAAGAATATCAGCAACAAACAGAAAAAATTCTTAAAACATCCAGAGAGGAAAAAGGAACAAGAATCTACAAAGAAACAAGAATCAGACTGGCACCAGCTTCCCCATGGTGGTGTCACATGTAAGATAGTGAAACGGTATTTGTTAAGTACCGTGGAGATCCATTTGGTTAGGATGGAGACAGTTACAAAATACCATGGCTCTCACTGTGACATCAAGGAAACACCAGATAAGCCCTAAAGCATATCTTTTAACCTGTCAGAGACCTGAGGAAGCAGAAGTTGAGACGAGTCCTTCCTGGGTGGGAGCAAACCTGAGTGGGCAGTGTGCCGGGAGCAGCTGGGAAGTCACCCAGGCCTCCGACGATTGCAGGCACGCATAGCAGATTGAACCAGACGTGCAGAGGTGAACAAGACCTCAGCACCCACCATTTACCCACCCCACCCCCAGGGTTTTTATGGAGCACATGAGAAGCAGAGACTCCAGTCTCACTCGGCTGAGATCCCAAGTCCAGTGGGAGGGAGAGGCCCGGTCCAGGCCGAAGCATCTAAAACCAATCGTGAACTAGAACTAACCTGAATTGCGCCCAACCGAGCCCACCTCCTGATGACGCCAGAGATCAGTTCCACAGTCTGGCTGCCTGGCAGAGTGCAGAGCATGCCCAGTCCAGGGGCGGGCATTTTCTGTTTTGGTCTCTGTTCTGGAACACACAATGTCTGACAAGGAAGAAATGATAATACATAATCTCGAGAAGAAACAGTTGATAGAAACAGGCCTGCAGATGACCCACATGTCGGAATTAGCAGACAAGGACTTTTAAACAGCCATTGTAACTGTGTTAAAGAAGAGGGGCAAGATAAACGAAAGAATAGAAAATTTTGAGCAGAGGAAAGAAACTTTTAAAAATAACAAAATAGAAAATACAACATCTGAAATGAAGAGTAAATTGGATAGGCTTACCAACAGAATGGAGACAACAGAAGAAGAAATCATAGGACTCAAGATCAGAGAGAAAATGAATTATGAATTAAATTAATAAATGAATTTTTTAAAAAGCAACAGAGACTCAGAAATATGTGGGACCATATCAAACAAGCACCTAATTAGAGTCCCAGAAAAAGACGACAGAATGGGCAAAAGAAATATTTTAAGAGATAAGGATTGAGCATTTTCTAAAAATGAAGAAATACACCAACCCATAAATACAAGAAGCTTAGCAAATAACAAGCAGGATAAAAATTGAAATATACAAACACAAAACCTAAAAATGTTATCCAAATTGTTATTCAAATATGAGACATAAAAAACATTCTCATGCAAACACAGCCTCAGAGGCTTACCTATCAAAAAAAAAAAAAGGTCACTTTTTGGAGAAACTACTAAAATAATAAGATCAACCCAGAATATTCTGTTAGCAGTAAGAGAAGGGAAAATTATAAAATACCATAGTAAGGTATGTCAAAATCTGAAAGGACACAGAAAAGGTGGCAAAACTTCAGATTAAAAAGAATTATGATAGAAAAAATACAGACAAATAAGAATGGACTAAATTCTTCAGATAAAAGACAGATTGCCAGATTCATTACAAAACAAGCTACAAACTCAGAAGCGATACCCCTAAAGCATAAGGACATAGCAAGACAAAGTAAAAGTATAGGGAAAAAAATCAGGTGAATACAAATCAAAATATAGCTGGTTTAGCTACATGACCCTCAGAAAAAACAGACTGTAAGACAGAAAACATCATTGAGGGGAAGGGTGTCTCTCAATGACAATTATGACAATTATTTCAGTACACCAAGAAGATACAACCCCTACAAACATTCAAACATCAAATACAATAGTCTCAATATATATAAAGCAAAAATTAACAGACTGATGGAAAAAACTGACAAATTCACCACAATACTGGGAAATTCTGAACCATCCAGCTCAATTCAGGTGAAGGAGCCAAAAAAATCAGCAAAAAGAAGATTTGAACAATATAATTAATAATTTGAACTAATTCATTCTCTGAATACACAAAAAAAGTTATTAAGAAAATGAGATAAATTTTTTAATCTCTGTTTAGATATTTTTAGATACTTTGAGCCAAAGAAGAAATCACATGGACAGTGAAAATATTTTAAATTAATAATAATGATGACTTTTATATCAAAACTTATGTGATGCAGCAAAATCCATGCTTCATGGGAAATTTACAGCCTTAAACACACACATGTTAGAAAAGTTCAAAATTAATGAACTAAATGTCTGACTCCAAAACTTAGGAAAACAACAAATGATACTCAAGAAAGTGGAAGAAAGTGGCACCACAAGTGGAAGCCATAATTAATGACACAGAAATCAAAGGTACAAAAGAAGAGATAAACAACACCAAAATTTGTCCTTTGAAAAACTTACTAAAGTGGACAAATCTCTATCAAGACTGATCAGGAAAAACAAAGAGCACAAATAAAAATCTTTATACATGAAAAAGGTGACAAACACAGAGAGAGAGATTGAAAGACGACAAGATAATACCAACTAATCTATACAAATAAATTTGAAATCTTAGGAGAAATGGGCGTAATATTTATAGAAAAATATAACTTAACCAAAAATTACTCAAGGATGTATACATAATTCTATAACTATTTAAAGAAATTGAAGCAGTAGTTAAAGCATTTTCCCACAAAGAAACATCAGGCCCAAACAATGCAACAGGTAAATTCTATACTGCCAAGAAACAGATCATTGCAGCATTACACAGTCTTTTCTAAAGAGTAGAAAATAAAGAACATATGCCAACCCATTCTGTGAGTCCATGGTAACCTGGAACCGACACCAGACATGGGCAGGTAGAGAAAGTAAAATTATGCGTCCATTAAACACGAACAAAGATGCAGAAATTCTAGTCTATCGAGACTACTTACACCATTAACAAGTAGGGTTGTTGATATTAGAAAAATCTGCTACATCAACCAATTGAAGGAGAAAAATAAGAATCTCAATGAATGAAAAATAAGCACTTGACAAAAATTCATACCCATTCAAGAAAAATTCTTATCAAACAGGAATAAAAAAGTACTTCCTTATCCAGATAAAAATAACGTCACACATCTCTAGTACCACGTGGTATAAAATGATATAGGATTATTGGAGGGAAAACTTAAGAGTAGCAAAGCCCATATAACCCCCACCCCCAAGTGTTCATTATCCCACAGAGAGGCGTGCTTAGGCCAGGCATAGCTAGACCGGCCACACCATGCGGAGCAGGACCATAACAACCCACACATTTATAGAGGAAGGAGTACAGGTTACATCAAGAATGGTGGGGCATGTTTCTGATCCTTGTTATACAGGAAGTGAATCTGGAATTCAAAAGCTGTTCTGCTGATCTGACTCACATATGCTGAGCTACCAACAGGGGAAGGAAATTAGCTTCTGAGGCAATTTTACTTATGCCTCTTGTCAAACCTAGAATAAACATTATCCTAAGTAGAGAAACATTCCCCTTAAAATTGGGACTAAGACAAGGATGCCCATTGTCACTAAGTCTAATCAATATTGTATTGGAAGTACTAGCCAATGCAATAAAGCAATAAAAAGAAATTAATGTCATGAAAATGTTGAAGGAGGACATAAAAATGACAGTATTTGCGGTTGATATGGTTGTCTTTACAGGCAAACTACTGAAAATGACAGAAAACGTAACACGTTCAGTGGATATGGGTTATTATAACAAAATTAATTGCATTTTTATATATCAACAATTGGAAAATGTAATTATAAAAAAGACATATACAGAGAAAATCAATGAAACCAAAAGTTGGTTCCTTGAAAAGTTCAACAGACAAACCTCTAGCTAGACTGATCAAGAAAAAAAGAAAAATGGGCAGTATCAGAATGAAAGAGGAGACATCGCTAAGATCTTACCAGCATTTATAGGACAAGGGGTATTGTGACTTTAGGCCACTATACCCCCAACTTAGAGGAAATGGATGAAGACCTTGAAAGACATAAATTACCATAACTGGCAGAAGAATAAATAGAAAATATGAATATCCCTATAATTACTAAATTTGATTTGTAATAAAAACCTTCCTGCAAAGAAAATGGCAGGACCAGATTTTCAAAACACTGGTGAGCTCTGTCAAACACTTAAGAAAGAAATAATACCTATATGAGCTCTTTTAGAAAATATAAGAGGAAGGAACATTTCTCAACTCATTTTATGATACCAAAACCAGACAGAGACATTATAAAAACTAAAATTCCAGACTAACAGTCCTCGTGAACATAGGCACAAAAATCCTAACAGAATGTTACTAAATCAAACCCAGTACTACATAAAAAGGATAATATATCACAACCATGTGGGATTTATCTCAAGAACACAGGCTGCTTTAACATTTGAAAATCAATGAATGTAATTCACTATATTAGGAGATAAAGGAGAAAACCATACAATCATCTCAATAGACACAGAAAAATCATTTGCAAAATTCAACTATTATTAAAAACTCTTAATTAAGAGTAGAGGGAATTTCTTCAGCCTGATAAAGGGCACTCTTGAAAAACTAACAGCCAACAAAAGACTTAATGGTGAAAGGCTTCCAGAGATAATCAGTAACAAGGCAAGGATGTCCATTTCCCCCACTCCTCCCAACATCACCCTAGAGGTCCTAGATGGTTCCATAAACAAGGAAAGGAAATAAAAAGCGTATCTATTGGAAAGGAAGCAGTAAAGATGACATGATCATGCACATAGAAAATTCTAAGGAAATTCTGTAAAAGAAGCTATAGAACTAGTAAGTGAATTCAACGAGGTCATAGGATACAGGGTCGATATACAAAACCAGTTATATTTTCATATTCTAGCAGTGAACACTTGAAAAATAAAACAGCATCATGCACTGTAATATCAAAAACATGATACATTTTATGTGTCAAATTCATTATAGACATAAATGTAAAAGTTAAAATTACAGTATAAACTTCTTTTTTTAAAACACATGAGAAAATCTTCATGATAGGCTGGAATAAAAGTGTCATGTGCTTGGGAAAAGATCACATTAGTTTTCTACTTCTCACCATACACAACAACTAATTCCATATGGATTAAGGATTTAAATGTTTTCTAATTATATATTTTTGTGTGGAAAATATAGGTAAATATCTTTTTGGCTTTGGGGTAAGGAAAAATTCCTTAAGCCATAAAAAAAAAAAAAAAGCACTAACAATAAAAGAAAAAAAACGGACAATTTGACTATATAAAAGTTAGATGAAATTCATCAGCCTTAAAGAAGAAAGTGAAATATAAGCTACACACTGGTTTCAAGAATATATTAAGAACTCTATGAATCAGTGAGGAAAGAATAATCAACCCGATAGGAAAAGCGGCAGAACACCTGGACAGGCATTCCATGGAAGGGGAGATAGCAACCCGCAAACATAAAAAGAACGCCAGCAATCAATCACCTGCGTGCCGATCCAAAGTACAAAAAGGTGCGTTCACCTGGCAAAACTTAGAAGTCTAACATGTCGAGAAAGCAGAAAGCGGATCACCAGGACTTCTCAGAAATTGCTGGAGGAAGTGTGAACTGGTTTAAGTACTTTGAAAATGACTTGGTAATTTGCCTACTGAGTTGACAGTTCACACAGACTGTGTCCCAGAGATTCCACTTCCAGGTGTAAATCTAAGAAAAGCTTGCACATCTGCCCCAGGAAATGTGAGAGAATATACACAGAAGCGTCTTTTTTGTTTGTTTGTTTTTTGTTTTTTGTGGTTTTTTTTTTTTTTTTTTTGCAATAGCAAGAAGTCTAGAACCAACCCAATGCGCACCAAGCAAGGATGGATGACGTGCGCCGTGATCTCACTGTGGAACGTATTAACAGCAGCGACCCACCACATGCAGATACTAACGTAATGTGGAGAGAAGAGTAGTATGAAACACTGTCTTGCCAAGAAAGTTCGTGAACAGCAGAGACAAGACCATAGACAGTACTGGTTAGGCAATTCGTAAAAATTTAAAAACTAAAGAGGCAGAGAGATGATAGCTACAGAAATCAGTGTCACATGGAATGGAGACGTGCATGTGGCCAGATGAGTTCGTCAGGTTGGGTGCTGGCCCCCAGGTGTCATGATGTCACTACTATTTACTTATTTATATGGTAAGCGTTCCAATTAGACTTTTCTAAATTGAACGTTTTGAACCCAGGAGCACAACTCCCAGTTTAAGAAAAACCCGTGGTGAATATTTTAAAACATAGGACTCACCCCCATTGTATCGGTTTCATAAATGATTGCTATTTATTGAACTGGCAAGATCGGGCCCGTCCACCTGAGAGCCGTTGGAATTGAGTCCCAATGTCTTCTGAGAAGCCTCTAGGTCTTTATTCATAGACAGAGCCCAGCACCAGCACCGAGTCCCAGGTCTGTCGCGTGCCCCTCCCACATCCAGGGTGCCCTCCCTGGATTCTGGCCCCTCCAAGCACTAAGGGGATGTCACAGAATTCCGCCCAGCTCCTCAGAACAAAACTCATGTCCGTCTTAATTTGGCTCCAAGCCATTGCCTCTAATGACACAGCACTGCTTTATTCTCGGGGTCTCCCCTGGCTCCCGCGCCCCGGGTGCTCCTCTCCCAGAAATCGATGAGTGCCGATCCCAGCCGTGCCTGCATGGGGGCTCCTGCCAGGACCAAGTCGCCGGCTACCAGTGCATCTGCAGCCCAGGGCATGAAGGAGCCCACTGTGAGCTGGGTAAGATGGGTCCGGCCCTCACTGCCAGGTGGCAGCCCAGCACCCTGGTCAGGGGCCTGAGGCACTAGGGTCCCCTGCCGTGGTCACCCAGCCCCAGCCAGTCGTCTCCCTGGGCTAGCCTCTGGTTGGGGACTGCCTGTGCCCTCAGGCCCCTGCCAGCTCTTACATCCAGGACAGTGGTTTACAGACCTCTCTGCCTCCACCTCCTTGGGGAGATTGAGTTCAGCTGAGAAATGCTGACCGCTGATCAACCCACTTCTCCTGCCTCCTGCAAACTCTGGCCTCGGGGGGACAGAGAACGTGGGGTTTAGAGAGGGCCTGGCCATTGCTCGGAGCTGGCAGGAGGGAAGGCCTGCCAGGTGCATGGCTGGATGAGCCCTGCACCCCTCATGCATGTGTCAGGCTCTAAACCCTGAGACATAGACACTGCCCCAGGGACGGCCAGGCCCAGGATGTCCAGTCAGGGCCCCTGGGAAACCTGGGAAGCCTGGGCCTTGAAGTGCAGGAGTGGCCTGGGGGTGGGGCCTTCATGGGGCAGACCAGGGAGAGGCAGGCCTGAGGCTGAGGCCTCAGCCTGCACACAGAATCCTGGGGGCCGTGTAAGTCCGTGTGGGTCCAGTAGGAGGTGTGATCAAAAAATACGGTGAATGTGGGGTGACCGGATGGCTCAGTTGGTTAGAGCACGAGCTCTTAATAACAAGGTTGCCGTTCAATTCCCATGTGGGATGGTGGGCTGCACCCCCCGCAACTAGATTGAAAACGGTGACTGGACTTGGAGCTGAGCTGCGCCCTCCACAACTAGATGGAAGGACTACTTGGAGCTGATGGACTCTGGAAAAATACAGTTCCCCAATATTCCCCAATGAAAAAAGAAAAATTAAACAAAAATAGGGTGAATGTCTAAATTTTAAAAATGTGTTAGAGTAAAAGACACGTTGCCATTAATCCCCCTCAACATGCTCCCCCTCGCTTCAAACACACTTATCCCATCGTTCTTGCCACTTTCTGAAGCAGCTCTGGGAGTCCTCTTTCATGAGTGTCTTTAGCTGTGCTGTCGTGGCTGCCTCGATGTCCTGAATCATTTTGACTTTGGGAAAGGCCAGAAGTCTCACAGTGCCAGATCCGGTGAATAAGGTGGATGAGGATACACCATAATGTTTTTATTTGACAGAAATTGCTGTACCAGAAGTGATGTGTGACACGGAGCCTTTGTGATCACAAAATACGGTGAATGCTGCTGCTGAGTGCCATCCAACAGAAAGGCAGGGATCTTCAATATGGGAAGCAGTGTGTTGAACCTTAGTAACAGTGTGTGACAAGTTTCAACTTGTTCAGTGCAGTCAGTCGGGTGTGAGCTACGGTTGAGAGAAGGTGTGTTTTAAAGTGTACCGTGAATCATCCTCCATCATGACAACGTTCTGTGTCACACATCGCTTCTGGTATATTGTGATTTCTGTCAAATAAAAACATTACGATGTTTCCTCATCACCTCATTCACAGGACCTGGCACCGTGTGACTTCTGGCTCTTCCCCAAAATCAAAATGATTCAGGACATCGAGGCAGCCATGACAGCGCAACTAAAGACACTCACGAAAGAGGACTTCCAGAATTGCTTCAGAAAGTGGCAAGAATGATGGGATAAGTGTGTTTTAAGTGAGAGGGAGTATTCTGAGGGGGAATCAATGGCAATGTGTCTTCTACTGTAATACTTTAAAATATATATATATTCACCGTATTGTTTGATCACACCTCATAATGCTGTGTAGCACCCATGTAAGGATGTGTAGGGCCCACATAGGGCCATGCAGCCTGGTGTCCTGTCTCTACAGAGACAGACGAGTGCCAGGCACAGCCCTGTAGAAATGGAGGCTCTTGCAGGGACCTCCCAGGGACCTTCGTCTGCCAGTGCCCTGCAGGCTTTGCTGGAGTCCTCTGCGAGACAGGTAGGGGCTGTGCTCAGGCGGGTCATGTGCCCAGGCCCTCATCCACCTGTGATACCCCAGACACCCTGGGCCGCTCAGAGAGCAGAGGGAAGGGCAGTCCCTGGGGCCCTGCTGGACAGGCCCCCTGTAGGAGAGACCCAGAGGCGAGGGGTGAGGGGAGAGCAGGGTGCCTGCCCAGGGTGAGGGGGTTTTCCCAAGCCCCTCCCCCACCCGGCCTCTCTCCTCCCCCCTTCCCTTCTTCCCGCTGTCCTCTCCTCCCTCCCCCAGACTCCCCCCTGCCGCTCGGGCCCACTGTCTGGATGTTCTCCAGAGGTGGACGCCTGCCACTCCAGCCCCTGCCAGCATGGAGGCCGGTGCGAGAACGGCGGCGGGGCCTACCTGTGCGTCTGCCCGGAGGGCTTCTTCGGCTACCACTGTGAGACAGGTGGGGCAAGCCCACACGCTCCTGCCCTGGCCCAGCCAAGCTCCCCGCCACACTAACCCCCACGGGGACCCCACCTCACGCCTCGCAGACTCCAGCAGGCCTCGTGTCCAACCCGGTCCCACGTCCAGCCACACGGCCCTGCCATCCCTGGACGGCCAAGCTCATTGCAGCCCCAGGGTCCGGGAACCTGCTCTTCCTTACATCGGGTCTATTCCGCCCGTCCGCCCATGGCAGGGGCTCCTCAGGAAGCAGGTCCTGGCTGAAACGCCCCTCCTGCACAAGGACCCCCTAACCTCAGACCTGCAGTGCCCCCATCGCTCGCACCCCTGCACCGTTCTCTCCTTTAGAACACTTCCCCCTCTCTGGGATTGTCTCCTCCGTACTCCCCCCACTTGCTGATAATGCATCTCGTCCTAGAACGGGTGCGTGTCCTGACCTGCCTGTTGGAGTGTCCCAAGCCCCCATGCTGGGCCTGGCTGGCAGCACTCAGCTTCTGGACTCTGCCCCCCCACACACACAGGGCAGTGAAGGCTGCACTGAGAACAAGATCTGTGATGGAGGCCTGCAGGACACAGGCCTGGGGTGGGCAAGGGCCCCGGGGGACAGTGCAGTGGCTGTGACCATGATGCTGGCTCACTGCTGTTTGCGTGTGTCCTGTAGCCGTGCTGGGCCCCTGGGGCCCTGCCCTCGCCTGGAACCTCAGGTCTACACCAGCACCCACAGCCCCAAGGCCATGCAGGAGGGCTGGAGCTGCAGGCAGCCCCCAGGAGGCTCAGGCCTGTGCTAACCCCACCCCAAGTCCCCGCCTATCAGGGCTGTTGGCTTGGGGGAGTGGCAGCATGGTTTGGCTGAGTCAGAAGGCCACACCTGCCTGGCCTCTCCATGGGCCTCTGGCAAGCCCTGCCCTCCCCCTCCAAGAGTGTCCCCCATCCCATCCCAAAATCACTGCCTGTGACAGTACCACCCACAAATACACCCACACAGGAACTACCCAGTGTCCCCAGGAGCAAGGGCCCAGCCGGAATGGGGCGGCCTGGTGACACCCCAGAGCTCACTGCTGCTTTCTCCCTCTCCCAGTGAGTGACCCCTGCTTCTCTAGCCCCTGTGGGGGCCGCGGTTACTGCCTGGCCAGCAATGGGTCCCACAGCTGCACATGCAAAGTGGGCTACACAGGCAAGGACTGCGCCAAAGGTGAGGCATGAGGGCACCAGCACAGGGGGTGGGGTCTCCCCTCCTCCCTCAGAGGGGGCGCACACGCCAGAGGACAGGTCAAAGGGCCGAGCAGCATACCCATGGCAGAGCATCTAGGCAGCTGCTTACCCAGGCTCTGGCTGAGAAGCAGAGAGGGGCAAATAAGCCCCAGGAGGCATAAATGCAATCACATGTGTGTGCACATGACCCTCCAGGGGGCACAAATGCAGTCACATGTGTGTGCACATGACCCTCCAGGGGGCACTGGCCATAGACCAAAATGAAGGAGTCCATTGCAGGTGCCACAAGCAGGCTCCCTGCCAGCAGTGCCCACCTCTGCCCCAGGGTAGCCAGGCCTAGGGCCACTGGGCTGGACACCTGCTTGGGGGCCGGGGCTTCTACGGCCGACAGCTGACCACCCCCCTTCCCTTGTTCTTGACCGAAACCCTGAAGAGCTCTTCCCACCAACGGCCCTCAAGGTGGAGCGAGTGGAGGAGAGTGGGGTGTCCATCTCCTGGCGCCCACCCGAAGGCCAGGCGGCCAGGCAGGTGCTGGACGGCTATGCGGTCACCTACGCGTCCTCGGACGGCTCGGCCCGCCGCACGGACTTCGTTGAGCGCAGCCGTTCCTCGCACCAGCTCCGGGCCCTGGCGGCCGGAAGGGCCTACAACATCTCTGTCTTCTCTGTCAAGCGTAACGCCAACAACCAGAACGACATCAGCAGGCCGGTGGCACTGCTCGCCCGCACGCGTGAGTGGCCCCCCCATGCCCGCCAGGCACCCGGCAGGTGGGAGACAGAGACAGGACAGACACAGGCTGACAGGGACGAGGCGATGGCAGGGTTAGGGCACGAGCTTGGGGGCCTGAGAAAGTGCTTGGGGTGAGCCAGCCCACTCGTGGGGGCGGCTGGGGGTCAGGCCAGGGGTCAGGAGGCCACCCTGATGCTGCTGAGAAGGGGGCAGTAACTCAGAGGGGACTGGAGTGCTGGGACCGCAGGGAGGGCCTCCTGGGGTGCAGGCAAGGGGTGTGGGGAGCGGTTGAGTGGGGGCATCTACAGAGGCTTCGGGCCTACTGGCTTGTCTGCAGGAGAATGCTGGGGGGGGGCGGGGAGGGGATGGCCTGTGGAGGCCAATCTGGGGGCGTGAGGAAGGAGGAGACTGGAAGGTGGTGCCACTGCTGGGGGGGGGGGGAAGGACTGGGCAGGCCCATGGCCATCGCTCAGAAGTGAGGCACAGAGATGGCCTCAGCAGGAGGAAAAGGGCCTCCTGGCGTCACCTGCCGGCTCTTGCCAGGCACTGACACTGAGGACACTGAGTGTCAAGTGAGGGACGCGACAAGGAACTCAGGATGGGCACGTGGGGCCAAAAGCCAGCCAAGAGGTGACGAGGATACCCCGGGGCCAGCGGGAGCCGTCAGGGCTCTGAGGGAGGAGTGGCTGGCTCATCCTGAGCCTGGCTCAGGAAGAAGCGCTTCCCAGGCTGCCCGAGCAGGGTCTGACCGAAACAGGCATCCGGAAGAAGGATGGAGCCTCCCCTCGCCTCAGCAGAACGGGGTCTCCACCAGGAGGGAGGGAGGGACCAGTGCTCACCAGGCTGGGACACTGCAGCACGTCTGATGCCCTCCGCTAGGTTGGGTCACAGAGGACTCCCCTGGCCTCTATGCCCAATGGGCCCCAGCGTCACCCAGACTGTTACTGTCAGTGAGAGCAAAACAGTCACCCAGAGCAAAGACCAGGGGTTTGCCGAGGTCAGCGCACGTCAGGAAGTACCCTGCCTGCCCCCACCCACCGATCTGGCCGAGCTGGTTGGTCCTGAGCAACCCCCAAAGGGCAGAGCCTGGAGCGTGCCCACCAGACTCAGTGCCCACTGTGGCTGAGGGACGCATTTAGCAGGCCCAGACTGGCTGGTGCTTCACATGGGGACCTATCTGTGACCTCCCAGCACCCTCTCTGAGCCTCATCTGGAGCCCCTGCCCTCCCCCGGGGGCAAAGAGGCGCCTGTACTGGCTGAGCAACCCCTTTGTCCCCCAGGACCCCGCCCTATCGAGGGCCTGGAGGTCGTCAACGTGACGGCCACCGCCATCTCCGTGCGGTGGACTCTGCACAGGGTCCGTCATGCCACTGTCAGCAGTGTCCGCGTGTCCATCCGCCACCCCGAGGCCCAGGGGGACCAGTCCACCGACGTGGACAGGAGTGTGGACAAGTTCGTGTTCGGGTGAGAGCGTGAGGCCACCTGCCCCCTCCAGGCTCAGGCCAGCGCCTGGTCCTCTGGGCCCCTCCGTGCTGTCCCCACTTGCCCAGCCCGCCTGGAGGACCAGGGTGGGCGCCTCCCGTGTCCCCAAGACCTGCTGACCCGCAGCAGGCGGAGCCACCCTCCATCCATCTCCCGCCTCGCCTCCTCATAGGCTGCCGGACAAGTGTTTAAGTGTCCCAAAAGAACGGGGGCGCCCTGCAAATCTGGGCAGTGTCTCCTGCACACACCCTGAGAGCCTCGCCCGAGCCCTTCCGGCCCGAGCCGTGCAGACCCCCTGAGAGGAAAGAAGCGCGCCAACCCCAGGGTCGCCTTAAATTGTTATTTTGTTCAGATAATCCATTCAGACCTTAAACTAGGCATACAAACTTCTTATGCCCAATTATTACAAATTAAAGACAAAACTGCAGGACACATGCAATTCAAATGACCAACAGTCATCCAGAATGGCTGCTGATTGAAATAAACCCTCGAACAACCCGCATGAAGTCTCCGAATGCATGGCCAGGCCCCTCCGGGTCAGCGGGCCTTCCCAGGCTTCATCCACGATAGACCCTGCGCAGGGTGGGCAGGCAGCTGGACGAGCAGAGAGAGAGAGGACTCCTGGGCAGCATCCCTCCCGGGGAGGAGTGGCCTCGGCCACACGGGGCCCGGATTCTGGGGCCCGCAGAGCAAACACGGCTGCAGCTGAGGGAATGGCCGTCCAATGACTGTGCCTCTGACCAGGCGTCTGTCCATCCGGGCGGGCTCAGCGGGAGCTGCCCAGCAGTTCCCAGTCCCAAGCAGCCAGTGGCCATGGTCGTGGGGAGGCGGAGTCTGGGACGCAGGTGCCACCAGACTAGGCACCATGTCCCCTGTGCGTTCTCTGAGCTGCCCATATTTCTAGTTTGCAGACTTATCAAGGCCACTTTTTCCCAAGTGTGTGTTCTTTCTCTCCAACCAGACGGCCACTTGTGCTGGAGACAAGACTGTTTTCTTTGTCTTTTAACTGTTACTGTGACTTTCCTCGATCCACATCCTGCCCGCTTCCAAAGAAACACAACGGGAGCCCCAGGTGGGCACCTGGTAATTGTGTCAGGGTCCCCAAGGCCACCCCCAAGCTCGCCAGGACTCCCACGACGTACAGCTGGGATTCATGACAGACGGTGCAAAGCACACGGAAGGGAAGAGGCTCACGGGGAGAAGTCTGGACCGGGCGTGAGCTCCCAGAGCCCTTTCCCCGTGGAGCTAATTCCCCGCCACCAGTTGTGATGACACACCTGAGGCCCGGGAAAGCCCATTAGAGACGCAGCACCCAGGGTTATGGGGCTGGTCAGGGTACCCTCTGCCTGGGGCAGATTCCAGGCTCCCAGGGGTGGGGGGAGCGGTGCTGGGCGTGAACCCACTTTGCACAAACGTTTAGGTGCAGCAGGGCCCTCTTATCCATGACGAGCTGGGGACCCTCTTGGGAACTCGAGTCAAGGGCCACCTTGCCTCCTCTTCAGACAGGAGAGGACACAGGCCTCAGAGCTGGCTGCGGCCCCCACAGGCAGGCTTCTCACTGCCCTGGACACAGACTCGGCTCTCCGAACACAGCTCAGCCCTGGTGGAGGCTGCCTGGGCCGGGACAGCATCCTGTCCTCTCCCCACAGGGCGCTGCTGCCAGGAAGGAGATACACCATCTGGGTGACCGCCCTCAGTGGGCTCGGGGGACAGGGACGCCCCACTGAGAGCCTGGCCTCGGCACCGCAACACGTGTGGACCCGTAAGTAGGGTGTGGCCAGCTCACGCAGGCGGCCGTGCAGACGCTCACCTCTCCCAGATGATCGGTCCTCTCCACGGCGGCCGCGGCACCAGAGACCCAACCCTGGGCTGAGTGTGCCCCAAATGGCAGTGTGCTGGAGGCCTGCTGGCCAGACCCCCTTCCAGGGTGACCTTTACATCCACGGGCTAAGGGCTCCTGCCGAACGGGTCGCTGAGCACAGGGCCAGAGGAGCTCTTGCGAGGGTGCCCAAGCTGTCCTGTGCTGAGCTCCGTGGGGTCTTGTGCGGAGACCTGGCCCTCCCTCCCCAATGCATGGGAGGGGCGAGCACCATGCTGTCAACGGGCACCAGTGGACAGGCGGGAGGGCGGTGGCTGGGTGAGGAGGGAGGGTGAGCAGGACCTGGCCAGGCGGGCAGGGGGTCAGCACTGGCTCTGACCCTGGGCACTGGCACCCTGGTCTACCCTGTGGATCTAGCCCATTCCCCTCATCTCTGTCCCAGGGGAAGGTGTGCATGTCCAGGCTCAGGGGGGTCAGAAGTGCCCCACAGGAGAGGACAATGACAATAAGCAGACATGGGACCTCACTGGGTGCCAGTGGGAGGCATTCTGGGGAGCTGCTCGGGGCACAGGAGGCACCCCTGCAGACCCTGAGCAGCTGCACCCCCATGTGCAGCTGCATGCCCCCCCATGTCTCCTGCCTGCCATCCTTTAGGACCCCAAAGTCAACTGTAGTAACTAAATCTGGATAGACGAGGCTTCAGTGATCCGCGTCGGATCTTTAAACTGTCCCGGGCAGAAGACCCCGTCAGCCCCTCACCTCCGCCCCTGCTCCATGCCTCATCTAGGGCCTCTGCCGCCAGCAAACCTCACCGCCACCCGCGTCACGGCCACCTCTGCCCATGTGGTCTGGGATGCCCCCACTCCAGGCACCTTGCTGGAGGCGTACGTCATCAACGTGACCACCAGCCAGAGCACCAAGAGCCGCTACGTCCCCAACGGGAGGCTGGTGTCCTACACAGTGCGGGACCTGGTGCCCGGGCGGCGGTACCAGCTCTCAGTGACGGCCGTGCAGAGCACCGCAGGCGACCAGCTGCACAGCGAGCCCGCTCACCTGTACATCATCACCTGTAAGTACAGTGCGGTGGGCATGAGGACAGAGCCACCTGCCCTGGCACGGCCACACCATCCCAGGGACATCAGACAGGCAGCCTAGGAGCAGGAGAATTCGTGTGTGAGAAGTGGTGGGGGGAAGGGCTCAGGACAGCTGGTGCTGGGCCAGCCGAGCAATGTGGAAAACTCAGCGTGCTGTGCCGTCCTCGCTGTGCACCGTCCACCTCAGGGCACCCCAGGTGGGCTGTGCAGGGCACACAGGGCATCACCTAGAAACAGGTGCCGACAGAGGGCAGTGCTGGACCACAGTGAGGTGGGCAGCTAGGGCAACACCCGGGTGGAGAGGTCAGGACAGCCACAGGGAGGGGTGGCCTGGGAGAGGCAGACGGTCGGGGGCAGCTCGGGAGCGCGGAGGCTCAGGCATGGTGGCCCCCAGGGTCCTGCTCACACTTTAGAGCTCAGGCAGGTCTGTGGAGATGGTGTCTCCTGGCGGGGGGGGGCCAAGGGGGCAGACGCATGGCGCCTCCTCCCCGACCCACCAGCCTGCTCTGAGACTCAGACCCAGCTCTGTCCGGGTGCACCTGCCAGGGGAGGAGGTCTCACGGGTGAAGGAGGGGAGTGAAGGGCACAGTTAGGTGATAAGGACCCACAGAGAAGCCATGCCACCACCTGCGGGGTGAGCGTAGGGTGGGGGTGGGGGCTGATGGCAGAGCCTGGCCCCGCCCTGTGGGACGAGACCTGGGCCAGGGTGGGGGCTAGGAGAAGTCCACGTCAACCCTGCCAGGCAGTGTGCACCTCACAGCAGGATGCTGTGGTTCCTCCTCAGATGGGAGCCCAGCCAGCAGGCAGGTGGGGAGTGGGGCTCCAGGGCTTCTCAGAAAGCCCCAACCCCGCCATGGGACCACAGGGACAGGCGCGTCCCTTCAGTTTTCTCTGAGCAGCGGGTGGGATGGAGGCACAGGGAAGCCCCAGATCTGCCTCATGTGGCCACCCCCTGCCCCCCACGTGTCTGCAGCCCCAAGAGACGGTGCAGACAGACGCTGGCACCGGGAAGGACTCCACCCACGGGTGCTCAGAAACAGACTGCCCCCCGCACGCCTGCCGGAGCTACGTCTGCTCAACGACCGCGGGGCCCCCGAAATGCCAACCCAGGCCCCCAGGTACACTCCTCTGCCGTCAGCCCCCACGGAGCTGCCAGATGCCACAGTCACCTCATGAGGCCCCAGGCACCGCGCTTCACGTGGTGACCCTGGGGACTCTCCCAGCAGGTTCTCGGAGCTTGTGGATGGCAGAGGACGAATGAGTGCCAAGTTTGGTGGCTCACCCAGCAAATCGGTCACTGTGACATCACGTGAGTATCGTGGCCAGCCCTAGTGGCTTCAGTGCCACGCCCTCAGCACTTGTCCCCAGAACGATGAGGGATGAGGCCCCTGAAACCAGAGCTTCAAGACCACCCCCATGCCTAACGCCATCTCCGGTCAGGGACCCCCACGGAGTGCACAGCCCTGGGCTCGGGGGCCAGCACGAACAGGTTACACCATCCAGATTCACAGGAAGCCTTCCCGACACAGCCATATGGGGTGGACGTGCAGGGTGCAAGCAGGGCACAGGAGAGAAGAGAAGGAAACGTGTTGGACGCAGGGCCGAGACATGCAAGCTTTGCTCCCCAAGCCAGGACGGAGCATCGCTGGTCAGCGGCAGAGCCAAAGGCGTGACTCCATCGAATGTGCTGCTGTCAAAGCGTGGCCCTTGGACCAGCAGCACCAGCCTGCCCTGGGGCTTCTCGCTGTGCCATGGGCTCCGTCTGCCCACAGGGAACCAGGTGATGGGCACACACGTTGTGGCCCGAGGAGCTCACGTCCCCATCACACTGAGGTCATGTCGCACCTCGGGGCAGAACCTGTGGGTTCAGGTCCTGCTCGGCCAGGTCGAGCTGGACTGCCCGCAGCAGCCACCAGGCCTGTCTGCCTGGCCCAGCAGCACAGGGGGCGATGGGTACAGAGGTCCTGGCCCCTCCCACCTGTGAAGCAGTTGGGGGCAGGCCAGGCATCTGCAGCAGACCCCCACCCCCAAGAATTCTGAAACCAGCAGGCCTGCTGGCTGCCCCCGCCCCAGACAAGCTGGGGACTCTGGGCAGGACTCCCAGGCCTCATCCTCCCTGGTCAGCCAGGTCCCATCTGCACAGAATTCTCTGGCACCTAATCACTGGTGTAAGGATCATTTTCAACCAACACAAGCAACGGGAAACCACTGGCAAAGGGAAAGGACGTGTGCCTGGGGCTGAGGAGACGGCAGGGTATCCGCAGCCCTTGGTGACCAGCAGAGGGGCAGTGGAAGGGTCACTGCTCACGGTGACCAGGAGGATGGTGGGCACAGGCCTGAAGCCTCAGGGCCGATGCCAAAGGGCGCAGCCGAGACCTGCCGAGGAGCTGGTAGCAGGGAGGGCAGCCTCAGGGCAGATTCGAGGGGGACGAGGGGGCGTCGTGGCCCCCACAGGAAGCAAGACGGAGGGAGAGGAGACCGGGATCTGAAGGATGCTTAGGAGGCTGAGGCCAGATGGTCAGGCAGGAGACTCAGCCCTGCCTTGGCCACTGGTGACCTTCAAAGTAGCTTTGGCCAGGGTGGCAGCAGAAGCTGGGTCCCTGAGACAGTGGGCGGGTGAGGGCTGGGCCCCACTTGGAGAAAAGGCGGTCCTACAGGAGGCAGTACCAAGGCCCACGGGGCTCCGTGCCCAAGGCGGAGGGCCAGCAGGCGAGTGGACATCCTGCTCCCACACACAGGGCCCCCCACAGCCAGCCCTACACCCTGATGGGGAGAAGCAGCTCAGGGAGGCGGCCCGAGGCAGTGGGCTGTGTGGGCAGCACTGTGGCACCTGATTTCTCCTAGAACCCACGGCTGTGCTGCCGCGCGAGCACACAGAAGATGCCACTGAGCAGGTCGGCCTGGCCCTCCAGCTCCCCGAACGCGGCGGCGGTGACAAGGCCGTGGAAAGTAAGTCAGCAGGACAGGACTTCTAGGGCCGACTGCTGAGTGTGGAGTGGGAGGCAGAGCACACCCCACGGGCAGCCCAACGCCCCACCCTGGAAAGCTGGGGTGAGCCACACCACGGAGGCGGCGGCACCCCGTCCTCTCACACACGGGATGGCCTGGGGGCGGCACAGCGCAAACCACCCAGGGCCGCCCACCGCCGGCCCCTCCCTGGAGGAGCATGTTGAGCAGGGCAGCACTTGGTGGAGGAGCCTGGGCGGCCGCTGAGGGGGGCCCCCTGCTGACATCTGGGCTACACGGGGCCTGGACTGTCCCCAGCGTGGTGCTCTGCCGGGTGAGAATCACGGCTAGTGCAGTCTGCAGGCGTTCTCACGGGGCAGCCCACTCTGGACACGCAAACAGGCATGCACCTGTTCCGTACACAGTCCAGACCCTGCTCTGCCTTTCCTCTAGTCTAACCCTCAAGGCCGCGTCCCCCTGGGGACAGTTCCTCCAGGACCCCGTGGCCTTCTCCCAGGTCGGCCACAGGCTCAGACTGGGCTCCCCCATCACCCGGATCCCAGAGAAGGCAGATCACTCGATGAAGGGGGAGCCGAGTGCCCAGCATGCCATCTCCAAGGGCATGGCTCCCTGAAGGCCCCCAGGGTCCCCAGGACACCTGTACTCTCCAGGGCACCTGCCAGAGGGTGCACGTCAGAGACAGCAGGCGGACGATTCTGTCAGTCATGGTGCTGGGCAAGACACTCATCGCTGCTCTTTTATAAGTGAAATAAAGTCATCAGAGGGCTTGCATTATGTCAGCCCTTTTCAATGTTCAATGTTTCGTTTCATAAAACTGACCAATGGCCTCTCCTGGGTCCCTTGTGAAGGAGACTCAAGCTGGCACCAGGGCTGGCCCCGCTGGCACTGCAGTGTGCAGGGTTGGCCAGTGTGAGGTGTGCATGTTCTGGGCGGGGGACGAGATGATGTTAGGTGATCACAGAGAAAGTCCTTAGTGGCCCCAGCTGTGCAGAATGAGTCATGGTCTTTGGTTCCTGTCATACTCATTACTGGGCCATACTGGCCCCTTTTATGGAGTTGCTTAGTTAGCTTTTGCTGAAATAATGGTCTTTCGGTCTGGACCCTGACCAGGAACCAGGACGCAGACAGTAACTTACTGTGCTTGCTGGCACTCCCTGTGTGTATCATCCGTTTGCTCTGTCGGGGAGGACGATGGGGGGAGTGAGGTCGGCACATTTCCACGCATGCCTGAACAATGGTGGGTCTCGCGACCAGGTGAGCATCATGCTGGGCCCAGCGTCTTGCACCATGGTCAGTGGTGCTGTACGTGCAGCTGCAGCTCACTCGCTGTCACTATGGAGCATCAAGTCTGCAGGTGATTTGCATGGCCTCGGCCGCACTCTGCCTGGGGGCACATAGGGTGTGCGGTAGGTGTCAGCAGTGCCACTCTGACGGCCTTGTACACATCCCACAAGTGTGTGAAAATGGAAATGCTGGGCAGGGATGTGTGAACTCCCGAACCACATGGGAAGGCTAAGTTGTTACATGCCCTCCAGCCGTGTCAGGGACATGGGTGATTCCCAGCCTCTCCAGAACCTGATGGTGCCAGGCTCGCAGGTCCTGCCAGTGGAGCGGGTATGACGCGCACCTCCTGGGCTCTGATCTGCATCTCTGGAGTGCCAACACGGTCCAGCGTCTCCTCACTGGTACCAACCAAAGGTTCTGGCCTCACTCCTTCCCGTGGCTTCACCTTCTTTGTGCCAACACCAACTGTTTCACAACGGTGTCCTTGGTAAGGCGTGCCGTCCCTCAGGGCCAGTCTTCTCCCTTGACCTTCAGTGCCTTGGCTGCTCTTGGTCTTCTGCAAAAGATTATAATCAGCTGGTGAAGTTCCGCAAGACACTCATTGGGATTTTACATGGCCAAACTCCTGAGTTCTTACATGCTTGAAAATACTCTCATTGGCTCTCAAATTTGAAGGACAATTTGGCTGGATGTAAAATTCAAGATTCAAAGTTCCTCTCCCCTTCAGTTCTTCACACATCAGTCCACTGTCATCCTCTGTCCATACTGCTGTCACTGGGTGTCAACCTTGGTCTTGTTTCCTTGTAGGATAACCTGCTCCTTCCCTCTGGAAGCTGTAAGACTTTTCTTTCTCAAGAAAAGGAGGATCCACAGCGTTCCAGGCACCCAATTAACACTCCCAGCTGGCGTTTCCTCACCAAGCAAATCCCCAGGCCAAGGCCACACCTTCAAGCCCCCAGGAGAAGCTCATGAAGGAGGGTTCCTAAGCTTGTCATCCTGGGAGTTTGGAGTGAGCACTGAGGCTACTCAAATCCTTCCTGTTTTCCCCAACTTCTCACCCCAGTGGGGCTTCTGGACAACCCAGACACCCGGACACCTACCCGGGTGGTCTGGGTAGCTGCCACCCAGAAATAGGCAGGCAGTCACCATCTCCAGGCAACAGCAGGCATGGGCAGAACTTAAACCTCTTTGCTCTGTCATTTATCCTCACTGCCCACTCCTATTCCAATCAGTTTTTATTTATTTTAATGTGTGCCACGATAAACTCAGGATTCAGGAGACCACTTTGTAGGGTGGGACTATAGAGACGGAGCTCTGGTAAAAACTCCCACTGCTGCGTGCACTGCTGGCTCAGGGTCCCAGCTGTCAGGAACGTCAGGAATGTCAGTCAAGTCTCTGCAGCCTGGGCCCAAGGAGGGAGGGCAAGAGCGGCTGACATAGGCTCACACGGCCACGCTCGCAAGATCACAGTAAAGTGTCTCTGGACAGTTGTTGTGTACAGTATCTAAAATTCACCCGGAATAGCAAAAACCGTCCTGAAAAAGTAGGAGTACTCCTACACCCCATTTTAAAACTTACTACGGAGCAATGGTAATCCAGTCAGGCTGGCATTGGCACAAGGAAGGACTCCTAGGTCAGTAGGACAGAACTGCGAGTCCAGAAATCAACCAACACGTCTGTGGCCAGCTAATTGCAACTGGCACCAAGTCCATTCAATGGGGGAAAGAAGAGCCTTTTCAACAAACAGTTCTGGGACCATTGGATGTGCACACGCAAAAGGATGAAGCAGGACCCCTACCTCACACCATACACTAAATGAACTCAAAATGGATCAGAGACCTAAACGTAAGAACAAAATCTATAAAACTCTTAGAAGAAAACACAGGGGTAAATCTTCATGACCTTGGAGTTGGCAAAGGATTTTCAGATGTGACATCAAAAGTGTGAGCAACAAAAGAAAAAAGGTAATTGGGCTTCATCAAAATTTAACACTTTTTGTGCTCAAAGGATACCATCAAGGAAGTAAAAATACAATCCATGAAATAGGAAAATATTTGCAAATCATACATCTGAAAAGCATCTTGTATCTACAATACATAAAGAATACTTACAACTGAATAAGAAGAAGACACCCAGTTAAGAAACGAGCAAAGGACCTGAATAGACATTTCTCCAGGGAAGATACATGAGTGGCCGACAAGCCCATGAAAAGATGTTGGACATCATTACCCATCAGGGAAATACTCCAAAACCACAAGATGCCACTTCACACCCACAAGGGTGGCTACAATAAGAAGAGCCAGGTAACAACAAACGCTGGAGAGCAGGTGGGGAAAAAGGAGCCTCAGACACTGTGGCTGGGATGTAAATGGTGTGGCCACTTCATAGAGAAATAGTCTGAAGAATTAAATGGTCACCGTGAGACTGGCAATTCCGCTCTGGTAACAGCCCACATCACGTGTCCACACGAGGACTTGGACACGAGTGTTCCTGAAGCACCACTCATAACTGCCAAAAGGTGGAAACAACCGAGACGTCCACCAGCTGACGAATGACAAACAAAATGTGGTCTGTCCACACAGTGGGACATTATTTGACCATAAAAAGAATTATGGACAGACTACAACATAGATGAACCCTGAAAGCATTAAGCTAAGTGAAAGAAGCCAGTCACAAAGGACCACATATAATATGATTCCATTCGCATGAAAGTCCAGAACAGGTAAATCGATAACGACAGAAAGAGATCAGTGGTTGCTTAGGACTGGGGGAGGGGGTGGAGGTGTAGGGAGGTGACAGCCGAAGGGTGTGGGGTTTCTCTCTGATGTAATAAAAATGTTCTAAAACGGCCTATTGATGATGCACATATATGTGAATATGCTAGAAAAACAATGAATTGTATACTTTAAATGGGTGAGTTGTATGGTATATAAATTATATCTCAACAAAGCTGCTTTAAAAATGTAAGGTGCAGATCAGTGTTTTTGTATCTCTTCAGCGTAGGAAAGTGGGGAAGAGAAATATAAATATATTTACTTATTTTCTATATTTAAAAAGTAAAACTAGTAAAAAGTATTAACTATATAAGAAAAGAAAGAACAAGAACAAGGAAGCAACGGGCGTGGAGATGGATGCTAGACTTCTCTGACTATGCCTTCATAGTACATTAAAATACAATAAAACGTTTTTTAAATGACACCTCAAAAAAAGCAACACCTAATATTGAAAGCAAACTAAAATAAACTTATTTTTATCATGTTGATGGCATAACCACACGGGGAAAAAATGTATCATTTTAAGTGATTTTAAAAACAGCATTTGACTATTCACTCCCAGTGAGATATATTCTAAGGATAAAAAGAATTGCCAAGAAATTTTAAGCTGTACTCAGTGACCTTAGTGTTAGTAGTAATACTGGTTATTTTAAACACTATTTTAAAATACTGTTCTTTTAAAACTATTACATGTATATTGTGGGGTAAATAGTGTTAATGACACCAAGATTTTCAGCACAATGAGATACAACACAAAACCAAAGAAGGAAAGCCACTGTTTTTCTTTGTGTTTAACTGTTAACTTGAACTGGAAATACTGGTATGAACTCATAAGTGTTCATCTTTGTTTTTTAAATCTAATTTCCTAATTCTGTCTACTGAAAAGATCTGGCGCACTGACACCCCCCTAACAGTGAGCACCTCCATTTCTCAGGCTGTGGGCTCTAGAGACCATCCTCCTAGGAGTTCCATCCTAAAAGGAACCGGGGTCTTTGGAGAAACAGCTGATTCCAAGACTGAAGCAGAACAGAGACAAAATAAGCCCAGGACATACTTGTAAAAGGGCAAGCAAGCTCTCAGAAACAACTGAGATTGTGTCAAAAGGGCAGGGCAGCCAACCTGAAAGGGGTCCCGCTGGCCAAAGATAGGATCATTTGAGCATCAAGAAAACTAAGGAAGCAACAGACAGAAATTCATCAAATACACAGAAATCCATCACGAAGCTCAAAGGAACCACGTGGTGGGAACCGACTCATTCTGCAAGTATACAAGGAAAGGATGGAGCATTTATCTGGCCTGGCCTGTGTGGACAGCACTTCCAGGTGACCAAGTGAGAGCAGGTCTTCACAGAAGACTCGCTGGCTAGTGACAGCGGAGGAGGGCAGAGCTGTAGCTCTGGCCCTGGGGAGACGATGGACCTCGGATCCGTATCAGGGGCACAGAGCCTAGGAGAACTCCACTCTGGACTAACAAGGCTGCCGACGCTGACCCCGGGGCACGACCCTGTCACTAATGCACTTGGAGACATCACGCATCTCACAATGTAACGAGGGGCACACGACCTCCACCCGGGAAGCAGTCCCGTAAAGGCCATCTGAAGCCCCTCTCTCTAATTACCAGTTTCAGAGGAACACAGGGATGGGGAATGAGTTAATGCTACAAGAAAGCAGCAGTCAAATCCAGGAGAGGATTCTGCAGGAAAAACGACCTGGTTTCTTTAGTAAATGTAGAAGGGAAGAAGACAGAGTGACAGACCAGAGGAGACACCTCCCACTACAGCGAGTTGTGGCCTCTGCCTGCTAACTAGATGCGACCAGCTGTAAATGACATTTTTAACACGATGGGGGATTGGAAGGTGGACTGTGACTGCTTAAGATACTCAGGCAGCACTGCTAATTTTGTAGTAATAGCAACACGCTTCTGTAAGAAATGTGTACGTCTTTACGTATCAGATACGTATCAGATTCCCAAAGAAACGGTGTCTGTGAACTGCTTTGAAGTTCTTCAATGAGAGAGAGAAAGGGAGATGGAAAGATGGAAAGCGATTGAACGAGAGGCAAAATGCTGATCACCACTGAAGCTGAGTGACGTATGGGCTTCTTCATAGTCTACGTGTTGTAGGTTTGACATTTTTTGTAATAAAATTTTTTTTAAAAGCCCGCAAGTCACCTTCAGCACTTTGGGGAAGACAAGGGAAGCCTGAGGAATGAGGGGAGAAGAGATGTGAAGTAGGGCAGTGAGGAAGGATCACTGCGAGCCCCCGGGGCGGGGGGGGGGGGACATGGTGGGTCGGCTCCGTCAGCACTGCATGAGGAGGTTGGGTGGGGGCTGCGTTGCGTGGGGGCTGCGTTAGATGGCAGAGCGGAGACTGGCCCTCTGGTATTGGGAGTGGTGGGCGATGCACAATTCTTACTCTTTCGTGTTTCTTAACTTTCTAAACTTGAAAAGGAAAACAGTAGTTATCTTGACAAAGCTAAAAAGAAAGGACTGTGGACCCCAAGAGGGCAAGGCCTGGCCGCCCCTCCCTGGCAGCCACTGAGCACCCTGCCTCTAGCTGCCCCCAGTATGGTGAGCAGCTGTCGGGCACACAGGCAGACAGCAGCCCACAGCGGCACAGGCGCCAGCACAGTCCTGCAGAGGGCTGCCTGGACTAGGGCTGTGAGGCCACCTGGGGGATACAGGTAGCCTGGGGACGGGCCAGGCATCGAAGGACGAGGAGGGAATTCCAAGTGGGGCTGTCGAAGGGGGCCCTTGGTGTTCCAAGTAGAAGAAGCCCTGTGCAAGGGCAAAGTCAGCAGAATCGTGGGGAGAGGGGTGGCACAGGCCAGGGCGAGGCTGGGGGTCTGTCCTGAAGGCCACCAGAGTCCAACCACAATCTAAGCTGCGAGATGAGGCTCCTCCGCCATGGGGGGCTCAGCACTGAGGGTCCCAGCAAAACCACGGTCATGACCCTGCCCCTCAAGGTTATGGGGTGAGGCCCAGGCATGCCGAGGCCAGTCTTCTCGCCTCTGTTCTCTCCGACCACCTGAAATGGGACCCCCTCGAGGGCACAGCGGCGTTAGGAACAGGAGGAGGCTGCAACATGGCAATGCTACGAGGATTTCCTCTGGGGTCCAGGGGACTAACCACTCACGGCCTGTTTGCAGACGCCCCTGGGAACTGTTCGGAAAACCCCTGTCAGAACGGAGGCACCTGCATACCAGGCGTGGACGCCCACACCTGTGACTGCAGCCCGGGGTTCAAAGGCAGACGCTGTGAGCTCGGTAAGTCAGGGGCACTGCCCTCATCTGTCTGGGCTGGTGGGGGGGCCTGAGACCCTAGTACAGCAGGCTGTGACGACACCCCTGGCCCAGGCTGGCTTTGCCACTGGACTTCAAACCGTGCGGTGCCAGGATGGGGCCCGGCCTCGGTGCCCAGATGTCCAAGTGCACAGGTGGGGAGGCTGGTGGGCAGTGAGCCACTGGGCCTCCCACTGCCCCCAAGTGCCAGGGTGCAAGGTGCTGCCTGGGAAGTGTGGGGTCTGGGGACAGTCAGAAAGCAAAGGCAGAGCAACAGCCCCCCCTCAGTGAGAGGGGGGTGCAAAGGGCTCCTTTGGCTCAGGGGCTAGATGTGGAGGTAGGAGGGAAAAGGCCATAGGCTTCTGCTATGGCTTTTGGACTGAGGACAAGAGGTGGGGGGTGCAGAAGTCCCATGCCAGCAACACCACCCCGAGGCCCTTCACACCCAGGACTATGGTGAGCCCAAGGGAAACCAGCCTGCAGGCTTCAAGGACCCCAATCAGAGCAGCCCCCAGTCGCTGAGGACGCAGTCGCAGGAAGCAGCTGGGGTGGACCCCAGTCCCAGACCAGCTGCCGGGGCCCTCCAGGGAGCAGGAAGAGGGCCACCTGGGCCCCGAGCTCCCCTGAGCCACGGCCCTTCCCTTTGTGCCGCAGCCTGTAAGAAAGTGCCCCAGCCCTGCACACGGCTGTTCTCGGAGACAAAGTCCTTGCCGGTCTGGGAAGGAGGCATCTGTCACCACGTGTAAGTCTCTCCTCCACCTTCACCACGCCTGCTGTGTTCCTGACCTGCCACAGAGGGCAGCTCACCCCATCCTCACAAGGCCCAGAGGACACCATCAGGCAGGCACAGAGCGGTGTGCTCTGACACAGTAGGAAACTGAGGCAGAAGGAAGTCTGTGCAGCTGGGAGCAGAGGCCCAGGAGGCCTGGCTCCCGCCCCCTCTAGCGGAGTCGGCCCCACTTCCCTCGATGGCAGGGTCCACTCCTCTCTGCCTCAGAGACCCCAAAAATAAACAACAGCACGTGAGAAGCTGAGTGTTGCTTCTGCCATTAAGTGATGACAGGGCCCTCATGCCTCAGATTTCCTTCTATAAAATGGGCTTCACAGCAACAGTTTGCCTACCGCCCCTCTTAGGACCTTTCTTGCTAACACTTTGTGACTCTGTGGTGTCCCACTTATAATCTGTTTAGTCGACAAAGACATATGAGCACCTATTATGTGCCAGGCACAGCTCTAGACCCTCAGCACATGGCAGTGAACAGAAAAGGCCCAAGCCCTGCCCTTGGGCCCTTCCACTCTAGGGGAGGGGACAGCCAGACACAGGAAGCACACACGGTATGTTCGCAGTGTTGGAAGGCGGTCAGTGCTAACGAGATGAGCACGTGGGGCCAGAAAAGCCCAGGGTGGGGCAGGCAGCGGGCTGGCTGCAGCATTCAACAGGGTGTCAGGTAAGCCTCGTGGGAAAGGTGACACCTGACACATGGAGGTGAGGGGTATCTCAGGGACACATCGAGTCAGCGTGTCAGCTGCCCAGGCCGACGCCAGGGGCGGGCCCACGTGGGGCTCGTGCTGAGTGAGGGGCAGGGACAGGGGGACGCCAGGGGGCCCTGGACACCCGTGGGAGGACTCTGGCACGTGTTCTCTGTGACATGAGGAACTAGGAGGATGCCGAGCAGAGGATCACAGGCTTCAGGTCACTCTGGATCGGATGTAGGCAGGCAAGGTCACAGGGCTTCACACAAAGCAGGGAAACAGGACACAGCGAGCTGCACTGGGACTTGGGACTCCACGTCTGCAGACCACCCGAACGTGGCTTCTGTGGAACGGTAGGCGAAGCCACAGGAGCCACCAGCCTCAGGCCGGGTAGCTGACCAGCCCTCAGCGACCGACGTGTGTGCCGAGAGCTCGCACCCTCCCTCTGCAGCCGCCTGCACTCAGCACACGCTGGGCCGTGTTGTCTATCCAGGCTGCCACCTCTGGTTTTCACTGCAGTAGTGAAACCACTGACATTTAATGTAATGACATGTCACTGGGTTCAAATCTACTGTATTGCTATTTGTTTCCCATTTGCCCCATCTGATCTTCGTTACATTTTTCTCTTTTCCTGCCTACTTCTGGATTTTAAATATTCTCTTTTACCTCTACTGTTGGCTCACTGGTTATACTGCTTTGGTTTAATTTTTTTAGTGGCTGCTCTGGGATTTCCAATATTCATCTTCAGCTTGTCACAACAGACCTTTAATTACATCACATAGGGGAGACCTCTACGGCAGCGAGCTGACTGACTACTGTTGTCAGGTCAGGCGTGTTACTTTCACACGTGCTCTGAACCACACAATATGTTGTTTTTCCTCCCAACAATCACCTTTAAAAACCTTGAGTGCAGTCGTACTTACTTGCGTGGCTGCCATTTCTGGTACATGGGCCTCTGAGTGCCGTCTTCCTTTGCCTGAAGGTCTTGCTGTAACATTTCCTGTAGTGCAGGTCTGCTGGGGATGAATTCTCTCTGCCTGTTGTCTGGCTGAAAAGGTTTTCATTTACCTTCCTTTTGGAAGGATATAGTTGCTCAATATAGAATTCTTGGTTGACACGTGTGTGTTTTCTTCCATCATTTTAAAGACGTCATTCTTTTATCTCTGGCTTGTATGGTTTCAGACAAGACTGCAGTCGTTCTTATCTTTCTTTCACTATATGAAATGTTGTCCCCCACCCACTCGGGCTGCTTTTGTTTTCTCTTTATTACTGGTTTGGGGAAATTTAACTATGATGTCCTTTCGTAGAGTTGTGAGTGTGTATGTATTTACTCTCTCGAGTTTATGAAGCTTCTTGTATCTCTGGCTTTTTAGCTTTCATCAAATTTGGGAAATTTTGGCCATTATTTCTTTAAATATTTTTTTCTGTCCATTTCTCTCCTCTCCTTCTGGGACTCTAATTATGCATGTATTAGACTGATATTGTCCATTAGGTCACTGAGGCTCTTTTCATTTTCCTCAGTCTTTTTCTCTACTTCATTTTGGATAGATCCTATTGCTATGCCTTCAAGTTCACTGATCTTTTCTTCTGCAATGTCTAACCTACCATTAATCCCATTCAGCAAAATTTTCATTTCAAATACGATGTTTTTTCCATCTCTAGAAGCTCCATTTTGTTTTTCTTAGCTCCTCCATTTATCTTCTATTTGTTTATGTTTTCCTTTCGATCACGGAACACATGGAACAAATTTTTAAGGTCCTTATCTGCTGCTTCTGTCATTGACCTCATTTCTGGGTGTTTTCCTATTCTTTTATTTTTCTTTGCCCGCTTATGAGTCACATTTTCTTGATTCTTTCCACTAGTCTTTGAATGTCTTATTTTTTTGTTGGATGCTGGATATTGTAAACTTTGTTACTGCGTGCTGGGTTTTTTTTTTTGTATTCTTTTCAAGAATGTTCCTTATTTTTTTCTGCAAGGTAGTTATTTAAGTTTAATTTGATCCTTTTGAGGCTTGTTTTAGGATGACTTTAGCATCACCTTTATTCTGGGATTAATTTTGCCCCACTTCTAGGGCATGGCCTTTCTGGGGTTTCTGTTTCTATGGAATGGCTTGTTATTAATCAAGACCTCTCTGCTCTGGCTCCGGGACTCACTCACCTCCTCAGTAGTTCTTGCCCAGCCTCACGGGGTTTCACGCTATGAATGCACAGCTTATTTTTCAAGGGGACGCTTCTCCAGATCTCTGAAGCTCATCCTCTGCTTACCTCCCTCCTCTCCAGGACTCTGCCCCATAAACATAGATGCCTCTGCCGTCCCAACTCCAATCTGTTTCTTCAGCTGTTTGCTCCCTGGCCCCTGCAATGCAGTCCAAAAGGTGCCTCCAGACTGAAGTCCAGGGCGATCACAGAACTCATCTCATTTGTTTCCCTTCTCTCAAGGATCACAGTCTTGCACTGTTTTCTAACATCTGAAAAGAATTACTTCTTATATTTTGCCCAGTTCTCTGGTTGTTGTGTTGGGAAGTTAATTTCCGATCCTGTTACTCCCTGATGGCTGGAAGTCTTAACCAAAGGCCTAAATCCAAAGGTTCTAGACAGAGCACAGGAGCTAGAACTCTGCCTTTAAAGTCCCTGGATCTCTTTCAACAGCTCTGACGTTTGAGGGCGTTAACAAGAACCAAGACACTTTCCCATTCACTATCATCTACAAATTTGTCAGAGGTGGCATGAGTAATTCCCACTTCACACGAAACTGAGGCGTAAGTTTCAGAGCCGTGCGCAAAGCAGGCTACTTAGTAAATAGGAGGTAGGGCTTGAAGTCAGGTCTCCTGCTCCACACTACCCACCAGCATCTCACACCTGCATCTACCAGGCTTCTCCAACTTCTCCGTGAACTGCCCACGGACAAAGTGAGGTCAGCCTTTCAGGGCCTCAGGGCTGGGTGGCCTGCCCCAAGCAGGACCTGTCTTCAGAATTTCACGTTTTCTCTCTTAATATCATTGACTTTGTCAATGCTCCTCAAAACGTACACTTAAAATGGGGTGTATCTTATTTAATGTAAATCACACCTCGGTAAAGATAATTTTTAAAAAATCACACGATTTTTATGTGGGGCATTTTAGTACATCCGTGTGAGATTAACTTTTATTAGGGAAATAAGGCCTTTCCCCCAACACCCTCACTGCTATTGTGGGTGCACGCGGCCTGGGTGCAGCAGCTCCAGGTCTGGCCTTTACAGAGCTTTCTTGCAACAGGTATAAACGAGTCTACAAACTGCACCAAGACATCTGCTTCAGAGAGAGCTGTGAGAGCACCAGTATCAAGAAAACCCTGCACAGGTGCCATCTCGTGGGGGGTGGGGAGGGGAGGGGCATGCTGTGTCCTGTAGTTCACAGGGTACTGGGGTGAGGGTGGCCCTGGGGACAGAGTGCTGTGGGATGCCGCAGGCCTGGGGGCTGAGCCAGGCTGTGTGTCTGCCCGCTGGCCTGCCCTACACGGCCATGTTCTAAGAAACTCTACACATGTGAGCAAACGCGGTTGGTATCGCCAGGCACGGTGGGTGCTGGAGGCCGCAGGGTAGGTTGAGGGGTGCACACAGTACCTGGTGCTAAAATTGGGAAGCAAGAGAGTCATCAACAGGCCCAAATACTTGGCTGCAAATAGAGCAAATCTGTTTACTTTTTATTCACTCACACCCAGGTTCTTTCCCCAAAGGGTTCAAGCTAGTCACAAGAATCATTATACAAAGCACTGCCTGAGTATGTTATACTTCTAAAGAGTCGAGCCCGAACCCCAGTCACCACACACATTGGGGCATCACTCAGTGCCGGGGAAGCCGCAGTGCGTAATTCACCTGGGTGGCTGCCGTGGGTGCGCCCCTCGGGTAGCCCTGCCCTTCCTCCGCCCACACCCTCCCTTCACTCTCCATGACTCATCCAGCCAGGGGCTGTCCCCGTCATTCCACAACGTGCACCTCAAGCCAGGTGGGCACACTGAAATGCTAACCTCAGTGCCACAGTGATGGTGTCCCCAACGTGGGCTGTGTGTGAGCTGAAGAATGATGGCTGGGCGGAGGGGGCACCGGGGTCCCGCGGACACAGTCTGGTTTTCATAACCCACCTCTCCCTACTTGTTTCAGGAAACAAAGTGACAGTCCAACACTGAAAACATCTTAAGGTACGTCCCCCAGTGACAGCGGCCCTTCTGCTAGCACCGCCAGGGAAAGCCCGTGTGTGCCCTTATCACAGACTCCCAGGCAGGGTTCTGAGCGCCCCGACAGGGTGAGACAGGTGAGAAGCACAGAAAGTGAGGCGTCCCGATGGATGCAAGCCTGGTGCAGCGACGTCTTCAGGTGGAGACGAGTCTGTCTGGGGGTGAGGACGAACCCCACTCCATCAGAGCTCGGGGACCGAAGGGAGTGCTTCCCAGACCCTTGAATGGCCACCTACTGGAAGGAAAAATGGGGAGCCGTGGTCCTCTAACTTTCGGGAAGTCCTGAAGACGCCCTCTCATTGGGAGATTCCCAATGGACACAGGAACCCTAAGCCTCAGAAACCCTGAAATGAAAGAAACTTTCTGACTTGATCTGGTTTAATCCAGCCTTTCTCAAACCCTTTTGGCAACTCAATTGCATGTGACCCCACCTCCCCACATGTAAACTCTGCTGAAGTCTTCACAATAGTTCGGAAGATAGTGGCTTAAACCTAGAGACCCATCTACAGCCTGTAATGAGCATCACACTGACCACAGGTTCTTATCAACACATCTCTGGGAATGAAAGAATTCTGGGCAGCCTAGGACAGCTCACGACTCCCGCTCATAAATGAGCCGAACCGTCCATCTTCCTGTGAGCAGGACAGGAGGGAGGCAGCTTCAAACAGGCCACGGTTATTACACGCTGAGGAATGGTATTCAGAGACCTTGACAACCAACCAGAAGCAGAAGGGCTTTGCGGCAGTAGGCTGACTCTAAAGGGGGACCCCTCACACCGACCAGCTGGACATCTGTGGGGCGGGAAGCACCATGCGGCCTCACCTCGGTCAGTCGTACCATCAGGTGTGAAGCCCACTCAAAGGCATCACGCCCCCTCCAGCCCCCGACACACGCATCCAATACATGCGCTCCAAAACTTACAAGCAACTCACACTGGGGAAGAAGCCACAGATATACCTGGGTTTGAAATATGTATATTGCAATAAGTTACCTGAAAGAGTATTTTTTAAGTCACTCAGCAAATCTATTTCTATAAAAACAAATCAGAAACCCTTGACTGATTGTCAAATAACGGCTTTTAGAATACCCACTCTTGACACAACGGAGAAAACAAAACAGACAGGAAACAGAAACCCATATACCCAGACACACACCTAAGAACACCAAGCAAGAATTCATTCCAATCCAAAGTGACCAGAGTGACCTGGTCTTCCGAGGAAGGATCCAAGGGCTGCACCACGTGGGGGGCGGGGGGCTCCCTCCCTCTGGGGGACGTGGTCAGTCCTCCACAAAGCCGCCCCCACCCACTGCCTCGTTACAGGGAGCGGACCTCACAGTTCTGACGACTGGGGCAGCGACCCTGACCCTAAGACAAACGGGAAGGCGCAGCTTCATTCTCCTCATGCCCCATTTTGTTTTCTTCAAAGGATTCGGGACGTTCTTGTGACACTCCACCAACCTCCCAAGTTTCTAGAAGCCAGAAAGACGTGGTCTAAAGTTGGATTGAAAAGGACACCGTGGGGGACAAGGTCCTGGCTGGAGCCCGTCCCCTGCGCAGCTTCTCCTCTGGCCTCTAGCAGACAGACAGACAGGCCGGGCCACGGCCAGGGACACGCTCTGCGGCCACCATCTCTGCGTCTTGCGCTGCACCTCCCAGCCCATTGCTGTAACCCAGGCCGTGTATCCCCAAGGGGCAGCCTGTGCTGTGGTCAATGAGCCAGCGCTGTGTGCGCGTCAGCCCTGGGGGAGCGAGGCCGACTGCCAGGAGCTTCTGCAACGTCCAGAAACCAGAGCTAGATCCCAAAGTCAGAGAGAGGACCCCGCCCCCAGATCTTATACCCAGTGGAGGAGGAAGGCAGAGGGCGGGTTGGGGATGGGGGAGGGCTGAGGGGGTGGGGTGGGCGGGGGCAGGGGAGGCGACACAAAGGAAAGCGAGTTGTCTGCTTGGCGGCTCTGCCGGGAGGTTATTCCCGCAGAGACCCTACAGGCCAGTGCTCACCGCACAGCTCAATGGCTGTGTAAGAGGAAACGGTGATCAGTGCTAAGACGGAGTTTACACACTTGGGCTACAGCTTCTGCTGTAAAGGTCAGGCAGTAAATACAGACGGTGCCGAAAAAGTGTATACACACCTTAGGAAAGGAAAAACCTGTACTAAAATTGTAACCCTCACTATGTACCGATAACGAAAGATGAGCGCAAGGCACGTGTACGTGTTTTTATGCCGCCACCTAGTACCTTGGGCTCTGTGGGCCACACGGTCCCTGTGGCCACTACTCAGCTCTGGGTCACAGCAAACAGCCATCGACACATGCCTCAACGGGGATGGCTGGGACCCAAGAAAACTTTCTCTACAAAAACGGGGGCCACGTCGCATGGCCATCACTGGCTAAGCCCCACTCAGGCTTCAGCCTGATTCAGAGAAAGCATCCCCGATGGCACGTCACACCAAAGACCCCGGATGTCACAAAGCACTACACTGACGCCGCTAGAAGGCACCGCACTAGCAGCAGGGCTCCTCCTTACAGGTCTGAGTAACAAGATGGGCAGCGGGCTGGCTTGGCCAGATCACGTGCGAGATCCTCGTCCACCACCCGCTGTGGGCTTCCAGGGTCCCAGCATGGCCAGAGGCATCACCAGCCGCAGAGCGCTGTCACCTCACCGTGACCCCCGTGGCCAGCCCACACACACACAGCTCTCTTCTCCCTGCAGAGGAGCTCAGAACAAAGAGGCCAGCCCTCCTCACCCGTGTGGAGCAGGTCACAGCTGGGACATAAGCCCCCATGCGTCTCCCACGGATTCTGCCCCAAGTCAGCTTTTCACCACTGGAAGCACCCCTCCTTTCATCTTTCATAAAAACGTTTTTTGAAGAGTTAGAGTATATTTTAGACTTTTTATTCTTATTAAACGCGTGTGTGCGTGTGTCTGTGTATTATGCAATTTGTCATTTTCAGAAAGGAGGAACCGTCATGTCATTAAGTGTCCACTGGACTCCAGAATGTCCGGTCCCCAGGGCCCACCTGTGTGAACAAGCCATGTACACAAACACGTACTGCTGACCGCTGCTGCGACACTGGGACCTGTCACCGCATCTGTGTAAGCTACGGCATCGCTAGCAAACGGCATGACCAAGTGACGTCACTGAATGTAGCTGAGACTCTCTCCGACCTCGCTGATAACCTCAAGCCCCTCAGCGGCGAGGCCAGCATGAACGCACTTCAGATTTTTACTCGGCAACACTGGGTTCTCCAGGACAGTCACTGGAGCTTGGCGCTGTGTTGCCGTCGATTAATCCACTCTGATGCTTTACAAACTGAGTATCTAGTCAAGACTTCCTGATGCTAAAGGACTTAGCATTCACCCTGAAACATTCCAAATGAGTCACTGCCTTCATCCTGGGGCTCCTTCTTAAAACTCTAATGTTGTCCTTGAAAACACTCCACATCCACCCACGGAGATCAATAATCACGGAATCAAATACGCATTTATTTGCGTCGGAAGGAAAGGGGGCAACCGCCAGGTGCTGCGCTCGCCGTCTGCTGCCCAAACTTGGATGAACTCGCCATCTAATCAGATACATTTAGGAACCCACTCCACCCACCTGGGCACGAGAACAGCAGCCCAGGTCCAGAGTGTCGGGCACTTGGATGCCACAAAATGCAAGAAAAGTGAAAACACTGGCAGAGAGTGAACTGTCTTCATTTTCAAGTAATTTTGTCCATCGCCAAGAAAGACAGCAAAGATCGAAGGTCCCTTCCCCTGCTGCACGTGGGCTGTCACAGGCACATGAGGACATGCATGCTCACCCACTGCTCTCCCACCTGCAAAGCCAGCAGCAGGGCCACCCGGCGCCAGCCGCCCCAGCACCTTCCCATAGCTGGAACTGCTCCTGCTGGCAAGCCACCGCCACGTGTGGAGGGCGTCACTGAGCATTTTCTTTTGCAAGAAATGTCCTTCTCTTTGTGGCCATGCTCAAACATGAGCCTGAAGAAAAAAGCATGAATTCTTTTGAGTTATCACTGAATCCCCCAGTAAAATACAGTTCAAACCCCCAACAGCTCTCCAGGGCACAGGGGAAGGAACTCGTACAGAACCAGTGACTTACTTGTCTTTTCAATCAAACATGATAAATGTGAGGCATTTAAATCTGAAGTTCTCACAAACGGACAGTCGCATGTTGCTGGGCCCGGCCTCACAGCAGCTCCCTCAGCCCCAGTGACATTTGGGGCTGGATCATCGTGCTATGGGACTGTCCCATGCAGACCTGGCCTCAGCCACCAGATCCCAACTGCATTCTCTCTCCTGGTCCTAACCACCAGAAGTGTCCCCAGATGTTCCCTGGGACACAGATTGCCCCCAGCGGAGAATGGCTGCCTGGCACGATTCTTACGTGGTCTGCAAAACACAAGGCCAAGAGCTAGGAGTCTCACGTAGCTGTTAAAATGCTGCCAAGGCCTGAACTTTAGTCACATCACCAAACATATTTTCTGCAGCACTGATCCTGTGCCAGTTCCCCCAAGGAAGGGGTGCCCAGAATGTCCTAGGACGAACCTACCCTCCCTCTGTCACAGAGCTCATGCCATCAGGGCTGGGCCTCTACGTCAGAGGTGACCTCTGGCTTACATCCAACTCCATTCCCTGACCCCAACGCTTCCAGTCACTCCGCAAACCCTCTGGGCTCCCCGAGGGGATGTCCTCCCCTCTGGTGTCATGGAGAGTTCCCTGGAATGACCCAAGACCACCTCCAGCCCAGGCCCCACCCTGCCCGACCCTGCCCTGTCCTCTGGTCTCAGACGCCCCTCCGTGAAGTGAGCGGAAGGGGCGGCTAGGATGGCTCCACGAACCCCGTTCTGGCAATCCATGGCTGCCAGAGACTGCAGGCCTGGCTGTGCCCCGCTGGCCATGGGCTGGCACAACAGGAAAGTTCCCTGAGGCCAGAGCCAGGCCTGCTTCTCACAAAGACAGAGCAAACTGCCCCCAGCACGTCGCTGGCATGAAGAAGCCATGTGTTACTGACCCACTTCCTTCTACTTCTACTCTGCTGTACACTGAATGCAATTATGAAGCAATAGTTTTGGATTAAAACATGAGTATTTGTGTGGAAAACCTGCTACTTGTTTTCATAAAATAAAGTGCTATGATGTACTAAAACCTCACTGCCTTCTCCTAATTTTACCTTCATCACTAGAAGGAAACAGAAAATGGCTCTTGAACCACACTGCCGTGAATTATCACCTACATATATGACCAAAAAAAAATAAAACCAAGTTTTGACACACTGAGTTCCCCGATTTTAACAGCTCCAAGTCAGTATTTTATTCACGAAGGAACAGAAACCTGACAACACATCAGACGCACGCACCTCCCCCTTAGTCTGACCACTTCTCAGGTGATGTATAATAATTTTCCATCAAAAGACCAGTTTTAGAATGAAAAATAACCTGAGAAGATCCAAGCGAAGCTCCCAAAAGTGTTGAGAAACTTAAAACATCCTTTGATGTCTCGGGGCTTGGCTCATTCCGGCGCTTGCATCACAGCTCCCCCTCCTCCTCCCCGTCCTCGTCCTCCTCGTCCTCACTTGTGCTTCTGTCACTAGGCATGTGGTTCTTAGACTCTTCTTCCTCCTCCCGAGCCAAGAGCTTCTTAAAAACTTCAAACTCCTCAGCAGAAGAACAGGCCGTCCTGGCCAGAAACTCAGCTTCGGAAACTCTGAGAATGTCCCTGAGTGGAGGGTTAGGGACCTGTGTCTGCCCCTTCTTATCCGGGGTCTGGTACCGTCCTAGGCGCTCCAGGAACGTGTGTCTCTGCCTGGTCTTGGTGATGGAGTACTGCAGGAAGTCGGTCCTCACCACGTCCGCGTGCTTCACGCCCATCCTGAAATAGGCATACTGGGGACACAGACAGGTTAGGGCCTCAGGTGCAGATCTGAAACCTGTCGTCCCAGTCACGGGAGACCCAACCTGTCCAAAAGCCTTCAACAACTGCCTAGTGGACGGCGGCAGCCCAACTCTGCCACCCCGTTTGTCTGATAGCTGCCAGTTTTCAAAGCATTTTCAAATTCACATTGAGAACAACGCTGCAGGGAGGAAAGGGCGGCAGGGAGCACGACGCAGCAGGGAGAGACTGAGTCCTACGTTGCTCAGACGGAAGGAGAAAGCATGAGTACGGGGACGACAGGCCGCAGGTCAGCAAACACAGGCGTGTGAGCCGCCTCAGCACCATCGGTCCCAGAAAAGTGAGGACAACGGTCACACTCACGTCTCTGGAACCGACGTGCAACACAGGTTGGAAACACAGACGGTTTCGCTACTTTTCAATCAGCCACTTCACACAGAGGCTGGTGTGGACCCTAAGAACAGGGCTGGGTCCTTCAGGATTCACAGCAGAAAAGCCACAGAAGCGACCCCATCTGAAATGAACAAGCGACAGACCAACGCGCTCTCCTCGGCTGCCAGGCGGCGAGGCATCTTACCCACGCAGCTGCCCCTGCTAAGCTGGAAAGCCCACTGTCACTCCCCCAGCCACTCTCTCGGTCACCTCACCTGGAATTTGTATTCCAGCTCACCGGGGTCCTCCCGAAGAACATAGGGGCATCTGTGCAAAATCTCGGTTACTTGCTGCACGGTGAAAAGGCACTTGTCCCGGAGAACACTGACAGTGTTGGCAATATCCCTCTGACGCATGGTGAGGATTTCAGGGCAACAGTGAAGCACCCTCCTCAGCTTCCCTACAGAACACAGAAAAGGGCAAATATGGAATTTCAGGGTGTTCCAGAAACCAAGAGGCTAACCTAACCGCGCCCACCCAACTCAAACCAGCATTTCAAAGTGAATAAGAACCCCTGCCCCCACAGAACCAGTGCCGACCTCAGAGGTCTTCCCAGCAGCACCCGGGGAGAGGGAGGGGCCAGAAGGGCCCACCGCCCCACTAACCCCCCGCTCAGACTCTCCAGCCCTCCCCGCCCCATGTCCCTGCCTTCCTCTGGCCTCCCAGCTGAAAGGCGCCTGCTTCATATTCTCTGTCGCCTCCTCTTGCCCTCCTCACCTAGAAAAGCATTTCACAGGGATTTCCTGGAAAGGTCAGACAGTAAGATGGGGAGTAGCGTCCCTCATCGTGGGACTTTGGGTTGACGTTTCCTTCCAGAATAAAACTGTCATCGGACCACTCACAACCAATATTCCTAAGACCTGGGGGCCTGAACTCAAAGAAAAGGAGTGCCATGAAAATAATTACCATAATAATAACAACTAGCACAAATACTGATGACCTAGCTAGTGGGGTGACCACATACTGTATCCAAACTGGGTGAAAGATGCCCTGTTAATTGCATTAGGATAACTGGTATGAACTGAGCCTGCCCTAGGTGAACTGCAGCACATGGTCTCCTACGGATAGTTGGTAAAAGTTGGTACCTGGAAGCTTAAAATCACTTCTTTAAACGGCTGGTTGAAATGTTCCTAACAGTTGAGTTAGTCACTGTCTTGCTAAAATGTGTCAGAATTAAATTTCAGTTTAGACTGTATCTTTGCCACGTAAGGCCGTGCTGAGCTTGCTAATTTATAATCAGAGCACATAAGGTGTTCAGTTTAGTCTTTCCGATTATATTGCTACAGGTCATCGGGGCCGAGAAACACACAAGGCTGTCTCTGCTTACTTTTGGAGAAGGAAGCCTACAGAGGTCCTCTGAAACGTGGGTCTGCAAACCTTCCCCCCCTCCAACATCTAACCAGTGAGTCAAGAATGAAAAAGAGAACAGTGGAACTCCTCTGGTCAAAGTGGGTAGGGGTCCTTGGAGACCCTCATGGGCCCCCAAACCCCTTCTCCAGAAGGCCCATAAAGAGACCCAATGAACTTCTCTAGAATTCTGTTGGGAGTGGAGGTGGCGGCTGGAGGGAACAGCTGCTCCAGCATTTCCCAGGAATCTGGGAAGATCTCACGTTCCACAGTAAATCAAGACACCCAGCTGGAATCCAAGCATTTACCAGGGACTCTGTATGGCTCTGGCTCGACCTCAGACACAAATCACTAAGACCACCTAAGCTAATTTAAACATCAAAGGTTACACACGTCAACATCGCATGCTGACATCTACCTGTGAGCACCCATGCCCACCCGGTCTAGACGCTAGCGCCCCCCCAGTGAACAAGACAAGCGTCCCTGCCTGCCACTCAGCTGCCTCCTCCCCTCCTGCATGGCCTGAAACGAGACCACGCGTCTTCTTCACGTCCACACCAGCTCACAGTCCTCTCAAGGGCCTTCCCCAGAAAGCTCCCCTCATCCAGCTCACCATGGCTACTCGTTCCCCAGCTTGGACCCCTGGGCACTATCTACAAAAGCTGCACCTTTACCTTCTCCAAGGCCAAGCTTTCGCAGATAACTGCAGCGCTTCTTCATTTGCACTACAGGCAGTTTCAGTAACTGAGGACTTTTCTTCAAAGCCACACACACAGGCTCTGGATTCACACCCAAGAGTATTAATTCTGAAACGATGTCCAGCAGCTGTTGAGGGTGGGTACCTGGTTGCACAGTGAGCAACTCATTAACGTGGCCATCACTGAAACCCATGTCCAGGAGGGAAGTGATGACCTCCTCTCGCTCCCAGGACCCTCTGTCCACAGGAGCACTCTGCTTCTCGAGGAGGCACTGAGGGAGATGCGTCCTGCACTCTGGGTCCTGCACACACTTTTTGGGTCCAGCACAGGGTATCTCCTCAAGGCCCCCTCCGGTGGAGGCTGTGGTCAGTTTACGCAACAAGGAAGCCATCATCCTTTTCTGAGGAGTCTGCCTAGAGATGCGGGCCCAGGTGAGGGGGATCAGGTGGTAGCAACCCGAGACCTGTAAGACAGTACAAAAGGGCATCAGTTCCTCACCACCCCATGTCATGGGCAACGCAGGACGTACGAACAGGATGAGCAGGGTATCTGTGCCTTGGTCCCACAGGAACCTGTTTCCATAGGACATCTGCAAAACCGTATGTGAACTTAAAAAGCCTACACAGAAGGAGGTCCCCATGCAGAGAGTAGAGTAGTGCGAGGGCACAGAGGTCAGAGCAACGAAGCTCCTGTAACTGAGGGGAAAGGGAACTATCTCAGGGCTGCCTGGTCAAGTGTGCTTGGGGGAGGGGAGCACACGTCCTTTACCGTCAGGTTCAGGGTGTGCGGGTGGGGGCGTGGGGAGGCTGCACATTTAACTGACAACAGATCAGCAGCAAGAAAAATCCCCAGTGTCTTAATATGCATATGGCAGCCGACAAAAGCGACAGCTCCCCACGGGGCTAGGGACGGAAGCTAACTGCATGACGAGCGGGAGGGGAGAAAAGGCCTCACGGGAGGAACCAGTGGGTTCCAGGGGGACAAAGGGCGGTGACGAAGTTCGCCATATCGTCTGTTTACACCGGTGCCAAGGGGTCTTTTTTCTTTTTTCCCTCATGGGCATAAACTCCCCAGGAGAGAGGATCCACGGCAGCGTCACTGCCAGACGTTTCTGCTCCTAGTGGAAAGGAAAGCTCTGAGAAAACGTTCTGTATGTGCTGAACCTCAAATGTCTTTAGTCTAAAACAATTTCCACGCCGACTCCGGGGCGCCGAGTTGCTACCCACACGTGAAAAACCTGGACCTGCTCCTCGGCTCCGGATTCAGGCACCTAAATTCGTTCCACAAAACAATCCTGTTAAGCACAATGCACTTAGTCTGTCAGGCAACTTGCACACGGAATTCCCGTTTTCTCCAGAAACCGTCAGTGGTGCAGGCCGGCGCGGAGGTCCCTTCCCACCCAGACGTCACCTGCCGTCGCGCCGGCAGTCAGCCCAGCCCACGCGCTCGCTGCTCCCGCCGCCCGATTCACGCCCCGGCCCTGCCTAGAGGGAGCCGGGCGGAGCGGCGCTAACGGCGCACGGACCGGGCGGAGGTGCGTGCACTTGTCTGTGTGCAGCGGCCTCCGGGAGGGTCCGACCGCAGGACGTCACCGCCTGCCCAGAGGCACCGGGGCGCCGGCGGCTCCTCTGCGCCCCCGCCCGCAGCCCGCCAGGAGCCCAGCCGGTGGCGCAGCCTCACCTGCCGGCCGAGCGCCGCCATCGCGCGAAGGCGGCCCCCGCGACTCCGGCGCCGGAAGCAGAGCCCCCCCGGTCCGCCGCTTCCGCCTTCCCCGGTCCGCCGCTTCCGCCTTCCCGGTCCGCCGCTTCCGCCTTCCCCCTCGCAAGCGCGACGGCGCGGGAAACGCGTTCCGCGGCGGCCCTTGTCAGGACGTGTCCCACGCGGGGTGGGCCCGCGGCGGGCTCTCTGCTTCGTGGCTGCGAGGCCGCTTTCCCGCGGTCTCGAGTTCTCGGCTCGCGCGGCGAGTGAACAGCGCCTTCCCCAAACTTTCGCTTCGCATTACGTTAAAATCCCTCTGAAGAGAAGAGGTGAAAGGAAAGGAGAACCTTGACTCAAACCGGCCAGTTCCCGTGGCTCGACAGTAACTTCACCGGAGGAAGCAAGAGCCGCCCCGAAGCATTTTCATATCGGCTGGACACGAAGCAGTCAGAAAAAACGGGGTCCCGAATAAAGATGTTCAAGACTTACTGTGTGAAAAATCTGTCTTCAGCACGAGCACTGAGGAAACACACACACACTGAAAGACACGCGTGTTCCAGAGGCGTTTAAACCATCGCAAGGAACTCGGGAGTCGCGACAATTTTTAAGAAATGCGGCCCAAGTCATCAAATGACGGGAACTGCAACACATGTCCCCGTATAAACACACGTCCTCCCCACTCGGAGGTCTGGTTTCCCCTTGAGATGAAAGCCAGTAATGTTTCAGCCCAATTGGCTGGTAAACAAACCAGTTTCGTGATTGAAAGCTTTTTGCAAGAGGGTTTGTCGAGCCATATACCCCAGCCAGGAAAGAGCCAGGTCCTGGGGTGTGCGGTCTAAACCGCCAGCGGCAGTGCTACCGCGTTTCCCCGAAAACAAGAGCTAACCAGACCATCAGCTCTAAGGCGTCTTTTGCAGTCAAAGTTAATATAAGACCCGCTCTTCTCAAAATATAAGACCAGGTCTTATATTAACTTTTGCTCCAAAAGACGCATTAGAGCTGATGGTCCGGCTAGGCCTTATTTTTGGGGAAACACGGTAGGTGAAGGCAGCATGTCCGCTGTCCTGGGGTTGACGAGCTCTGGTATACATCAACTAGACGGAAGAAAGATGTGAGTTGTGAAAGAATTGATACTGGCTGTGAAGGGGGTGTGAGAAGTGGACCAGGGCTAGCTTGGGGATGGCTGCAGTCCAGGGAGGGAGTGTTTGCTCCTTTGGATTGGCTGTGGGCCACAGTGGGGGAAACGCACGGTAACCAGGAAGTGTAGGCTCCTGGGGGGCAGTGGCCCTAGCAATTCTCTTGAGATAACCGTGGAAATAGGCACTTGGAAGTTATTTGAAGTTCCAACACACACTCAGGAACACAAGCAGTCTTTTGTTGGTTTTGCCCTGCAGTTGTTTAACTAATTAACCTCTTTCTTGTCTCTTCCTTCCACCCTCTGGCCTGCTGTAATTAATTCAGGACTCTCAGAGTTTTTTCCTGTCATGGTATTTCTTCTTAAATTTCAGATCTAGACCTGTAGTAATTCGGGTATAGCGCCTACGCATCTTTCAAACGTGGATAGTCGTGAAAAACAATAAAATGGTGTGCTCCCTCAACTGCCTAAATTCCACCACTCGTAAGCCCAATACCTTACTTTATAGACATTTCTTGTTTCACCTACTTTGTTCTGAACTGGGACCTGGTTCTGAACTTGGTTCTGGTTCAGAAAAGGGACCTGATTCTTGCATGAATACAATTTACAGAGTACCTGCTCTGTGCCAAGACCTATCTTTTTACACAAGGATTATATCAAAGAAAAGGACGTTTGTAATCTGTGTGGGGCCAAAGAATTGGTTGTTTTTGATGTTTTTTAATCTTTCTTCTTAAAACACTCAACTGTCAGCTCCTCAAAATAAATTGTTAATGCTTTTACACCCAAACCCTAAGAAAACCCTATGCTACCCCACGACCTGGAAAGAATCAAGAAACCTAAGCAGTTATTCAGCTCTGGAAACAAAGAGACGGCTGGGGTGCCAGGTTTGCTCTAAGAGCCGACAGTATCTTCAGTTTGCTATGAACATGTTGCTCTCTGGGTGCATACTTGGAACATGGACAGAAAAATGTGTCAGTCTCAGACTCAGAACTTTTCTCCCCGGGTTCTTTCTGTGAAAAACACTCTCAAAGTATCAAACCTTCTACAGCCATCAAGTCAGATGAAGTTTAATTATTGTTTCATATAAAGAACAAACAGCTCTTGTAGAGCGAGGACTTTGCATTATCAGCCCATGGCACACCTGTCTGAAAAAAACATTCTGTAACTTCTCTTGTGTTATAAACATAAACACTACAAGGATAAATGTTTGGGGGGTTTTTTTTTCCCACTTTTGAAAACAGTTCTTAGAACATAAGGAAACTCATTTGAATTCTGAAGTTCTGTATCACTTTTTCCTACACTTACAAAAACACACGTCTCAAAGCTCTGCCTAACTGACCCTGATGGAGGAGCCCCATCTCTTTCTCGCCATGGCACTCGAACAGCAATTTCTAGAGATGGAGAAATCCTGTGTCCTCGTAGTTGAGAATCACATTAGCTATTATCTGAGCGTCCTAAAATATTAAGACAGTTGAGTGCTGAGCACAGGGCCATAGTGGAGGCGGCCTGGCCCGTGAGTACCTTCCTCAGGGCTCTGGGCAGCAGCAGCCTTGGTACCTGCAGCAAGTGGGAACTGTGGGAAGAGAGTGGGGAGTCTTCCTTTTTCTTGTTTTCTTCCTGGTGTCTCGGAGGGGGTGAGGGGAGAAAACTTTCCTCTTACCCCTAAGCACTCCCTCCCCTCCAACAGGTACAAAATGGAGCCTGGCTTTCATGTGCTTGAGCAAGCTGATTGTTTCAGAGGGGATGCACTGGAGCCGGGGGCAGGCGGTATCTAAGTGTGAGAAGCCCTGGGACCTGAGCAAGAGTAGGACAGTGAGGGAGAGGTGGCGCCAGGCTGGCGCGGGGATGTCTGGGGCTGCTGGGAGGGCCTGCTGCACAGCCGCCTGACATCAGAGCCGGACAGGTGATGGGCCAACCTGGACAAGCTGGGCCTGGAGAAAGGGAGGTGCCTGAGACCACCACACTCTCCCAGTCTCCTGAGACGGAGCAAGCTGCAGAGGCTGGCCCTCCCTCCAGCTGCGGTGAGTAGGGGTGCAGAAACGAAGTGCTTCCCACACTGGCATTGTGGAAGAATTCAGACGGTCCAAGTCAGGGTAAGTGTTTACTAACAAAGTGCTTTAATTTGGAAAATGTTCAAGGAAATAAATGAATAAAATACGCTGGTCATTTGGCTAACCAGTTCTGCAAATTCCGCCTATCAGATGAGCAGAGACCAAGTCAGAGAAAACAGAACTGTGCATATATACAGAAGTAGAAAGAGATTTACAAATTTATTGATGCTTTTCAGAAGTTCACAGATGAAATGGCATCTCATAGTACAAAACTCAATTGAACATTACAGTGTTTTTTCAAGGTCATAAAAAAAATGAACTCCAAGTCTATTTTATAAACCTAAAACGGTACAATATCACTGGGCTTTTGTTCTAGCATTTATCAAACTCACACATGTGTTTTTCGGAAGTGAACTTGGCCTAATTCCTGAGAATTAATTTCTCTGAACAGAAGGGCCTGAAAACAATGCGATTTCCTGGTTGAGTGAAGCCATCGTTAGGGGGCTCCCCTGGGGCCCGAGGCCACTGTGCTTGGGGTCCTGCTCTCCGTCTCCAGACTCATACTGGACAGAACTCCGCTGTCTGAAGAAAGAAGATGGTGTTGCATCACATGCTAACTAACAACACATGACTCTAAAATACTTTGCTTCCCTCTGGAAGAATTCCTAGGAGCGAAAGCCATCCGAGGGACCCTTCCAAAACCAACTGGCACTGTTCCAGAGTCCCTGGACCTGCCGAGGTACAGTGGGGGTTCTAGGCTGGAGTCATCACCATCAGCCTAGTGACCAGCCACACGGGCTGGGTGGCCCGGCTGGGCAGCCATCTGCCTCGTCTGAAGAGCAGGGCCCTGGAGGTCCCCGAACACTGACTGACGTCTGTGGCGTTATTCCCCTCGTCAGCCCATTCAGATCACTGCAGCAACTGCATTTCTCGAACCCCAGCCCCCCACCCCTTCTGTAGGTACCATCTCGTCACAGGCTCCCACAGGCACTCACCCACCTTCCAAGGCCCACAGCCAAAGCTCTGAACCCCGGTGGCATTCAGGGGCCCCTGGAACAGAATCAAGTCCCGTTTGTTTCATAGGGAACGAGCCAGCTATAGGCCGTGACATTTGTGTCCAGGACAGCATGGGAAGAGTGAGCCTCCCCGTCCTCCCCAGACCCAGAAGGCAGCCTGGGGAACCTCCTCGCCTCTCACCTGGCTTATTTACTTGATACACCTCCTCCCAGGTGTAGTCAGCAAGGTTCACAGGCTGTGTCACCCAGGGGTCTGTCACCAGCTTCTCCAAGGTGGTACGCTGCTCGGGGACAGGCTGCAGCAGCCCAGACAGGAGGCTCATTAGATCTGGGAACATAAAAAGCTGCTCTAGGCCCAATGGGGCCAGAAGACCAACAGTGGTCTGGCCTGGGTCAAGTGAAGAGCATCTGAAAACCGTGGGTCCTGGTCTGCCCCCATGAGCGCCTGACTGGCAGCGAGGAGCCCTGGAACCCCACTTTTAGCTAGTACCCCAGGGTTTCTGGTGCACAGGGCCCCAGCTGTGCTTCGAGAAAGGCTGCAAGAGACATCTATCACCTCTAAAATGACAACTTAGAGTTCAAGTCCTGCCTTAGATTGCGCAGAGGTCCCTCATGGCAGCCTGTCCTGGGGGCTCTGGCTGTGCAGAGCCATGAATGACACAGGATGCATGTGACAGCAGAGGGAAGAGGCCCCAGTGGGTCCCCACAGGAAGGAAGCACAAGCTCTGAAAAGAGGCCCAGCCTGGAGTCTGGATGGGTGCCCCTCACCCCAGGGCACTCTGAGCCTCCCTATCCCAGCAAAGTGTCCTGAAAGCCTGATGAGAGAGCACATGGGACAGCCTTTGGGCCCAGAATTTGAGCCAAGCCCTGCCAGGTCCCTCCTGGGCCGCTGTGACACCCAGACGCACAAGCTGCAGCCAACCCCCTCGTGACAGTGTCTGGAGGTGATGAGGCTGATTAGGTGAGGTCGTGTGCCCACCCACAATGCGATCGTAAGGAGAGAGGCCAGGAAGCTTGCCGTCCCGCCTCCACCACGGGAGGACCCAGAGAAAAAGCAGGCGTCTGCTGACAGGAAGGTTCACAGCAGGATGTGATGCTGCCGGCTCCCTGATCGCACTCCCGGACTCCAGTGCGTGAGGAGCAGTCAACGTCTGTCATTTCAGCCTGTTGGTGGTGTCCGTCATGGCCACTGAGCCGACTGACACAGGCTTTTAAGCCAAGCAGAAATCCCAGGCATGGGCTTTGTGTATGAAGCCCTCTCACCTCACTTGTCATAACGATAAATGACAACTACGGAATCACAGAATATCGAGATTCGAAGGGACCTCAGAAGCTGGGTCCGGCATCCGTCAGACCTCTGCCAGCCCCTCGCAGCTCCTCATTGAGTGTCCCGGGCCGGCCCACTCCAGACCCGGCCACTGAGCCCTCACCTGCCTCCCCACTTCAGAGGCAAACCGCCACCATGGCCCTGAGGGGAGCTTGCGGTGGGACAGAAACCCGAGGCTTCCATCCACAGGAGCTGCTTGGGGGCAAGTCCTTCCATCACCCCAAGTGATGAGTTTCTAAACTGAGGGTGGGACCGACAATCATTGCCACGGCCGAGCTCAAGCGCTCTAAGGTCTTTCTCTCAGAACAGGGCCCTACGATCCAAAGGGGAACGCTCACAAAAACACAATTATTGTGATGTTTTGAAGTCATATTCAAACGATCCTCATGAGCAGATCAAAGTATGAGAGGAACAGACAGGAAGGAGGCCGTCAGCACGGACAATGGCTCTCGAAGGCTGGAGGCGGGGAGACGCTGGGTGCAGCCGTGCTCACCTTGCGACACCAGGTACGGGGGGTTCATTGCAGCCTCCACGGTCTCCTCCAGCTCACAGAAGGGGTTCTCCTCAAAGACCAGTGTGTATAGCGTCACTCCCAGCGACCACATCTCCAGCTCCGGCCCCCTGTACCTGCGACAGGACAAGGAAACAGTTGGGGCGGCAGGTGCTCAGCCGAGGCGCAGGCCAGCCTGCAAGTGAGCCCTGGGCCCCAGGCACCCGAGCAAGCGCGGCTCCCAGTGAGGCTGGCCAAGCTCCATCGACACACGGCCGGGCGCCACCATGCGCCAGGAGAGACTGAAAAAGCCACGTCACAGGGCTGGTGAATCAGACTAATCCTGGAGACAGAACGTCAACCATGGGACACGGCAGGGCCTGCAGCATGTGGGTGCACACGGCATCCTCTGGGGGTGCGGGGAGCTTCTTGGAGGAGAAGGCACTGGGCCCCACAGGTGCTCAGCTCACCAAGGCCACTGGGAGCCACAGGCGGTTTAAGGACAGCGCAGTGTGCCCTTCAGAGAGCTGGCTGAGGTGACACATGAAGGGTACTCAGGGTGACATGGCACAGTGAGGACCCTTAAGGACGAAGTAAGGTGACAGCGTCAGGGACAGAGAAGAAAGTATATGAGAAGGTGCGGTGGGAGGGGCCCCAGCTGCTGGGCCAATGGAGGAGCAAGCTCTGGGGAGAAGCCCCAGGTGCACTGGTGTCATACATGTCTGCAAACACCCTCCTCCCGGCCACCACCCACAAGAGGCCAGCGCTGCCCCGCGCTCACAGAGCTAGTGACATAAACATGGCCTGCGTCTTACATAGAAGAAATGAACTGCTGCCAGGGCACCGAAGCGGGCTGACTGTCCCCAGACATGTCCCCGTACTGCCCAAGGTCACCGGGTCCGCAGATCGAGAGGCCCATACAGGGAACATGGGAAGCAGACCGCGGATTTAGACAAGGTGGGTAGAGAAATGGGTGAGTGAGAAGAGGGCCAAGACAGAGCCCTGACATCCAGGGGGCCACAGAGAGCCTGGGGACATCAGGAGGCAGAAAACCAGGGGCGACAGGGCGACTCGGGATGTGCAGACCATAGAGCCCCGAGCAGCATGGGAGGAGTTGGGCCTCGGTGGCCAAGCGGGCAGGGGCCACAAGGACAGACCTTGGGGAAGTGAGGGATGAGAGGCTGCATGAACTGGAACAAGTATAGATTTGACGGTTTTTGTTTCTGTGTTGTTTCTGTTTCAGAAATAGATTTTGAGAATTTTGGAGGTTGAAGAGAAAAATCCAACAAAGTACAACTGGGCTCAGCAAATTCTCTGTAAGGGCCCAAGAGTCAGCATTTTAGGCTGTGGGCCACATGGCCTCTGGGCGGCCACTCCTGCCACAGCAGCACAGCAGCCACAGAACGAGCAAGCCAGTGTGTGTGGCTGTGTGCCAATTAAAGCTTTATTTGTAAAAACAAGCAGTGGGCTGGATTTGGCCAAGGGCCATAGTTTGTCCAGCCCTGGAGCAGAAGGACGTGAAAAGGATGAGGGAAGAAGGAAAGCTTCTGAGGACAGGCTGGAGAATCCAAGCTCAGCAAACCTATGCCCCTGAGGTGGGCACAGCATACGGGATGGAGTAAGGAGCTCAGAGGAGGACACCTGCAGCCCAGCCAGCTGAGGAGGAGGGAGCAGGAACAGCGCAGGGCAGGGGCACCAGAAGGTAGGAGCCCGGTTCCCGGGGGAGGCCTTGAGGCCGCTGAGCAGCACCAAGGCACAGAAGTGCCACCGCCCCGTGCCCCCGTGGGACTTCACAAGCCAGGAGCACATGCCTGGCGGGACAGGACAGCAGCCCGCGGCACTATGGGATCTCCGAGACTCTTAGACCACCCCCTTCAGAATCTCATACTGTCTGGTGGCTCTGGTGAGTGGAGAAGACAGGCGCAGGGCTTAACTAGCGCCCTCCACGCTCTGCTCTGCACAGAGTCCGGCTGTCCTGCTCACGGGGCCAGCCGCACTAGAGGGCTGGTCAGGAGGGCGGACCCCACACGGGCAGCCTGCGGCCTTCACTTCCTGACTCTGAAATGAAATGACCTGAGCGGACGTGGTGATCGGAGACCTGGTCACTTCTCACAGCGATGCTGAGGGACATCTGTGAGCCTGAGGTTCGGCACGGAGACGGCCGTGGCTACAGCGAACGCTCCAGACTCAGGTCTCCAGGGTTCAAATCTGTCCCCCCACACCTGCCACATGAGAATAAAACCACAGGCGCGGGCACAGAGCACGGCAGCAGCAGGTGGCGAGGTCCACAAGCCTGTGGCCGTCCGTCCCTGTAACCACAAGCTGTCCTACAGACACATTCTCACCCAACCCGTCAGACAAGTGCCGGTGGCACAGGAAGAAGCCTGCTGTCTGGATGTGACCTGACGAGGTCCATTTCATACATGTAAAGACACATTTGCTTGTTTGTAGACAAGATGGGATCCATCGTGTGAAGCATGAAATACTCAAGCCACAGCCACAAGAGCAGCAACCAGTCTGTCCTGTCCTGACGCCCGACAGCAGGTGCTGACTGGGCTCCCTGCACAGACGCCAACTCGGCAGTGCCTGGATCCTGCTTGTACCCCAGCAGGAGGGGCTGGCCAGCGACAGTGCCTCCTGCTCGGGCCTGAATCCCACATGGGTGCTCCCTGGGGGGGGGGGTGCTCCTACAGCTTCATTCCCTGCTCTAGTGACACCACCCCAGCAACATTTTCCTGTCATCAAAATAAATAAACCTGGCTAGGAAGCCTCTTCATTTAATTAAAGAAGCCCAACTTTTGGGACTCTTTTATCTTTTTCTTAACTGTTAATTATATAAGACCGCAAACATAAAAGTTGAGAAAATAATACACTGAACCTGACACCCATTGCCCAGCTCCCCCTGACCACTCTCGCGTTGCCTGCCTGCCCGCCCATTTTCCAAAACACTGCCCTGTATCCCTCGGCACCCTCATCACAAACAGGCAAAACTGAAACCACTTTCCCGTCTAAAATGTACCAATGACGAGGTTGCTCCCGCAGGGCGATGTGAGAAGGGCTGCACTGCAGCGTGATACGTACGGATTCCCCATGAGGACCTCGGGCGCACAGTACTCGATCGTTCCACAGAACGTGTAGAACAGTTTGCCCCTTTCCAGGTAGGCAGCGGAGCCGAAGTCTATGAGCTTAACCGTGAAGTCCTCGGCGATGACGATGTTCTCGTCCTTGATGTCCCGATGGATGATGCTCTTCGAGCGCAGGTACCCCACTGCCGACACCAGCTGAAACCAGGGGCACAGGGGGCTTTTAAAAGGCAATTCAAGTAAGATGCACTTCAAGTAAGGGCTGACAAGAAGAACAGAAAGAACAGCGACAAGGAAAAGAAGGAGTTCCCTAACTCATAGCGAAGTTGTGACAGGAAAGGCTTCTGGTGCTGCAGACGCGGCCCAATGACAGGAAGCAAGGTGGTGCCAGGCAGTGCCAGGTGGTGCGCTCGCTGCGGCCGGCACACGCCTCCCCACAAACCGGCAACATGAATACGTGACTCTTGAAAACCACATTATTATTATTATTACTACTATTATTATTTGTGATGAAGACAACATAAGATCTACCCTCTCGGAACATTTTTAAGTCTACAGCCCAGCGTCGTTCGCTGCAAGAACCAGACCGGCAGCACAGCAGATCTCTAGGGCTTACTCACCTAGCACAGCTGAGACTGCACCCTTTCACTACCCCACTTCTCCGTCCCCCAGATAAATAAGCCACTCTTAAGTCCTGTGTGTGCCACTGCCGGAAACCTCGCAGCAGACATTCACTCACCCCGCAACACGTGCCACGATGGCACAGATATAAGGACAGAGAGACCACAACAGAAGCTGCAAAGACATGTGCTGGCTCTTTCATGGCGTGGGCTGGGTGCTAACTGGGAAGCAGCCCTAGGGAAAGCCTGGTCTGGCAGCCTCGGCTCACGGCGCTCACGCAGCAGCCTGGGAGCCCGGTCTCCAAACGCCGACTTCCGGCTCTCGCAGCGGGGGAGCGGCTGCCGGTCCAGGCGTGCCCTCCTTTGTAGTTAGGAAACCTGATGAAACCTTCCTGTTCATACGAATGTGTGGTTTGTTTCCCGCTGGACCCTGTGCCCTAGCTGCTAGGAGAGCTGCTCACAGGCCCCAGCCCCCGCCAGTGGGCAGACAACGCACTGCTGACTGGCACCATACGTGCACACGTTTCCAGATGACGATAGTTCCATAAAACTGTGAACCCATATTTACACATAGTAACACCTAGGACATGTACACATTCACAAACAGAGTACAAATACTTCTTGCAAAAATTGTAAAGTATTGAAGACTGTCATTTCCTATATCAGCAGCCCCAGAATGAACACGTTTGGCAGCAGCTTTTAACTGTTACATCAGACACTCTTTTCACCATGAAGATTTCAGAAACAAATCTTTGCCATGAAGTAAAGCGGACAAGTATGCGACCTTCCAAAGCAGGAAGAGGGAGAGATGACCTCCTTCTGGCAAAGCCATGACACCTGAAACTTACAAGTAGGTGCCTCAGAAACTTAATTTCAGATACCCAGTAACTTCTGGGAGTTTAGAGCTTTGAGGAAGAAATGTCACTTTAGGGAAGCTGTCATTAGAAAATGAGTCGCCTCCAGGAAACAGTCCAAGAGCAAACCTGTGACTTGTCCCCTTCAGGGAGCTCTGATTTAACCCAACAGCCTCACGATGTCAGCACTAGAACAACCCCTGCTGCGTGGATTGGTGATGATCTCCTGCTGGTAGACAAGGGCCAGGTCAGACACAGAGGTCTCAGAGCCCAGAGTGACAGCTTTGCTGGCCAATGTTGAGGTTGGTAGGGATCTTCTATGTATAGAAATAAACTCTGATCATGAACCCGCCTCCCAGTCATTTCAGGATGGCATCTGGCCTCACCCATCCTTCCAGCTTCACTTTCTCTACTTCGACCAGAGAATTCTCTCCTCAAAATACCTTTCTTATTCCAAAAACCCAAACCTGAAAGCTAGATCCAGTTAGATCCACACTCAGAGAGGGGACCGAGTGTGAACACCAGTCTCTGCAGCGGCCAGTACCTGCGCCCAGCCTGCGCTCACCTGTCGGAAGATGTAACTCGCCAGCGGCTCATCCAAGCTGGGATGGCAGTCGATGAATGAGAAGAGGTCCAGGCCGGAGCCATGCTTCTCCATCACCAGCTGAAAGAACCCTTGGTTCTCAAATACGTCCAAGACCTGGTAAGAGACAGAGCTGGGTCCAGAGCTGCTGAGGCGCCTTCCGACCACGTTTAAGGCGCTTCCCGTGAGCAGTGCAGGGCGTCACGGGCGAGAACAGCACTTCACCTTGATGATGTTGGCGTGCTCTACCCTGGACAGAATCGCAATCTCTAACGTGACTCTTCCAAGTGTGGGGTCCTCGATCCAACAATCCTCCAAAACCTTGTCCTTCCTAATGAACTTCACCACCACCTACAAGGAAGGCAGAGGGAGGAATGGCTGAAAACTTCCTCCAATCCCATCGGACCAGGTGCCCTGCTGGCTCCCAGCATTAGCCGGAACCTCCACGTATCCCTCCGAGTCCCAGGCTGTGAAAGCTGACGACAAGCCCTGGCAGCACCAGGACACAGCAGCTGCTGTTGGTAAATGAGGAGCTGGACTGGCGTGGGAGCCTGGGGGCTGAGCAGCACGGCTGCTGCTGGAAAGACGCCCCAGGAAACCTCGGAGTGGGCGCTCCCCAGAACACCCTGCATCACCCCAATTTCTCCACCGAGGACTAAATGTCCTGGCCAAGAACATGAGACAAGAGGCCTGAAAACTAGAAACTAAACAAAAAGTGTCATCTGGTCCTGAGAACAAGTCAGAGCTCAATGAGGGTGACAGACACAAGATAAACATACAAGTGATGCGAGTACAATTAACGATGGTCAACCAGAAAGTGTAACGGAAAAGAGATGGTACTTGTAATGGAAACAAACACTGGAGGTCGCTGGCTGGTAACCTTGTCTCTCAACACAATACGTGCAACCAGGTGAGTGCTGGGCACGCGGCTGAAGGAGTGACATGGCAGGGTGACCACAGGCCGGACCAAGGGCCAGGCCTGCACTGCACTTCAGCGAGACCCTGAACAAGGTGACAGAAGGCCCCGCCCTCAGGGAGCTCATGGTCTCCTGGGGAGAGGGGGCTTCGTGGGTCAGGGAGAGTAAATGCCAAGATGGCGGAAGGGGAGTAAAGGCGACTCCCAGAGGAGCCCAGGAAAGGCATGGAGGCCAAGCAAGATGGAGTGAAGGTTGTGAGGCCATTGGAGCTGCAGCACAGAGCCTGGGGGAAGAAGCAGGAAGAATAGCTAGGAGCTTCTGCAATGTCCACTCATTCTCCATAATCAGGAGGAAAAATGTGATGGCTTGGGTGCCAGCATGTGAGTGGTGACAACTGGACAAATCCTGAAGATCCTTCGAAGGGAGGGTCACCGTGACTGGACGGGCCAGATGAGAAATTCGAGAGAAAGCAGGAAGACAAGGTTGTCTCTGTGAGGGAAGGGTGAGTGAGGTGGGGCGGCACACGGCACACGGCAGGAGCTCGAGTCAGACAGTTAAAGGGGAGATGTCTGCTGCCCATCCAGCGTCCAGCACAAACAGACAGGAAGGGGGGCTCCCTGCGAGCGCCAGCACACACCTACGGGAGCGTAGGGGAAAGCAGACAAGAATTAAGAGAAGTCTCTTAAGATGAAGAAAGCTTTAAAGACTCAGATCAAAGTCTTACTAAGTCTCAAGCAAGAATAAAGAACACACACACACACACGCACACACACGCACACACACACACACACACACACGCACACACACACAGAAATACATCCTGGTGAAACTGCTGAAATCCAAAGCTTAAAAAAAAAGAACTAGAAGGAAAAAGAAAACAGGCTGCTAGCAGCAAAAGTCACTTCAAAATAACACTAGATGACAACAGACACGAGGTCTAAAAAGTCCTGAGAGGAAAGAGGCTTATCATGTACATTCTTTCAAGAAAAATTAGTGACAAATATATTCCAATAAATGAAACATAAACACAGGAAAGAGAAGAAACGGGATACAAAAATAATAGAGATTCAACAAAAAGACAATGCAAACTACAAAAACATTGTTGAAAGAAATCAAAGAAGCCTAAACAAGTGGAAAGACATCCCACGTTCCTGGCTGACGAGTCAACACTGTTAAGATGGCAAAATTCCCCAAACTGAGCTACAGAGTAAGTAAGACACCACAACTGTGAACTGTAGCTTAACCCTTAAAAGTCTGTTTTCTGATTGGCTGCTTTACTTAATAATTTGTTGGCCTAATAACATGTAAACTGACATCTGTTTTCTGAAAGGCAAAAATACTCATATGTTCCTTTTTAATCCAAAAGAAGAACTTTGGGGCTTCTTTCTTCTTCCTTTAGGTACAAAGGTGTAAAGAAACCCCTAGGGCCTATCGGATTCTGATCCAAACCAAAATGAGAAGATCTGACTCAGACAAATTAATGACAACAGCGAGAGTGGGAGCACATGACAGCAAGAGCAATACAGGTCACGTGGCCAAAGTATAAATGCTTTTATTATAAGGAAGACCTTAAAAATTACTCAATCCAATAAGCTACAAAAATAGCAACATTAACTCATAGAAAGTACGAGAAAGGAAATTAAAAGAAAACAAAACGAATACTTGATGAATAAAATAGACAATTCTATGGCAAGTCTGGCAAAGAAAAGACAGCGAACCTAAGATTTCAGACATTTGGACAGCCAAGGGACCGCCATGCGCCACAGAAAACACCTCAGATGCAAGACCACACCCATGGGCATGCCGCCGCCGCCAGTCTCACCTAACTTTGACATAAAAATAAGAAACTTCTGGATGAGTACAAATGGGAAAAAAATCCCAAATAAAAATACTGGCAAACCAATTCAGCAACGCATTAAAAGCATTTGAGAGCAGACTGGAGGCCTGAGTCCAGGAGTGCGAGCTGACTGGTGACACCTTGTGTGTCAGGAAAAGAAACATGGGTGTGACCATCTCAAAGATGCTGGAAAGACATTTGATAGAACAACACTCATTCTTTCAAAAAAGCATTCAGTGAGCTGAAAATAAAATGAAATATCCTCAAATGAAAGGTATCCTTCAAAAATAAAGGGACAGCGAGGGAACAGCAGGAGACCGGTGGCACACCTGTCACTTTCCGGGCTCCGCAGGAACTGCCAGGTGGCAGCAGGGAAGGCAAAGCAAGGGCGAGGAGACACAAACAGAAAAGGAGAGACAAGCGTCATGACCGGCAGAGAGATGAGCGGTCATCTGGAAAATCAGAAAGGACCCACGGGGACATCAGGAAAGCAGGGAGGCTGACGTGTGACCTGTGGGTCCAGACACGCAGCTGTGGTCAATTCCAGAAGAAGCGACTAGACAATGCAGTGTGGGGGGGGACGGGGGGCCCACTTCCCTCCGAGCCCGAGCACCTCCTTGTTGTCTTCCCTGTCCTCCGCGGTCCACACGAAGCCGAAGGCCCCGCTGCCCAGCAGGCTCAGCGTGCGGTACTTGTGCGAGTACGCACCCTCGCAGGCCGCCAGCCCGTCCAGCTCCCCGGCTTTGGGGGACTCCTCAAACCATGGTTGGCTTCTGAGTGCCTACGAACACGAGGAAAGTCTCAGGGACCACACGCCACCAACGGCAGGCGGCGCGCATCCCCCCGTCCACCCACCATCCCCCACGGCTGTGGGAACAGCAGCACCTGCACCTGCGGCCTCTCCTCCCAGGTGGCCTTGAGACGCGGTCCAAACAGGTACACGCATCAAAGCGTGTTTACACCCCACCCTGCACGTGGGGCACACACAGATTTAAAACCCCGCACGGGGCTAGTACGTACACAGGGCATGAAGAGACAATGATCCAAAGCCACAAGCAGACCCTCTTCCCGCCCCCAGGAGACAGAGAGGTGCTGCTGGGAGAACGCCCCACACAGAAAGGCCCAGCACGTTGCAGGTGCCTACTTCCCCCACGCTGGGTCCAGGGAGTTCGCACACGGAGTGGCTGGCGCTGGGCCGGCTGGACAGGAGCAGGCGGGTCCGCGGGGCTGGAGCTTGGGCGCCGTGCAGGTCTCTCACCAGCCAGCAGCAGAAGAGGGGCGCGGGGCCTTGGAGCTCCACCCGCTTCACCTCAAAGTGCACACCTGGAGGGGAAGGCAGAAGCACAGCCCCAGGATGAAAAAGCACGTGGCCCCAGACAGCAGAGACCACACAGAGCAGAGGGCACCGAGGCTTGGAGAAGGGGCAGCGTGGCGGGTAGGCAGGGAAAGGCTGAGCATGGCGGACCTCCACCTGGCGTGGGGTCAGCAGCTCAGCGTGTCCACCGGGCAGCCGGAGGCCACGGGAAACACTGAAGAGACACCTGCCAACTCACAAATGCCTGGAAAGCCGCCTTCCACATGCCCGACACAGGGGGGCCTCTGCCTCTGGGTGAAGGAACGTGAACGGCTCCAATGGAAACATACACGTATGCGCCCGCTGTGGTTTTCAGACCCACATTAAACCACACGCGTGACGCACACATGGGCGTGCTTTCCACAGCCTCCTGGGTATACACCCAAACAAGCCAGCTATCTTTTTTATGGGGGGGTTACAGGTGAATTTACTGTCTTCTTTTTGTTTATATTTTCTAATACTTCTACAAATGACACGCATTACTACTTTTCATAAGTATTTCTGAAAAAAGCCTTTCTAATCAACACTACAAAATCAGCAATAAAGAAACAACTGGCCAAAATAACATGACCTGTTAAGAAATTAGGAAAATAAAAAGAAAAGGGAAACAAATACACTCGACCTCAAAGGGGCAAGTGAAGTAGCTTGACCAGGCCCTCGCAAAGCAAAGGTTTTTAGAGCAGAGCAGCCTGAACTCCGAAAGCTCGTGAAGACCTGCCACGAACACTTCCCCTGCCCCTCAGTGTGACCCCAACACTGCGCCATGGGACGGGCGCTCCACCCTTCCCGGGCACGCACACTTGTAATCCTAATTTTTAAGAGGTCAGCTATAATTGCAGGGTCTTTAATACTTCATTCCTGCCGAAACTACTCAGGGGGTGAAGTCCCATGAGACCCGGGCCAAGGAGGGCCCACTCCCCGCCACGCTGTGCTCTAGACCCCGCCAGGACATACTCAGCAGCGAGCCGTCCCGGTGGTAGCAGCTCCCCGCATAGGTGCCCTCCTGGATCTCACACTGCAGGCTGGTGGCCCCAGGTGACACCGAGCTCTCCTTTCTCACAGGCGTGGAGGTGACCTGGACGCTGTGCCTGGGCTCCTCTAACGCGCACGTGTCCACAGGGCCAGCTCCCAACGTGGGAACGATGCAGCCTGGACTCTCCCTGCCACTCACGCTGTCACAGTCCGAGGACGGCAAACAGATGTCGGACAGCTGGGTCCCATCGAGGCCCAGACGGCTCTCACAGAACCGCCAGCCTGTGCCAAGACTGCAATAGGCGCCTGTCAGCAGTAACAGCTCTCGGTCGTCCAGAACCTCTGACCTCCGCCTGTGCACAGAGCTCACGTCGGTATCGGAGCCCTGTAGCGGGGGAGAGGCTGTCCCCACGAGCTCAGACGAAGCGCAGGAACAATTCGAAGAAGTTCGGTCTGTCCGTTCACTGAAATAGAGTTCCTTGAGGTTCCAGGAGAACGAATTCCCACCGGCCTCGCGGGCCTGCACTGTGTCCAGGACGCTGGGCAGGTCTGTGGCGAGGGCGTAACAGGCTGAGGAGCTGCCCGAGTGGCCTCTATAGAGCTGTCTGCCTCCCAGGTCACACAGTGACACAGGGGCGGAGAACGGGGGGCACTCGGCTGGGACCGGCCCGACGTAGGACACACCCAATGGTCCCCCAAAGCTCAATTTGGACAGCTGCTCCTTAATTAAGCATGTCTGCAGCTCCTCCCTGTCACTCTGTGCTACCAGCCGCGGCTCCCCCACAGTAGGCGTGGACGAGAGTCGCACCCCAGAGGGGATGAGGGCCAAAGCCAGGCTCCCCTGGGGCACACTCTGCTCACCCCCAGACTCAGGCTGTAGCATCAGGAGGCTGTCCCCAGCTGGCTGCCCCATGGTGTCACCCCGATGGTTCGAAACGCTGACCCTGCTCAAACCCGTGCATGCCAGCTGTGCTTCCTGGGGCAGCCCACACGTTTCCAGACTCCTGCTCGTGGGATCACATGGGATCAGAGCCCCAGGGCCTCCACAGGGAACAAGAGGCCCCGTAGCCACGGAGTCGGGCCTGCTTCCTCCCAAAAGGTCCTCTCCAAGGCTCTCTGTTGCTGTAGGCTCCTCCTTTTCCAAGACAGTGTTCCGCGGGTCCTCAGGCAACGACCGCTGGCTATGGGCTGGCGGGCTTTTTCCTGGGACATTCTGCTGGTTCTCAGACAATGGCCACTGGCTATGGGATGACAGGCTTCCTTCTGGGACATTCTGCTGGTCCTTGGACCATGACTGTTCCTGGGCAGGCGGGCTTCCTTCTGGAACACTGTCCACCCTGGGGATTAAAACACAGTGACATAGTTACTTAGGAGTCACAGAAGAATCAAAAAGAAAGATCACAGGGAGTTCTCCTCTGTTACAGCCAAGTACAAAGCATTTGACAACATGCATTTATAACAGAAAAAAAAAAATGTAAATTTTGTAACAGAGTTAAAAAATAAAGCACGTACACACAGAGGACAACAGGCACAGTGTGATATTTGTGTACACACACGTACAGAGGACAACGTATAGTGTGACCCTAATAGTGTATACGTGTGTGCAGACATGCGTGTACACAGGTGACAACGTGCAGTGTGACCCTATTTGTGTTAAAGGAACAAGAGCAGTTGCACATGAGTATACACACGTATATTTTTATACTTAAGTACACAGGGTAATGGCCTAGAAAAATACAACTGCTCGCAGTAGTTCCCTCAGGGGAGGTTGGGAGATAGTCACAAGGATTTTTCCTTTTTACCATTTTCTTCTGTACTTTAAAAAAGTACACACATTCACATATTACATATTTTAAAAATAACTTAAGAAAGACTGGAAAATACGACCAGGTGGATAAATTTCCAGACACAACGAGTATAAGAAACCAGACATAAGGAAATGCATAGTTCAAGTTCATGGGCAGTCCCTTGGCCTTGCATCCTGGAGCCAGCCAGGGCAGTGAGGGGTGCTGGGGGGTGCTGGGGCCTGGGGCCAAGGCACATGCACCGCAGGCTATGCGTCATGCATCGGAGGTCTTTAGGAGACAAAACTGGTTGAAAACACACCAAATGCACGATTTTCTTGTTTCTACTTTTCTAAACTTTCCAAATGTTCTAATACGAACTTCCTTCAGTCTAACTAGAATACTTTGTTATTTAAACATGCATAAAGAGAACAGATTCAAGTGATTTTAAAAATGAGAAAGTTATGCTTATATCAGTTTCCTGGAACCTGCCTAAACATTTCCTTACAGGTGAAATGGGGGCTGTCCCAGAGGCCACTGGGACACCAGGTAACACGGGAGGTCCCTGACCTTCAGTACACCCGCACGTTCCACAGAGGACTTACTCCAGAGTGGGTGGAGACGGAAGAGAAGGGAGATGGCCTCCAGTGTCCGCTTGAGCCCGGAACCGAGTGACGGCTTCTTGGCTTCCCACTAGCTTTCGAGTCGCATCTTGTGGCAGTATGTGGTCACCAGCAAGCACGTCATTAACCCCTGGATCTAGCAGGAACAGCAAAACAAAGTATTTTTCATCTTCAGGCGCCCCCTGCCCAGACAGACCTCATTTTCCTGAGACTCAGGCGCACGGGGCAGGAGCCGACCTCACGCACTAAAGTCCATCAGCCATGTTCGCAGCGTGTCCCGGATCCGGCCACCTCCCACCATGCAGCAGGCCCCAGCCCAGGCCAGCACCGTCTGTCCTGAGCTGCGCATCCAGCAGCATGAAGCCACTAATATCAGAGTTGGAGCAGGGCCCTCATCTGCCCACAGCCCTCCAAGGGCTCCACTGACTGCGGGGGGAAGCCACAGTCCCCAAGATGACCCCCACGGCCCTGCGGCCTGACTGTTGCTCCCTGCACCTCCCCCGGGCCTCTCCAGCCTGGCACTGGCCTGCAGCTGCTCCCTCTCCTCGGAATGACACCCCTGCCACCTGCGGGGCTCTGCTAAAAGCTGCCTTCCCAGGTGGCTCTTCCTAGGCCCTGGGCCGAGGTCGGACATCCCCCTGAGCGCTGCTCCCTCCTACACTTCACATCTATGCTGTGTGTCACCTGCTTCCCACCAGCTCCACGGGGCTGGCCTAGCACACAGCAGGTTAGGCGGGTCAGAGAGGTGAGATGGCTCTTATTAGCCAGCAGTCCGATGAAGGAGGCTCTAGAAAGAATCGTAGCCCCTGGCTGACGGAAGAGGGCAGGCTGGCACCATCCCTCCAGTGCATTTGGCAACGGCTAGCAAAAGCATGCATGCCCACACACCCAGAAACGCCACTTCGCAGGATGTGCCCTGAGCACACAATGAAGGACAGAACTTTTGTGATTCCTTCCCCCCGCAATTTTCTACAAAGAATATCGACTACACACAGATGTTCTGGAATTCTGGAAAAAGAGAGGGAAAAACAGTGGGGGAAAAACACTTGAGGAAGGACCGTCTTCACAGATGGAAAAAGCCAAACATGATGAAGAAAACCCCATATTAGAAACGTCATCTGAAGAGTCAGCAACCTAACAAAGCACCTTTGAAAGCAAAACGCCTCAATCCAACTTCTAATGGCCCCAAAGGGACATTGTGGGGTGGAGCTGCGTCTCCCGGCCACAGACATGGGGCCGCGTGCTGACGAAATTTCACACGGTGCCCAGAACACTGAATACCAATCAGGTCGTAGTGACATCGTCCCCTCAGTGGCTGTATTAAATCCACGGTGTGCTGACTCACACACCAAGTCTCTTCCCGCACTTGTCCTCAGCTCACAGCACACAAACAACCCTTAGCTGGCCAGGTGCCCAGAGTGTCGCAAGAGTGTCACCTCGTCCCATGCCCTGATGTGGCTGCTCGGGCTGTCTCCTTGTCTCACAGACTCTGTCCCCTCCCACAGGAGAGACACCAGGGACGCCAGCGTATGGAGCCCAGGCGCAGCTGGGAGCACCAGAGTCACCAGAACGGTGGGCACCAAGGAGGCTGTGAGGTGGCCCTGCTCCTTCTCAGGAGCCCAGAGCCAGAGCAGGGTCCCTTCAAGGCGCGAGTGCGTCACCCAGCCCGGTGCCTAAGAGGTTCACGTCCTGGGGCCTCAGCACGTGTGTGGGAATAATCGTAAATGTCACAAGTACAAGGGTAACCAACACAAGAAAGCAATGCTGCTGCCCAGACCGCAGTTACCCTGAGGTGCTACATCAGTTTGGCCTTCGACCAGGCAGAGCCACGTAGACTTACAAGACTGCCAGTTAGCCACCTGCGTCCTAGACCAAGGACCGCGGGGACGTACCCTGGGGCATCTCCAGTCCCCCTCTCTCTGCTAGCACCTCAGTGGGACACATTCATGTCCCAGCCCCTGGAACACCACACCCACGCCCCAGCTCCCTCCGGACCCCGCTGGAGGCATGGGCGGGGGGGGGGGGTGGCAGGCGCCCTGGGTGAAGGCCGGGACTCACCCTCAGCCTCGCCCGCTGGCTTCCAGCTCTGCCTGGGGTCCTCTGTCGTCTCCCCAGGCCCAGTCCGGATGCCCTTGTGCAGGCAATCGAGCAGGCCTTGCGGTGGAACAGGGCTGGAGCTGTCATACGCGACATCCATGTAGCGGTAGAAACCAGGGATCAGGAAGGTGATATGCTGGAAAACAAGCAGCGGCACTCAGAGCCCGGGGAACGCAGCCCCCGGACCACCGTCATCCTGGGGGGCAATGACAAGTGGCCAGGCTCTGGGCGTGCCACCCCTCCCGGGGCAGGGACTGGCCTCAAACTCCTTTGACAGGCCCGAAGCACCTGATGGTCAGCATGGAATTCGTGACTTTTCCCTTTTCTTGTGAAAGGATAAAACGAACACACTCTGACGCTACTTATTCCGACATCTACACGTCCTCCAAGCAGATGGGCATCTGGCCTTTGCTCCATGTCCTCCTCAGGCCTGGGAACCCGTTTACAACCTTCTCATTTGGTACCCGGAGTGCTACACGCCCTGGTATTAAAGGACAAAAGGACCTCGGGCAGGCAGTTGACCCGAGGTCCAGCAGGGGCCCCCATTCGCTGGCCGTGGCCTCAGCGTAACGGTTGCAGGGCCAGGAGCTACAAGGGCAGACGCTTTCCCTGAACTGCGTGTTTCCACCCCCAGGTGGCCCTTGGCTGTGCTGAGTGCAGAAAACACTCCAGCTCCAGAGGGAGGCTGCGTCACACACACACTCCTTGCAGAGACCTGCCTTCTTGAGTGTTCTTGCGGGAATCCCTTGTCCAAAATCCACTAACGGCATCTGTTAACTTCAGCGGAACTAAGTTTGCCTTAACTAAACTTTAGCTTCCTTGCATCTTTGTATTTCTAACACAGAATAGAGAGGGACGTGTTTTTGGAAGCTCAAATGAGGTCACAAAGTTCTGACTGGCTGTCACTGGGCCTGGGGTCTGCCCCAGCCTGAGTGACAAGAGGGGACGGACTTCCCCCCTTTGCAGCAGCCCATGGTGTACAAGGTGCTTCACCAAAGGCTTCGGGCAAACGCCAGGTCCGCCGGCCACCAAGTGGGGGGCTCAGGCCCCTCCCAGGGAGCCCAGGGCACTGCCGCCCACTGCGGAGGGGCATTCCGAGGCTGCCCGAGACGCTCACCCAGGTGTGGTGCCAGCGGGCCAGCTGAGCCACACCGAACAGAACGAGCTATCCCACTGAAGTTCAGTCCAAATGGCTATTTGGGACCAAGGCACACAACTGTCACTCAGTGCGCACTAAGTGCGTGGTGGTTTGTTTGCAGAAACTGACACAGGGCCGCTCGGCGGTCTCGGATAAGGAGAAAGGCGCAGTCACCACGCATGGTGGCCTGACCCCTGGTGTACGAAGACCTCCACCTCCTCACAGTCAAGGGGCTGCGAGAAAGCTCAGTCTAGGGAACAGGGGGATAGGAACACCTTCCTCCAATCCTGACGGCGTGACAGGCCCCCCAGCGGCCTCCAGCACTGTCAGGGGATGTGCAGACAAGACCCCACCTGGGGGTACAGAACGAATGGCCACAGCTGTGACATACACCCTCGTCCAGTAACTCAGGCCAGACTCAGGATGGGGCTTGGAGGCAAGAGCCTGCCCCTCTCCTGGGATGGCTCTGGAGATGGTCCAGGGGGTCGAGTGCTCAATGCGGGGCTATGAGCAGGGAACTCCCCCCCGGGCCCCTGTGCACCCAGGAAGCCGGCACGCTGGCCTGGAAGACACAGAAGCACAGTGCCTGGGACAAGCACACGCCCTTGGTGTGAGACTCAGACCAGCTCCCCACAGGGGGACGCAGCCGGACCCCCAGAGAAGCCCCACCTTGCCCAGAAGCTCAGACTTCCCATAACCGAACAGCATCAGCGCGAAGCTGTGGTTGATGCCATAGATGGTCCCGTCTGGCAGGAGGGTGATGAGACCGCTGATGGTGGAGAACGCCCAGACGGACGCCGCGTAGCCCTGCGCGGGGGCCACCTGGCCGCCTTCCGCCTCCTCACTGCGGGGTCCACATTTGAGCTTCAAGCTCAGCGGGAAGGTGGCCCCATCCTTGGCTCTTCCGACAGACCTCTGAAGCTTGAGATTCTGAAAGACAGACAGGCACGGGGCTGACAGCAGCAGCTCAGGATTTGAGCCTCTGCTGCTTTAGACTGAAATCGGTGCCACGTGCGTCATCGGTGCGGCCCCCAGGCCACCCAACCCCACACTGCTCTTCCTTCCTTCCTCAGTCTTCCCAGGGAAAGCAGAGGCCCGAGCAGGGCACCCGAATCCAGCCACGCGGGGCAGGCACTCAGCACTACCTGTGGAAGGTGCTCGCCAGGTGGAGGGAGCTGCACAGAAGGGATCAGGTCTGTGATACGCTGCCCGACCACTTCCTCCCCAGATGCGTAGCCGTGCAGGTGAGCAAAGAGACTGTCACATGACGTTATGGTTCCCTTGGAGGAAAAGCAGTGTTAGTAAGCATCAGAGCAAGACCACTCATGCTACTCACACAGCGGAAATTCAAGAGGCACAGAGGAGCTTGTGGCACATCGTCTTTCTCCTCCTGCCGGATGGACCTAAACCACTGGCTTCCAGAGTCATCCCACAGCAGCCCAGCACACACCAGACACTCACTGGTGAGAAGTACAGCCACCCAGTCACAGCTCACACCTGAGAAGTGTCTGCATGCCAGCCACCAGCCTGAGGCTTTTATATATGTAATTTTACTGAATTAAAACAATTCTATAATTTTACAGTTGAGGAAACTGAGGCATGGACATTGGGTTCCTGGCCCCAGCACACGAATACTAACGGGCTCAGCAGACGGGGACTGACCCTCCAGAACCCTCACACCCACTTTCTGCCCCAAGGCCCACGGCAGGGAAGGGGATGCGTGGCCAGGCTGCAAGCAGCTGAGACCGGAACACAAACTCACATCGCTCTGGAAGGCCACCCAGGCCGAGACCCTGTCCACGGGCTCCAGCACAACCACGCAGCACCGGCCGTGCTCCTGCTTCACGCCCTTCATCCACACAGACACTGGGGTCTTGTCCCCACTGCGGCTCAGGACATCCACCTGCGGACACGAACAGGCTCGCCCTGTGTCCCGCAGCGCCTGGCCGCCAGGGCTGACTCCAGGCTCGTGGACGTTTGCAAGCTCTGCCCACCTGCCTCACATTCCGGAAAGACTCCAGAATGCAGACACTGAACCTTACAGCCTCTGAGTGAACATTCTCGCAGAAGGGCACATTTTAACCAGTGGTTTCTTAATGCAGCATACACAGTACATGCTAACATCTCACTTCTCAGTAGTCAGTCCCTTGGACGGGTAATTTTTCGGGTAATTTAACTCCTTCCTGAAGCTCAGGGCTCAGCATCTAACATGCCCTTCAACCTGTCAGCGTCCAGGCTAGACACATGCACGGCGGGAGGATCAAAGCTCTGGGAAGGCCTTCCAGCCTCGCCAGCCCGCCGACCCAACGTGAAGCAGTAGAATCATGCTTCTCTCTCAGGAATCTGTGGGGCGCCCTGCAGGTCTGCAAACACTAGTCGAGCTTCTCCTCTCAGTAGTGCCAGGCCGGCGGCAACACTGCTTCTGCTCCCGGGATGCCACAGCCGCTCCCCAAGACGACGGGGAGGGGGGACGGCGCCCACACTGACTGGCCCCGTGGTCAGGCCCACACTCACCACCGTGCCGAACACGACGGCGGCGTGGCCATTGGCTTCCACGTGCTCCTCACTCAGGGCTTCTACCACATCGGAGTCTGGCTTCAGGAAGAACCGCGTGAGCTTCTGGCCGATCAGGTCGCGGCTACTGTACCCCAGGAGCTGGCATGCGTTGTCATTGGCAACCAGGATCTGAGGGTCACAGAGGGAAGGCACCTGCGTCACCAGCACCATCTCTGCCTCCCAGAAATGACGAAAAGGTGGCACAGGCACCGGTGGGCAAGGCCCAGAGGCCCCACCTCTCCCCAACTCTCCGCAGTGGGGAGGCTCCCAACAGTGCCACCCGTGGAAATCAGAACACCCACCAGTGAGTGCGTCAGACCGCACACCCTTCACCTGCCATGGTGGGTGCAGCATGTCATGAAGACCGTGAGGCAGACACGGGCTTTACACCACACTTCCTGCCCATCTAACAGTTCAGTTCTGTGTTTATAAACGTGCATTATGCTAGCGCATTTCATTCAAATATCAAAATCCATTCTTGTTTGAGTTGTAACAACACTGTAGCAAGCATGAGTAAATAACAGGCTTCATCCCCCCCGTTGAATCTCTATCTCCACAACAGGATTGTCTGCTTTGACATTTAGGTCTCCAAATTCCTATCTCTTTTGTTACTACACAGGCAAAAACAGATGGTTTTCACTTCAAATGCAGATTCCTTGGTTCAAGGTCACAGTTTGAAGGCACAGACCCCAAAGCCACGGCTGTGGCACAAAGTGAAGCATTACCTCTGAGGTCTTGGCGTCCACAGTGAAGATGGCCTTGTTCGGGTTGCCCGCGGGGGCGGGCAGCAGGGGTGTGTTGCAGCCTGGGGATAGGCCACGCAGCAGGGAGCAGCAGGACGTGCTGCCCAGGGACGCGGCCAGGTCCAGCTGCTCGGCCGCAGCCAGACAGTGCAGTGTGCCTGTGCAAATATTCTGGGCAGCCAATGACGACAGGCAGTAGGAGCTCCATCTGTCTTCTGGGAAGAAAAGGAAAGCAAGCTGCAGACCTGGCGGCGCCGCCAGGAGCTGGCTTCTCAAATACACGAAGCACACGGCCCTCGCCCAACTCCTGCAAAAGGACCCAATGGTTCAATGCACCTGCACAGGTGCTTCCTGCTCTAACTGTGTGCCCCACAAGTCCCCGGGCCCACCTCCACCTCCACCAGCGGCTCCACAGCCACGAACAGCCATGTCCCCTCAGAGCTCAAACTGCTGTGTAAATGACACTGTGAGGTCCCCTACTGCCCACCCAGCCACGGGGCGCTCTCCTGTGCCCACCATTCAAAGACCCAGAGCCCAGCTACTGTCCTGTCACCTGTTCCTGTGCTGCCTGCCTCCTCCACTCCCCCCTTCATGCCGCCATGGCCACCCCTCACCTCCAGAAGACCTGCTCCCGGCCACTCTCCAGCCCCACAGATTCCAGGCCTCTCCGACACCCCTGCAGGTGCCCTGGGCCGCTCCCACCTCCTCACCACCTGGCTGCGCCCAGCAGGGCACCCTGTCCCTCCACCTTCCAACCTCTCGCCACTGGGGACCGGCTCAGCCTCCCTCTGCTGCACACACCTATGGTGCGGGGGGCTTTAATACACCCTACCTGGCAGTGTGCTGCCAGCTCCTCACCCCTCCCCAGGCCCAGCTGCCTGATCCCCTCTTCCCCAGCTCAGTAATGTCAGCTCCATCCTTCTAGCAGCTCAGAAACCAAACAAACCTGAGTCACCCTCCTGTCCCCTGTGGGTCCTTCGGTGAGGAGTCCCTGATTTCCTTAGTTCGGGGCCTCACCCGGACCAGAAATGACATGGCTGCTGGCCCAGTGCTCCTCTCCGCAGGCAGCCGGTCCCAAGAAACGGGCACTGCGACCCCAGCTCGGCCTCCGCTGCCGACAATGACCCGTCCCTGGGCCAGCTTGGTGCCTGGCTGAAGCCCACGCTCCTGAGGGGCTGCCTGCCTGCCTCACGACCCTGCAGCGTCTCTGGCCCTCACACCAGCCCCTCACACCCCCTGCAGGCAAGCTCGGCGCCAGGCCCTCTGCTGTCAAACTGCTCCTGTCCTGGAGACCAGAACCCCTGTCTCCCCTGCAGCCCCGTCCCCTGGCTCCAGGCACCCCTCTACTGGGTGGACAGGCTTCCTATTCCAGGCCCACCCAACTTCAAGTGTGTACCCTGCTGTCTCCTCAAGCACCTCTGACAACGAGCCCCTCAAAGGCAGGACAATACTTTCTTCCTCACTGTGTCTGGGCCCAGGGGTGTCTGGACTCTGTGGGCACCGGCTGACTTAGAACAGTCAGTGGACAGTGGGCAGCGGGTACCCCCCATTCCTGGCCTCCCTGGGGCAGCACCGCCCACGTTGTAAGTCGGCTGCCCTCCACCTCCTCTCGTCTGTTCGTGTCTGGGGGGACACACGAGCCTGCAGTGCAGTTAACAAATACCAGCTGTGTGTCCCTCGTAATGCAGCCGACTCAGGAGAGCGTCCCACTCTCTGGAGTAACAAGTGACATTTTACTCTAATTCGACCCTGAAATATGGATGTGAATTCCAACGCTGCCTGAAAAGGACAGTTTCCTGCCTGAGAATTGCGCAGAGCAGACAGAGCAGAAGAGCGCCCTGCGGCCTCGTCCGCCTGCACACACCCAGCACCTAAACCAAGGGCAGACATGAGCGACGGCACGTTTCCCTGTCACCGCTGACGCCCACAAAGCCTAGAAGGAGGTCATCACCGGACAGTGTCATCTTGCTCTGGCAGAGTTTCGAAAGCCCATTCCTTTTGTTGAGGTGTCTGCGGGCCGAGGACAGGCCTCGGCACAGGCAGCTCCGGTCCCCTTCAAAGGCCGGCGAGCCTTTGTCGTCCATCGGGAGACGGTAGGCCGTGGGAGAGTTGTCAACTAGAAAACAAGGGGACCCTGTTCAACATCTGCAATGGGAACACGTAAAGGCTCGTTAACCAACCAGCTCTCCCCCAGGTGATGTTAGGCCCAACCCCCAACACATACACCCAATGCCATCAGGGTCAAAGCCCACCCGGGAGGGAAGTCGGTCAGACCACCGCCAGGCTACAGGACCCCTTTCAGACACGTGCGTAGGAAGAGATGGAAAAGAGGGGAAAACAGACCAGAGTGGGCAAGGGGAAGTGAGGAAGACCGGAGCTGCTGGCCACACGGACTGAAACTGTTGTCAGGTCAAGAGGAACGTTACCGATGCCACGAATCCAGTGGGTCAGGCCAGCTGCACCCAGAACCACCCATGAAGCTTACCAAACGATGGCAACATGAGACAGAGGCCAGGAGTCAGGAGATGGGCTCACACCAGCGATTTGTGTTTTTAACTTTTTATTTTTAGATACTTGTAGATTTGCATGCAGATAGAAGGCAAAAATACAGAAAAATCCCACATCACCTTCACCAAGTTTCCGCCAGTGGTGACATCTCGCATAACTACAGCACAGAACCACTGCCTGGAGGCCTGGGCCAGGGGCTGGGGTAGAGTGCCCACCCGGAGACTGCAACCCCTCCTCCAGAACCCCCAAGTCCCCGGCCCAAGGGCCTGGCCCACACTCCCAAGACCACCCGGGAGGCCTCTGCTCCTCACTGTCCTCCCACATCAGCACACAAAGACCAGAGGACAGGCCACGGAGTGACCTCTGCAAGAAGAGCAAGCTTCAACAAGTAGGTGGGGGCACCCACATATGGGCACACAGGGCCCCTCCCAACACAGGACGGACCTGGGCTGCGAAGGAAAGGGGGCTGGGCCTTCCCATGCCACCACGGTCCAGCCCGCAATTCCAAGGAGACCCAACCCACCAGTTCTATCCTGGCTTCAAGGTCGTCATCAAGGTCCATCAGGACAGGAGGGCAGTGCCTTTCAGTCAACAGTTTGTGAACCATACACAATTCTGCATATGGCGACAATAGTATGGGGTCAAATGGCATCCCTATGACTACCATGTACAAAAATTTGTTCCAGGTTAAAGAACAAAAGATAAAAGTTTTTTAAAAACTAAGACTAACAAGATAGTGGACCGGATAACTGAGCGGCCCTGCCTCTCGGAACAACTGCATCTCACCAACATACCATTTCTATGGCATCTCTGAGCTGCCTGAAAGCAGGGACCCCAACACCAGACCTATCAGAGTGAGTCACCCAGAGGAGACCAGAGAGCTACCCTACGGCTCCTAAAAGAAGCCAGGGACCCTCAAAGACGGCTAGGGTGGCCCTGCTTCAATAGCAGACCCTGGAGGCTGGCAAAAGCAAGCCTCTCCGAAGCCACACATCCTAAACACAGGCCGGCCGTTTCCCAAAGATCAGGGCCAAGCAAGGGTGCTCTCTTCCCATTAAACAGCCCCGCAGACGAGCTTCCATGAGTGATTGTAGGCCGAAACCTCAAACCAGAGATGTAGATACAAGAACATTAGCTACTAGAAACACCTGCATGTGTGGTTGAAAACAGACAAGATGAAGTCACAACAGAGAGCAAACAAGAATTTCTCAGAAACGACCGGCTAGATTGCAAGAAACAAGCTTCTAGAAGTGAAATTTTTAAAAATTGAGGATTTAAAAAAATATTTGGAATTAAAACTTTCCGACAAAGAAAACTCTAGGCCCAGATGGCCCCACGGGTGAATTCTATCAAATATTCAAGAAGGAAATATTATCAATACTGCACAAGCTCTCCCATAAATTAAAAAAGGAGAGAACACATCCAACCCAGTTTTTGAGGCCACATTATTATCCTGATACCAAAACCAGACAAAGACATTGCTGGAAAAGAAAATGACTGGCCAATAACTCTCATGAACATGGATATAAAAATCCTCAACAAAATATAGGCAAATCCATCACGCAATATGTACAGAGTAATACCCCACAACCAAGTGGGGCTGCCACAGGGATGGAAGGCTGGCTTAATATTTGAAAGTCAACCAGTGTGACCCACCATGTCAAGAGGCTAAAGAAGCAAACTCACATTATCCCATCAATTGATGCAGAAAAACATTTGACCAGAGCCCACGCCCCTTCATGAGAAAAAACACTCAACAATTAGGAATTGAGGAAGCTTCCTCAACCTGCTGAAGGCGCACATGTGACAAACCTGCAGCTAGCAACACACCTGGTGGGGGGTGACTGAACATGCACTCCTGGGGTCAGGGGACGGAAGCCACTCAAGCCTCTTCTATCCAGCACTGTCCTGGACGTTCTAGCCAGGGCACACAGGCGAGAAAAAGAAACGACAGGCGCACACACTGGAAAGGAGGGAAACGACAGGCACGCACACATCAGAAAGGAGGGAAATGACAGATGCACACACACCGGAAAAGAGGGCATACAGCTGTCTCAAGTCACAGAAGACATAGAAAATCCTAAGGATTCATAAGAAAATTACCAACCCACTCTTTTAAAAGGGGGGTGGAGGACAAAGGTTTTAAACAGACAAAGAAGGCACACAAATCACGAAGAAGCACAAGAGAAAATGTTCGTCAACACTGTCACCAGGGAAATGCAAAGGAAGCGGGTTGGTGAGGGGTGGAGAGCTGGGGCCCTCACAGATTAGTGGTGGGGACACACATGGCACAAGCGTGCCACTTGCCCTAGGACACAGTGATTGCACTCCCAGCCATCTACCTAAGAGAAAGGAAAGCGCGAGTCCACAGACTCCTATACAGATGCCAAGTACAGCATGACTGCTGAGAGCGCAGCCTGGAAACAATCCAAACGCCCGTCATCAGGAAACCAGATATGCAGACTGAAGAGTATCCACACAAAGGCCTCATACGCAGCAGTGAAAGGGAATGCAGTGACACAAACAGCGTTATGCACAAATCTCAGAACTGGCACACTTGATGCACAGTGGCACCAGACACAAAGACACCTCCTGTAGGGTCGCGTTGACGTGAAACGCCAGAAAATACAAACCTGATCTACAGGGACAGAAAGCAGAGCAGGGAAAGGCCAGTGGAGGGGATGGTGGAGGATGGACTGAAAAAGAGCATAGAGCAAATTCTTAGGGTGGCGGAAATATTCTGACAGAACTGTGTTGTGACTACATATACATCTCGCTGAACTAAGTACGGAACATGGGAGCATTTTATTGTCTATAAATTACATCTCAATAAAGTTAACTTTTAATGTCAATGGATGGGTAAAAGAGGCAGGTAGTTACAGCTGGAGAAAAAAAATTAGTGAATTGGAAGATATTTTTGAATAAAGAGCCCAGAATGCAACACAGAAACAAGAACACAAAAATATGAGAGAGAAGCTAAGAGACGAAGACTGAGGTAATCTAATACGTAACTGGACAGAGAATGGAGAGGAAGAAACATTTGAAGAGCTAAGAGTGGACAATCTTCGATAACAAAAGAAGAAACCCACTGATCCGGGACCCCGGCCACACACCAGATGTTGAGAATGCTCACAAAACGTGTCATATAGAAAATGAGAGAAGCCACAATGTGGGAGAAGATATTCACCACGTATATAACCAACAGAGAATTAATATCCAGGAGATTAAAAGGTCAATAATTTAAAATTTAAAACATTTTAAGACACACAGCCCAACAGAAAAATGGACAAGAGATAGGAACAAGAATTTCTCAGAAAAGGAAACCCTCGTGGCCAGTAAGCCTATGACAACAGGCTTCACTGTTACCATAATCGTGACAATTCTATACCTCCTAAATCAGCAAAAATTCTAATGATTCCAAATATCAATAAAGATGTGGCTCAATGGGAATTCTAACAAATGAATCTCTTTAGAAAACAACTTAAGTCAAACATTTGCCTACTGACAGAAATTCCACTCTTAGATTTATATTCTATAGAAATTCTTACACATGGGTAGCAAGTCAAACACAAGAATGTTCAGGACAGCATGGTTCACAATGTGAACAGAAAAAAATTAAAAAAAAATAAACCTAAACATTCATCAGCAAGAAAATAGATTGTCAATTCTGTTATGAATTATAGAGTGAAAAAAAATTCTATGCACACCACAAGGATAAATCTTGGCCCTATAAAAAGTGAAAAAAACCAAGTTACAACAAACTATCAACAGTAGGGCTCCCTTTTTATAACCTCCCCCAATCTAAACAAATCCTTTAGGGTTACACACGCAAGTTATAAACTTCAGGCAGGGGGTTTCTTCTCTGGGTCCAGCAGCAACCTGGAATGGCACAGGGTCCCCTGGTTCCGAATTTGGGTGATGAGTTTAAATGAGTTCACTTTACTGTCATGACTCATGACTAATATTGCATTTCTCCTTCTGTATGAATCAGCTCGTATACACTAAAAAATTAAGATGTTTTATACAACCAACCTATAGACAAAGCACAGAAGACTTGACTAGTTTTGGACTATATTGTAAGTGTTACAAAAGTTTACTTTGTAAGATAACAAATGGGAAAGAAAGGAAGGTAATGGGAAGGGAGTATAAGGACAAGAAATGTTATCTTTCATGAAAACAAGTAAATAGTGCCAACAATTGATCAATCAAGAAGTGGATATAGGGGGAGGCTGCATGAGTCAGTTGGTTAGAGCGCGAGCTCTCAACAGCAAGGTTGCGGGATCAATTCCTGCAACTAAGACTGAAAATGGCGACTGGACTTGGAGCTGAGCTGCGCCCTCCACAACTAGACTGAAGGACAACGACTTGGAGCTGATGGGCCCTGGAGAAACACACTGTTCCCCAATATTCCTCAATAAAAAATTTAAAAATTAATTAATTTTTAAAAAGTGAATACAGGAAGGACAGGTCCTTTTCTCTCTGTGCCGTGGCGGGGGGCAGGGGGGGCCCCTCCTGCCAATTCAGCGTTGCACAGCAACTCCACACCACAGGAACGAGGGCCTCCCACACCATGGCCAGAGGCTGGCCGCTGACAGCACAGAGCCTGGCTTCCCATGACCTTAGGTCATTTCCAAGAGGTTTGCAGGGAGCTTCTGGAAAGTACTCCTTCCTCTCATGGGTGAACTTCTGGATGCAACCAACCACCTTCCTGCCACCAGACCACAAGCTAGGTAGCAAGTAGATCCAACTTTCCCACCACTGCTGTACAACCACGAGTAGAACCAGCCTCAGGGTGAAGCCAACATGGCAGGCAGAAGAGCAGAAAATGGCAAGAATGCCATTTGGGGCACTGGATAAACCCACCCTAAAACCAGCCTTCCTCGGGACTTCAGGTTTGGGGGCCAACAGCTTCGTTCACCGTTAGAGCCGTTCTGAGACTGCATCTCTGTTTCTGGCATCAAGGCATCCAAACAATATCCAGGATGACGGATATTGTTTTATATTTGTTGTAATGGAGGGTGTCAGCAAAGGATTCCTCCAGGGAACACCGGCAGAGCCGAGCCTGGCACTGTGAAGCATTCCAGGCAGAACCACCACAGGGCAAAGGTGCCCACAGCACCCTTGGGAAGGAGTCAACACACAGGAAAGTAGGTGGAGATGGGCCTGGAGCAGCCCAGCATAACTCCCAGGGCCTCCTGTGCCTCCTCCAGGAGTCCGGGTTGTATCCCTAACATTGACTTTAAAGAGCTCCATGCTTGGGAATGACCAGATGCCCAGTTTACAAAGGTCACTCCAGGGGCAATGCTGGAGGGATGTGGGGGGAGAAAAGTTACAGTAATCCAAGCAAGAAATTACCAGGTCTTAAAATAAGCAAAGTCAGAAAGATGGCCAGAGGAAGCCCGAAGTCAAAACTCGACCTATCGCTGCCATCGGTTTACTGGGTGATGAGATGTGGGAGGTAAGGGGATGAAGAGCATCAAGCCCACATCCCAAGTTTTCTGCTCAGGCCACTGCCATTCTCTGGAAAAGAAAAGGTGAAGGTGAAGGGCAAAGCCCAGGTATGTACGGGGCACCCAAGCGGAGATGTCGAGAAGCCGGACTGCACCCCACAGAGCAAGCATTCAGATATTTACTGAAAAGTTCCTGCATGACAGGCACCGTTCCCAGCATAGAGGGCAGTCTCCATTCTGGAGTTCACCTTCCAGGAGAGGCAACAATAGTGAATACAAAGCGCACACAGTCAACTCCAGCTGAGGACTGAGCGCCGGGTGGGGTTGGGCCGGGACGGAGACACTGAGGACCAGACAGGCTCCGCCCAGGGCCCCAGGGCGCGAAGCGGGACAAACTGCCGTTGGGCGCCGGGCCGCTACCCGGGCGGGAGTCGCACGGAGGAGCGGGTAGCGGCGGGGGCACCGGGCTCGGATTGGTTCGTCCGAGGGCCGCGCCGGGGTCGGGCGGCAGGACCCCGCGGGGCCCGGGTCGGCTCTCTGGAGCGCAGGCATCTCACCAGTGGACGAGTCACCCGGACGGTTGCTTCACCCAGCCGTGAGGAAGCCGATCTTCGCCTCCAGCCCCGCCGGCCAATCGCGGAGCAACTCACGCCGATTGACAGGCCCCATAGGCCAACCACTGGCGCCTGTGGGCAGGACTCAACGAGCCGGGGTGGAGAAGCCCGCGCTAACGGTTGCTAAGGACGCACCGGACTCCTTCTACGGCGCCTCCGAGGAGCCAAAAGACACGGCGGACCGCCAGCCGCGTACGGCAGACACCGTTTCCTCTGGTCTTGGGATCGAGAAGGGTGAGCAGCGCGGAGCTCGCCTCTCAGCAGCCTCGCCCTGGAGGCTGGGGCAGCAGGGGCGGCTCCCTCACGGGCCAAGCACACCCGCGGGGCCGAGGGCCGACGGAGGTTGCGGCGCCCGCTGTGGGTGGGTCGGCGTCCCGGGCCCCGACCGGCCCTCCCGGCACCTGCGGGCGGAATTCCTCCCCGGCCCCGGCACTAGCGCCGAGCCCGTCCTGCGCTGAGCGTTAACTGGAGGCGGCCCCTTGACTCGGACTAAGTCCGCGCGGCGACGCCGAGACAAAGTCGGCCCATTGTACAGACGCCTCTGCTGAGGCCCGCACTTTGCAGCCCCACGCAGAGACTCGCTACGAGCCCAGAGCATCTCCCAGATTCTTCTCTCCGCTCGCCTGCAGCCACTGCTCCGCGCGCGCAGCCCCAGCTGCCCCAGGCCTCTTTCCCGCTCCTCGCCTCCAGACGCCTCCGGAGCGCTCTCAAATTACCTGCCTGGGGGAGGTGAGGCGGGCGGCGCGGAGACTGACGGCGCGCGCGACCTCGCGGGTGGACTACAACTAACCATGAGGCTCTGCGGCCGCGCAGGCGCGTCGGGGCTTCAGTCCCCTCCGCTGGGATTCCATTGGCTGGGTAAGTTCTGGGTTGGGAGCCCTGATTGGCTGAAGGGCCTGAGGCGACAGATTCCGGAAAGGGGAAGAGCAGCCAACATGGCGGCTGAGCGCGGTGCCGGTCAGCAACAGTCGCAGGAGATGATGGAGGGTGAGCGGCCCCACGGGGCGGTGGCCGAAAGGCCCAGCAGGCTGGGGGTGGCGGCCCGCACCGACCTTGCCCGAGAGAAACGGGGCTGCCCGCCTCCCACCACGGCCCGGGCCCTGCCGTGCGGCCCCTGACAGCTGCCAGCCGGTTCGGAGGGGCGGGGGTGGGATCGGCCCGGGGGCCCCGAGCCAAGGCGGCAGCGGCCGGGAAGGCGCGGGCGGCCCGGGGGGCGCCCGACCCAGGGCCGAGGGGAGAGCGGCGGCGTGAGCCGGGCGGGCGGGTGGCTGGGGACTGACGGCGCCGTAGTCCCGCAGCGCGGGCGTTCACCCTCTGGTTGGATCCTCGCACTGAACCTCTGAGCCTGACCCTCGGGGTCCCCGTGCAACTAACAAGGAAACTACGGCGCAGGGCGCGGTGGGACCTGCCCGGGCTGGCTCGTTAGTGAGCGTGGCGGCAGCGGAGAAGGGTCCTCTCGAAAGCGAATGCGTGTGGAGAAGGGGGTGACAGGGAGCGGAGAGACTGCTATAGAACAGCAGGTGCCTGTTTGCAAAGTTATCACAGTTAGGAGACGACTAAATTCAACTCTTTCACTTTGTTGAAAAAAATTGTATGCATATATGTGCATACAACTATATACACACACACACTCAATTGGAGAGTCAGTTCCATCGCAATACTGATGTGCTCTTGGCTCCGCTGGTTTCATGGGGGACACAGAGCTCCAGGAGAGCAGCCAGCCACTCGTGTGTAAATGCTGGGTAAGAAGGAAGCAGAAAGGGCTGGAGGTGTAAAGGAAGAGCTGGCGTACTTAGCAGTGAAGGCTGCACAACCAAAGCTCCAAGGTGAACCTTAAGTGTTCAGTCAGGCTGGGGGTGGGGGAAAGATCAAAGGTCATTTCAGGGGAAGAAAGCCACACGGTCACAGGCAAAGGGCTGTGAAAGATCCAGACCTGTTTGGAGGAGAGCTTGACCAAGGATGACAGTCATTTTGGATGGTGGAGAGTGCCAGTGAAGCTGGCAAGAGAAGGTGGGGGGTGGGGAGGAAGCATTTGAAAAATCCTGGACTTTGAAACCCTTGGGTCTTTTTAAGCAAGGAAGTGCCTCTTCCTATCCCCTTTTTCTCTTCCTCACCCCCCAGCCACTTCCATGCCTTAGTAAATGACAAACAAAAACCCCAGGCATTTCTGTCTCTGGATCCACTCATCCATTGGTCAGGAAGCTCTGACGCCTCCACTTCCTTAAAATCTCCAGATTTTCAAACGTCTTTCATTCCCACTGCCAATATTTGAGCCAGCCCGTTGACCCCAGGGCCTCACATGGTGGTCCTCTGTCACTTGCCCCAGACTCTGCAACCCTCAGGATAGAGTCCCAGGTTTCATGTTGGCTGCTCTTCCTTAGCTAAGCCCCTTCCGCCCTGGGCCGAGCCACACCCTTGACCCAGTAGAACTTGCTCTTAGCCTTGCCCACAGAGTGCACGGTGTGGCAGTGCAGGCAGGTTTCTGCCGCTACCAGTATCTCAAAGTACAGCGTTCCTATGAGACCTTTCAAACCCAAAACGGCATAAAGCAAAGAAGCAGTTACCTTAGGACATAAGTTACTGCAGATGCACAAAATTGAGATAAAACATAGATGCTCACAGATACAGTTCAACACTATGTCAGCTCGCTGCTGAGACGCTGGGTGTAGGTGCCCTGGGTGTAGGCTTAGTGGTGCCACTCACGGGGGTGTGTGCTGCCTCTTTTAGGGCTCACTGCAAAACAAAACAGTGCTATTTTCACTTTTCACATTTTTTTGTAAAAACAAATCCTCTTCAGATTTCTTTCATTAGTGATAACAGGTATGAATGTAAGTCTTTCTTAAAAATGAAGTGGTATAAAGTGAACTTTTGAAAAGCAGGGGTACCTGTAACTAATTAATTAACTGTGTACTGCTTTTATTTATTAAAAGCTAACTGCTTTTGTGCCTTATCTAATTTAATCCTGACAGCAGCTCTGAGATATAGTTACTATACCAGCTCCCTTCTGCAGATTTGGAGACTGAGGCTTGGAAAAGGAAGTAACTGCCAAAGCTGTGTCTCTAGGGGCAAGATGCAAAGTCAGGAAGAGCCATTGGCATTCCAGAAATTTTTGGAGTCACAGATCAGATTTGGGTTTTAGAATCAGATCAGACTTGGGCAATGGAGAATAGATTAGTCAGGGCCAGACAAGCCACAGAGAGACCAGTTAGGAGACCCAGCAGGAGCCCAGGCCACAGGTGAGGAGTGGCTGAGGCGAGGCAGTTGCTGGGGGCAGGGAAGAAGGAATGGATTTGGAGGTTTTGGAGGTGGGTTCCATAAGGACGTGTTTCATCCAGCAGTCCTTTCCTGGGTGCTTCCTCACTTGGCCCAGCGGGAGATACAAATTGGAACTAGCCCGTCTCCCTCTCAAAGAGCACGCCCCTGTGAGGTAAGCTGTAGTCAGGAAACTTGGAAGCTGTTAGTGCCTGGGGGCTTCCAGACAGACTTCCAAAAGAGGTCATGAAAAAGTTAGGAGAAAGGAAACTTATCCGACAATTTTGCCAATGAGTTTTTATCAGTCTGCCCCATGTAATCATTGTGGTGTTTATTCAAAACACATTATTTACCAGCCTTTCAGAGCTTTGAGCTGGCATCACTATGCCCTGATGTTAGTTAGCATTGTGACCTTCTCGTGGGGCATTTAGCACTATTGGCTGTCTTCTCCTGTCTCGTTAGAGCTCCCCCCACCCACAGTCTGATTTGAGTTAGTCTTAATTTCTTTCAGAACGTGGGCCTGTGAACTGGGCTGGTTTTCTTGGCCAAATGGATAGTGGAGCATGGATGAAGGTATGTGGCAGGAGGGTCCCAAAGGTCCCCTCTTCGCAATATGCAGGCTTCGCTACGTGTCGGCATTAGTATGTTTAATGAGACCGTCCCAGGGTTTTCAGGACACCTAGCAACTCTTCAGGAGGCCTTGAGGGCAGGAATAGTACGGTGCTCCACCCATGCTGTGTGCCTCCCCGTCTGCCCCCCATCCTGCCCTGCCCCCAGTTCTGCCACCGCTACACCTCAGGCAGTGCCTGGGACCTGGAGGACACACAGATGCTCATTGAGCTGAACTCAACACGTTTTTGAGTGAAGTCTTTGTGACTCACAACTGGATGTCAGTCTGTTACAAGTTCTTCAAAGAGTCACGTGAAGTGGATGGGAATTCTTACTGATCTGTGTGGGTTCAGTTGACAGGCGGGTCGAGTCTGAAGAATCGGGCGATGAAGAGGGGAGGAAGCAGAGCAGCGGCGTCGTGGCCGACCTCAGCGAGCACAGCCTGAAGGATGGAGCGGAGCGGGGGGAGGAGGACCCACAAGGTACCGGCGCAAGTCCTGAGCCTTGAGCTCACCGAGGGGGTGGGTGAGGGCAATGTCGTGCGGATTGCCAGGTGGCAGCCTCTGTTGTGCCTGGGGAGCTCCCTGGGCTCCGGGCGTTGTCTGCTGCCACAGCACCGAGGCCCTCGGCAGGCTGGGAATGGTGGACCTGTAACTTGGGCGCGCCATTGGCCAGCAGGCATAATGGCTCTTGCAGGCAGGATGTGGTTTTTTTCTAATTCCACTGAAGCCAAATACTACTACTGATAACATTGGTACTAGTGCGTCATCTGTGACAGACCCCAGAAATTGATTTATTAACCACGTGCTCAGAAAGTGAGATTTGAAATAAACATTATGGCTGACCACTCTGCTTTAATTTCCTGCCATGGTGACAGCCTTCTTTCATAATAGCACTTTCAGTGTCTTAGAGAAGTCAGTTCTGAGCCCTCCTTCACCATTTTACAGACCTAGAAAGGACTTCTTAATTGCTGCATGTTAGGAAAATCATTTTATGTAGAAAATATCCCAATGGCCTCCTTTAGTGAACAACAACAAAAGGAATTTAGAGAAAAGTAAGTCGTCAGCCCGAATTGGTAGTTTTTCACACACTCCAACCATGATCTAAGCCTGTTTGTTTACAAAATCAATTTATATTGAAAACAGTGAGTAGAAACCATGTGAACAGACAGGAAGATGTCCAAGTATATTATGAGGTGAAAAAAAGCAAATTTCCAAACAGTATGTGTGTTAAAATCTTGTTTTTATTTAAAACATATTAATAATATGTGGTTTTACCTACTTAAGAGAAAAACACATCAAACTGTTGTTGAGGATGTCTGAACAGCAAGTTGGTAAGGGTCTATACCTTCTGCATTTTCTAGATTTATATATAATATGGATTTTTAAGGTAGTAATCATACATTACCATTTTTAACAAATTTATGAAAAAAACAAAACTAATTTTTAAAATAACACTGTGCTCTCTGTGCCAGTGAAGATGATTGGTAACTATGGAAACCTAATTTTAAGGCAAAGGAGATTACCACAAAAGTACCCATCACATTTTGGAACTTGAGAGTCGATATTCTGGAAGTGACGTGGGCGGGATAAGTACATGGGAGTGATAGATGAAAGCTTTCATTACTGTCTAACTTAGTCCCAGAGAGCCACGCGGGTGGGAGCGTCACCTTTCCTCACCTCTGAACATCTGGTACTTGTGGAGGGACTGGAGAGTTGCCGGAGCCTTGTGGTGGGCTTTCCCCACCTGGCTCGTGAGCACAGGCTGGCTGTGCCTCACCCAAGGGCGCACGGCTGCAAAAGCGATCCGCCACACTTGAACCCGGCTTGTCTAACTCCAGACTCCTAGCTAATTAGGACTTGCCTGGGAATATGCATTCTTGAAAGTCCTTTAAAAAATCGGGATTTGCTCCTACGTGTATTTATTTAATTTAAGCCTTAAATAAAACAAATTCAAACATGTCAGCTGTTACCTTTCACTTATTTTCCCTAAAATCAAAAAAATATGATCAATACATAAAGCATTCAGGAAAGTGTTCTAGGTTGGTAACTTTGTTTCAAAATTAAGCTGACTTTTCCAGGTGGGGGTGGGGGGCCCTGTCCTGTGCTGGGTGTGTTACAGACAGAACCCCTTCAAGCCCTGTGACCACGTGTCCTGAGGAGCCCGAGACAGCCTATTTCCACCTGCTGGCCCAGCATGATTGTCTGGAGTGCGTCCTTTTACTCCTAAAGTGTGTCAGTTTGGACGCTCAGTGACCTGGGCGCCCTGCCTCATCGTAGTGCCTCTTTCATTGCAACTGCCTGAGTTCATGATGTTGAATGTATGCTGTCTTTGGGGGAGGGCTTTGCCCAGCTTCTTTAAGTTAATTCTTAGGTTGGTTGATAGCCTATAAAGTTATGGATAAAATATAGTAAGTAAATGACTTTTTTTTATCATATAGTGAAAACACAATAGAGTGAATTCAGCTAGTGTGGGGCCACTACTTCCTTATTAAGCTGGTCCTGTGTCGAGTGCGCCCCTCCAAGGCCTCCAGTCCAGGGGTCAGACTGACCAGCACACAAGCCACTAGTCCTCGGGAGGTCGGGTACAAGCCCGCTGCACCGCAGACGCACACGCAGTTTTGCCGTAGGGAAGAGGCAGCAGTAGGAGCCAGGCAAGATGGTAACAACCACTTTAATGAAATAGGAGAGAAAGCAGCCCCACGCTCCAGCTGGGAGAAGCGCTACAAGACAGGTGGCCTGGCTTCTTCAAAACTTGGAAGAGCAAAAAGGGCCTTTAGAGAAATGCCATCCAGCCATCAAATACACGGCCTGATTGGGATACTAATTCAAGCAGACAGAAGAAATCATAGGCAGGTGGTGAAATCAAGGAGTCACCGTTACTCTTAAAGAATTTAATCCTTTTAGGCACAAACACTTCTATAGTTTAGATGAAACGATCAAGGGTGTGCGCTGCTGATTGGAGGCTGTTCAGTCCACAGTAAGAGTCGGCGCGCGGCTCCCCTCGGGCACTCGATGTACCGGGAGGGAGGCCAGCTCCCAGGCCAGAGGGCCCTCTCTGGGATTAGCTCCCCAGCCTCCCAATCGAGAAGCGTATTTAAATTATTCAGCAGGGCCCTGATCCTCTGCTGGGCCACTTTCCGAAGCAATAAAAGGCACACCCTAGAGCGGCATCTGATAGGCCCAGTGTGATCTATAGTCAAATTTCCTGATTTATTGCCACAAACTGCGAGGGCGGGCTGCTGCCAGTTACACAGCTCTGGGATGGAAGTTTGTGGAGACCTTTGCTGGTAGCTGAATTCAGGAAACTCAGAATGCCTGAAAGATGAGCATTGTTGGACAGGGTGTTCAGCCCTCCCATGTCATTTAGGTCCCCCATGTGACCTGGTGGTTTCCCCTCTATGTTTGAGTCAGCTCTCTGAGTAGGGCAACCTGAGTGCCAGCTCTCACCTGTGCCAGGGCTGCTGCCTCCTGGAAACGGGGGGCTCTGAATGGTTTGTCTCTCTCTTTCTCTCTCTCTATCTCTCATGTTTTCAGAAGGACAAGAGCTGCCTGTAGACATGGAAACTATTAACCTGGACAGAGATGCAGAGGTAATGCCACCTGCCCGGCTCAGCCTCGGGGTATAGTGGCGGGCCACTCTGTCACGTTATCTTTTATGACGGTGCCAGATTAGTAAGTGATCTAGAAGAGGTTGTCTAAACGTCCCTTGGTTGGGTCCAATTCCTTATGTTCTTAACTGTTTTTAATACTGGTGACAAATCCCATTTCTGTTTGGCCATGGTGGCAAATGAAACACCTTTGACTCATAAACTCTGAGTCAGGTGACTATGTTGTAAATGGCGGGGTCCTAACAGCCCCATCTGAAAAGCACCATAAATTTATTCACAATTCAGAGCATGCGAAAGCCTGCCGGGAAGGGCAGATGCCCCTGTTGCATAATGACCAACCCTGGGGCCACCCACAGTGACCTGGTCAGGTGCATCTCCTCGGAGCTGATGTTTTGTGCTCCAGGGAACCAGGGGTGAGAGCAAGGCTTTACATGCCGCTCGTTTGGAGGGTCTGTTTAGGTAAAACTATGATAAATCGTAACTAAACCAACTAGCATCTTGAAGCTCACGTCCATGTCACTGTCACCTGTCTGCTGCAGCTCACCAATTCCTTCCCCTCCACCCCGTCTCCGCCCCGGCAGGCCGCCTTTAGCGCCCTCACTGGCACCCAGGTCTCCAGGCCCTGCTGCCACTGAGCTAGGTTTCGTGTTTCAGGACGTGGATCTGAATCACTACCGCATTGGGAAAATTGAAGGCTTTGAGGTTCTGAAGAAAGTGAAGGTGAGAGGAGCTCTGTCCCTTCACATGCGGTGACATTGTAACACCCAGAGTCCGTCCCGTGCACAGGATGTAGGTAAATGCACACCCGAGAGTCCTTCTGTCAGGGACAGTCCTACAGATGTGGCCGCCGTCCTCTGGAACTGCCTCGAGCATCTTTGATTGGCAGGTTGATAGAGCAGTCCAGGTGGAGGCGCGGCTCAGACCCGCCGCAGCTCGCTGTGCCCGCTGCCCAGCCTGGGCAGTCCTTAACTCACTGAGCTCAATTTGTTCTTCACGATCGAGCCGCTAAGGGCTCGCTGTGCCGTGAGACAGCACATACCCCAAACCTGAGCAAGGCCTCCCTCTCGAGCAGGTGTGCTCAGCGCACAGCCTGCTGCCAGCCTCCCTGTGGGTGTCTGCCATCCTCGCCAAGGTCAGCCCCTCTCTAGAAAACGACAGCAGGATGACAAGCACGTCTTCCCCAAAGGCTTTCCCGGGTCCTCCCCAGTCACTGTCCTCTTTCCATCTGCAGACTCTGTGCCTCCGTCAGAATCTGATTAAATGTATTGAGAACCTGGAAGAGTTGCACAGCCTCCGAGAGCTGGATCTCTATGACAACCAGATCAAGAAGATTGAGAATCTGGATGCACTGACAGAGCTGGAGTGAGTGCTGAGACCCGGGACATGACGGCTGGCCTGCCCAGTGTCCCCAGAACCAACCCGTGGCCCGGCTCGGCCTTGAGAGGCCACCTCTGCCTCAGGGTCCTGGGGGCACCTGGCTCCAGAGGGGGCCTCGGCTTGCCTACAATCTCAACCTGCAGATTAAACCTTTGCTTGGAGGCCTCTGGCTGGTCCAGTCAGGGATGACACGGTGTCCGCCATGCGTGCAGTGCTGTGAGCCAGATGTCGGGGGCCATGTAGGCTGTGCCCGCTCTCCCTGGGGCTCCCTGGGCAGCCACACGTTCCTGTCGCCTCTAAGGTAGTTACATCCTGAGCTCTGTGCGGCCTGTGCTCATTAAAAATAAATGTTTTGCTTGTTCCAGGATTCTAGACATTTCTTTTAATCTACTGAGAAACATTGAAGGGATTGACAAGTTGACACAACTAAAAAAACTCTTCTTGGTCAACAATAAAATCAGTAAAATCGAGAATGTAAGCAACTTACATCAGCTGCAGTTGCTGGAGCTGGGGTCCAACCGCATCCGGGTAGGTGTGGGTGCGAGCGGCGTGGCCCCTGCAGGGCGGCAGTGCGGCCGGATGGCGGGGCAGGCGGTGGGGCAGGTGGGGCAGGTGGGGAGCGGGGCAGTGGGCTTTGTTTTTCATGTGGTTGACTTTTCTTCAGGAACAGGGAAGTTAGTATTTTTTAAGAAAAATGCTAGCCGGAGGTCAGTATTAACAAGAATGGGCGCCCAAGTGGGGCGGCCTGGCCTGTGCACGTAGGCGTCACTTGCTCACCATTGAGTCGGGACCTAAACTCATAGTAACCATCCCAGGACGTTCGCCCGAGGTGACTGATCAGCCCAAACGTGGCTTTGGAATGTGCTGACTGTTGTTTCGGGCAAGCCTGTCAGAGGCGAGCACGTCCCGAGCAGAGGGTGGCTGCCTGCGGCCTGACCTCCACACCAGAAGCTGCAGGAAGCTTGGGGGGGCAGCATTAGATCCTGCCATTTACCGAGAGCACTCGGCAGCATGGAAATAAAAGACTTGGGGAACGTGGTCTGCTGCCACTGGGACGAGCTCTACGAGCGGGCAGGGTGGAGCTGCCAGTGTAGAAGAGGGAGGCTCAGCAGGACGCGTGCTCGCCAGCGGCCAGCAGCGTTGGCCCAGCGACATCCCAGTGGGGCCGGGGCACCAGGCCTGCACTCCCATGGCCTTGGGGACTGGCTAAGCACTTATTCCCCCTCCGTCCATGACAGAAGGGCCCCTCCCCCCGCCCTCCATGTTGGAAGGACCCCTCTGTTTGGCTTGGGGAAGTTTATAGCATGGTATAGTCGGTCGGGCTTGACCCCTCAGAGCTGGCAGGATACAGACCGACGAGGGTGGTTCTGACGAGGGCCTCTTCGGACAGTTGTTAGCAGTAATGTGGCCGCAGGTGGCAAGGCAGCACATTCAAAACTAGAGAGCGCCAGATGTCAGCATTTTATCAGGTATCTCTCTCTGGAATGCTCCGGGAGAAAGTGGCTCATCAGGCAGTGGCAGTTAAGGAAGCCCTCCCCTGAACCTCCATACTTAGAGAGCCCCCCCCCAGCCAAGTCCTGCTGTGTGAGCGTGGACTACTCTGCTTGTTTAGTGTCTGCTGAAAAGTGAACAGTTAGCTTGTGCTGAGAGAGCAGTGAGCCCAGCGGAGGGAAGCTGAGACCTAGTCCATAAACCTTCATTCAGCCACCTGCTGTGCGCAGACACAGCAGAGGAGCTCAAGCCACGGCAAGGCAAGGCTGAGCCAGGAAGGAGGGTCCGGAAGCTGAGGAAGCCAGGCAGTCACGGGTCCTAGGCAGGCAGGCAGGCATCTCGCTGCTGCTTTGAAACCAGGCTCTCGGGAATGCACTTGAACATAATACTGTGTCAGCTTAGAAGGGGGCGGGATGTGAGAAATCTGGTCCAGAGGTTTCCAGACTGTCCCCAGAATTCCACAGGTTGGGAGTAAGCCCAGGAGAAGAGGCCTTGGACCCTCTACCTTTGCTCTGTTTTTTTCATAGTGTACTTTCAAGTACGGTTGGAAATTTCCAGAGTGGAAAAGTAACTTGCCTGACATCCCAAGGCTGACATCCAGAGAGCGTTGTCTCCTGGCCGGGCACCTGCCCGTTCCCTGGGGGAGCTGGTCGGCCACACAGTGCTAACTGCTCTCTGTCCTTGTCACAGGCGATTGAAAATATCGATGCATTATCCAGTCTGGAGAGTTTGTTTTTGGGGAAAAACAAGATCACTAAACTTCAGAACCTGGACGCCCTTTCCAACCTGACAGTCCTCAGTATTCAGGTACGCTCCACCTGTGTGCCTCCCCCCCACACACAGGGCTTGCTCCCCCCACAGGGCCTGCCTGCCCCCCCACTACACCCCCCCAGGGCTGCTAAACCACCAGTTTCTGTCTCCCACTGTTTCCATGATCACGAGCAACCAAAACGTGAGATTTCACACGTACCGGTGTCGTACATGTGTGTACACACATTGGACTAAGGCTTCTTTATGGGTCGCGTTCCTTTTCCTAATGAAAGTCCCTGGTGGTTTTTAGGCAAAGGGGCTTCTTTAGAAGGTTGAGCTTATTCCAAGTGCTCCTACGGCGTTGGCTCACTGGTAGGCACGATTCCTTCCACATCCGTGCCGAACGCCAAGCCCGTGTTTACAAATCAGTCGGAACTTGAATTTCCTGGCTCACGTGACCTCTTCTGTAGGAAGCCAAATGAGAGAATTGGACTCATGAGACGGCATGTGTTGGGGTATTCTGGGGACAGGGCTTGGCAGGACGTCGTACTTTTAATTTGAGTTACAAATTAACTCAAATTAACTCAATATATACCGTGCTTCCCCGAAAATAAGACCTAGACGGACAATGAGCTCTAATGCGTCTTTTGGAGCAAAAATTAATATAAGACCCGGTCTTATTTTATATTATATAAATATAATAAGTGTTATGTAGTAAAATAAGACCGGGTCTTATATTAATTTTTGCTTCAAAAGACGCATTAGAGCTGATTGTCCCCTGATTGTCCGGCTAGGTCTTATTTTCGGGGAAACAGGGTACTAAAAGAAATGAGAATTAACTTATTTTAAAGTATCCAGCAATTTTGACGTTTTTGAATTACTGTTAATTGAGGTAGACTTTACCCAAGTACACCTGAAGCAAGTGTGTTCTGTGCATAAAGCCTCCTGCATGAATCTTAGCAAAGATTTGGATCTTTTTCTCCGTACGTAAGTCCCATTTCGGTGCGTTTTAAGTGGAATGAGTGTTAGCAGGATGGTCCAGCTAAGAAACCTCGTATCCTAGCAGCTGTGTGGTGTCCTGCCCTCTACCAAGTCTGAGCTGTCGCTCTCCCTCCTGCAGAGCAACCGGCTGACCAAGATCGAGGGGCTGCAGAGCCTGGTGAACCTGCGGGAGTTGTACCTCAGCCACAACGGCATCGAGGCCATTGAGGGCCTGGAGAACAACGTAAGGCATCCCCGTGTCCGTGTGGGAGGCCTGGGCATGCGGCTGCGAGGCAGGCCACCTCCAGGGCTGCTCTGAGGTGGACATGCTGCGTCGAGGTTCATCGTAGAGACCTTCTAATCCTGCAAACCAAGTGACCCTCCTCACGTGGGAAATGCACGAAACAAGTGCCTGCGGCCAGTCAGGCGCAGCTGTCCCCGAGCTAGCCCTGAGCTGACCGCCCTGCCGGGGTGTCATCTCAGCACAGGAATTCAGAGGGTCCCCTCGCTGGGCAGCGTTCACGGATTTGTAAAAAACAAGCCCTACCTCCTCCTGTGCCTGCCTAAATACAGGTGGCTGGCAGGTGTCCGCAGCTGCCCCTCTCTTGCCCTCTGCTGGCCACACACTTCCTGGCTAGCCCGGGCCACTTCCCAGTGAGCAGAGGCTACAGGACAGCTCCTCTCAGCTGCCTCCACCCCGGAGCGTCTGCAGGGCCTTCCTCCTTCCCCTTGTCACCACCCTGGTGAGGACGGGCTTGCCCACACTCCTCCCTGCCCTGCTCAGCCTGCCTTCACTCAACACAGGGAAGGCTTGGGTGAGAACATAGGGCAGGTTCAGGATTGAACACAGGGCAGCCTCAGGTGTGAACACAGGGCAGCCTCAGGTATGAACACAGGGCAGGCTCAGGGGTGAGAACACAGGGCAGCCTCAGGTGTGTGAGCACAGGCTGGCTCAGGTGCTCAGCACGCACCACGCCAGCTGCCATTCCCCCCGGGCTTCCCTGTGCTTTTCGGCAGGGTTACTGCGCTCTGCCCAGGACCGCCATCTCACTGGGTCCTGTGGACAGAGGTCTGGGAGCCCAAGGCTCGGAGTCTGACAAAACCCGTTTCAATCCCAGCCATACAAGAGCTTGATGGGGTGGCTGTGAGGGTGCTGTGTTCCCGTCCAGGTGGGCTGCCAGCATGTGCAGGTGCCATTGTCCCCGTTTGCTGGCTTCTGTTCTGGGAGAGCAGAGAGGGTGCTTGTCCGCAGATCTCAGCTCAGCACCTGGCACTATGTGCGTGGTCATGAAATCACGATTGAGCTGCAATAACCTGGCAATTTTTTATTTCCTTATTTTAGAACAAACTCACGATGTTGGACATTGCGTCAAATAGAATAAAAAAGATTGAAAATATCAGCCATCTAACAGAGCTACAGGAATTCTGGGTAAGTACAGCAGTCCCTGGGATGGATGACATTTCAGCTAAACTTGTCCCCCTGAATAAAGTACAGTGAGTGCCAGGAGCTCCAGCCCTGTGAGCCTGGAGTGGAGTGGGGGCCCGTGTGGGGTGAGGGTGGATGGGTATGGAGTGAGGACGGGTGTGGATGAGGGGGGCCCGAGGGGTGAAGGGGTGTGGAGTGGCCGGGGCCCGCACTGCTGTTGCAGGCTGGTGTGGGCTTCACTGGGAGCTGGTTAACAATGCGGGTCTCGGCCCCACCGGCCCCACCGGCCCCGACGCACAGACTGACTCCAAACCGGCATCTGATGAGGTGATGAGGGCGCTTGCAGTGAGAGCCGGGAGTGTGCGGGCAGCCTACAGCTGCCTGTGACTCAGGGTCCCGGCAGAGCGACAGAATGCGGGCTAGCCTTCCGCAGTGACCCCTGGCCTCTGCCTTGTGAGGCTCGTGGTTACAGGTGTGGTTTGGGGAGCAGTGTCACGGAGCCAGTCGGAAGACATGATATCAGAGCCTCGAGACGCCTCGAAACGGGTTGCAAATGATGGCCAAGTTGAGGTCCTGGGTGTCAGATCCCTGAGGGTGTTCCCTGGGCTCGCGGCCCCTGCAGGATTCAGTGCTCAGGTCCCGCCCTGTGACTGAAGTGAGCGCTGTCCTGGGTGCATCCATTCTGCTCTGAGCTGTGAGCCGAGTCTAAAGTGTGGTTCCCCCTCGTCTGGCCATGCTGTGGACCCTGCTGACGTCCTGTGCGCTTTCCCTTCCTCGTCTTCCGAGATCACCTAAGTCTCCTGAGAACACAGGTGGCCTGTGGTGAAAATGTCCCTTGCCCCTTAATAGCACTGGGTCTTGGGTGGTGTCTGGGTGTGGCGCCAGAGCAAGTCTGGGAGACCAGAATGTGAGGTGGTGAAGGTGTGCCAGGTTGGGCGGCCGAGCGAGCCACGTGGGCCTTGTGGCTGGTGGTGTGCTGGGCTGGGAGCAAAAGGGGTTGACTCCGGGGGGTCCAGGGAGCCACGCCAGAAACCAGAGAAAGAGGACCTGTGCCACAGCGAGAGGGCACCCGGCAGAAAATGTAGGGAGACAGCTGATCCTGAAGCAGGGCTTCTGAAGTGTGAGGTCCCTCTGTATGCCCTGTCAAGGGACAGAACATGGGACATGGGTGCTGAGACCAGGTAGGGGCCAGATGGGCACCCTGGCTACCAGGGAGGCAGGCAGATCGGTTGGTGACCACTGGAGGTTGGCTAGCCCCTAGCCCTGTGACCATAGAGCCCTGCGTCTCAGCCCAGCAGGCAGACAGTGAGAACAGGCAGAGCCCGCCTTTATGGTGTGTGGACTGCTCTCCTGTCTGACCCTGTGTGGCAGGCCGGGGGGGGAGTCGGATTCTAGGAGGGGGCCTTCAGGTGGAGGTCACCTGTAGATAATGTGGAGAACACGCTTACATGGAAATCTCCAATGAGGGTTGGTATCCTTATGCTAAAGACGGTCCATACAAATGCCATTTGAAAACTGGGGCAGAGCATAAACAAGCAAGTCACAGGGGAAGAAGAAACAGTTGCTTGTAAACACGTAAAACGTTTCCTATCATTAATTTCCTAAAATGCACTAAAATAATGGGATACGGTGTTTGGGCTCAGATTAGCAAAGGCTTTTGTAGAACGCCATGGTAACCAGTCTGCAATGCCATGTGCACCCCTGGCTACTGGCAGGACTCTGGTTAGCACACGTTTCCTGTGGGGTGTTCAGAATCAACAAAATGGTGAGAAATTCAGACAAAGGTTTATGTACAAAAACATATAAATGTCAGGATTCATTTTTTTACAGTGGAAATAGCTTTGTTGTATTTTCTCATGCTACAACTCTGCTCGTTGTAAAAATAAAATGATTTGATTAGAAAAGACAAATCTGTCTTTTCCTTGGTTTTCTAGGTTTAGAGGCAGTTTAGAAAAAGTTATAAACCCAAAATTTATAAAAACACCTGACTTTATTCTAAAACTTTGTTTTTATTTTTTATAAGTATATTTTTTCTCCAACTTAGGGAATAATGACTAAATTATGATATGCCCATGTGAGGAAATATTATGCCATCATAAAATGAGACCTGCAGATGATGTTTGTAAAGGAAATTTAATTACAGAAAACGCTCATGATACAGTGCTAACGAGAAAAGGAAGGTGCAGAGCATTGGGGAGCGAGCCAGTTGTCCATGAACTCAGTGCACGTGGGCGCAGACACGCAGGAAAAGGTCTAGAAGGAAACATGCACAAACAAGAAGCCCTTACCTCTCTGGATTGTAAAAACGCAGTTGGTTTTTCTTTTTATACTTGTTGGTTCTTCTAAGTTTAACATAATGAACATGTATTTGTTTTATAATTTAAAGAGTTTAGAAAAGTATATTCTAAAAGAACAAGAAAAACTTGCATGCAGTGTCAACTCTGTTGAAGTATGTATGTTTGAAAAAAAGGCTGCAGAAAAATATAACAAAATCAGCCCTGTGGGGTATTTACACGCAGGAATTGGCAGACGTTACAAATCCAGGCTGTTCAGTTTTTCTGGGAGCCAGTTGCTAAATGTTTCCCAGCCTGGAGCCGTGGTGACTTTCCCCACGTGTGCTCGTCCGCAGCCCTCTCCCCCTCATCCTGTATCAGGCAGTTGAGTGCATCTTGCGTTCACAGGGGTAGGTGTATAGTCTGATTTTACTTGTCCCTCTGCCATATTCTCATAGAAACCAGGGGGCTCGTCTCGCAGACCCTCCTGCACTGTCCCCACCAGAGGGGCCGCGAGCAGCCACTAGACAGGTGTGGACCGAGTGGGCGTCACATGCAGACGCTGTGGTGGGCACTGTGAGCCCAGAGCCCCTTATGCCCTTGTCCTGATGGTATTTTGAAAAGGGAGAGAACTCTTCCTGGCTAAGGCGGGTCTCCTCCCAGAGAGCCTTGGCAGTCAGGGTGTGAGATCGAGCCTGCTTTAAGCCTGCAGCTCAGACCTCTGAGCCCATCCTGCTCAAGTTTCACATCTTGGGACGGCACGTGGGCAGTGTGGAGTCAGTCATGGTGGGGCACGTATACTACCGAACCCGGCAGTGGCCATCCCGGTGGAACAAGGTGGGGCAACGCACGGGAGAGCCACAGGTTTGGGGTGAAGTGGCCTCTGAGCTGCTGCAGGTACTATCATGGCACATAGTCAGGCCTCAGGGACAATGGTGAGAGCTGGTCTGTAGCAAATGCACGACCTGCGGGGGCTATGGTCCTGCTGCTTCGGCTTTTCTCCGCTGATTTTCATTTGCCTTTTCCCTGGCATGTGAGGTGGCCCAGATTCTGGGCATGAACAAGTACACTGCCCTGGGGACGCTGCTGAAAGGCGGCCAGGCTGTACCCAGGGGTGATAGAAGGCTCTGAGGTGCTGGGGAGACTTCCTACCAAGTGACACTAGCTTCTGTGGGGGTGACTGGGGCAAGGGCAGGGCAGCTCTGTCCTACAGGACGCTTTTCTCATGTGTGCGTGCACGCGCCTGTGTCCTCCCAGATGAACGACAACCTCCTGGACAACTGGAGCGACCTGGACGAGCTGAAGGGAGCCAGAAGTCTGGAGACGGTGTACCTGGAGCGGAACCCCCTGCAGAGGGACCCGCAGTACAGGCGGAAGGTCATGCTGGCCCTGCCCTCCGTGCGGCAGATCGATGCCACCTTTGTCCGGTTCTGACCCCCGCACCTCACCGCCCCTCTGCAAAAGAACTTCCTCGCCACGGTTTTCTAGTCCGCCCGCTGCTCCAGAAGTCATCACTATATCACGTCACAAACCCAATGGCAATAAAAGGCACTGAGTGGTAACTGAGTGTGTGATGTCCGCTCAGCACAGAGACACCGTCGCTTTACCTCCCGCCACGCACCGGCCCTAGCTAATTGTCGCCAGCCGCCGCACTTGTGCCACTCGCTGCCATTTCGGTGTTTCCTTCTCTGTCAGGGAGGTCACCTCCACCTGAGGAGGTGGAACAGGGGTCTGGGCGCTGTCAGACGTCCATGTGCTGCTGGGTGGGCATTCAGGGGCCGTCCAGCAGCCCTCGAGGCCTGTGTGCTCAGAGCTTTGCAGTCCTCTGGACCAGTTGGTACCAGTTTTTTAAAAACTATATGTTAAAACCCAGCTACACGGTGGGTAAAGGATGACAGCCTGGGTGACCTCAGCTCTCAAAGACCAGTGGCGTGTGCAGGTGGCCGAGCCCCACACCCTCTGAGGTCGCTCCCCTATGCCGCTGCCCACCCACCGAGTCTCCTCCAAGACTCCAGAGAGCTGGTCTGTCGACTGCCTTTAATACCACCCCCCATTCTTACCCTGTCATTGTGCTGGCTTGTTTTTTGCCAAATTGACCGCCACAGTGACCGGGGTCTGGATTTAACGTACAAGGACCTGTCCTCCCTCGGGGTGTCAGATCTCCCCTGTGCAGAATGAGGGCTCACATGGGGTCACCACAGGTCCCTCTGCACTGTCCAGGTTGGGAGCCACTCGCTGCCACACGTGCAGCTTCGGTTCAAATTTAAAATAAAGCAAAAGTACAAGTTCAGTCTCTTGGTGGCACGCAGCGTATTTCAAGGGCTGAGTCTCCACCTTGTGAGGGGCAACCCACCTGCACCATCATGGAAACCTGCCCTGGCCAGCACTGCTCCCGACCCTGTGACGTAGCCAGAAACAGGCTGCCCTGGGCCCAGCGCGTGGGGGCATCTCCGGGCAGCAGGCCTCAACAGCCCAGGATGTTGTGGGCATGGGTTGCCCTGAGCTGGAAGGTCATGTCTAATTCCTGACTCGTCTTCGCCAAAATAAATTGTGTGACCTGATTGTGAGCGACTACCTATTGAAATGCAAATGGGAAGGAGAGAAGGTTCCGTAGGGCGTGGCCCCTTTGGATTAGGACCCTAGAATCCTGCCCTTTCCATACACCATTGGTGTCTGGGGATGAGGGAGACATTTTGAGACACAAGGATTCAGGATTTGGGTGCCATGCTGAAACAATTCAGAGGAGCTTTCTACACAAACAAAAGGATCCAGGGAAACAGCTTACGGGGACTGCTTTAGAAGCAGAAACAACAAGCTCCGAAACCAGCAAAACTTTCCTTAAAAATGTATCTAACGCGCTTATGGAGGCCTTTGCAACACAAGGACAGCTCGTAAAAAGATGAAAATGTGCCCGATGTGAGCGACCAGGGATCCAAGCCGCAAGGTTGGTATTCAGTCTGGGAGGCAAGAAAAAGGAAAGCTTACACCATTCACCTTGGTCTGGAAAAAGGAAGCAATAGAGTTTGTGGAAAAACACAAGTTTAAAGTTACACTAATAGAACAGAAATAAGTTATGAAATGTCCAACTCGCAGCTAGGGAAAAACAAACCAGAACCTCCAAGCAGAGGACACGGGGCAAAGGCTGAAGGGGGCGCTGCGGGTGGGTGGGCAGAGCAGGCAGGCGGGGTTGAATGCTCCCAGGTGGGAGGGGACAGGACAGCGCCAGCGCTGGAAGTGACACTATCAGAATGGGTCACAAATTGAAATCCAGCATCTGTTCCTTAAAAAAAAAAAAAGAAAAAAGTTATACAAAGCTTGAAGGGAAGGGGAAAGGTGTGCCAAATCCAGCACAATCCCAATCAAAATTCCATTTGGTTCTCTGAGAAACTCATTAAACTTGAACATTTATATGAAAGTAAAAAGACCCACATTGAACCTTGAAACTTTGAGAAAGTCAGTCAGCTTTGGAAAAACATGGAGGCAGGAGATTTCCTGCCAGATTCTGCAAGCTACAGACCCACAGTGAGGCCAGTCAGCCCAGCAGGCAGAGCAGGGGCCAGGTGGCAGCTGAAGTTCTCCCGACCGACCGACCGACCGACCCACCGTGGACGTGGACGTGGACACAGACGCAGACGCATCTCACCGCTCCCTGCAGGGCTGACCACAGGACGGCAAACCACAGTGTGAAAGGCAGAACAGAAGCTATGTGTGAGCTAGGAGTGGAGCAGAGCTTAAAACCCCGAAGCACAACACAGGACGAGGTGGAGTTGAGCTTGTTGACATAAAAGTGAAAATTCCTGTAAAACTGAGCACCTTGAATGGACACCCCCCCCCCCCCCATAGCAGACAGCAAGTGTGGGCAGTGTTCAAAACTGACCAGTGCCTAATATTTAGATGTAAAAAACTCCCACAAGTCACAGAAGATAGGAACCAGGACAGACACAGGCGCAGGTGGTCAGAGAAGCCAGCGAGCGGCCGCCACTGAAAGCGTAGGCGGGACCAGGGGGCATCATAGGTCATGGAAGTTAGGCCGTCAGGAAGCTCCGGGGGCGGTGGGGGCCGGAGGTGCTGGAGTGTCCGTTGTAGAGTCCCTTCCTGTCTGGCCCTTCGCACCTGAGCTCAACGGGAAACACGGTGCCTGAGCCACATAAAGTGCATGTGCAGGTTGGAGCTCGCTTTCTCTCTCTCTCTCTCCTTTCTTTTTTCTTAACTTTTTAAAACTGCAAAAGTAATACAACTTGAAAAACTTTCAAACCATAAGACATTGCAGAGAGAAAAAATTGAAAAGTACCCAGCACGTCTTCACATACGTGTCCTCCACCCATGCGTCCCCTCCAGCAGCCCCGTGGGGTCCGGCTGGGGCCGCCCTCTGCCCTCCTGCCTCCCACTCCTCCAGGGCCCTGAGCACTTCCCCAGTCCTGTCCTCACACAGGAATCCACTTCAGGATCCGTGTGGGGAGAGTTTGACCCCAGGCAGACACCTCAGTGCAGCCGCCCTCAGGCCCAGGCTGGCTCTGCGCGGCAGGAGGGAGAAAGCCTGGCCCGCAGGGGCTGGGCTCACTGTCCAAGGGCTTCCTGGGAGGGTGTGGGGGTCAGGCAGATGAGGGCACCGAGCAGAGCTGCCGTGCCTGGGGGCTGCAAGCGTGTGTGAATGGGCCCCAGGAGACAGGCCCAGAGCCACTGGGAGGAGGGCTGGGACCCCTCCCTGCAGTGAGCAGGGCTGTACCCCTTTCACGGAAGGGCCCTGAGCTGATGAGATATGCCTGAGGCCACCCGCAGGAAGTGTTAGAACCAGGTCTGCCACCTGGGTCCCCAGATGTGTTCGCTGGCACACCCCCAGTGGGGATGACGGAGCCCACACCTGTGGCCATCCAGCGAGTTCCGCCTGTCCCCACCTCCCCACAGTGGAGCAGATATGGGCCCTGAAGCCCTTCAGCAAAATAAGGGGAGAGAGATGAGCGCGTGGTTAGCTGGGGAGGACAGTGGCATTGGCATGAGGGCTGTGTGAAGGCGCTAGGAAAACGCTGGGCCTCTGTTTGCAGACTGAGCTCACACCCCCTTTCCAAACAAAGGCAGATCCTGTTCCAGGAGCCGGAGGCCTTGCCCTGGCCACTGTGCCAGGCGCCTCTCCTGCCGGCCCGTCTGCCGGGCGCGGCGAGGACTTGCAAGCCGTCACCGCCTGCACAGAGTCACCAGCACAAGGTCCCTCCTAGGTCTCTGCCCGCAGGACTGACCCACACTCGGCTGCCAGACCAAGCTGGAGCTGGGAGTTTGGCCATGACCTCGGAGGCCTGTTCCGGTAGCCTCTGTGCCAGGTAGGGACCGTTCTGCATTACATGGGCATGGGGAGGGGGGGAAGAGGATGCCAGGGGGCTGGTGGCACCCCAGCCCAGCAGAGCTCCATGTAGGCAGACGCTCCAGGGCTCGCCCTGGTGTCCTGAGACTGCGCACAGTGCCTGCTCCAGGCCCAAGGCAATGACAAGGCCAAGTGCTCAGCGAGCTTTGGGCAGAGCACCCCACCTGTGCAGCGGGTGGGGCTGTGCCCTCCATGCAGCAGCTTACCTGTGGGTCTCTGTGGCTGGGCCCCCACCTACCCACCACAGCAGGGACTCCTGCTGCCCTCCAGGGATACCCCACGACCCACACTGCTCTGGGGTTTCCCAGCCCTGGCCCAGGGACCATGTCACGATGTCATGAATGCTGGCTCCGGGCATCTGGAAGCTGGCAGAGGTCAGGAGGTGTGGGCTGCCATCCTGCCTGTCCAGACCTCAGGTGATGTGGAGTAGATGAACTGCCCCTGTGCTCGCTCCACCCTCCCAGCCTCCCAGCAATGTGGCCCTGGTGACATCCCTTAGGGCCACATTGGTTCTGCTGGATTAAGCCACCGGCCCCAGCTCAAATCAACCCCTTTCTGGCCACAGGTGTCCTCTCACCCTCTCTTTGCCGACCCTTCAACTGGGACAGTGGCAATCGTCCTTCTCACAGAGGGATGCAGAGGCCAGGGGGGAGGACACAGGGTCAGCATGGCCAGGCCAGCCTCCCACCAGGCCCAAGACTCCCAGGAGGAGCCAGGCCTGTCTGGATCTGTTAAAGGAAACAGCCTGGCCCCTGCAGGAAAGCAGAAGGAAGGCGCAGCTGTACTCCAAGGCCCCCGCCGACCTCCTCAGGCTGCCGCCCACACAGAGCGCGGGGATGAGGGCACTCAGGACAGAGGGACGGACGGGTGGCTCCCTCACCCTAGTCCCCTCCTGGGGCCAGAGGCCCAGTCTGGGGGGTCTTGCATAGCTCGGCCTGGTCCTGCCCGAGGCGCCAAGTCCCTGCCCTCCCCTGTGAGGTGGGCGTGCAGCAGGCTGTGCGAGGGGGTTTGGGGACCGGGTCTCACGTCCCCTCTCTACCCGTCCCCACCTGTCCTGGTGGGTGCAGGAGCGGGATGCTGCGGAGGCGGGTGCTGGACGAGGACACTGCTGTCCTGATCGACATGGCCCCCAGGCCAGAGAAGGGGGACTCCTATGGGAGCACAGCCAGACCCTCAGAGGTAACTCTCCACACTGTCCCTGGCCTGGGGGACAGAGGGCCCTCGGGGCAGCCCCTCCCCGGGCTCCAGGCCCCTAGTCTATGGTGGATTAACGGGGGTCCCTGAGCCCCCACCCCCGAGATGGACACAGGGACCAGGAGACGAAGGCCATGCACCTGCCCCGAGACTTCGGGGGCAGGCAATGCCCCCGTGACGTGATTTCCCACCTGCATTTCCCACGACCCCGAACCCTCAGCGGTTGCATGTCCCACCTGTGCCCTCCAGCTGCCTGGTGACAAGAAGAGGGAGGTGTCTGTAACATTCGTTCAGGTCACTGCCCGCCTCACTGGCCCCGGGATGTACAGAAACCCCTGGGGACAGTGAGGCAGAGGCAGGGGCATGGCCAGATCCTGCCAGCAGGGAGGGAGGAAAGGGGGATGCAGGGCTCCCGCTCCTGTCCCCAGGGGCCACACACACCCCGAGTGAGGCTGTCCCAGGCAGAGTCCTCTTCCCCGTCCTCCTGGACCCTGTGTCTGCCTCGAGGGGGCTACCCGCCCCACCCGACAGCTGAGAGTGGGCACAACACAGCTGTGACGAGCCTCCGGGGTGTGGGGGGCACAAGGTCTCACTCTCCTGGAGCAGGATCCCACCCTCTGGACGCCATCACTACCTCTGGCCCGTCCACAGGGCCACTTAGGGGCCAGTGCGGCTCCCCTCTAGCCCCGGAGGCCCACAGGCGTGGCGGGCACCCCTGGGTACAGGCCATGCTGCCCGCAAGCCTTGCCCACAGCCCTGGCCAGCTACTCACAGGCCGGTGAAGGCCCTCGGGAAGGCCGCAGGGGCACAGGACTGCCCCACCCCTGCATGTGCCTGTGAGCCCCCTGCCCACACCCAACAGCTGTGTCTTCCTCGACTCATCCTTCCGTGTCCCTGGGTGGTCTAGGGCAGGGTGGGGCAGGATGGGAGCAGGTCCTCACAGTCAGATGCTTTCCTTCCAGCCGGGTGGACACCAGGCGGCCGCCTGCAGGGCGGGGACCCCTGCCAATCCCCGGATCGGTGAGCCCCTCCCAGTATCTGCCAGCTGTGCCTGTGTTGGTCGTGGGGGTGGGTACACAGATGGGGCACCACAGGTGGCAGCAGGAGGACAGCAGGCCTCTGTAACCAGGCTGCCCCTCCCTCACCCAACACTGTCTCCTGAGCCAGCTCTGGGGCCAATCGCTGTGCTGGGAAATGGGGTGAAGGCCTCAGGGTGAGCAGAACACAGCCTGGGGTGACAGCAGGAAAGGGGGTGCCCTGCTGATGGGGTGGAGCTGGAGAGGGCTCTGGAGGGCAGAGAGGGCCCCCACTTCCCCCCTGCTCTGGCCTCAGGAAGCTCAGAGTCGTCTCAGACTTATCTCTTGTACCCCACACCCTTTCTACTTTCAAAATCGATCAGATCCACTTCTCACCCCACCCTCAGTGTTCCTTTCTGCCCCAAGCCCCCATCGTCTCCCCAGAGGAATCACGCACCTGGGCTCACAGCGCCCACCTGCCTGACCGTGCTGTCCAGACAGCACCAGAAACACCCTTACAGGAAGCAGACTCCCTAAGCTCACACCCATTAGGATGGCTGCTCTTTAATCAACGACAACAACAAAAAGAAAAAACAGAAGTGTGGGTGAGGAGGCGAGGAAATTCCCATGTGCGTTGCTGGGGGATGTGAAAAGATGCAGCCGATATGGAGAACAGCATGGCGGTTCCTCAAAAAATTAAACACAGAGTGACCATGTGGCCCAGTGACCCCACTTCTGGGGCTACACCCAAAGGAAGTGATGACCAGCATTTAGGTTGTTTCTGCTGGGGGCTGTTGTGGATAATGCTCAGTGAACACTCATGTGCACAGTTTGGCGTGGACGTAAGTGTGAGTGTGTCTCGGGTGTACACCTTTGAGTGGAATTGCTAGGTCATATGGTGACTAAATGTTTAACATTTTGAGGAACTGCCACACTGTTTTCCAAAGTGACTGCACTATTTTACAAACCACCAGCAATGTGCAAGGGTTCCAATTTATCCACATCCTGGTCAACACTTGTTATTGTCTGTCTTTTCATTGTAGCCGTCCTGATGGGTAAGGTGGCATCTCATTGTGGTTTGATTGCAGTTTCCTAATGACTAAGGCTATTGAGCATCTTTTCATGAGCTTGTTAGCCATTCGTGTATCTTCTTTAGAGAAATGTCTATTCAAAATCCTTGCCCATTTTAAAAATGTATTATTTGTTTTTTTATTGTTAAGTTGTAAAAGTTCTTTATACACTCTGGACACAAGTAAGTTTCTTATCAGATGTATGATTTGCAAATATATTCTTTTCTTCCATTCTCTGGGTTGCCTTTTCACTTTCCTGATGGTGTCCTATGAAGCATATGAGTTTTTAATGTTGATGAAGTCCGTCTTATCAATCTCTTTACTTGCTATGCCTTTGGTGTCATACCTCAGAAATCACTGCCTAAACCCAGTCATGAAGTTTTACAACTCTGCTTTCTCCTCAGAGTCTTACCATTTTAATTCTTATCCTTAGTTCTGTGATTTTTATCTGATGATCTTAACTCTACTTCAGTTAATTCTTCCATATAGTACGAAGCAGGAGTCCAAGTTCATTCCTTGACATGTGGCTATCCACTTCTCCCAGCACCATTTGCTGAAATCACTGTTCTTTTCCTATTAAATTGTGTTGGCCTCTTTGTAAAAAAAAAAACTGACCATAAGTATATGGGTTTATGTTCAGAATCTCAAATATATTCCATTGATCAATATGCCTATCATTGTGCTGGTATCACACTTCTTGACTATTCTAACTTTGTAGTAAGTTTTGAAATAAAAAAGCATGAGTCTTACAACTTTGTTTTTCTTTTTCAACACTGTTTGGCTATTCTGTGTCTCATGTATTTCTGCATGAACTTTAAACTTGTCAATTTCTGCAAAGGAAGGCAGCTGGGATTTTGATGGGGATTAAATCTATAGATCACTTTACTATCTAGACCAGGGGTGTCCAAACTGCGGCCCGCGGGTCAACTGCGGCCCGCAATCCATTTTTAATTGGCCCGCAGCAAATTCCAAAAATATATTTAGTTTACTTAAATAAACCAGGTGACAGAATACGTACTTCACCTCGAGTGAGTGGCCCGGCTGTTTGTGTATTTTACCGCATATGGCCCTTGGTGAAAAACGTTGAAAAAAGTTTGAACACCCTGAGTCTTCTTCACACGGGATTCATGCACAAAGGATGTCTTTGCTCTTCAATTTATTTCCACATTTGGTAGTTTTCAATGTATATTTCTTGCACATTTTTTGTTGTTGTTGTTCAATTTGTTCTTTTTTTTTTTTTTTTTTTTGATGCGGTTGTAAATGGAATTTATTTTTCCGTTTCATTGTTCATTGCTAGTGTATAGAAATGCAATTGATTTTTGTACATTGAGCTTGTATCTAGCAACCGTGCCAAGCCTGTTACTAGTTCTAATAGTTTTTATAGTGAATTCCTTTGGGTTTTCTACATACAAGATGGTGTCATCTGTAAATAGCTTTACTTTTACATTTGCCTACTTATTTCTCCTTTGTGGTATGTTCATTCCTTCTTGCACATCTGCACTTCCATCTGAGAGTATTTCCTTCAGCCTAACAAGCTTCCTTCAGTGTTTCCTGTAGAGCAGACGTGCTGGGACCACATCTCTCAGATTTTGTTTGTTGAGTAGGCCTTGCTTTATCCTTCATCTCTAAAGAACATTTCTGCTGGATAAAGAGTTCTAGTGTGTCGCATTTCCCCGAGCACTTTAAAGATGCTGTTCTATTGTCTCTTTTTTTTTTTTTTTAAGATTTTATTGGGGAAGGGGACAGGACTTTATTGGGGAACAGTGTGCACTTCCAGGACTTTTCTCCAAGTCAAGTTGTCCTTTCAATCTTAGTTGTGGAGGCCGCAGCTCAGTTCCAGGTCCAGTTGCTACTGCTAGTTGCAGGGGGCACAGCCCACCATCCCTGCGGGAGTTGAACCGGCAACCTTGTGGTTGAGAGGACACACTCCAACCTACTGAGCCATCCGGGAGCTCAGCTCAAGGTGCCGTGTTCAATTTTTAGTCGCAGGGAGCGCTGCCCACCATCCCTTGCGGGACTCGAGGAATTGAACTGGCAACCTTGTGGTTGAGAGAGCCCGTGCTCCAACCAACAATTGAGCCATCCGGGAGGCAGCTCAGCTCAAGGTGCCGTGTTCAATCTTAGTTGCAGGGGGCAGAGCCCACCATCCCTTGTGGGACTCGAGGAATTGAACTGGCAACCTTGTGGTTGAGAGCCCATTGGCCCATGTGGGAATCGAACCAGCAGCCTTCGGAGTTAGGAGCACGGAGCTCTAACCGCCTGGGCCACCAGGCCGGCCCCCTGTTCTTTTGTCTCTTGATTTCCATAGTTTCTGTTGAGAAATCTGGTATCTGTATTATTATTATTATTATTATTATTATTGTTCCATGAAAAATGAGCTTTTTTTTCTCTTACCACTATTACGATTTCTCTTTCTCGTTAGTGCACAGCAAAGATGTGCTGTCCATGATTTTCCTCGGTATAATTTCTTTATCTTGCTTGGGGACCACTGAGCTTTTTGAATCTTTGGGTTGATTTCTTTCATTAGATTTGGAAGTTCTTGACCATTTTTCTTCAAAGACTGCTTCTTTCCCACTCTCTCCTCCTGGTTCTCAAATGACAGTGTGCTGGTCCCTTTGACCATGCCCACACCCTGACTGTGCAGAGGAGTAGGCCATATCCAAGTGCTTGGCTCCAACTTCCCACCTAGAACCTGGGTGTCTGGCTGGAATGCTGGCAGCTCCTCCCTGGGCTGGCATCCCTGAGTTAGACCATCCTCCCTACCTCTGTCCCTGTTGGTTCCCAGCAGACTTTGTCCTTGTTTGGGAGGAAGACCTGACGCTGGCTCGCCAGCAGGACAATGCCAGCCGAGACAAGACAGACTTACACAGGGCCTGGAGGGAGACCTTTCTGGATAACCTTCGTGTGGCTGGGTTGCACGTAGACCAGGTACGTGGGGTTGGTTTTGGGCAGGGCGCTAGGCTCTGTATCTGCTCTGTAACCTATGACCTTGCCCCACAAGGCCTGAAAGCAGGACACCCAGAGACCTGGAACAAATCAAGCCCAGGGTTCTGCTGGATGCCGCACCCCTAAGTAAAATATCAAGCCCGTCTTAGCCACCAAGCTTACTCATAGAAGCCAGAGCCCTTTAGATTCACCTGAAATTCAGAAGCCATCCTCTCCAGTCATCTGTCCCACCTCCAACATTAACGCTTTTGTCTAGGTGTAACATTTGTAATTGGAACTCGTGTGCTTATAGAATCTAACAGCTAAAACATCTACATGTATCATGTCAGTTGTAATAGTTGGTCCCACTTCAAATGCTTTAAGCAGCAGCAGGGAACATGCGGAAGCAGAAAGAGCTGTGTGGATGTCGGGTGTGCAGTGAGGCAGGAGGGCAGTCGGTGGGCTTGGAGTAGTGGGGGATGGGGCCCAGAGCCCAGCTCTGGCTCCCTCTTGCCCTGCCCCCATCCCCTGGTCCCTCTACAGTCTCCTGCATTCTCTGCCCTCCGCTCCATCCCCCTTCCTCTATCTAGGAGAAGGCAGTGCCGACAGGTGCCCCCACCCCAGAGTAATCTACCCTGGGTTTTTATGTTACTCACATTCTCGTGTGTCTTTATCATCTGATCACCAATTTTCTGTTGCCAAACAATGCAGCGCGGTTTTGTCTGAACTTGATGGAATGGAGTCATGCTCAGCGTGATTCTCTCTGACATCAAGCTGTGCTGTTGGTGCCACTGCCACTGGGCCGTTGTCCCTGCATAGGGAGCGCCACTGTGTGACTCCGCTATGATTTACTGACCCACTCTGTGGAGGGACGCTTGACCTGCTCCCAGTTTGGGGCAGATTCTCGAGTGCATTGTGTCCCTGTGCCCCCGTGCAGAATTTCTCCTGCAAGCAGAGCTGCTGGCCCAGCTGTGTGTGTGGCCCCAACGTCTTCCCGAGTGGTGGTCTCCATGTACCCATGGCCAGCTGTGCAGGGCCCCCCGTGCTCTGTGTCTTCTCAACATTTGGCTTTGTCTGACTTAAATTTTTGCCCATCTGGGTGGTGTGTGTGGTAAAGTCTCACTGTCGTTTCAATTCAATTTACATTTTCCTGGATTCCTAAAGAGGTTGAGCATTTTTTGCATGTTTATGCGCTAGTTATGTTTCCAGTACCGCGAATTGCCTTTTCCCGTCTTTCGCTCTTTTTTCTGCAGGGTTGTTTACCTTTTTCTTATCACTGCATGGGCGCTCATGTGTTCTGGACACTAACTCTTTGTTGGGTGCATGTGGCAAGCATTGTCCTGCAGTCCAGCTGGCCCTTCACCGTCACTGCGGTGTCCTAGTTGGTTTTAGTCAGTGTGGACTCTCGCCCACCTTTTGTGCCTGTCACTTCCCATCCACCTTCGTGTTCGCACATTTCCCGCTTGTTGTATGGGGTGCACAGCTGCTTCCACTCGCTACTCACCTTACCTCATGCCGAGGCCACCGCTTGCCGCCCTCCCTTCCAGAGCTGCCCTGGTGTTGGTGAACACATATACGATGGGACTGGTGACAAGAGTTTGGCCTGCTCGTCAGTCTGGTGGCTAGGGGTGAAAAGACACCCCGTCTTATGGGAAAAGCTTATGGGACAGTGTGGCACATAGGAATGGCCAGATGAGTTTTCAAAACCTTCCTCCAGAATTAGGTGGCTTACCTTTCAGTGGGGGCACAGAGGGACAACTTGCAGGGGCAACACGGGGGCTTCCCTGACACATTGCCCGAAGTGCCTTCAATCTGCAGTCTGCATGACAGTTCCAGCTCTCAGCACACATGACAACCGCCTGGGGACGCCTGCAGCACTGATGCTGGGCCTGCCCCCGGGCGTCTCTTCCACTTGGCCCGAATGGGGCCTGGGAATTGCCATTTGGGGAACCCCAGATGGCGCTGATGTGGCAAGGGACAAGAACCTCTGGATTCAAGAGGAGGCCTTCGGGAAACAGGAGTATATTCAGTAGAGACACTTGACCATGGAACTAAAAGTCCCCATCTTGGGGCTCCAGGAGTGTGCGTGGACACACCTGTCATGTGTCCACACACACGCACACCCATGTGGACACAGTGATGCCCCCATATATTCACACACATGTGTGCACCCTGCCATGTGCACATACATAACATACATACACCCCCAGAGTTTGTCACAGGGCCAATCATTCCACATCTGAAAACCAAAAGTCGAATGTATTGCCTTTGGAGCAGCGCTGAGCACAGCAAGGCTCTGCCACAGGCTGTGGAGACAGCTTTGGGGGCCCTGGAGTGTGGTCCCCACCAGCCCCGCAGCCTAGTATCCTCTGTGGGCCTCTGATTGGCTGATGTCCAAACTGCCGAGTGGGCTTCCTGAGGCACCGACACAGAAGCAAGCTGTCACTTACCACCCAGGTTTAAGCCCAGAGCTGGTCAGTGGTCACCATGGCTTCAGAAACATCTGCCTTTCCCAGAATTGTGCACACGCACAGTTGTGGGCACACACACACACACACACACACACACACATTCATGCACATGTGTGTAAACATGAACACATCTGCAAATGTGCACACATGTACACACGCATACACCTGCAGGCTCTCATGAGCCCCTGGGTCCCCACAGCGTGATGTCCAGAACGAGGACAGCGCAGTGCATTACGTCCTCCTCAGTGCCCCCTGGGCTGTGCTCTGCTACTACGCAGAAGACCTGCGCCTGAAGCTGCCCCTGCAGGTACGGGGTGTGTGGGGTACAGGGATGGCCGGGCCCCAGGCCAGGGTTACTCATCACTGCACCCCATATGCTGGGTGCAGCTTCCAGTGCTGACAACCCTGGGGCTCCCCGCTTGGTGTCCTCGAGAGCCCCTCCCACCAACTATCACACTGAACCCCATAGGGGGTGGGGTGATGGCACCGCCCCCCATGGCAGGCTCAGCGGAAGTGGGGAAGGGGACAGTGTGTGCTGCAGCCATGGCTCTGAGATGGCCACCTGGGTCCCTGCAGGCCCAGACCCCCAGTGGGACGCCCACTGAGGGCCAGCACTGCAGGTGGGGAAGGGGCAGCCCCAGGCTGGGGGACACAAGGTGGAGGGGACAGCAGGTGACCTCAGGATGACATGCCTGCGCAGTCTTGTCACCTACAGACTCCCTATCCTCTTGTCCCTTCCTGACCTGCAGCCTCTGGGCCTCATGCTGACCAGCTGAGCAGCCCTGGGTGCTGCCTTGTTGCCCAGTTTCCAAACCCGCGAGCTCCACCCTGTGTAGCATCTGTCGCTCGGGTGGGAGGAACCCCTGACTGTTCCTTCCAGGAGTTGCCCAACCAGGCCTCCAACTGGTCAGCCGGCTTACTGCAGTGGCTGGGTGTCCCCAACATCCTGCTGGAAGACGTGCCCGACGTGCCGCCTGAGTACTACTCCTGCCAATTCAAAGTGAGCAAGCTGTCACGGTGAGAGCTTCACACGGTGCTGGCTGTCCCCAAACCTTCTCCTTCCCTGGTGCTTCTCAACTGGGGAACGTGAGTTGCAGGTGGGCAAGCTTTAGCGCATGTCCCCATCGGTCAGGCTAGGCAGGGCTTGCTGCGGGACAAATGTCCCCGCAACCTCAGTAGCTGCACACACAGGCCATTTCCTGTGTGTGTGGGCCCATGGTGGGTGGCAGGGTCCCTGCTCGTCACGGTCTCCCAGACCCAGGCATCTGGAAGCCCTCTCCCATCCCAGCTCTCCCCAGCTGCCGAGGCCAAAGATGGACGTGGTCGGTCCACGCTGGCTCCTGGAAGCGTCTCTCCCAGGGGCACGTGTCACACACTACGCCCAACCTGCAGACTTGGGGCTTGTCCAGGCACGGTGGGGACCCATGTGGGCACCCAGCACTGAAGCCTCCCACGTGGCCCACACTGAGCACACCCTTTCTGGGCTGGGGGCAGTTCAGCCTCGCTCACTCTTGTCCCACCCATGGGGCTTGTCAAGATTCTGGGGTCCAGGGAGGGCTTTCTGGCCAATGATCCCTCCCCCCAGGCCACGACCAGATACTGCGCACGAGGCCTTTGGTCCCACGCTCGCTCAGCACCCCAGGGGCTGTGTGGAAAGCCACTGGGCTCCTTGCTGAGCCTGGCGTTCCCACATCTCCCTGGCCTGTGCTGGTCTGGGGCGGGGGGTGTCTGTGCAGCTGGAAAACCCACTGTGACCTCCTGCCTCCAGAAAGGAAAAGGGAAGGACGGGAATTGAGCACGCTGGAGGGGGGGGAGGGGCGGGGTTTGTCCCTGTGCTCGCGGGGCGAAGGCGTGCGTGTGTGAGTGCGTGTGTGTGTGCGTGTGTGAGTGCGTGTGCACGTCCTGCCTGCGCGAGCTCTTCTGCGCCCCCGTACGCTCAGGTTCCTCGGGAGTGACAACCAGGACACGTTCTTCACCTGCACCAACAGGCACCAGATTGTAAGTGGGGGTCCCCACTGCAGTCCCCAAGCCCTGACCCGGCTCTGAGGAGCCTGCTGGCCCCAGGCCCCCGGGCCCAAGCCTGGGAGCAGAGGCCTCTGGGGACAAGGGCAGCTCTTCTGCCACCAGAGGGCCGAGGTCCCGGGCTGGAGACCTGGAGGCTGCCCTACCTCACTGCACACAGTTGGGGCCTTGCTCAGTGCCCCTTTGGGGATCCCCAGGGCCCGGAACGGATATCACGGTTATAGACCTGTGGGACAGGCAGCCACTGCCACTGGGCCCGTGGTCAAGGGAGCCCAGGGCCACAGCCGACCTGCAGATGCAGCGTCCCTGAGAAGGGTGGGCCAAGTGGGGCTGCTCTGGGAGGCCTGTCCCCTGCTGACCACCAGAGGGCTGTGGGAGGCTGTCCATGGGCTTAGCCCCGACCGGGGCCAGGATGTCTCCATCCCGCCATCACAGGCCAGGTGACCAGTGCCCTCCTTCTCCACTCCCAGATATTTGAGATCCTGGCCAAGACCCCCTACGGCCACGAGAAGAAAGGCCTGTTTGGGGTTGACCAGCTGCTGTCACAAGGCATCTTCAGGGCAGCCTTCCCCCTGCACGATGTGAGACATGGGGGCTGGAGGGCCTGGGCATGGGGTGAGCTCCTGGACAAGGGAGCCCTGCTGTCCACCCCCAGGGGATGCGGGGGGGGGGGTGAGCTCTGCCCCTGTGCGGGAGGCTGTGCTGGGGGTCAGCGACACACTTGCCATGTGACCAGACCACACTACAGCCTGTCAGAGACCATGGACAGCCAGATGCTGCCCTCCTGGCCACGTGACAGGCCTGGTGGCTGTCTGCCTGGGCGGCTTCCCTTGTGGCCAAGACAGTGAGGTCCCCTGTGGCTCTAAGAAAGCTGGGTAAACTGAGACAGTGGAGGGGCACTCACCGCGCCAGCTGCCATTGTACCCGGGCCCGTCAGCCTCACCACTGTCCTAACAAAATGTCTACCATGTGGTCTGGAGGCTGTTTACACACTGGACCCCCGTGGCCGCCCAGCAGGCCTCAGAGCTGCAGGAAGGGGCATGGGGGCCTGAGGCCGGCTGTGTGACGTGGGACAGCCCCTCCCTGTGCACCGTGAGGAAGCGCTGGGGAGCTTGCAGCCCTGCCCACCTCGTGCTGTGGTGGCATCGCTCATTCTGCCTCCGGCCAGAGCCCAGAACACACAGCCCCTGGCAGTCGGCCTCGCTTGCCCGCCAGCCCTGAGCCATAGAACCGCGGTCAGAAACAACACTTGCACCTGGGGCCACAGTCGCTGGCTCCTGCTGGGGCCCTTCCTCTGCCCTGACCTCAGACCCCAGGAGCCCTGGGGGGCTGAGGAGCTCAGCTCAGATGGCCCCTCCCCAGAGAGCGTTCCTAGGCCCTGGGGTCCCCAGTGTTACTCGGGGAGCAATCCTGAGTCCCAGGTTTGTCCACTTGTCTCTCACACTGGGCGCCACCTGGGTCTTGCCCCGCGCTGACACCCTCACAGCTAGAACAGGGACGGTAGGGGCGGGTCCCAGACCAGCCGAGAGTCTCCGCTCAGCGCTCCCGTTTCCCCAGGGCCCCTTCACGGCGCCCCCAGGGGGCCTGCGGGCCACGGGCCTCCGCCAGCGGCAAGTCCTGTTCCGGCACTGGGCCCATTGGCGTAAGTGGTACAAGTACCAGCCCCTGGACCATGTGCGCAGGTACTTCGGGGAGAAGGTGGCCCTGTACTTCGCCTGGCTCGGTGAGTCCTGCCCCTTGGGGCCCCCCGGCCCCCCCCAACTGGGTCTTCAGGGTCACAGTCTGCTTCTGGGCCCCCAAGAGGGGAGCCGAGCACAGGCCTTGGCCACCAGCATGCTGACCCTCCCAGGCCAACACAGCCACCAGCAGGATAAGACAGCTGAGCACTGTGACGGCTCTGGGGCCCTCCTGACGCCCCAGGGAGGGACTGAGAACCCCCCCGTCTACAGGCGTGGCCCCTCCTAACTCCAGCCCCCAGCATCTCTGCCCCAGATGTGGCCCATAAGGCCCTGGTCAACGTGGTGGGAGGTCCAAAGTCCACGGCAGGGGCCAGGAGTGGGGGCCTGCAGGGGACAATCCAGAGGACCATGCCCCTCCCAGCTTCCTCCCAGAAGCTCACTGTGGGTCCCTGGGGCACAAGCGTGGCTGTGCAGACCCCCATCCAGTGCTCAGCCCAGCACTGGGTACACAGGCCCATCCACATTGCTGACAGCTGACCCTGGGGTCTCCCCACTCGGGTCACTGGTGGCCGACACCGGGGTCCCCTCTGCAGGGTTCTACACATGCTGGCTCCTCCCAGCGGCAGTGGTGGGCACGCTGGTATTCCTGGTGGGCTGCTTCATGGCTTTCTCAGATATACCCACGTAAGTGCCCTCTCCCTTCAGCCCCTAGGCCTCGCCCTATGTCTTGGGGGTGGGGTGTGTGGTCAGGAGACCCCCCAGGTGCCACGCCCTGTGCAGAGTGGGAGTGGGGGTGAAGGTGAGCACGAAGCACACCCCTCCCCTCGTGGATGTCACAGAGGGCCCCGTGGACCTGACTGGAAGGATGACAGGTGGACAGGTGTGCTCCTGGGCTGATAGGTGGGCAGGTGTGTCCCTACGCTGACACGGGTGGGCAGGTGTGCTCCTGGCTGATTTTATTGGCACTCACCCTGGTTTCTTATAATAAATAAATAACTGGCTTGGGTTTTACCTTATTATGGAGGTGAAATTTCAAAAAGTGATCTCAAAAATTATAATTGCATATATTTTAAAGTAATGCTGGGCCTAGCAAAGGAGATGGTGGTGGGAGGGAGGGGGCAAGGGGTGGGCCTGACAGGGACGGCTGCCCCACACTCTGGCACCCCCCACCCCGCTCTGAAGGCAGGAGGTGTGCAGCAGCGCGGACAGCTTCGAGATGTGCCCACTCTGCCTCGATTGCCCCTTCTGGCTGCTTTCCAGCGCTTGTGCCCAGGTCCAGGTACACAGAGGGGGTGGGCGAGGTGAAGATGGCAGCTCCCCAGGTTCTCGCCCTGCCCTGCCTGGGAGCCCAGCTGTCCCCATTTAAGGCAGAGCCCTCTGTGTGTCACTTAAGCTCTGTAGCGATGTTCCCACCAGGGTTGGGGGTGTGACTGGCACCCACCTCTCAGCACTTGGCAGAGGGTCTGACGCAGTAGGTGTCCACAGTTGGCTCTTACTATCATCGTTATTGTGTGCGTAACTGACCAAGAGGGATCGCTGGAGGGCCCCCAAGGCAGGCAGACAGCTGAGCACAGTTTCCGGTGGGGGTGGGGGTGGGGGAGGCACCTTGGAGCCCTTGAGCTCCACTGGCCTGCACACCAACCCAGCACACTGTGAAGTGTGTCAGCTTTTCCAGGGGAACAGTGGCCTCGTGTCCTCACCTGCACCCCACACACACTGGGCCTGGAGCCCTCAGTGAAAAGTCGGACCCGTGGACCAGACATGCCTTTGACACACGCCTTCCTGGGCCCCCACCTTGTACCAGTGTCCTGTGCTGCTGTAACAGAGCACACAACTGGGGGACTTGAAACAAGAGAAATGTATGGCGTCTCCGTTCTGGAGACCAGAGTCACTGTTGAGGTGCCGGCAGAGCGGACCCCTCCTAGAGCCCTTTCCCTGCCTCACTCCTGCTCTCTAGTGGCTGCCAGGCGTCTGGAGGAGGTTGGCTAGTGGCTGCACCACGCTGGTCTCTGCCTCCATCTTCACGTGAACTTTCACTCCGTGCGCCTGTTTCCCTGTCACTTCTGTCATAGGATTTGTCCCTGGGCTCAGGGCCCCTGAGCTCAGCTACTGTCATCTGGAGGCCGTCACCTTAATGAGTCCTGCAAAGGCCCCTATTCCAAATAAGGTCACTTGCTGAGATTCCGGGTGGACATGTCTTTTGGCCACAATTCAATCCACTGCAGTCCACTCTCTGGCCTCTGAGAACTTCATGTCCATCCCACGTGCAACATGCATTCACCGCACATTCTCAAAGCATAGCATTAAGTCCAAAAGTCTCATTTAAGTGTCAGCAGCTCAGCAAGCCCTGCGTCTCACCTAAATCACCTGTCATGGAGGGTAACACTCTGGGCAACGTCCCCTGGGCACCAGGACACAAGGCACCTGCTTCCCAGCTGCACTGATGTGCAGAACTAGGACAGCACTGCTGTCCCCAGAAGGGGCGGGGGGGGGCGCAGGGGCCCCAGCAGCTGGGGCAGAGTCCTGCGCCTGACGTCCTGCTCTGCCCGCCGCAGGCCGGCCGGCTCTTTGACCACGAAGGCACCGTCTTCTTCAGTTCCTTTGTGGCTCTGTGGGCCGTGCTGTTCCTGGAGTACTGGAAGCGGAAAAGCGCCACGCTGGCCTACCGCTGGGGCTGCTCCGACTTCGAGGACATCGAGGTAGGTCCTCCCCAGACGGTGGTGGCCCCACCCTCACCCCGCGCGGCCGCCGCTAAGCACTGGCTCCCTTCCAGGAGAGGCCGCGGCCCCAGTTTGCCGCTTCGGCCCCCACGACTGCCCCGAACCCCATCACTGGCGTGGACGAGCCCTATTTCCCCAGGAGGAGCCGTGTGCACCGCGTGCTGGCTGGCTCTGTGGTGGTCGCCATGATGGTGAGGCCCCGTGCCCTCCCCGACCCTCCGTCACACCCCTTCCTCCTGAGCTGCGGGGGCAGCTTTTGTCCCCGTGCTCCCTTAGGCCCACAAGACCCTTGCTGTCCCCGGAAAGGCCTGGGCTCGGGGGAGGGGCCCAAACTCGCGGCCCGCCAGGGTGTCTGGGGTGTAAGAGCTGGGTGTGTGCTGGCCGGGGGGTTCGGGAAGGTTCCCCACAGATGCTGGCCTGGGGCAGCCTTCTAGCAGGGGGGCCAATCCCAGCACAGGGATGACCCCCCTTCCAAGATGCCAGGAGTCTCCAGTTTTGGCTGCTGAGGGGCCGTGGGGGGTAGGAGGCATGATTCCCCAGGACTTGGGGCCAAGAATAATCCACAATGGTGACCTTGACTTCCACCCTCTAATTCTAAATGACCTGCCTCCCCGTCCCCCCACTCCCCTCCCTGTCCCCCAACCACCACCAGGAAGAGACACGGGCACAGCTTGGTCTAGAGGTGGGAGCAGCGATGGAGCTGCTGTGGGGGCTGTGGCCTTAATGCCGGCCTCATGTACCCCGTCACTCCGAAGGTGGCCGTGGTGGTCATGTGCCTCGTGTCCATCATCCTGTACCGGGCCATCATGGCCATCCTGGTGTCTAGGTCGAACAACACCCTGCTGGCCGCCTGGGTGAGCCTCCAGCACCTGCCCCTGCTCGGGGGTGGCCCTGGGCCCCCCCCACCCACTCTGACGGCCACCTCCCATTAGGCATCGCGTATCGCCAGCCTCACGGGGTCCGTGGTCAACCTCGTCTTCATTCTCATCCTCTCCAAGCTCTACATGGCCCTGGCCCATGTCCTGACGAGATGGGGTAAGTGGCCAGGGCTGCTGGCTGGGGTCAGTGCCTTTCGTGCTGGTCTGCATGGTCCTGTATCTGAATGAGGCACAGATGGGGTGTCAGACCCTCCCTCCGGGGTCCCTAAACAGCTGTGAGCTGGGCCTGGGTGTGGGGACAGGAAGGCCCTCAGGGCACCCAGACCTCGTCCTGTTCCTGGGAGCATGCTGCCCGCCCCCCACCCCCCTGCACAGGACCCCTTGCAGCTGAGGTCCTGTGGGGCTGTGGGGCGTGGGGCCCTTGGCTGTGCCGGTTGGTCGGTAGGTCGGCCCAGTCTGATTGCCCCCCGGGGGACTGGCTGACAGCTCTCTACTTTCCGAAGTGTCTAAGGCGACTGCAGGTAGCTAGCTGCAGAGTAAGCTCCCTCTGCCTCCCTCCCTCTTCTCACACTCACCTCCCTCCCCTGACTGCCTCTCCCCCCCCCTTTCTCTACCCCCCCCCCCTATTTCCTAAGGATAAACGCTAATGAACCAATCCATTCATTCCACAAAATGCTTGTCTGTTAGTGGCCCTGGTCTAGGAACAGGATGGAAGGCTCAGTGCCCACTGAGGGAGAGTGATGAGGGTGGAGTGCTACAGAGAAAATGGGGGGCCTTCAGGTGGGCTGGTGTCCCAGGGAGGGGCTCCAGCTGAGGGGACACAGGGTCAGGGCCCTGGGGGAGCCACCAAGAGTGTTTCAGGCCTCGGGTGTCCCCCCTGCCTGAGCACCGCCTTCCCTTGAGCCCAGCCCTCAGATTGTCACCCCACCCTGCCCCTGGCTGCTCACCTGTGCCCCATTTCCATTCTTAGCATTGATATGGTTTATGGTCACGTGCCACAGCTCTTTCTCTACCAACATAACGTTTTTCAGGTGATTGTGAAATTGGAAATTCAGGAAAGACGCACTTTGCCTCCTCCCTGGGTGGGTGGGCGATCCTAAGGGGTGGGGCAGCCAGGCTCCGTTCAGGACCAGGGAGCCTCTCTGTGGTAGAAATGCACCGGACGCAGACCAGGTTCGAGGACGCCTTCACCCTCAAGGTCTTCATCTTCCAGTTCGTCAACTTCTACTCCTCGCCCATCTACATTGCCTTCTTCAAGGGCAGGTGGGTGCACAGCCCTCGCCGGCCCTGCCCCTGGCCCCCCGGCCCTGTGTGGGCTCCAGGTCCACCTTGAGGTCCTGAAGGCCTGGTGTGGGCACAGCGACGGACGGGAAGCAGCTCCTTACTCGTGGCCTGGGGACCTCATTTCCTCTAGGTTTGTGGGGTACCCGGGCAGCTACCACAGCTTGTTTGGGGTCCGCAACGAGGAGGTGAGTGTGCGGCAGACGACGTCACAGGCCGTGCCGGGGCCGCCGGTCCTGCCACCATGACCTCCAATAGCCGTCGTTTGTGGCAGCTCGTGCCACCGCCACTTCCCCCAGGGCTGCCACACCACCTCTTCACACCACTTCCTCAGACCCCTCACCAGAGCAGCCACCCACAAAACACCCACAGTCCGTGTCCATATGTATCACCCTTTCCCTACTCTAACCCGATTCACACCTGAGCCAGTGTCACTGCCCAGATCTCAGCTGGGGACACAGGCTGGTGACTCTCACGGGGCTCAGTGCCCCACGCCTGCAGGCAACTGAATGTAGGGTCACCGCTGTGGGCACCTGGGCTTGGCCCTGTCCTGACCATCAGAGACACTGTAGAAACCCCTCAAAATTGTCCCCGTGCGTCTGGCTCCTCATTGGCTGAGAGCCTCACATGTTCTGAAGCCAAGGGCACAGGTGGCACTGCTGGGTGAGGCTGGGACAGTCCCCAGGTGGCCTCACCCCAAAGACCCTCCTCTCTGACAAAGAGGCCTCCCTCCTTCTCACATCAGGTTTGTGACTGTGGCCGCCCCCAAGACACACCCTCCACTTTCACCTGTCAGGGGAGGGGCTCCTCAAGGAGCAGCAACTGGGATCCCCACTCAGGCGCTGTATCAGTCAGGTGGCTTTCAGTCATCAGCGGGAAAAGATCCCAGCTCAAACCGGCTAAAGCAAGAAAGGGTGTTTGTGCTGAAAACGGCTAGGGGGCCTTGCATCAGGTGTTCAAACAATGCTACACTGCTGTCAGGCAGGTTCCCCAACCACCTGGGGGCTGACACCCCAACAGCATGGGCCGACACCCCCATGCAACATACGCTGTCCCAGGAGCTCCCCGAGAGCCCTGGGCCCACCTCTCACTGGCTTGAATGGGTCAGTGACTCCTGGGGCGCTTTAGCCTGGAGCTACAGGCTAAAGTCATCCCCATGTCACCCCACGTGGGGTCCCTAAAGGAAAACAGCATTGCCCCCGGTCGTTCCCACGCACAATCCACCAGTTAGTCTGGGGGGGAGGGGGCAACTATGAGGAGCTTGGGCCTGGGGGGAGGGTCTGTGCAGTCCGCAAGGTGCCCATGGCATGTCTGAGAGGCAGGTGAGGGCATCGCGGGGTCACCTTTGAGGCACAGAGAAGGATGGGTGGACCTGAGGCTGGTCCCTCCCTGAGCTGACCTCGAGCCCTGTTGCTGTAGTGTGCTGCCGGAGGCTGCCTCGTCGAGCTGGCTCAGGAGCTACTGGTCATCATGGTGGGCAAGCAGGTCATCAACAACGTGCAGGAGATCCTTGTCCCGTGAGTCTCCCCCACCCTGCCCAGGGCAGTGTCCAGGGACCGCGGAACTGGCAGCGTGTGGGCCTGCAGCCCCCAGACTAGCCCCAGCCTGCAGAAGAAGGGCCCTCCTAGACCTGGACGCCTCGTCTGCAGAGAGGGGAGGGTCAGCCCTGGGCCATCTGCCCCATGGGCTCTGTGACACCACATCCGTTGCTGCACGGGCCACCTTTGGTGGGAGCAGGAAGCGTGGATTCCAGGGCCCTGCCCATGTCAGCCCCTCCTGTCTGTATCTGCAGCTGCTCCAGCCTCCAAGGCAGCACAGAGGGAGGAGCCGGGGAGGCCCCAGGCCTCAGGGGCCCTGACCACTAGGGTCCCATCTCCCCAGTGCTACTTCCAGTGGCCCCCATCCAGGCTACTGGGCCCCCTTCCCAGGCCAGAGCCCTTGCAATGGACTGCCCGAGGCTGGACCCAACCCGGACACCTTCCCACCTCCCCACTGCATATCTGATCTCCGACAGCATGGATTCCCATGGAGTCCCATGAACTGTAGCTGTGGGACCTCGGCCAACGCACATCCCTTCTGGGTGCAGCCCTGCATCTCAGGGCAGTCAGTGCTATGAAGCTGAATTCAAGATCACAAGGGCGGGGCTGGATAAGTGACAGCAAAGCCATGCGCACATGTGCCTCACATGACAATGCCACACACTCATGCCCCACGCATGAGACATGCACACACGTGCCCTATGTAGTCACATGTACATGTGCCCCCACGTATGATAGTCACAAGCACATGTACCTATGTATGACAAAGCACACGCACACATGCCTCACGTGTGACAAAGCCACACACATGACTTCATGCAGGACAAAGCCAGGACAAACGTACCCAACGTATGACAAAGCCACACGCACACGTGCTCCCCTGAAGCAGTCTTCATCTGCTCCCTCCCAACTTCGACACAGCTCTTGGCACCACTTTGCAATTCCCCGGGGGAAATCCATGCTCCCCCAAGCTTCCAGGAGCAGTGCTGGCTTTCCCGAGGGTGCTGCAGGGGAGCTGGGGAAGGGGTTGCCCCCAGGACAGTGTTCTGCAAGGCCTCACCCCGCTGTGCCTACCCAGGGCCCCAGACCCTCTCCTGCCCTTTAACTGCAGAGCAACCCAGCTTGGAAGAGCAAGAGCCATTTCCCTGGGTGTCCCATCTCTAGGAAGCTGAAGGGCTGGTGGCAGAAGTTCCGGCTTCGCTCTAAGAGGAAGGTGGGGGCTTTGACAGCGGCCGGCCAGGCACCCTGGGAGGCAGACTACGAGCTCCTGCCCTGTGAGGGCCTGTTTGATGAGTACCTCGAAATGGGTAGGTGCCACTCGGCGCCTCCAGCTTCAGCATTCCTGTCCACATCTCCCTTGAAACGTGATGTGGGGGTGTGGTGGGGACAGAGGGGCCCTGGTGGAGCCAGGCCTGCAAAGGATCCTGGAAGGAACTGTGGGGGCAGAGTGGGGAGCACCCGGGAAAGGTTGGCTGAGGATGGGAAAGGCCAGCACCCTGGGCACAGGGGTTGGGAAGAGGACCTGGGGCAGTTGATGGGGCCCACCTTGAGTGGCCATAATCTCCCCACTCCCTGGAAAGCATCCACGAGGAAAGAAGCCTGGTGCTCAGGAGAGCAGGTGCAGGATTGGTGACAATGGCACTGGAGAGTGAGGCTGCACCTGGGAGGCCACCAGCCTCAGGTGTCCTGATCACTGGGGGACCATCTGGGAGTTGACTCTCCAGAAATTTTCTCAATGCCAGGTGGTGGCCCGTGCCTGCAGCTCATTCCTGGCATGGGGTGGTGTGCCTTTTGAGGCCAGCATCAGTATCTAATGTAGGTGTGGGTCCCTGCAGCCCAGGGTCTTGTTCTGAGATCATGGAGCTCTTGTAATGAAAAGTGCTATCTCTGAGCCAAACATGTCACTCTGAGTTCTTCCAGCAAAAGGGGTGACAGTAGTGGTATCGGTCCGTGGATAAGAGAGGTTCACATGCGTTTTCGTGATAGAGTGTAAGTGGGGTTGACCCTTTGTGTCCTACTCCACTGGGCAACAGGCGATGGGACCCGATGCTCTCCTTGGTAATTTTAGGAAGACCCAGGAAACCTTTTAAGGAGTCATTGCAGAGCGCCCCCGAGGGGTGAATGGGGAAGACAACCCTAAAATCAGAGGCAGGTTTCTGCTCCCCCTCCTGCCATGAGCCCACAGGGTGGGCCGAGCCCTGGGACGGAGAGTTATAACCCCTGACCTCAGAGTGCCTGAGAGGCCCATGACACGCAGGCAGCTCTGCGTGTGCAGTCAGGGAGGCTTCCTGGGGGAGGAAGCCCTGGGGCTGGGACTTCAGGACGCGCAAGAGCAGGAGGAGCAACAGTGGCCGGGCAGGGGGTGTCCCAGGGTCTCCCAGCGGCGCGTAGTGAAGGGTTCAAGGCGGGCAGGGGCACGGTGGCGGCGGGTCCAGCGGTGACCCCCGCATCCGCAGTGCTGCAGTTCGGTTTCGTCACCATCTTCGTGGCCGCCTGCCCGCTGGCGCCGCTCTTCGCGCTGCTCAACAACTGGGTAGAAATCCGCCTGGACGCGCGCAAGTTCGTGTGCGAGCGCCGGCGCCCGGTGGCTCAGCGTGCGCAGGACGTCGGCATCTGGTTCCCCATCCTGGCGGGCATCACGCACCTGGCCGTCATCAGCAACGTGAGCGCGGAGCGAGCCGGGGGCGGGGGCGGAGGGAGGCGCGCGGCCCCGCTGACCGCCCCGCTGACCGCCCCGCTGACCCCCCGCTGACCCCCCGCTGACCGCCCCGCTGACCCCCCGCTGACCGCCCCGCTGACCCCCCCGCTGACCGCCCCGCTGACCGCCCGCTGACCCCCCCGCTGACCGCCCCGCTGACCGCCCCGCTGACCCCCCCGCTGACCGCCCCGCTGACCGCCCCGCTGACCCCCCGCTGACCGCCCCGCTGACCCCCCGCTGACCCCCCCGATGACCCCCCGCTGACCGCCCCGCTGACCCTCCGCTGACCGCCCCGCTGACCGCCCCGCTGACCGCCCCGCTGACCCCCCCGCTGACCCCCCGCTGACCGCCCCGCTGACCCCCCGCTGACCGCCCCGCTGACCGCCCCGCTGACCGCCCCGCTGACCGCCCCGCTGACCCCCCGCTGACCGCCCCGCTGACCGCCCCGCGACCAGGCCTTCCTGCTGGCCTTCTCGTCCGACTTCCTGCCGCGCGCCTACTACCGGTGGACCCGCGCCGGCGACCTGCGCGGCTTCGTCAATTTCACGCTGGCGCACGCGCCGCCCGCCTTCGCCGCGGAGCACAACCGCACGTGCAGGTGAGGGGCGGGGACCGGGGAGCTCACGGGTGGGCGCCGTGCCCTGCGTTTCCTGCCTGGGAGCCCGAAGGTCAACACCCTCCTCCCACGCACGCGCGCGCGCACGGCTGCAGGGCTCAGGAGGGCACTGGGGCGCGCAGTGTGACCACCACTCCCCCTCCTTTCCTGGGGAGGTTTCGTTGACCTGCACCTACGCGGGGTTAGGGCGCCGCCAACATAACTGCAGTCCGGCCTCCGCACAAGGGGACTCCGAACTGCCGGTGACCCTTGAACAACGCGGGTCCCGCTCATACGGGGATTTTTGAGTTTTTGAAACCATGTTGTTCAACGGGCACCTTCTGGTTAGTTCCACCTTTTCTATTTCGTCTTGAGTCAATTTTGGCAAATTTTTTGCGTACAGAAATCTATTTCAGCTAAGCTTTAAAATGTGTTGACACAAATTTATTCATAATATTCTCTTATGATTTTAAGCTCGCATGTTTTTGTAGTTATGGCCCCATTTTCATTCCAGATATAGTTTAGGTCTTTACTCTTAAAAATCAAACTTTTGGAGTTGAAACCTTAACTCGTTCTGTTCCAGTTTCCAGTTTTTCTTGGGTTTTAATAAACAAATTCATGTCTATCCCCTTACTTGAATATACCCCTTAAAAGTCTCCTTCCATTAGTGTTGATAATATATCTACTATCCTTCACTTCTAAATACTTCGTAACTTCAATTGTGATTTTCCTATTTATCCATGAATTATTTAGGAGAGTAAGTTCCCAAACACATGGATTTGCTTGCTTTTATTGAATTCGTTGACATACACTATTGTTAGTTTAAGGTGTACAACATAGTGATTCAATATTTTTATACACTGTAAGCCTAGTTACCACGTGTCACCATGCAAAGGTATTACAATATTGACCATATTCCCTAGGCTGGACATTACATCCCAGGACTTATTTTATAACTGGAATTTTGTACCTCTTACTCCCCTTCATTTATTTTGCCCGTCTTACCACCCATCTCTCCTCTGGCAACCATCAGTTTGTTCTTTGTACCTATGAGTCTGTTTCCATTTTGTTTGCTCATTTGCTTTTTAGATTTCAGATATAAGTGAAATCATGTGGTATTTACCTTTCTCTGCCTTATTTCACTCAGCATATTAATACCTTCTAGATCCATCTATGTTGTTGCAAATTCTTTTTGCTACTTAAAAAGGTCATTGATTCTGTTAATTACTTGGCGGTCAGAGAACCTGAGAGTTGATTGATGGACCTCTCTCACATATGCTGAGACTTCCTTTATGATCTGGTCACAGTGGATTTTGCATGTGTTTCAGGTGAACTTGAAATCATTTTTTTTTCCCTAATTTTGGAGCAAGATTCCACATATACCTATTAGTCAGGCTTCTTAATTTTATCGTTCAGGTTTTCCTTTCCTTTTTTCCTTTTCTCCTGCTTATTCTATGAGATTCTGATAGAGGTGAGTTAAAATCTTCCCAGGAATGTAGGGTTATCAGTTTCTTCATGTAGTTCTGTTAGGTTTTGCTTTATGTATTTTCAGGTTCTTAGTTGCATATAAGTTCATAATTGTGATCTCTTCTTAGTGGATACTTCTTCCATTCGATTCCTCTTCTGCCTCTGCCTTCCATTTGATTCCTCTTTTGCTTTTCTCATTCTGGTGGATGAGTAAAAATGTTGTGTTCTCTATGTTCATTTGGAACTGATGCTGTATATTTTTATTATTTTAGGGGCTACACTTACATTTTTAGTGTACATTCTCAACTAAATATTTTTGTCATAAAACCTGAAGGAATTCATTGTTGTCTCCTCTGCTTGAGCAGGACCGGGCTCTTCATGTACTTCACTACCTATTGATCACCCATCACTCCATCTTATTGTTATACAGAGTTTTAATCTCACTATTAAAAAACACAAAAACATTTTTACTTATTAATCACATCTATTTGGTGTGTCTTATTAACTTCTGTGGCTACAGTAGTTTCATGTTCATTGCCTTCTCTCTGAATTCATTTTTCTTCTTGCAGAAGTATATCCTTTAACAGCTCATTCAGGAATGGTATTTGGTAAACTTATGTATGTTGGTTTTTATATGTCTTAAAATATCTCTCTGTCCTTCAAATAGCAGGTATAAAATTCCAGGTTTAGAGTTATTTTCTATCAGGTCTTTGGAAATATTATAATATAGTGACTTGGTTTTTGTTGTTGGAAGCATGCATAGCATTTCAGATTTTTTTTCTCATTTTCTTTAATTTGTGTCACTAACAGGTATCTGTCATGGTAGTGTTTATTTAAAATTTCTCATTGAGATTCAAAACGTGTTATTGATCTAAAGAGTGGTATCTTTCTTTAGTCAGTCCTGGAAACATCTCCATTTTATTCCTTCAAATAACACGTCTGCACTCTTGTTTCCATTCTCATCTTCTGGAACTCCTAATCTGTTGGAGCTTCTCCATTTCTCTTTCATGTCTCGAGCGCATTTTTATATTTTTAAATCTTTTGGGCTCTCTAGATTGCGTTCAGGGTGATTTCATCATAATTGTCTTCTAGTTCCCATCTTCTGTTGTGTCTAGTGTAGCCACATAAAGTTTATCCCATTCATTGAGGAATTTTTTTCAATGATTATATTTTTAACTTTCAAGATTTTTTTGTTGTTTTCCTACAACTTGGCCATAGTGATGCTTTCCATGGAGTACAACATCTAAGTTTGTTACAATATGGGATGCCACATCTTACCACAAGACAGAAATATAGGAAGCTATCAAAGGATGACAAGATGACCGCTCAATCTGAAATAGAAAGCAAAGCTCAATGTTGTGCTTATTAGAGGAAGGGAGCTATATGCTGGGCAGGCGGAGTCTCTGAGCAGACTGCATGCTGTAAGTAGGTTGACATCACCTGTAGAAGCACAGACTTACCGCATTGTCACATCTAGATAATAAGGCATTTTCCATGATGGGGCCCACTTTAGTCTGGTAGGAAAATGGGACACTCCAGCTCATCCATCCTTTGGGACCACAGCAGTTAAAGCTAAAGGTACCGTCAGAACACACTGCTTGGGAGTTCCTGCTTCAGGCCCCCTCAAAGCCAGGCCCAGAAATACAGGCTCAGGGAGGGGAAGGTGAAGCTGAGAAAGGCACCTGCACGGCTCCCCACACTGAGTGCCATGCCTCCTGCAGGTATCGGGCCTTCAGGGAAGACGATGGGCGTTACTCCTGGACCTACTGGCATCTTCTGGCCATCCGCCTGGCTTTTGTCATTGTGTTTGAGGTAGCCCAGGCACCTCCCACTTCCTCCGTTGGCCTCCCCCACTGGCACTCTCGGCCTCCCTGCTTTGCCTAATCTCACATGTGGCTTGGGGGCTCGGTGAGACCCAGGAAGCAGGGTCCCAGCACTTCTGCTCTGTCACCTTGGTTGAGTCATTTCTTCTCTGCATCTTCGTTTCCCTGTCTGGGAAATGGAGTTATTCCCTGCCTGGCCACCATCACTGGGCTCTGCAGTATCCCAGGGAAGCTGGGAGCAGGTGCCCACACCTGGCCCTATACCATCCCCTGCCCCCCAGCACGTGGTGTTCACCATCAGTCACGTCCTTGACCTCCTGGTACCTGACATCCCCGAGTCCGTGGAAGTCAAGGTGAAGAGGGAGTACTACCTAGCCAAGCAGGCACTGGCCGAGAACGAGGTGAGCCCCTGCCCCAGCCCTCACACTTCATTCTCCCTCACCCGTGGGGGGGTGGCCCCCAGCCTGGTGCTCTGTTGCAGCGGTGACAGCGTGAAAAAGTCAGTTTAATCACACTGTTCCCCTCTGCCACCCCTTCCTGGAGACAGGCTCTCCTTGGAACAAGTGGAGTGAAGGACGGCCGGCCCCCAGCCTCAGAGACGAATCTGGGCGCACAAGCCTAGGCTGCCAGAAGCCAGCCAAGCCTCCCCAGTCCCTTCCCGCTGAGGTCACAATGGTCACCCCGAGAGTTGGCAGCTGAGGGCTTGGATGCAGATGTACCAGGAGGGCAGAGGCCTCACCCGGGGAGATGTGAGGTACTCAGAGGCTCCCCGCCCTCTGAGGCCACAGCCTGTCTCCTTGGCCCAGAGCTGCTCTGCTCTTGGCTGCCTGGGGCCTCTGCTCATGCGCCCTGCCTCCCAGGTCCTGGTTATAGCCCCCACTGGCCACCCCTTTGGAGACTCCAAAGCCAACCTGCTATGGCAGTGGCACCTGGAGGGCCAGGGCATGCCATGCCCAGGGGAGCCCTGGGGCACCTGGCAGCTTGTCGGGGAGCTGCCCTCACCATCTCCCACCCAGTTAGCCCGAGCCGGTATCGTCTCACTCACCCTGGGGCAGCATGGCCCCCCATCTGAGACGCTGGCTGCTGTCACACCCCCCAGTCCCCAATCCCTAGGCACACTGTCCCCTTCCCTCCCAGCTCCACTCCGCACCATCGCCAGCGCCCCCCCCCCCCCCCCACGCACGCTGACCTCTCCCTGTTCACCCTCCCACTGACACCTCAGCCCTCAGACGTGACTCATCTGCCAATCAAGCCAGTGGACTTTGGGGTCGTCTGTTCTGTCTCTGGTGCTCTTTGCATCTGCTGTCCTTCGAATGGTGGTGTCCCCTCTGCAGACCCCCTCCTGCCTCTTCCTGTCCTGTCCACGCAGGGTCCCACCTGCCCCAGCACAGCCCCACTGTCAGCTCTGTACCGTGTTCCAGGTCCCAGCTGGGGAGGGAGTTCACCGCCCCACCCACCCCTCCATTCCCCATTGTCCGCCAAGGCCTCTTGGTTCCATCTTCCTGTTTCTTGAACTGGGCCCCACCTTCCCTCCTGGCCACTCAACAGCTTGAGTGAACAGTCACCTTCCTGGGCAGTCAGGCCAAAGCCCCTCCCAGGCTGTGCGCTGAGGCTGGGTCAGCACGGCCCACCGAGCAGCCGGTGGGGAAGGCCTGTGAGGAGACTGCATTTCATTCTCTGAGCAAACACTTGGCGTGAAGGACGTCCTGTAACATCAGTGATCTGAGTGTTTCTGCACATTTACACGTGATTGTTTCCAAAGCTGGGAGCCCAGTAGTACCTGCATTGGACCCCATCCGCTGGCTTCGCGAAGCTCTTCCCATGTTGACCTTCTGCCAACTGTTGCGTGTGGTCGGTCCCATGGTGCTCCCCACTGAGCTGGGCGCTCCTCTTCCTCCCGTCATAAATCATGCTGGAACAGAAGTCTGGACATACACTATGCTTCCTGGACTTCTCAGGCTTTGTGCCTGTTCTGTCTCAAACTTTGTCATTTTACTGAAACTTAAGAAAATGCTTGTCATGTGTCAGGCTTTCGTGAACATACTGCTGTAGTCCGCATGTCAATCAGACAGGGCCCTGACTACCAGGACCCAGAGTGGGGCGCGGGCCCCTCCCCACGTAACCCTCCTCCCACCCGGAGCAGCCACCACCTCAGCCTCCCATGAGCTTGACCAGGGCTGGGGTCACTGCCCTGCTGGTTGCGGTGCAGTGCTCCCTGAATGAAGATGCCACCACCGGCCCCGCTGCCTGCTGCCGCCTCCCTCACCCACTGGCCTCTTCCAGCTTTTTCTGACAGGAGGATGACCCCTCCCCCCATTGTAGCTCAGCACTCGCTGGGAGCTGGGAGACTTCCCCGGGAATGCCACCCAGGTCTGTGGTAGAGGGAATTCAGGCAGAATCTGAGCAAGGACGTGGCAGGGCGCTGCTTGACAGCGAGGACGCTGTCGCCCAATGGTGACAGCAGTCTGGGCCAGGCAGCCAGCCGTGACCACCGCTGGCCTCACACCGCACCGCAGCTCCTGCATGGCAGGCTGTTAAAATGGGGTTGAGAGCCACATGCCAGCTGGGAGAACCACACCGAAGTCCACCACCATCTACAGGATGTCCAAGGACCCCTCACTGGCAGCGTGGAAACACCCCCCATTTCCCAGGACCAGGGACACATATGTGGCGTGATAAAATGAGCCCCAGCACAACGCATCTGGTTTTGGGTTTTATTTTAGAATTTGTAAAATTCCAGTGTCATCCATATTCATGAGCCTTTTCACATGTTTGCACATACTCTCCAAATTCCAAAATTAAGGCCAAGGGATGGGTGGTAACTGGACACACGTGATAGGGAGGACAGTCAACAGGAGGAAATGCACGCACGCTCCCAGGCCCCTGCAGGCTCTCCCAGGGCCTGAGGGGCCCTGGGCAGGCACCGCAGCCTTCACTACCACCACCTGAACAGCTCAGAGAAAGGGAAGCTACATCGGCAACACGTAGCGACAAACGCCAATGTGCAAACAGCGGCTGTGAGAACAGACAGTTTACCTTCGGAGGAGTGTGGGGCCAGATGTGGTAGAGATGACAAAGGCAGATACCGGAGGGCCCACAGGGCGATGGGGACGGAGCTCGGTGGTCACCAGGAAAAGCTCCCAGACTCCTGCCGAGAAGGGGGCGCCAGCGCATTGCCCTCGAGGCTTCCCAGGTGGCAGCAGTTTCCTGGAGAAAGGCAGACAGTGCCTTGCCTTCTCGCTCCCGATCTCCATTGTCGACCTATGTAATATGGGGTCCTGCAGCCTATTTGGTGAAGCAAATGTTCTTTCCTATCCCCGTTTATCATTCCTATAGAGGGGCACATGTAGGGCTGCTCAGTCTAATGGGAGCACAGAGGCCACTGATACTACACTCGTGTTAACCAGTTCTCGGTCTAGTCAGGAATTTCAGTTTGGCCTCAAGGGTGCCAAACTGAGTTATTAAACCGAGTGAAAAACTCTGGGGTGGGGATGGCAAAGGAATACTGAGCACCGCTGGGGAAGGGCTTCTCTAGGAACTCCAGAATCTGTCTGGGATGGCTCATCACCTCCACGAGTGGACAGGGGGGGACAGGGAGACCAGACCTCCTAGAAACAGGCCGTCTGTGGTTCTCACAGCACCACACGGAGGGGCCCTGTGCTGCCCGGGGACAGGGACACCTTGTCTCACCCGGAATTACCTACCACACCTGAGAAAAGCAGATGCCCTCAGCAGCACCCGGTCCTCTAGTCCAGGCTGAGTGACAGCCTCTCCCCAGCCCATGACCACGAAGCCTGCCTCTGGAGGCCAGCTCCCAGGGGTCTGCATAGCCCCCGAGCATATGTCAAGAAGACAGCCCACCGAGGGGAGTGATGTGTGCACTCCCCACTCGGGACGGGCCCACTGGCCACTGACCACCTGTGAGGGAGGGAAGGAGGGAGTGAGGAGGGAGGGAGCAGCGAATACACGACCACAGGACACGTCAGATCAAGAGGCTGGGCGCCGAGGGAGGCACTACCCCGAGCCTGAGGCACAACCACACTGGCTGAGGGAGAAGGAAGGGACTGAGAGCAGGCATCAGGGAGGGGTGGGGCTGTGGACCCAACATGGTGGAACCAGGGGGCTGTTACCCAGAGCAGGGCCCTGGTGGAGGGTAAGTGGCTGTCCCCACCTCTCCTCTGCGGGCCAGCCCTCTCCCATCCCCACGTCCCTCCGGGCACACCAGGCCACCGTGCACCCAGACGGCGGACCTGCAGCCCACCTCAGGTCTCACTCACCAGCGCCTGCAGTGCAGGGCAGACACACTTGGGACCCACGTCACCCTTCTGCTCCCAACCCCCAGTCCACTGAGGGGCCGGGCGCTCCCAGCACGCACACTGGGTCTCCCTCCCCACCCGTGGTCTGGGCTAAGTGTACTTTTTGGCAGCTGGAAGGAGGAAAAGGAAGAGTGCAAACATTTTGGCTTTTATAAAGTCAAGGAATTTATTTCCTGAGGTCATGACACAGGAAGTAGACTCAGCCACAGCCGTGGAGCTCTCTGAGTGGAGGCCAGAGCCTTACTGACATGCTGGGTGGACCAGACGCTGATGGCGCCACGTCAAGGACATGTTAGTGTTCACAGCAGGAGGGCTGTCCCAGAGTGCAGGTGTCGGGTCCTGAGCTCACGCCCAGAGCTGGCCAGGCCCAGGAACCGGCCACACACGACGCTGGGTGGCCTGGCTTCACTGCGAGACCTCAGGGAGGGGGAGCGTCAACAATTTATGGAGGGTCCAGCCGCTGGGTCAGATTGAGACAAACCATTGTGTGGCGGGGTTTGGGTCAGCAGGCTGGAGAGGTTTCTGTTTTTTGATCATTATCGTTTGGGGCCCCAAGGGAGGGTCTTCGGGGCCACCTGAGCCCCAAAGCTGGGAAATTCCTCAGAGCTGCTCATATCAGGAGCCTGGGGGGACAGAAAAGGCACCGCTTCAGTAAGGGGTTGCACTCAAGCAGCTCCAAAATGACCCGACCCTCAGCCACTGGGCCCATCCAGGCGAGGCTGGTGTGGCAGGCACCCCACCTCACGGGCATGGGGACACCCCGGACAAGCCTCACCTTCTCACTGCTGCTGGCAGTCCAGGGAGCGTCCCGCACCACGAAGCCCTTGGACGGCGCCCTGGACTCTTCGTGGGCAGGGGGCTTCATGTACACCTGGAGTACCTCGCTGTCCACGACGTCGGCCAGCTGCAGGCACAGGGGTGTCAGGCCGCGCACCCCCGGGCCTGCCAGGCATGTCAGGGGCTCGCCCACTCCCACCTTGCCGTGACCCCAGGACTCACGTATTCTTCCTCCAGGTTCAGGATGTGGTCGATGGCCTCCTCCACATTCTCTGGGAGCCCTGTCACGGTGACGCAGTTGGGGTCTGGGGCCCCGCTCTGCGGGAAGCGAATGTCTACCTAGAAGGAGCACACACAGCACCTCAGCTGGCTGAGCACCCGTCCGCCAGCTTTGGACTAACTGGCCACCATGCCGTGTGGCTGGAACAGTGAACGTCTCGTTTTCTCCCCTTGAGTTAATGAAAATGTACAGATATGGGCTCATGGCTGTTTCCTCGTTATCATGACATGCAGCCCAGTGCCCGTGGGAGCTCCTTGTTTACAGAAGGCAAAGGGGGTGACCCCTCTGAGGTGTGGAACCCACCAGGGACTTGCGCAGGGCACTGTCAACGGCATCCCCACACACACACACACACACACAGCTGTGACCCTCCTCAGCCTCACTGCCTCAGGACGAGCACCTGAGCCTCAGACATTGGCGCTTCCAGAGCCCAGCGGGTCAGTGCGTTCTTAGCAGCTGAGGCAGAAGACTGGAGGCCCCAGTGGTCCCCACTCCCCGCCCCTCACTGGCCCACGTGGAAAGAAGCAACCTGACAGGGCAGGAAGCAGGTACTATCCGCGCTGCGGCCAGCACGCCCTTCACGGTGGGGCTGGACACTCACCTTGAATTCATCCATGATCTTGCGAATGGCTTTGCCACGGGCGCCAATGATCCGGGCATGAACACGGTGGTCTAGTGCGACGTCCTCAGAAACCATCTGCTCAAGCTCACCCACAATTTTCAGTATAGCATCCCGGGCAGCTTCGGTGTTCTTTTCGTACCCTGTGATGGTGATTTGGTCCTGGGGCTGAGACAGGAGAATCCAGTCACAAAGGAAATGCCTTCGGGACTCCTGACTAGAAGGGGTGCACAGGGGCTCGGGGCACTGGACGCATGGCGAAGTGAGGCACAGGGGCAAACGGATCCACTCAGGAGAGAAAGAAATACCAGGAGTCCAACTGAAAACAACAGGTTAACGATGCCCATTTAGCTCCTGACCCCTCCTAAGACCTGCCGAAAAGGCAGTCACACACAGGGAGAGCGAGCGAGCACCTACCCACAAAGATGACGGGAAGACACTGACTGGCAAGTGAGGGGTCCGCGTCAGGAAAGGTCCCCTCGGGCCCCTCGTCTGCAGACCGAATGACCTGGAAGGTCCAGATGCCGTGGCCAGCACACCACACCGACAGTGCACCCGGGCCCAGGGCCTCCCTCCAATCATACAAAGGCACAGGAGAGGCCCCGGATGTAAAGAGTGAACAGAACAAATGGATTCTTCAAGGCACAGAGAAGGAAACTTGAAAATGAAATAACCTTAAACCATATTCTTCAGGACACGAGAAAATATTACACTCTCAAAAAAAGAACAGAAAACAATGTAAAAGGATGAGAGAATGAGAATAAATACCTCGACTAAAAGAGAAAAGCAGGCATTTAAAGAGACCCACCCCAGGGAGAAGAGAAAGCCCAGGGGCCTGAGAGGGGCAGCACCAAGCGCCTTCTGTCCGGGTGAAGCAAATGCAGAAGCCAGAGGCGGCCCGACGTCACCCTGGCCTAGAACTCCCCCACCGGCCGGTGAGGCACCACTAAAGGCCATGGCGGGCACAGGACGGATTGTAAACGAAGCATGCTTCTCACAGGACGTCAACAGTCTAAACGTTAAATAATGACTAAAGAACTAGTAATTGCAGAGGAAAATTGAAGGAAGTACACAGTAGTGAACGTGAGGGATTTAAAAGAGCTAAGTCCTCAAGGTGATTAAGTCTGCGGTACAGAAATATCCTTCAGAAAGAGCTAAACAGGAGGCGGCGCTTTGAAGACCGCCCTTGGGGAGGGCTCAGGACCAGGGAGCAGTGAGGACGCTTGTTTCCTCCTGGAAGACCCAGGATATGCAAGGCTGGGGTGAGCAGGCAGGCACGCAGCCCCCACAAGAGTGACGCAGGCTTGGGCGGGTGCGGTGCGCCCGTCTGCAGAGGCCTTGTCAGGTGTGCTGGCCGCAAGGCTCTTGGGGAGCGTTTCTAGGTGCTGTGCCGCGTACGAGAGCCTGCAGAAGAGCCAGCGCAGACTGGGCTCCCACTGTGTGCAAAGCCGTGCTGCAGGGTGGCCCACCTATCAGAGGTGGGGCCAGGGGGCAGAAGGTCCGAGAGGTAAGACAGACAGCAGGACTGTATGACGGGCTGGGTGGTGCGCAGAGAGGGGCATCGGGTTCCTGAGCAGCGGCCGGCAGGGACCGGCCTGGTACACCCAGCTCGGCAGGGAGGCCCTGGCCTCCACTGTGAGGGGACCGACATGCGACGCAGAGCGGGTGGAGGGCGCACATTTGCGGGGCTGCACCGTGAGGACAACTGTGTGAGAAGGTCCCAGCCAGAGCACCAGCTGGCTGCCGGGAGCGACGAGGGCACACCCTGCTGCACAGGTGACCAGGTGGGCACAGGAAACGTGCCCCCAGTCCACACAGCGACACAACCACGTCAGAGGAACCTCACCCAGCCGGCACGGGCCAAGATGGGGCCCAAAGCCTGAGCCAAACCCCGACTCTTGAAGCTTCGCTGAATCCTGCCCTCTCCACCACCCATCTGGCACAAGTTTGCCTGGCCACTGTCCCCAGGTCAGGACAAAGGTCCCCAGAGTGCGTCAATGGGGCGTCTACTCGCGTGGTCTTCCTTACCTGGTTCCCATCATCCTTATCGGGGAACTGGATGTTGACGTCATGCTCCAAGCGGATCTGGGTAATCACCGCCCCCTTCCTCCCAATAATTTTGGGGTGGTATTTGGGGTCAACGGTGACGCTCAGCTTAAAACTCCTTAAAGCCTACAGATGAAACAACGAGAATGAGGCAAAGGGTCCAATACTTCAGTCTTGACCTTCAACATCACACGCATCCACAGGCTCAACTCCAACCTGGACCTGGAAGGCACCCACTGTTACCTCGGCAACAAAAACAAGACATGGCTTGTCGGTTAGCCTCTGCGCCATGTTCCATTACCGCTCCTAATGAGACCCAGAGGCTTTGCCCACTCCACAGCCAAGTCTGCAAGCCTTTCAGAGGACCTGCAAGACCAGGTGTCACTGGCCTAGCTGCCTGCTCGCCGTGACAGCGCGGCTCCATTCTCCTCACCTGGGAAACAGGTCTGAGGAGGAAGCCTAAAAACGCTCTGGGCCTGGCAGGCTTGGGGTGCAGAAGCAGGCTAAAAAAAGAGGAACAGAAGTGCTATGGGACAGACACAGCCCGGGGCGCCTGTGGCCAGGGCAGAGGACAGACTCGGAAGCCGACGTGGGAACACACTCAGACTGGCGGGGCCTATGAGCAGGGTGCCATCACCGGCCAAGCCCCATAGTTCACAAGGTGCTTCAAATCCCAGGACACCTGCCTTGCCACCATCACTCGGGCCTTCAAAGGCCAGCTCTACCGACAGGCGACGCGGGCTCTCACCCACTCCACAGGGAGGCCGTGGAGGCAGGAAGTCCATGGGGGCCTGACGTGTACCCTAGACCGCATAGCACATGCGTGGTGGTCTCTCTGGGCAACAGCTCACCTTCCCTGTAGGGCTGAGGGCTCCATGTCTCCAGGATTCCCTTTGAAGAAGCCGCTAGCTTTATCCCTGCTCCTAACCGCTGCCGAAGGGCCGCCCCTCAGCAGAATCTCCACGCTGACTGCCTGGTTGGGGACCCAGTCCACCTCCAGCCACCGGTTACCTGGTGGCGCCAGGGCCGGCTGCCGGACCTCTCGGAAGCCCCGCTGGGCACTCACCCGGTCCTCTTGCTCCGCCTGCAGCTCCCTCACGCGCTCCAGCAGCCCGGCCTTGGCCCGGTCCAAGTTTGCAGCGAGGCCTGTGATGGCGATGACGTCGGACTGCAGCTCAGGGGCTGGGACGTGGATATTCACCTACGTGGAGACGGGAGCCCTCAGGACGGGAATGTGTCTATCTGGCCCTCACCGAGGGTGAGCCTGGAAGTCATCAGCAGTGGCCTGTCTGTCCCATTTGACCAGGGACACCCCTGCAGATTCGGGACAAGGAAGGTGGGAAGTGTCCACCCCTGCAGGAGGAGAGCTGCTGCAGATAAAGAGCAGGAGGAAGGCGCCTCCGCTATGGGAGGGTGGGCAGGACCTCGCGCCCCGAGGGGCTGCATCCATCCACTCCCAGCAGCACCTGTGACAGAGCTCACGCCCCACATCCGGTCTCCAGGGAAAAGGCCTGCAAGACCGCGTCACCTCGAACTCGTCCATCATCCTGCGGATCCCGCTCCCCTTCTGCCCGATGATGTACCGGTGAAGGTCAAAGGGCACATCCACCTCGATGGTGACAGGGACCAGCGCCTGCGGAAGATGGTCAGTCAGGCCTGAGAACAGCGGGCAGGGACGCCATGGGCCCAGCAACAGGTCTTCATGGGACACAGGGAAAAGAGCGCTGTGGGAATTAGTGTGCGCCCAGAACCTTCCACACTGTGCCACCTGAGAATGCCACTAACTCAATAGAAACACGTGGGAAAAGGACGGAAGCCAGTGTTTCAGTTAATGCCAGCAGAGCGAACTTCCAAGCCTCTGTGGCAGGGCCCTGCACAAGCCAACAAAACCAAAGAAACCCTGGAAAAAACAGGGCGTGAGGCCCATGGGGAAGTAGGGGGCTCCGATGCAGAGGCTCACCCTGGCTCCCAGCCTCACTGAGGTCAAGAACGGCCTGTGGCCCAAGCCCATGCAGGTCACCGAGACAATGACAACGGGACACGGGCACTGCTCTGTCCCCGCCCCAGCCCCGACCACATTTAATCCCTTGCTGTGTGGTCATCTTGGTTCTCGTTTGTCTCTCCACTCCAAGGCAACACGACGCTGTCCAATGTCGTTGCCATTTAGGACACGACCACCATGGAAGTGGCACTCTAAGTACTCACTCCGAAAGGACTCAGCCTTATAAGTCACAGGTAGGTCTGGACGGCCCCGCTTCAGAGGGGGACACTGAGCCTGGAGGTCACATTCACCCACCAGCTATGTTCTCTCCACGACCCCCAGGCCTGTAGGCCGAATGCTCCGGGGTGAGGACGAAAGTGACTGACTAGACCCACTCCTCTGCTGCCAGCGACTAGGGCAGCGTCCTGCAGGCCACGCCTCGCCCCAGGGAGGAGACAGGGCCGGACATACCTCGAGGGCTTCCTTGGCGGCCTCACACTTTTCCTTCCGGCCAGAGATGATGATGATGTCACACCTCCTTGGAGAGCCAGGGTCGCCCTCTCTCCCCTCCCCGGCATCGTCACCGTTCTCCTGGACAGCTGGCTGTGCACTATGAACTACGGGGAAAGAGAAGGGGCCGTTGGCACAGGCCTGGACCTGGCGGGCACTGCTGCTTTCCAGTGTGGCCGTGAGCTCTGCACCCTGCTCCCAGACCTTGAACATGGAACTAACCACCTCAAAGGATAAAGTGAGAAACATGAGTTGGTGTGTGGAAAGAGCTACAAGTGGGGCCCACTGTATTTGGGAGGGAAGGATGGACGTTCTGACGGCCCAGGAGACCTGGCGCTGGGAGCAGGCGGCCGGGGGGTGGGAGGTGAGGGTGCTTGAGAGACTCAGGAAGGACGAGGTAAGGCTGCACCAGCTTCTCATGCCAGGAAGGAAGCAAGCACCCAGAGTGAAGAGACATGAAATAGGACACAGAAGCCATTGGTGGGGCTCCCGTGGGCCACACTGGGGACCAGGTGTGCAGCAAAACGAACACCAAAACCACATTCCTAGGGTGAGAATCCAGGAGTCCATATGACAGAAATAAGTCCATAGGCACGACTGCCTAAAGCTGTCACGATCCTGGATTAAAACTGGGGAAAGAGGGGAACATCTGAAATCTTCTTCCCAACAATGTTTTCAGTTTGGCTCAAACTCAAAAATTCTCAAAAAAACATTAGGAAAAGAGGCGGGCTCTGCAGGACGCTTTTAAAACTGGCCAAATTTGAATGTCAACTATGAATTCAGTAACAGTGTCACATAACTCAGTTTTCAGATTCTGATGAACATGCCATGGTGCTCTCAAAACGAGCCTCCTTCTTAGAAGAAAACAACCCACTATGGATGACAGACAGGTCTGAAAATCACACTCAAACGATTCAGAAAAAACCGTGTATATGTGTTTGTGTAAAAACTGGTGAGTTTGGATGAGTAGAGAGGATTTATCTTCATGCAATTCTGAGCAATTTTTCTTTAAGTGTGAAATTACATCAAAATTAAAAAATATTCAAGTGTGCACCACATGACGTTATGATTTAACTGGTTTTCTACTCAAAATACCCTGTTTTCCCAGAAACAGGGGTGTTCAAGGGCACGACCAGCTGCACAGAGGCCAGAGCCCACGGAGGGCCCTCGGCAGCTGCAGGTCTGCCAGCCAGACACAACGGCCAACTAAGACAAGTCAACAGAAGGCAGAACACGCTCTTTGTGTCAGTGCAAGAAGGATCAGGACGTACAGAACTTGGTCTGAGACCACAGCCGGATCCTCACGGGAGACATGGCCCATAGAGGAGCGGGACTGGGGGCAGTGAGGCCTGTGCTGTGGACAAGACAGACGCAACCTCGTCACAGCCGCTTTCAGAAGCTCTGTGAGCAGCAGCACTGCACACGGGGCTTCCCCTGCGTGCTCTCCTATGTCCTTGTCACCAGCTGCGAGCCTCCAGGACACCTGCAGGGCACCTCATTACGCTGCAGCAACGGATGCTGCGCTGCTGGGACAGCAGGTGAGCCCAAGCCTCTGGCGGCCCCCAGGACACCTGACGGGGTTCTAGCACCGCAGCCGGCAGGAAAGCCCTTCACCAGGACACATGGCAGCCACCTCGCCCCAGGTTGGGACCATTCCCACACCTCCGCTTCCCGCCCAGCACAGAGCGCACCGCGAGGACTCACCTGGGTTTTCCTCTCTGTCTGGGAATTTAATCTGAACATTATAGTCCCGCGTGATCTGCTGGATTCTGGAGCCTTTGGGGCCCATGACTGACCGATGGAATTTCTGGGGTATGGCGCACTCTATGGTCACCTGGGCTTCCTGGGAGGGGCAGAGTGAGAAGAACAAAGAGAAAAGTGAAGGTTAACCGCTGATGCTTCCTCAGGTTCACACCGTCTTCCTTTCAGTCCTGCACAGCCACTCCCAAGCGCACAGGCACCCCCTTTTCCCAAGCTGAATCCGGAGCTCGATGTGCCATGGGGTAGAGGGAGGAGGACCACGGGGCAGGGCCAAAGGGAGGCGTCTTTCTGAGGTGCTTCCCCCAAAAAGATGAAGCACGAATCAGTGACCTGTCCGTACGAAACTGCCCCGGACGCTGCTGACACCCAGAAGCAGAACGTAATGACACCCGATTTCTGTATACACAAGGGGGGGCCCTCAAACAGCAGGCAGGTGGCCCCACTGGTCTCAGGTGACAGGGCATTCGGATGCTGTGGCTCTGACTCAACAAGGAGTCAGGCTTGGTTACCAGAAAGTACCTCCAACGGCACTCAAGAGGGCGACGCTCTCTAAAGGCGGGTTTAGAAAGACCAGTGCATTTCCGTGACTTTTCTACGGAGCCGCTCTGCTCTGACCCTCTCCCCCAACCTATCTGCTTCCCTTTGGAGACAAGGACGAGACAAGGCAGCTGGTTCCTCGTACTCACTGTCCTTTCATAAAATTGCAAACGGAGCCGCTTCTCAGAGGCAGCATTCCCACCCACTGTCAGGAAGGAGGCCAGGCAGGCCGAGGGCCTGCTGCCTGCAGGGGACGCGCAGTGCCTTCCCCCCAGCAGGGCTGAGGACCGCACAAGCCCCCCAGGCGCCTACCAGGTCCTCAATGATCTCCTGGATGCGCTTCTTGGCAGCCTCCACACAGTCCTTGGCACCCTTGAGGGTGACTTTGTCGCTCTGTGTGCCGGACCGCGGGAAGCTCACCATCACCCCACCATACTCTTCTGCGATCTCCCGTAAGACCTGGCCTCTTCGGATAACGAAATGACGGTGGTGCTTGGGGTCCACCAGCATGCAGTCTTCAACCACGTTGTCCTGCAGCGTGGAGACAGGAAAAGGGACGTCGAGACCCCGCCCGCTGCCCTGCACAATGGGCCCAGGACCCAGGTGCCTACCAGGTTCTGGATGAGGGCCTCCAGCTCCCTCTGGGCCTCCCTGACGGCGTCCTCTTTCCCCACGATGGTGATCAGGTCCTGATCCTTGTCCTCAGCCGTTGGGAATATGATGCGGGCTCCCGTGGTGTCACGCACCTTGCGGATTTTGCCACCCCCTTTGCCAATGAGGAACTTGTGGTACTCCGGCTTGGCGCGGATGTCAACGGTGAAACTCTTGGTTTGCTGTGGAGACCAACCCACATACGCTGGCCTGATGCCACCTGCCTGGGCCTGGAGCAGGTGAACAGGCGGGCCTAGGGGACAACAGTGTGCGGTGAAGCTAACCTCACACTGTCACCAATGTCCCCCTGAATGGGACTAATTAAACCTCACCAAAACAAACGATGTCCAGGCCACCCAGACAGGCTGCCCTTGTACTCCCTCCTCCGCGGTAAGAGAGGCCAGTCCAGTTCAAAGCACGCGGACACAGGGTCCTAGTGCTGCCACGTACCAGCTGTGCCTGAACCTCTGCAAGCGCCCTCCACCTGCCAGGTAATGGGGTGTGCGGCCGCGCACTATGGGGATGGGGGTGCACCTGCACAGCACTGCCGGCCCCACTCCCAAGCATGGGCACTCCCACTGCTCCCCACACAAGCAGAGTGCACCCCCTCTGGTCCTCCCCCTGCTCGTACCCTAGGGGAGCCCACACAGAGCCAGCAACGCCCCAATCTCAAACTGAGAGAGACCCGAGCCAACTGGGGCCCTCATCTGACACCAAGAAAGCAGGGCCCAGGACAGGCCCTGACACAGGGACCTCGTGGCAGATGCCAGCTCCTCTGGCAGAGTCACCTGGAGAGCACACTCTTGCAGGCTGACTCAGACCCACACAGTGCACTCTCTCTCCTTCCTGTGGTCCTAGAACTGGGCCCACAATGAAGTAGGAACACAGGAAAAGGAGGTCTGCCAGCACGTAATCAGTAAACAACTGACATTGTTATCTTTTAAGTGCCAATTTCACAAACACCACCGAGGGACTCTCCTACCATTCAGACAGACCTTCGTGAACAGCAGCGCTGTTAAAAAGCTAACGAGTTAGGCGGGCCCCGTCCAGCAACACGGTAAAGGAAATACATCCTAACTAAGTGGGGCTAACCCCCAAACGCAAGGCTGGTGAAACATTAAAAAAGAAAAATCAATCTAATATACACACCAAAGAGAGAAACCATGTCATCATGCCGATAGATGCAAAAAACCAACCAAACAAAAAACCTTGACGAGATCCAACACCCATCCCCCAAAATACTCTCAGCAAACGTGGGACAGAAGGACGCATCCGTCCCTGTTAAGAGCATCTGCAAAAGACCGGCTGCTCACCGCACACTAACATGGTGACAGGTTCAGTACCTCCCAAGTTCACCCACAAAGCAAGGCCGTCTGCTCTCACCACTGCTATCAGCACACTGGAGGCCCAGGCAATGCGGTAAGACGAGACACTCATGGTGTACAATCAGAGAAAGAGATGCACCATCCACTCACAGGTGATGTGTTTTCCATAAAGTAAAACTCACAAGAACCCTCAAAAAAAGCTACTGGAACTTTCAGAGTGAGCTTTAGACCAGACACATAAAACAAGGCCAACACTCAAAAATCAAATACATTTCTAATACTACAATAACTTAAACTTGAAATGAATCACAAAAGTACCACCTCTAAACAACAAAAGACATCAATTGACCAAAATGAACAAGGTCTGTATGCTAAAAACTATAAACCAGCAGTCAATGAGAAGCCAGACTTTAAAAACTGGCACACAGAGTAGCAGATTCAAACTGCTGATCTCAGTTCTCCCCAGTTTGATCTTTAGCTTCAACATACCGTATTTTGCCGTGTGTAATGCATACTTTTCTACCCAAATTTGTGAGGGAAAAATAAGGATGTGCATTACACATGGGTAGTGTAATTCTGTATCTATATAAATGTTTTTAATTCTTTTACTTATGCTTATGAGTTCAAAGAGATGAATAATGATCTCTAAAAGAAATCAGTAACGATATCTGTATGCAAAATAATACCCTGGAATACAATAATCGGTTTTTAACTTACGACGAACTTGCAACGACGAGGAGCTCTTGGCCTTCTAGATGCATAAATATCGTAAATTTGTTACCAGTACATAAAATTTCTTGTACCTTGTATCTGTTCTTGTGATTTGTAATTATTTGTTCATAAAATTTCTTGTACCATAATGTTAAAAACTAAATGCTAAAATTCCTTTATAATGCCAAAAAAAGTACCTACATATAAACAAATAAAAATTTGAATTAAAAAAATTAAAATGAAATATTTTTTTCCCCTGAAGTCTGGGTCAAAAACGTGGGTGTGCATTATACCCAGCAAAATATGGTAATCTCAAAATCAAAATCTAAGCAGGATTTTCTCCCTCTAGAAACAGACAAGCTGGTTCCAAAGTGCTTTTGGAAAAGCAAGAATCTAGAACAGTTAGAGCACAAAGCTGAAGGGCTCGCCGATAGCTTAGAGAGCCAGCCATTCCCACCTGTGGAGCTGCTGGGATGGAACCGAGTGCAGAGACAGACCAGCAGGTGGACTGTGACAGAGGTGATTCACTGAAGACTTTGGGGGGTTGGGGGGGGGTTGGTCAAAACATTTGTATTGCAGTAGAGATCACACAAATACATGTTCATAAAAAGTCACAACCACATACTAAGGAGAGTGGAGTCTACTTTACATACATCACTTTTGCTACATCGCATACGTGGGCATTTGACCAGGAAAGGCCCTTCGGTAATGGCAAAAATCAAAGAGACAAAGGTCTTCGAAGTTTTCGGGCCTGCCACAAGGGCACTTGGAGCTTTCCACCGGGAAGAAAAAGGACACTTCCTGCACGGAACAAACATGCTGATCCCCTCCCGGGTGGTGCTTACCTTCTCCTCTGCCAGGTGTAGCAGCTGTTTCTTGGCCTTCTCTACATCCGAGGCAGGACCCCTGATGACAACAGTGTCACTTCCAGAACCTTCCACAGGGAAGTGAATGTGGACACCCCCACACTCCTCCATGATGGAGCGGATCAGGCGGCCCTTGGCGCCAATGAGGGAGTTGTGCAGCTTTGCTGGGATCGAGACCTCCACCTCGGCTATGTTGGCCTGGAAGCACACACGCACGAGGACATTTTGGGTGACAAGTAAGGGCTAGAGAAGGGTTAAGCCACAGCCTGTGACATGTTCAACATAGGAGCACACGCCTGCTGAAGAGGGGCCTGTGACATGCGGGCGTGCATGTGTGAGGGCCACATACACTGCGTACAAAGGGAGCCACGGTATCAGACGTAAAACAGCACTTTGCCCATCAGCCCTTCTCTGCTGCGACCAAGATGCATACGGGTCAAGCTTTCTTGTTAAAGCCCCATAAGCAGAGACTCTGCCTCCAGAGACTGGATTTTCCTCCCACATGAAACAATGGTGTTCAAGATATGGGGGACAGGAAGCAAGCAAGGTGAGCCTCTGACTGTCCTCTGGTTGAGCTCGTGTGTCAAAGCCCAAGAAAGAGCGCGTGGAGAGAGGCTCCCATGCGGACACACGGAGGGCGACTGCCTGGGCCAGGGCGAGAACCACCCGGAGGAGTAGGCTCACGGGACCCACAGCTCCGTCAGCCGTCCCACCTGGGGCCCTGGCCACAGTTCTCGGAGGCTCTCAGGGCACAGAGGGAAATATGGGCCCTGGACTAACAAGCACCACCATACTCACACCGAACAAGCCTTAAACGCAAGTCCAAAAAGGAGCCAACTGTAGTGAAGTAACTTCAAGTACAAAGACATTTACAGGAAGACAAAACTACCCAAGTAAACTTCATAACGTCTGGTCTAATGAAAAAAAATACCGGACGTGCAAATGGACAGGAAAAAGCAGCCCACACTAGGATAAAACGATAGAAAACCACCAGGAATGACACAGAAGTCAGAAACATCAGGCCACGGACACAAACAGGTATTTTCACTAATACTGCGTATGAGCAAGAAGCCAAAGGAAAAGATTGAACACGTCAAGTATAAAAACAGCAAATTCAAATTGAACTTCTAGAGGCAAAAACAGTATCTGAAATGAAAAATATACTATATGGGATTACAGGCAGATTAGACATTGCAGAAAATTAATGAATTAAAAGAAACTCATGGAGGAAAAAATACCCCCCCAACCCCAGCATAAACAGTGTCAGTGAATGGTGGGACAATTTCAGGCTGCCTGATGCTCAGTAATCGGAGTCCCTGAAGGGGAGGACAGAAAAAACTGTTACGAAATAATGACCCAAACTTTTCCAAATATGATGACAACTCTAAACTCACATATCCAAGAATTTCAATATAAACTTCAAGTAAAGAAACATAGGAACATTTGTGACAACATGGATGGATCTTGAGAGAGTAATGCTGAGCGAAACAAGTCAGACAGAAAAAGCAGAGAACCATGTGATTTCACTGATATGTGGTATATAAACCTAAAACAACAAAAGAACAAGACAAACAAATGAGAAACAGAAACTCATAGACACAGATAATAGTTTAGTGGTTGCCAGAGGGTAAGGGGGGTGGGGGGTGGGAGATGAAAAAAAATATATATTAAAAAAAAAAAAAAAAAAAAAAGAAACATAAAGAAAACCTAGTCCGTGTGGACGAGCAAAGCTAAGGGTAACACCAGCTGTCTCGCCAGCAACAACCCAAAGCACCGAAAGGAAAAGCACCAGTCTGAGCACGTGGAGCCACAGGAATCTCAGGCTGGCGGGGATGCAAACTGGTGAGCCACTTGGGAAGACAGTCGGGTGGTTTCTTACAAAATTAAACATACTCTCACCCAAAGCTCTAAAACAAAGTGAAAGAAGCCAATCTGAAAAGGCTACACACCAAGATTCCAACTCCTTGACATTTTGGAAAAGGCTAACACTATAGAGACACTAAAAAGATCAGCGGTTAGGGAGGGGTGAGAAGGGACGAACAGGGAGAGTACAGGAGATACGTATACATGGGTAAATATGTAAGAGTTTTTTATTACTTAAATCTCCTTAAACAATAACTGGGTGTTTAAACAAAAAGGCTGTTGATACACTTGGGGTTTATAGCACGTGCAAGTAAACGGCATGATGACAGAGCACAGAGGCTGGGGCGCAGGGGAACGAAAGGAATGAAACTACAGCGCTGGCACAGCCACTTGCAGGGAGGCTCTAAGCTGAAGACGCACACTAAAAACCCAAAGCAACCACTACAACAAAACAGCTGTATCTGATAAGCCAAAAAAAAGATCTAAAAGGAATGAAGTATTTAATCCAAAAGAAGACAGAAAAAGGGGACAAAGTACATGGGACAAAAAGAAAACCAAGAGTGAGACGTAGATTTAAACCCACTGTACAATATAATCACAGTAAAGTGACCCGGGGCTGGGTAGGGGGATGGGGCGTTGTTGTTGTTTAACGGGTACAGTTTGGGAAGATGAACAAGTTCTGGAAATTAATGGTGGCGATGGCCGTACGTGAATGTACTTAACACCACTGAACTGTCCCCTTAAAATGGTTAAGATGGTGCACTTTATATTTTACCAAATTTAAAAATGAAAACATCAATCACATTAGATGTAATTACACTGAGTGTATGTGATAATACATGTAATAACGTAAGCATATAATCACCAATGTAATTAAATGCAAACACCTCAATTTAACAAGCAGAAGTTGTCAGATTGAAGAGAAAGCAAGCTGCCTAAAAGAAACCCACTTAAATATAAAAGTAGATTTCAGAGCAAAAAATACTACCGGGGTAAAAGGAGGTCATCTTACAAGGACACAAATTACATATATTAAGAATGACAGAGGTGACACTACAGATAGTAAAAAGACAATATGGGAATATTATGAAAAGCTTTATGCCAATAAATTTGACAACATACATAAAATAGGAACCTCTTAAAAGGTACAAACTACCAAAGTCTGCACAAAAGGGGGCATGATCTACTCATGTAGTGAAATATAACCCAGCAATAAAAAAAAAGTGTATTAACCACTGCGCTGTACACCTGAAACTAATAAAATAATATTGAATGTCAACTCTAATTAAAAAATATATATATTCATGGATGTAAAGTACAGCATAGGAAACAGTCAATGGTATTATAATAACTATGTATGGTGCCAGAGGGGTAGTAGACTTGGGGGGTTATCACTTTGTGAGGGCTCTAAATGTCCAATTGTTATGTTAACTGTACACCTAAAATTAATTTAAAAATCCATCTTAAAGAAAAAAGTATAAAAAAACTAAGCGCAGATACAGAGAACAAACTGGTGGTTGCCGGGAGTGGGGGGTGGGCGAAATGAGTGAAGGGGGTCAAAAGGTACAAACTTCCAGTTAAAACGTTAAGTCCTGGGGATGCAAATGTTCTATATATACATACCACACGGTGACCGGACTACAGTCAATGATACTGGATTGCATATTTGAAAGTTGCAAAGAGAGGTACATGAAACATTCTTATCCCAAGAAAAAAAAAGCTGTACTGTGTGGCATGACTTAATTAGTCTCATCATGGTGATCATGTCACAAGATACACAAATATCAAATCATAACACTGAACACTTGAAACTTATGTAACGTATGTCAATTGTGTTTCAATTAAAGAATGAAGTATTGATACACGATAACATGGATGAATCTCAAAGTAATTATACAAAGTAAGAGCAGCTTGACCCAAGACAGTGGAAACCATTTTCATAACAATGTAGAAAATCCAAACTGAGCTCCTGTGGCAAAGCAGGTAAGGGTCTGGGGGGACGTGGGGAGTGGGGGGAGAGGAGTGAGGCAGGTGTTAAAAGGACACAAGTCCATTTTCTCGATCGCGGAGGTGATCCCATGGACGTATACAACTGCACACTTTAAACATGTGCAGTTTCTCACACATTCATTTTTCAAAAACTGGGGAAAAAAATGTTGTAAGACCTTCAGGGTGCAATGATCTCCGAGTGCCTGAGTCAATGCTTCTGCTCAGGACTGTTGCTAAGCACCTGTGGGCCAGCGGCGGGAAGTCGGTGGCAGGGAGTGCTGGGCCCACAGGCCTGAACCCCAAGCTACAACTCTGGGGGCTGGAGAGACACGACAATAGGGCCCACAGTGCGTGCCTTGCCCCACAGCCCCGCTTCCTTACCAGGTCTTTCTGGATGGACAGGATGCGACTCCGGGCAGCCTCACAGTTGGCTCGCTTGCCTGTGATGATGATGGTCTCTGAATTGCTGTTCTCTGCTGGAAGGTCAATCTTGGTGTTGCTTTCTTCCCGGATCTACGAGGAGAGGGGCAACCGTGAGGAGCTGACTACCAGGTTTGACCCTTGCAATCTGCAGCAGGAAAGGCGCAGGGCTGGGGGGGCGGGGGGAGCAGGGCAAGAAGAGCCAGGACCCAGGGGACAAGCTGGCCGGTCACCTTTTTAATGTTTGCGCCTCCTTTACCAATGATGTTCTTGTGAAACTGTTTGAAGATCGGAACAGAGATCGAGTAGCTATTTTCCACCTTAAAAACAAGAGATGCACAATGAGCATGCATGCCAGAGCAGGAGGTGCCCTCCCAGCCCCGAGGGCAGCACGGAACCATGGGGCCCTGCTCTGAAACAGACTTCCATCCTGTCTGACCTTCGGAGGTGTGCCACGAGGACGGGTGAGACAACTATCCAACAACTGACCAACCTGGCACGTCACAGGCGGACGGGTGCAAAGTCCCCTTTTATAAAAAGCGGCATGCCGCAGAAGCTGCGATCTGTTAGTGCATGCCCCATAATCCAGACGCCATCAAGTCTGGCCAGGGGACCTCAACCAATGCGCCGGGTTAAGATGGAGTCCCTGCCACACTCAAGACGAGAGCTGGCTGGGGACTGACGGGCCAGGACTCCAGGCTTCTGAGAAGTGAGCTCAGAACACCCCCAGATGCTGCTCCTGTCAGGACCCTTGTGTTCCAGGGCACACAGACGAGCCCAGCGCTGGGAAGCCCTCCCTGCCCCCCATCTCCAGTGGCCACAGGCTACGTGTGAGCCGTGTAAGGAGGTGTAGAGAACACAGGCCACCTGCCGCCTGCCCTTTCCAGGTTTGAGATGACACATCAGTCAACAGCCCCTCACACTACTTGTGCCAGTCTCCCTGGACTGGATGGACAGCTTCTCTAGGTACCTGAAGACCCCTCAAAGAAACAAAGTGATGTGGCATGGGAAAAAGAGGGTCTCCCCACGGCAATGCCATAGAACACTCAAGTCATGACAACTTCTGCCATCTAAACATTGGGTTGAGAGATGGTGTCACTACTGTGTCCCAAGCCCGGGACGGCAGACCCATCCAGCACCCAAGCGTGCACCCCGAAGCAGGTGTTCTGGTGGCACCCCTCGACCGCCCAACACTGTCACCCAACAAAGAATGGAAAATGTCCCCTACCAAATCTGCCACCATCTTCTGCATGTACTTTGTGCATTTTTCCACCTCATTCTTGGGCCCTCTGAGTTGGACAATATCACTTTTTTGTGCTGGGTCTGGGAAGTTGATGATAACCTAAAATAAACCATCAGGAGACCAAGTTCGATGACTGGTACGAAGCCCAATATGGAACACTGCTCAGTGCCAGGCCAATGCCTCCCAGGGGCTAGGGACACCGGGGCCGTCACCTCGGGGAACTTGTCGCGAATCTCCCGGATGCGCTCGCCCTTCTGCCCGATGATTGTGCGGTGGAACCTCTGCTCGATGATGAGGTCCCTGGTGCGCTCATTCTCCTGAAATAGTGACGTGGGGGACGTCATCACTCGCAAGGTGGGTGACGCCCCACACAGCAGTTCGGGTCTCTGGCCAGAGGACACCTGCTCTGTCCCACAACCACCACACCGCACATCACACTGGGCACAGGTCACTCTCCTGAACAGGATCCAAGGACACAACTGAGGAGGGCCCTCCAACCAAAGTGCTACCACAGTAGACAGTCACCAAAGCAGGTCACTTAGTGGCTGTTTTAATTACAACTAGATGCTGAGGCCGGCGCTGTGCAGAGCGGGAGTGACCCTCCTGAACACGAGGAGGCCTGGACGATTCCTCTCCCTGGGAGGGTGACTAAGAAAACGGCTCAGCACAGGGCACGGAACACACGGTGTCCAATGTCCCCAGAGGCCCATTAAATGTCAGAGGAACACAAAGGACCAAGCAGAGGTGGAGCGCAGGGAGACAAGCCGCCAACCAACCAAACACATTAGAGAATTCTGGGAAATTTCTGGATCGGACTGACATCACAGAGAAACAAGGGTTCAGGAATTTAGCAACAAAAGCCTCCAGAGCAAGGGACCCTAGACGGTCAGGATGAAACTGGCTGACGAAGGGCAGAACCCATGGCACTCGGCTGACAGAGGGCAGTGCTGTGCCCTGGGTCTGACATGTCGCCCCTGGAACAGTACTGGGGCGAGAGTGAAGGGACTGTCTGGGGTGAAGGACAGCAGACCCCAGGGCTTGTGCTGCGCCACCCTGGGCTTTCCTAAGTGTGCACTCCTGCAGTACAGGGCTCACGCGTGGGGGTTCAGGGGCACTGACGTGTGGCTGAGTCATGGGCAGCCCAGCCCAGGGCAGCTCAGCAGGGCAGTGTGGGGAGTAGGGCCCAAGGCCCACTGCTCAGCCCCTCGCGCATCTGCACGTAATTGCCCGGCAGTGACTGTCCCCCTTGGGCACACAGGAGCATCGCTTGGTGCCTTCCCAGTCCCCGGGTGAGTGCTCCGGCCTCAGGGACTCCAGGCTTTGGCCAGGGCTACGTGCCCTGCCACAGCCTGAGCACCCTGCTACACTAGCACAGCCACGTGCCCAGCGGAGACCTGGTGACTGCCAGCCACAGGAGAGCGCAGGCCAGGAAGGCCGCTGTGCAGAGGCACCCGGCCGTGGGCCTACCATGCGCGAGGCGAGCTCCAGCAGCTCCCGCTTGGCCTGCTGCACGCCCTGCGGGTCCCCCTCAATGCGGATCAGGTTGCTCTTCTCGCTGTCGGGAGGGATACGCACCGACACCTTGTACTGGTCTTTGATCCTGTTGACTTTGGAACAAAGAGACACGGTTCATATGCAGACTTGACTCCACTCCACCAGTGACACTGGGGCAGAGCCCCCAAGGAACCTAATCGCCACCCAGCAAGCAGAAAGGACACGGAGGGCCCCAAAGCAACTGTCTATTCTCTAACATGAGGCAGGTCCGCTCCCCACTGGACAGACCACGCAGCACCGCACGGAACCTGAGGGCTCGCTACTCCGGAGAACGGCTGGCACTCAAGACCCGAGCAGGTCCTCGAATAATGTTTTCTTCAACATCCTTCCTTGTAATGTTTACGAGGAAAAAAATTCCCGGCCGGGCCACTATCTGTGTGGAGTCGCACGTTCTCCCCATGTCTGCCTGCGTGAGTTTCCTCGGGGACTCAGGGCTTCTCCCACGTCCCTGAGATGTCATGCTGGGTTAAATGGGGAATCGATGTTGTCCCCGTGTGAGTGGGTGTGAGTGGCCCTGAGCTGCCGGGAGAGGCTTGGGGCCCCCGGGGCCCTAACTGGAGTAAATGGCTTGGAAGAGAATTACCTTGTTCCTATTCGTCTTTCTTAAATGTACGTAGAGCTCACACTTATGTCAATGTTTAACATTAGAAGTGTTTTGGGTCTTTATTTAGAGGCTGGGTGATGTTTCTGTGACTGGAAATATGCTGTAGGGACTTAGCTCACGTTCCTATCATCGGCCTCTGGTCAAACTGGTTTCGTTAACGTCATTTCCAGTAGAGCCACAGTTTCCAGGAACCTATTGATGACGGTGAGTGACGACTCACTGTATTGAAAAGATCTCAGGTATTTCTAACGTGAAGACAAGTTTGGGAACCACAGAACAAAAAAATTACTCTCTCGCTAAATAAATAAAAAAGCATTAAAAACCCTTAGAAATCAGAAGACCCCACATTGACTGAAGAGACAAGTGCTCTGTCGACCACCTGAGAGCCCCAGGGAGGCCATGCTGCCACCCAAACAGATGCCATCATCAGCTCAGATCCAAACTGAGCACTTCAGTGTCTGAAAAAAAAAGTGGGGCTGAAAACCCTCCTGCAGTCACCTTCTCTGGACAGAACCCAGAGCCCGTGGTCAGACCCAGGCCCGCACACCCTGGAGAAGACTTATCCCCAGAAAGGGATCAGCATTTGGCCCACTGTGTTGTGAGGGAGCCACGCTCCTGAGAGGGTCGCTAAGGAGAGTTCTGAGCGCACAGAGACAGCCAGGAGGGAATGTGCACGGGGACGGAGGTGAGGAGGTGCTGTTCCCGGGGGGCTCGTGTAGGACAATACAAGCCGAGGACAGAAGCTGGGCGTCAGGTTTTAGATTATGACAGAAAACGAGGGTTAGGAACTGAACCAGAAAACAGAACAGATACAGTTCTTGGAACCATGCTAAGTGGGTCCACACTTCCTAGGGCGCAGACACCAGAAACATTAGAACTGCACTTCCTTTTACTTTTCTGTGGAAGGACACACTGCAGTGAACCAGAACAGAAGCGAGTTCACGGTGCGCACAAGTTCAAGCAGCGAGCGCCCACTGCAGCTGCGCTGTAAGTGGGAACCTCGCCCGCTGTTTACAAGGCTCCCAGAACATGAGAATGACAAGTAAAGAGAGTGACAAGCCTATCTACACATGAACAAACACTGGGCTGCACAGGGCAAAACCCGAAGAGGGCGTGCTCACAGAGGTGGGGTCCCTGCAACCTAGGGAAGGACCCAGGGATAGGTATGTTAGCCCTCACTTTCCACCGGAGATAAAACAGGATGGTTATTTTCAGACCGGTAAACACCGTGTGTGAGATGGCCGTGCAGTTCAACCAGGCGAAGGAGCGGGCTTTGGAACCACCGCCGATTCAAACAGAGCTCACACAGCACGTCGCCGATGTCCCACCTGCTGCTCCCAGCCTGACACAGGTAAGTCCCACATGGAACTGACGGAGCCCTCTGCCCAACAGAATCCCTCCCTGCGTTTGACTTGGGCACAAGTCCGGAAATTTCTTAGTCGGTGGGCTCGTGATTGGGGTGCTAGGTAGTGAGCGTTACAGAAGCCTGGGCTGCATCCCCAGCCGGTCGGGCAGAAACGTGAAGGACGAAATCCTGGGTGTGCCTTCACCATGCCCTTCGTGTGTTAGGCAGGGGACTGAGCAGGTTGGTCACGTTCACCTCTGGGCCAAACGGCTCCAGGCCACCATGGCCGGAGGAGAAACGAGGACACCTAGTCAGAATCTGTGACTCTCCTCCCGGCCTAATGTATGGCGCCGGCCCGTCCGTCCCTACCCCGCAGGGCCCACTCACTGTTGGCTCCACTCTTCCCAATGAGGTGCCTGTGGAACTTGTGGTCGATGCTCACCTCCACGTAGTCCATCCGGTGACTCTGCAGGAGCACAGAGGGAGGGGCCCATAGCGCCAGGCACCGCGCCACGGGACGTGCCGCACAGCCAGACACACAGCCAGGACCACAGTCCAGAGGCCGGTAGCTGTCCCCTCTTCTCACCAAACTGTCGGGGACTGCTGCAAGTTCATCCTTCTGGTCCCTTTGAAAGACCCTTCTTCAAAACAAGGTCTCCTCTATCCAAGCCACTCTGGGCCTTTGGCCAGCTTCTAACTGCCTCAGCCCGTCACTCACTGACTGGGCCAACGTTGGTCTCTGTGCCTGCACACGTGAGGTCTCACTGTCCCACCCCACTGGCACGCAAACCCCCAGAGAGGCGGGCCCCTTACCAGGTCTTTCACCATGGCTTCGATATGCTCCTGGGCCACATTTACGTCCTCCGTGGGGCCTTCCAGGGTGATCTTGTCCTCGCCCTCGGTGAACTCGATGTGAACCTACCACAGCAGAGGAGGAAGGGACAGTCAGGACAGAGCGGCAGAGACCTCCGAGCACCCACGGGCGCTTTCCAGGGTGGCGGCCGGTCCCCAGGTGCTTCACATCGGTGCACATCCACAGACACCGTGAAAAGTTGGAAATGGGGGCTGGGCGACCACCCTTATTTTGATACTACATATCGTGGTCTAAACATCTCTGCCAAAATGGGAACTGCCAAGCCCTTCACACTGCACTGGCGACCAAAACCACCACCTCGAAGCACATCAATACCTCCTGTTTCCCTGTATCTTTCTCACGCTTACATGCCCACTCCTATTTGGCTGCACAAAGAATGAGACAGGTAACAGGGGTGCAATTTTCACCCAAGTGTAGCTGCCCAAAGGTGGTCCACAGAGTTTATACCACACCAGGAAAAGCAGTAACGCTTGAGAGGGCAATAACAGGGACTGGCCCCAGGAACCAGTCCCATCTGTGTGAATCAGGACTTTGAACTTAGATGAGTCAAGTGACCAAAGAGTACATGGGAAGTGAATTCCAAACAGAACAGAAATACAAGACGACGGACGTGTCCTCTGGCTTCTTACCCTGTTCACGTTTCCTGGGATCTACTGTCCCCTTTGCAGAACTAAGACAACCTCAAGGACACGTGGTCAGGAAGACACTCCACACAATTTGTATATAAGTTCCCAGGTGTAACCCCTAGGAAGTTAGGATGCCATAGCAGTGGAATGACATGGGCCTTACGACAGTCATCAAACCTGGCAGTACACGTTCCCACTAGTGAAAAGGACCAAAAGAATGACAAATATTTTTTAAACACTTCCTCTGATTTTTGAAAAATGTCCAGCCTTCAAAGACACCCAGCAGGATAAACAGCAACCACAAACAAAGGTCAGAAATAGGATGACAGAAACGAGGCTGGCGACCATCCGTGCCCACTCACCTTTGGCATCTGCTGTGTGATTCTGGCCAGGTTCTGCCCTTTCTTGCCAATGATGAAACGGTGAAGCCAGGAGGGAGCGCAGACGGAGGAGACTGTGAAACTGTTGGCCTAGGAGAGCAGGAAGCACCCGGTAGGTTTGCAGGGCCCAGGCCATGTGGGCACCAGGTGCTCACATGGGTGCAGAAGCAGGGGAGCGCCTCCCGGACACGGCCCCGATGCACTGTGGGAGGTAGTACCTTGGCGTAGACTTCGGTCAGCGCCTGCCCCAATTTTTCTGGCTCGCCGCGAAGTATCACGGTCTCTGAGGCGCTGTCAGAGGGCGGGATCTCCACAGAAACGCCAGTTCTCTCCAGGATCTCCTGCAGGGAGTTGCCCTTGGGCCCAATGACATACTTGTGCTGGGACTTCTTCACCTCCACGGCGATGGTTGTGGTCTTCTTTTTCTGATAAAACCAAGATAGGGTGTCAGGGGGACGGGCACAGGAGGGGCAGTGGGCACAGAACGCTGCCACTGAAAGGACAGGCCCAGACGACAGCTGTGGAGCCCCCGGAAGGGAAGACGATGACCAGCCAATCCCCGGGAACTACTCATCAAGGGCTGGGTTTGCAAAGAATTACCTGAGAACTTAAGTCATGCCAGACTGATAACTGAGAGTTGGAAGAGCTGAAAATACCAAGTCCTTTCCCCAAAGTAAAGAACCAGTTTCGGACCTGCGAGTCCCCAACTCGAGCTAACAGCTTACTCATGACATGATTAGTCAGTTCTGCGTGGTGCATCCAGCCCCGCGGCAGCCCCAGTCCAGGGCGGGGAGGGAGAGGGGCCGACGGTGCAGACAGCCTCTAGCACAGAGCTCAGCCCGCTGCCAGAGCTAAAAGGCCAGGGGGCACGGCTGGGCCCCAACCCTTCTCGGCTCCTGCCCATGGGGCCCCCTCCCAACACTACCTTTTCCTCATAAATCTTCTTGACTCGAGCCACGGCCTGAGCCAGCTGCTCCTTCTCTCCTGTGAACACGATTTCCGTCCGGTTGACGCTGGGCGGCGGGATGTTGATGCGCGTGCCGGTCTCCTGCATGATCTCACCGACCAGCCGATTGTAGGGCCCGGCGATAAAGGGGTGGAACGCCTTATCCACCTCTAGCCTCTCCACGGCACGCCTGTCCTGCTCGGCCGAGATGAGCAGGACCTCGTGGCGTGCCTTCTCGATGCCCTCTCTGGTGCCCGTGATCCTGATGTGGTTGCTTGCGTCCTCCGGGCGTGGGATCTGGATTTTGGTTGCCGTTTTTAGCTCCAAGTCCTGCAGCTTCTCTCCATTTTTGCCGATAACAAAGCGGTGGTGCTCCTTGGGGATGGCAACAGTGGCTGAGGCCTATAGCAGCAGGAGTAGCCAAGGGAACAAAACATCACTGGTTCCGGAAAAGCCTATTTCCCCCATGACATCTCTGGCTAGAAGGCCACTCTCACCTGCTTGTGCTGAGCCAGCCCCCACCTGTTCTTTGAACACACAGGGGACGGAAGCCCGCCCTGACCCCCAGCTGTATTCCCATGGCCCACATCACACCTGCAGCTATCGTAATTACTTAGGGGTAGGAATTCTTGGTTCACCATCTTCTCAGCCCAGCTACCAGCCATCACGAGGACAGGTATCCATCTGTCTTGTTTTGCACGTCAATGATTTGGGACACGAAAGGAAAGGACATACTGACCAACCAGGTTAAGATTTGTTTCTGGAATACTTGGCTGTTTTCTTCAGACGTAAGCCTTATGTCTAGTAATAAACTCTCCTTCCTATCTCTTTTACAACCTAAGTTAACTTATCTGAGTAAAGAACATGGAAATAAATCCAACCCTTCATCCCATGGGTTAAACTGCCAGAAATCAAGCAAATTTCTGAGCTCACAGGGAAACTGGGGAGGAAGACTGAGGCTTCGTCTTCCTAACTCTGTAGAGAAAACAGCCGCCAACTAAGAAGACTTATTAAAAAAAAAGAAAAAAGGGGTTAAGGTTCCCACCAGTGGCATAGCAGATAGTCACACATAAGCCAGCTTCCCTTCCTCCCCAAGCGATACAATTTTATAGCGATACAATTTTTACTACGTTTCTATTCAACATTCCCAATAGAAACGTTACACTGTATCACAGAGGTAATAAAATAGGTCCCTTCTCACTTCCCAACTAGCACAGAAAGGAAGACGACTGGCATTATGATCAAACAGGGTTTATTCCAAAATTGGTTCAATATTAGGAAATCCATTTATATAATTCATATTATTAGACCTATGAAGAAAAAAAATCAAATGATCATCTCTACAAAATTTAAATCCATTCATAACAATCTGCAAGAAAATAGAAATCAATGGATACAAGCTGACCCTTGAGCAACACCAGTTTGAACTGCACGGGACCACTTACATGCGGATCTTTACTGTATTTTGAACATGACAAATGTACACCTCAGCCCCAAAGCTGTTGTTAACTTCCGGGAAAGTGCTCACTGCAGCCGTGCACTGCCCACAACACGACCCCTCGTCCCCTAGAGTATTTCCCCACCACAGGAGATGAGAAAGCGAAACAGACACGTAGGCTGGACGGGAAGAGGCACGTGACTGCACACTGGGAACCCTGGGGAGCCCCTGCTTTATCAAATCTTTACTGTCTATAACAGGGAGGAAAATTAGAATCCAGAAGTCAACAGCTTCAACTCAGCTAAAAACAACGGGTTAGAACGCATAAGGAGAAGACTGCCCATTTCCAATAGGCAAAAGAAAGAGAGAGAGACAAAGGAGCTGGGCATAAAACTATCAAGAAGCAGAATATGTGCATCAGAAATCAAAAAACACCCCTTAGATCTAATGCAATTCTGAGCAAAAAGTTGGTTAAAAGTGTGCGTGGTAAAACAACAACAGTACAGGAGGGATGGTGATAACTGTGCCAGATGTTAAAATATAAAACATTACCACTGAAACAGGAGAATACTTATTAGTACACAGAGAGACCACAGGTCAGAAGGGAAAACCCAGGAACAGTTAATGTGAAAATGTAGGATTTGATTGATGACTGGATAGCCACATGGAAAAGGATGAAACTGGATCTGAACCTCGCACAATTCATGATAAATTTCACAGAGATCAGGAACCCTTACAAGCACCAGAGAAAATACAAACAAACTTTCTTACAACCCAGAAGTGAAAAAGACTTTCCCAACAATGACTCAGAATAACAAAATGTTTAATAAATTTGACTGCATGGAAATAAAGCCTTGGTCTTCCTCTCTGGTTTCCTTGTGAACTCGGGAATTTGTTTGATTTCTGGCAGTTTAACTCATGGGATGAAGGGTTTGGATTTATTTCCATTTTCTTAACTGGTTGTAAAAGAGACAGACAGGAGAGCTTGTTACTAGGTGTAGGGCTGTCTTCACAAAGAACACATCACGATCTAAACCAAATGGTAGTGTGGGAAACATTATTTGTAACTGGCATGACTGATGAAGGGTGTTTAAGAGCCCTAACACACTGAGCAAGACGGACAACTTGAAGTTGACAAAGAAAGGCCAAAGAACAGACAGTGCACAGAGAAGATGCAACCGGCCCTCAGACACTGAAAAGATGCTCCATCTTGCTCATCAGAAAAACGCAATTAGAAGAACACTCAGCTACCTTTCAGAGTGACAAACACTCAAGCACTGGCTGGGCTTGGCAAGGCCGGGAGGAAGCGATGCAGTGGAGGGCTCGGCCCCAAGGCAGGTACCTGGCTGTTACGGCTAAGTCACAGCTGCTGTTTCCCTCTGACCCAGCCATCTCACTCTAGGAAACGGATCCCGAGATACACTGGGCAAAACAGGACAGCACACGCACTAATTCCTAAGAGCCAAAGTCCGGAAGCCACGCAAAAGTCATCGACAGGAATGCCTGAATAAATTACATCACACCCACAGAGCACCACGCAGCTGTGGAAAGAAGCCAGGAGAGCCACTAGGTGCCGACAGCGGACACCTCCAGAGAATACACAGGAAAAACAAGGTGCAGAACAAGAGTTTATAGCAAGCTATCTACCTTTCGCTTCAATTCTCAAATTATGGACGGATACACCAAAGACTAAGAATGCCACCGAGCAGAGTGGCTGGGAGCAGGGTGAAGAAGCCGTCTCGGGAGGCACCTGCTTATGAAGCTCTGCCTCTGCAGTCATGGAGTGTTTTTGTAACTTTTGAAAACTGAAGAGAAACTACAGCGAATGAACCTAACCATAAATCAAGATAATAGCATAACCTGAATAGAAAGAAGAATGACTTCAAGTGATTGTAAACCTCACAGTCTTTCACCATCAGAAGGACCAGTTTGAACTCATGCAACTTCCTCCTAAAAACGTTCAAATTCTTCGACAAACAGCTAACTTTGGGTGTGTGGAAAGAAATGGGTAAGGTCTGTCCACACACCCGCGTTAGGAATCAGGAAGTGACTGGAGATGAATGGTCCCGTCAGAAAGCTGCCAGGAGCCAACCTGAAGGGGTTCCAACCCCTGGCCAAAGACGAGACAATGTCAGTATAAAGAATAACTAACAACCACATCGAAAGTTCATAATGACGCTAACAAGATTCACGGATCACCAGCGAAAAAGTGAGAGCATTAATTTAGTGTCACACTTAGGGGGAGGGGGAGGACCAGTGACTTACTGTTCACTTCCCACTTGAAGCACTGAGGAGAGAAGGTCTTCCCAAGAACACCAACTGACGTGGGACGGCACGGTCAGAAACCACCGTGTCCAGCCTGACGCAGCCAGGTGGTCACCCGAGACGTCCAGTGAACTACTGAGCAAAGACCGAGCGGGAACTTCCTAGCGGATACCCTGGACTGAAGACCTCAGTCTACTGGTCAACCCTGGGATCAAGGCCAAGTGCACAGCCCCACCCACAGGCTTTCTTGCCAAACAAACAAGCTGAATGTGAAAGGAACCAAGCCCTGACATCTAACTGCCAGCTTACAGGACATAGTGATGGACAGCGAACAACCAGACACCTGCTTGCCCCCAAACATTACTGAGAAAGGAGGGGACGGGCCACTGCTGAGGAACGAGAGGAGGCGAGTATTGGCAGACATGCACGCAGGGGGCAGGCCTCGTGTGGACACTGACTTGGACACACCGTGTTGGACGGACATCTCTGAGATAACGAGGGGTGCCCATGCAGAGACTGGGTTGAATACAGATGTACTCTGAATTACAATGAGTTTTAGTGAGTGAGTGAAGAGCGTAGAGGGATATAAACAGATAACTCAGAGGCACCGCACTGAATTACTCACAGGTGAATATACTTCTGGGGGAGGCCGGAGAATGAAATGGTCAGTCACCAACGCTTTCGAAGTGACCCCTCCCCGACCCAGTGCTCAATCACAAAAGACTCAAACTGAAGTGCGAGAGCCCACTACATACCCGCCACTACGGGAAGCAATTGAGACCCAGCATTTTCCACTTCCTACACTTACTGACCTAACCCTGGAGCTAGCAGGGCTGAGGGACTGGCCCAAGGCCCCACGTGGTTGAGAGGTGGGGAGATGAGAGAGCACTGGCAGTGCTCTCCGCCCTGCTAGCCCCTGGCCCCTCTTGCATCAGACCCCCATTTCTTAAAGCTGTATCTGTCATATGACATTTTCCTAAGCTTCTCTACAGAGAACCTTGGTCTTTAAAAGATTCCTCTCTGGGAGGAACGGCCCGTAGGTCTCCTCAGGTGTTCCAATGATCCCCACGTTAGGCCCAGCACCGGTACCAGGCTGCTGAGGTCTATGCAGAGCTTTAAAACCACCAAATCTGAACTGTAACCTTCAAGTTCAGGGCCTGACCCTGTGCGGTTGCCAACATGCACTCAACGACTCCTGTACCTTGCACTTGCCACTGAAGACCTACACCTGTGTCCTTACTAGGCCACCTAGTTTCTTCCAAGTGACTCACTCCAGGACAGCTTTTAATTTCCGTTCGTTCACACAAACGGCACAAGCAGTTGGCGTCCCACTCCAGCACTCGTGGGCAGTTTCTCACTGGAAATGCCAGGAGGCCCCAAACCTTGCTGCTCTGCCTCTGAACTATGCACCTGCCCCACTGGTGGGGTCTGAGGACATCGGAGCCATGGGCACGTGTGAGTGCGCCCACCTGGAGGGACAGGCCTGGGAGCACCCACCTGCGTCTGCAGCCTCGCCACAATGTCCTTCCGGGCTTTCATGACGGCGTCCAGCTTCCCAGAGACCATGATGGAGAGGCCCTGGTCTTTGGCAAGAGACAGCTCCAGGTGGGCGCCGGTCCTCTGCATGATCTCCAGGCAGATTTTCGCTTGTTCACCTTCTCCAAACTGGTTCATGTCCTTGTACTTTCTCTCTTCCAGGGGTACATGGAACACCTGCTCAGAAAAGGGCAGAAAAGGAAGGTTCCATGACCAAGAAAGGGAAGAACGTCTGAGTATCCAGGCACCGAAAGACCAAGTCTCTCCGTCCCCTAAGTGCCAGCCCTCTCCACGTGCGGCTCTAAGGCCCAGAGAGCAATGAGGAGGGTTGCAGAAAGGCCTACGGTCTCAGGAGGCCGCCCCAAGTGAAACAGCAAATGGTACCTGATACTAATGAACAGCAAGGGCTGAAGGGAGCAAACGGGGTGGTGAGCGAGGTTGGCCAGAGATGGATGGAAGGGAGGTACAAGGGTGGTCAGGAAGAACCTTCCAGAAGAGTCCAAAACGCAGCTGGCTCTGCTGGGAGGTGAGGAAGAGCCAGAAGACAATGACACAGAGGAAGATGGGGGTGCAGCCCGGGAGGGTGGAAAGGAGTAGCCAGAGCCCTCAGCGGAGCCTGCAGTGAGAAGAGAAGGCAACGAGGGCTTCCAGCAGGACACATTCTGACCGCTGGCCCAGGGGCACCCGAGCTGCTCTGTGGAGAAGAGACTGAGCGCAGAGGCAGGGGCCTGGGCACTAAAGTAGGATGTGGCCCGTTTAACAAGATCAGGAAGCCAGTTCTGTCTCACACACCCACTAGGAAGATGGAAAGATCCAGGACGCAGCTGGTTATGAGTCCCAGGTTTAGGGAAGGGGACCTCTCAGCGCACAGGGGATAGTCAACAACCATGACCCGACCTGAGTTCACAAAGAGAGAAGCGCTGAGCCCGCCAACACCCCAGCTTCAGGTAGCAGACAGGCCAGTGAAGTGAAAAACAAACAAAAACAAAGCCAGGAAAATGGTGTCATGGAAGCCAAAAGGAAAGACTGCTTCCAGGCAGTGGGACAAAAGGCAGAAGAGACAGACAAGTTCTTGCTGCAGTCGGGAGCCAAGGGCAGTTTCTGCGGTTGGAGCAGAGACTAGATTGCAGAGGAGAGAAAATACAAGGGGACCCACTGCTGGCTGTGGGGACACACGGTGAGAGCAGGCAGTTGCAGGGGGGGAAGCTGACTGAATCCCTGGCCCCCTCCCCGCCCCTTCCCCATCACAAAGCACTCTCACGCCTGCGGGCTCAGGACCCTTCCAGCAGATGCCGCAGCGGCCTCCCTGGAGGGACCGGTGAACAAGGAGCGGGGTCTCTACCTGAGTGATGACGGAAGCCTTGATGGGCCGGATCTTGTTACTCCAGGCGCCGGCAGGTTCCTGGGCACTTTCCAAGCAGGCTGCCTTCTCGGGGAGTGGGGGGAAGGCATCCTTGTAGGTGGGAGGGTCACTCTCTTCTTCGGAATTCAAAGTGGCAACTGGATCAGCCAACACAGATTGAGAGGAAGCACACTGCTTTCAGTATCAGATGGAAAAACACTCGGAGGGTTTCAACGTCAACAAGAACACTAACTGCTCGAGTGACAGCTCCCGTCTCCTTCACCATGGAAAGGGCCCAGGTCTCGCATGGGAACCAGGGGCCCAGCTCTGAACCTGATGGCAACCCACACCCCTGTCCTTCGCAAAACCTCCCTTGTGAACAGTCAGCTCAGACACCAGGCGTCCCATTCCCACTAATGGGGTGAGCCCCTTGAAGGCACGCTGTGCTGAGATTTTTAACCCCTCAAAAATCTTCTAATCCTGTATTTAAAAAAAAAAAAGCCAATTCTGACAATGCCTGGCAGAGCCTGCCCTTACTCTTGTAGAACAAAATACTGGTCCCAGTGAGCAGTGCCTGCGAAACTGCCTCTGCCCCGTACAATGTCAAAAAGAACTCCCATGGGCATTTCTGGGTTGGTCGCCGCCACCACCCACAGGGAGCAGCAGGCCTTGTGGAAATCAGGCTCCCACTCACTAACCGCTGCCGGCTTCTGGCCCGCCCTCACCATTCATTTGTCCCCATTAACTCAGCTCCACGGGAGCAGGGCTGTGACTGTTTCATCAGCCCCCATCCCCAGGGCCGGGCACTGCATCTGGCACGGCAAGGCCCAGTAACAGGCACTGTGAACAGACGTGCACAGCGCGGGGCAGGCCCTTCAGAAGCAGACAGGCCCCGTGCGGCTTCAGGCTCACCGCGTGTAGCCACGTGGCTGTGCTACCCAGACACCAGTCAAGGTGAGCGCTGACAAGCAGCTATGCTGTCAGGGCCTCGCATCCGTCCCTCACTTACAAAGGGCCACACAGCGCAGACCCCAGAGCTGCTGGTTCGACTAGAAAGATCCAGCCCTGCAGGCCTCCGAGCCAAAGTGACAGCAGTGTCTAGTCTCCACTGCCCTAGAGATGAGCACCTGAAACGTGGCCAGAGGGACTGACAAACTTGAATTTTAAATTCTAATGACTTTAAACTTAAGAACCGGTATTTGATTCAGTTATAAAAAGCTTAATGTTTGCAACACCTTGAAGTAGAATAATCTACTTTTTCAGCTGACATTTTATAAAATCAAAATACAGATGAAGAATTTTAGATGAAAATCTACCATTCAAATCAAGCTGTCCTGCATTTGTAAATACAGAGGGTGCCAAAAAATATATATATATACATTTTAAGAAAGGAAAAAAGTGTATTAAAATTGTAATACTCAATATATGCTGATAACAAAGGACGAATACAAGTCATGTGCATACATTTATTTGGGCACCCCCGGTTCTGTATATACCAGATCTGAGGGGAATAAAGAACGTGAAAAGGTCTGTTTTCACTCCTACAAAGCTGATGTGACAATGTTTTAGACACACTAGCTCACAGTGTTCCCAGTGGACGGACGGCAGCATTCCCGACCTTGCAGAGTCAGGGCCCAGTCTTTATCCTCCAGGTGGGCTCCTGGCAGTGCTCGGGAGATGCTTCACAGCCCAGCAATTTTGTGAAAACAATCCCATTATTTACCAAGGGTCAAATCCACTGGCTTTCCAGAAAGCTGTCCCCATGTTAAACCCAGATTCACCCATCATTCCTGGCCAATCCCACCCTGTACTGCAGAACAGAGCCAACAGAACAGGCGCGCCCTGGCCCTACCTACCCCACACCGACAGGGTCAACAAGCACATCTGAAAAGGTCAGAAGACTGGACAAGGGCTTGCAGGGAAGGGTGTCATAGGCGTAACGAGAAGAGCATGCAGGGCTGTCACCTTTGATCTGTTGCGGAACCAGCCCACTCCGGTGCTCAGCAAAGCTCTCCTGGGTCAGAACGGCGATGGAGCTCATGGTTGATCCAACACCCACACACAGCCGGGGGAGCCACTGGAGAAAACGAGTCGGAGGGCAGGGGAGGGGTCAGACGTGGCTGGCCGGCTCTCAGCCATTGGCGAGACTGGTAAGCTGAGTTTTAGCCAAGGGTTGAACTCTTTTACTAGCAAATCACATCTTACTTTCCTCACTCACGACCTCTAATGGAAGGTGATTCCCAAAGGCTCAGCAAGTGAAGAAAAGGAGGGTCCTGGGACAACTGTCCCCTCAAAAACCACTCTGTAATTGAGATGGAAGCCCCGGCTGAGGATCAGTTCCAGGCTGCCCAGGGGTCACCGAGACAGTCTGTATTGAACCCCACAGGGCACACAGAGCCCTCCACATGTCTGACCTAGCAACCCAGATCAACATCTGGATGGTTCTCCTAACAGCTATCTCAGTTCTTTTGTTCACCTGTTCACTCATATGCCTCCTGATGCTTATAAAATGTATCACAGGACAGCTGTTGCCCAAAAGCCCATCAAACAGCCGAGACCAGACTTGCACCCAGGGCCCAGGGAGCTGAATAGTCCCACGCTGCTGACAGGGACCGGCTGGGGGGCAGGCAGAGCAGCCATGGTGCTCTGAGGCAACAATGCAGTAGCAAGCAGCAGGGACAGCCCGAGGGGCGGTTCAGTGCCTCGGACACGTGCCGACTGGTGAGTCTTATATCCTGTCTCCTGTTGCCCAGGTGTGGGAGGGGCTTACAGCAGGTGGAACCTGGCACAAGGGCACACACAGTTCCCGTCAGGCAGGAACCAGACCCCACCTGAGTGCCACTGTACTCAGTGGTCTCCGGCTCTCAAAGCCACAGGTCCCTTCTTTGGCAAAGGGGGCTCACGGCTTCCTCCCCCACCCTAGGTGGGCCCTGTGCTACCACAGTGAGGGGTCCCCAGCACACAACTACGTACCAGGTGCCTTGCACCACCTTGGAGAAAGGTATGAGGACCAAGTAACTTAATTAGAAGAGTGAGTTTGTGCATAGTTCTTACAGCTTAGTAAGACCTCTCCAAGCTCAAGAAAACAGCGCTGTTAAAGAGAGGCAAGATCCAAACTCAGATGATCCTGAGCAAACATAATTTACATTCAAGAAAAAAAGATTACAAACAGATGGAAGCCAGATGACACATCTGAAGGGCACACGTGTACCCACTGCGCATGTTGGGGATGGAGCCATAGTAATTCTTTCTGAAGCAGCTGCAGAAACTGAAGGATGACGCGCAATGGAAGCAAGGACACAGGCAGCCCAGGCACAGGACAGACAAACTTACCAGCAAAACGGTCAGTAGCCAGAAGGTCCGTCCTGAGCTCGCCTCTGTCAGCCTGCCAGCTTTCGCTGTGTGGACAGGAAGGGAGAGGAACAAGGAGAACCAGAGAAATTATTTATCGCATTCTACAACCCAGATCCTTTCACCTCCCCAATACGTAGGCCATTTGCTTGGGGGGGGAAGCTCTGCTCTTAGGCCCTTCCCTTCATACGAAACACATTACAGTAAAACCTGAACCATCTAGACCTTTTCGAGGGCAACCTTCCAGGGACGCTGAGGGAGCGACCCCTTCAGGGCCCAAACTCAGCATTCTAACCATTTTGCAGTAAATCCTTGCGAACTCGAGGGCTCGTGCTCCTGCGCGGCTAAGCAATTTCTCCTGCACTGCTCTGAGACTGACTGCTGAGCCAGAAGGAACAGGTTCTGTGACACTGTGCCAGGACGTGGGACTGATGCCATCCTTGGTGGCTCCTGAGCTTTTAGGGTGACTGAGGGCTCGGCTCGGCTGTGAAGTCCCATGGTCCCTTCTAGTCCAGCGGGCATTAGAAACCAGGCAGTAAAACAGCAGGGTTGGAAGGAAGCTTCCAGGGCCACCTGGGAAGACCAAGAACCCCTCTGTGAAGAGGGTTTGGGTCAGCTTGCCTCGGGGACTTCGGGACAGTGAGGCTGCCATCCCATGCGCTCGGTAAGGTCGACGTCATGACAGGTAAGGCATGGGTCTAAAGTAGGAGTGGACAGTAACAGAACCCCTCCCTACCTGGAGAATGCCAGACCCCCACCCCATTCTCGCCCATAATACGCATGGTTCCGGAGCTACGGGGACAGTTCATGGCAATTGGAGGTGTATCAGACGACTGTAGATTGAAAACAGTCCCATCGTCCCCACTGGGATGTGGACCAGTGGCACTTCAGGAAGAGAGGACATGAGTCACGGGGGGAAAGTACCACAATCCACAGGCAGAGCCTCTTGGGGGCCGTCCCACCAGAGATGTTGATGCACCCTGAGCCCTAAGGGGGAAAGGTGAGGACAAACTGACCGAGACCACTATTTTATTAGGAATCTATCTCCAACAAATTCTAATCTGCAAAATGTAAAGATTACAGCGAGGAAGAAAGAAAACCTTCCCATGTAACCCCAGTGTCCCAGCAGCACCTCTGTGCAGCGAGCGGGGCTGACAGGCGCAAAGGGGGCATCCTGCTTGGATTCCCAGTGTGCGGCCAGTCCACACTTAGCCAGGCTAGAAGCAACATAGTGTTCTAGGTCCGCACACGGCCAGTGAAGCCAGGTGCTCACACGCTCTTGCCGGCTGACCTTCCACCTGACCAGCCTCCTGCTCCAAGTGGCACCAGGCGGCAACACCACTCTTTAGAATCCACTGACACCCACCCCCTAATGAGCCAGCTTCACCCACATGACCACAACCACGCCCACACCCTGTTCTCCGTGCTCCCACTGACCAGTCCTGCTTTCCTGGACAAGAAAGTTCAGTGCCCAGTGACAGGCACACCACAGGCCTGTTGAAGTATAGTCACCATCCACGTCCGCTCAGGCCAAAGATCTGTGCCAAGCCAATCCCCACCCCGCACTTGGTGTCACACACAAGATGGGATGAACTCTGCTGCTGCTCATATGCCATTCAGATGTCAACTCCAGCTAGCCGTCCTATTGAACCCTTGGTTCCAAGCAGCTCAGGGAAGGGGCACCAATGCCCCAAACCTACCGTGTGGGAGGGAGAAGCTGTTGCAGAGCCTCTGACGGCCCCACATGTGCACAGGCCCTCGGGCTTCAAGGACAAACAAAGTGGACCTCCAGAAAACTCCAGACTGGTTTGACAGGATACACTGGGTCTCTCGTCTCCAGATTTCAAATGGCATTTTGAATTTGAAATGTTACGAGTGAACAGATTAAATCGAGCAACAGGTTTAACATCTAAGGTTGTAATATCATCAAATAAGGCTACTGTTTTTCTTATAAACTCCACCAAACCTCATCTTTCAAGAATCCACTTAAAACATGCATCTGGTGAGCCACGTGTAAATGCAGACCTCCGCCCCTCCTCAGGCTCTGCGGCCAGATCTCATAAAAGGCCAGCACAGACCTTTGCCGTCATAGACAACACCCAACAGATTCACTCCTGCCCCACGGAGATCTTTCGATGACCTCTCAACAGTGGCCATGGCTGGGTGGGCTCTCCAGCCTCGCTCTTTCACTTGCTATCCTAAGTTCCCAGGAGACTTTAGGCCTCCTTCTCAGAGGAGAGAGGCCAAACGTGTGCTATCCCAATTCCTCACTTGACGTAATAATGTAGCTCAAATGAGGATTGAAAGGGACCGGAGACATGGCTCTACTGCTGTCTTTGAACACGCGCCACCTCTGTCCGCCGCCGTTAAGCTGTCAGAACAGTCTGCTTTACTTTGTGCCAAAACTTACAACTTCTCTCCCCCTTCTGGCCACAGAGAACAAGTCTGCTGTTTCTTACAAGACCCCTTTAGAAACCTGATGCCCTTTCTCCTTCCTTCAGTTCTTCCCAAGATGGCCCCAGTGCCTTCCATCATTATCCCAACTACTCTCCAACTGTAAGTGTGCAGCAAACAGAAGTAGGAAAGGAGGGCGGAGCGAGGCCAAGACCCTTCTCTCCCAGCTCAGGGCCCCGTCAAGCCCCGACTCCCCATGGGAGACACGTGAAGTCACCGCACATGAGGATTACATCTGAAGCTTGGTCCTAATTGGAGAAGACTTTAAATGAAGAATTGTACTTTTTCTTCTGAAACAACAAAGTATAAGATGATTCCCTTGTGATGTTTTGCCAATTACAAATTCAAAAGAAAAGTCTTTGCAAAGAGGACTCCTGAGTAATAGACCAGAGAGAATTTTCTCTCCCAACTAAGGTGAGCTTCGGAGCTTGTCATGCTCGACAGGCCAGGGTATGGAAAGTACCAAACACTTCCAGCTGAAACCCAGGCCTTCTCCTCTCTTCTTCAAAATTAAACTTACTTTTCTTCCCATGGCAAACCTGCAAGGCAAATTTTTGTCCAAGTACTTCTCAGGACGCACAAACCAAACTTGAGCATGAAAACGTAAAATCCCGATGGGCTGAGAGATCACAAAACTTAAGTCTCAGAAAGGCCATCCGGCCGCAACAGGACTCTCATGAGGAATCCCGAGTGGCGACCAGGAGGAGGGCATGTGTGCGTTTCGCCAAGTTCTGGAAGTCGGCACCATCCTGCAGGAGGAACTTTCGCAGATGCCACCTCAGCACGGCCCTCCCACAGGCCACGAGAGCCCGCGGGCGGGGACAGGCTTAAAGGGGCAGGAGCACGCTCGGCCTCCCTGCCTTTCCTCCAAATTCGGTATTTTTCCGTAATGCTTTTTTCGTGGGGACCCTGGGGCACGTCCCAGGTGCGCTCCGGCCCGAGGAGGGTGGCAGGCCCAGCCCGGACCACGCTGGCGGGCCGGCGGGCGGCAGGTGGAGGTGCGCAGGCCTGCCAGGCCCCTCCCGCCGTCCCTGCGCTCCTCTGCGGGACAGACATCCGTGACTCCCCCTCCGAGCTGGGGGAGGGGCGCTCCTCGTAGGGGGAAGGGGGCAAAGCCTGGCTGCCCACGTCACCGACCTGGGCCCAGGTCGGCCGCTCCTCCCCCCTCGCGGGCACTGGTGGGGGGAGTGCAAAGGGAATGCGACCCTGCGCCCCCACCCTCGCCGTAGCCGGAGGGGCCGGCGCGAGGTCGGCAGGCGCAGGACTTGGGAAAAGTTTCTCACTCTTCCCGTGCCAGCGCCGCGGCCCATGCGCAGTGGTGACACGTAGCCGGGCCCCCCCTCCACCCCAACCCGGCCTGGCCAGCCCGGGGAGGAAGGGACGCCCAGGGCCTGGGCGGGGAGGAGGGGGACCGGCTGGCGGGCCAGGGAAGGCGACCCCGGCCCCTCCCCCGCCCGGCCTGCGCTCCACGTCGGCAGCCCAGCCCTTTGCCCCGGCCCCGCCTCCGGCGCCCCAACTTCCCCGTGCAGCCCCCTCCTCCCCCGGCTGCTCTGGGCCACGACCCCTGCCCGTAGCTGGCTCGCCTGCTCACTCACTGTGTGGTGCGCTCGCCGCCCGCCCGCCCGCCACCCGCGGGAGAAGCCGGCCGCTCCGAGGTTCCCTGGGCTCCGCTCCGAGGCCGGCGCACGGGCCCCCGCGACTATATAGGGCGGCGGCTCCAATCCCGCCGAGACACGTCAGACAGCGGCGCCCCGCCCCGCGCCGCCCCGGGGTCCCCGCCCCCGCCCCGCGCTCCGGTCAGGGCGCACACGGAGTCCAGCCCAACTCCAGAAAGCAGGGGAGAGCCCCGCACGCGCCGGCAAGAGAAGTGGCGCTGGAAGAACTGCCGCTCCAGAAGCACAGGTCACCAATATCACTCCCTCCCACCCAAAAATCAAACAAGCAGCCTCGAGGGCAACACAAAGGAAATTAACTGCTGCCCCAACCATTTCCAACTCTCAGTAGCTGGACAACAAGCTGGCCTTAGCCTGACAAGACTCCTCTGGGAACATCCCGACCTCCCAAGCCTGGGGCACCGACATGCATTCCCTCCTTCACCGCGGGTCCTGCTCCTGTACTGCTGTGAAATAGTCCTACCTCTTCCGTGGCTCCGTTTACTCCTTCCAACCGTAGAACTCCCTTTCTTTAGAGTGCAGGTAAGAATGGGTGTGCCTACTACGTGCCTGCCCTGGCCGCACAGGCGTGAACAGAACAGAATCTGCACCCTCAGGGGGCTTCTACCCTAGTGGGTGAGAAGGACAGTCAGGTCTGCATTCATCACGCAGGAAGTGATAACTGCCGTCTCTTTTCTCTTTATCGGGCACCGTCTAGAGAAGGCTGTAGACACCTCTGTTTGCAGCGGGGACCAGGGAGCAGTCCCGCAGGAGGCTGAGCGCGTCCCATGGGTACTGGGACTGCACCGTCCCACACAGCGAGGCGCAGGGCGTACCGGCCTGGTGGGAGCAGAGGTCACTTAGACAAGCCACGGCCTGACCAGCACAGCCTGTAGTCATCCTTCGGGCATCGCTCAGGATCATGGGAAGCTGGTGGGAGCTTCCAGCAGCAGAAGGCCCGGCCAGATGTCCTCTCAGTGGAACGATGTCAGAGTCTATAGAGTATAGGCATTGGGGGGGGGAGGCTACCACACTTGTTCAGTCTAAAGATGACAATGGCTTTCCATCGTGGTTGGCAATGGCAGATGAACTACGTGGCCAGACTTGGAAGGTAGCACCAAGGAGTTCATGATTAACTGGACACAGGCATGACAGGAAGTCAGGAGTGGTGTGGAGGTTCTGGCAGCTCTCGGGGAGGAGAGGGCAGAAGGAAGCCTAGGTCATCGGTAAGAGTGGGACGTAAAAACGCAGGAGCTCATGCTGAGGATGTGCCGTGTGAGATGCCCACGGACGGCAAGCGGGCCGTCAAGCGGGCCGTCAAGCAGGCGAGCTGCAGGCCAGGGAGAAGGCCAGCACAGCAGGCAGGGTCACTGTGGGAGAGAGGCCACAGGAGACAGAGAGAAGCCCACCCCTCGGAGCCAAGGACCTCACCATCAAGGCAGTGCCCTGGGTCCCTGGGGAGGGCCTGGGCAGGGCACCTCCTTACATGGGGAAGAGCCTCTTTAAGCACTAAGGAACTCTGCAGTACCCCTTTCTGTGTTCTCACTGCTGCTGGGACTACCCACCCAGCAACTCAGACAATGTGGTTTGTTTTTGAGGGCTCAGCACTACTGAGGGGGGCCTGAGGCGGGAGGAAGACGGGAGGGATCTGGGAACAGTCAGCGGGTCCACTGTCAAAGACCTTCCAATGAAGCTAGAAGTTGCCACAGGCAGAACCTCACACAGTACCTAACACACAGGAGGCCTCAAAAGAGTCGGTTAAAGAACGTACAACCAACAAAACAGATTACAGAATCCAATGTTATACTTGTGCCACAAACCACCCTGGGGTGCTTCCATGCGGAGCACTGTCACCAGCGTTGCTTCCCAGCAAAACCTCAGTGCGGTGAAACTAACAGTTCGTAGAGGCAAGTTCTGAGCTATCTGGGTCCAGCAATCCTCACACCAGACAATGTGCAAACCACTTATGGTTGCCTCAAACAGTGCCCATCAGTCTATGACATTCGGGTTTTCAGCCCTCAAGAGGGCAGGGGACAAGCTTTGGGCCTGCTCAAGGTAAAAGGTAAGAACAAACCACCACCACAACCCCCACTTAAAGCCATGATCCCCAAAAGGACTAACCCTCAACAGAAAGTAGGTGCTAGAAAAACGAAAGAAGAAAGGCTCACTAGCATAGACAGACTACAGGGTGCTTTCGGATCAGTATGTGCTGGGAGGTGGGAGTACCTTTCGTGCACCAGCAACCATGGACTAGTAGTCAATGAAGGTTTAGGGCTCAAATTCCTACAACCCCATATGTCTAAGAGCCTCTAGATTAAACATAGAAACTAACAAAACAGAAAGCAATCCCACTCAGAAGGGAATGAGGCTCACACTGAGCTGCAGAGGACATGGGCAGGCTACCCACACTGCAGAGGTTAAAAGCCCAAAATTCAAAAACTAAGAAGACTGAAACAGGATTAGACTCAAGAACTTCAGGTGACAGAACTATCAGATTGAGACTATAAAAAAATCTTAACAGTGATTAGAGACATAAGACATAACGATGGCATTAAAAAAAAAATCAAGAGATGGAACAAGTGAAAGAGGTTAAATAGCACAGATAAGAGGATTAGGAATTTCAACATATGTCTGTCTAATAGGAGTTCCAAAAGAAGGAAACACAAAGAACAGAGAAAAATTAATGAAGAAAATTCTAGAATGTAAAGATATGACATTCCCCTCCCCTCCCCTCCCAAAAAGAGACAGGTGGCTAGCAGCATAATTGCAAGGAATCCACATAAAAAACACACTACAGTGAGACCTCAGACCGCCAAAGACAGGAGCAGAACTGAAAAGCAGCTGGGGAAAAAAAGACAGGTGTTACCTACAGAGAAGCACCATGAGAGGAGGGCAGACCACTTAACAGCACAATGCCCACCTACCAGAAGATAATGAAATAGACCACCTGTAAATTACACTGAAGGAACTACCTGTCAACTTGAAGTTCTTTCCCTCATTTAAAAACCAGAGTGAAATAGTTACATTGAAACAAAATAAAGCAATTACTTACTATCAATGTATAACTGCTGAAATAACTACTAAAGGATATATTTCAGCAAGAAGAAAATGAAAGCCAGAAACTTGCAAGAAAAATACTGATAAACCAGTAACTAAAGTGAAACAAGCATTGATCATACACTAAAAATAACAAAAAAAATCTGGAGAGAGTTAAAATATAAGCTAGAATTAAGATTAAAGGCAGCAATAAAATATAAGGTGGGGGGAGAAACTGAAGTTGGAATATTTTAAGACCAGTGTATTATTTGGGGAGAGGTTAAAAATTTTCATTTTAGCCCTTGTTAAATGAATGATAAAAATTTAAAGATAATCTAGTAAAAACAAACAGCTTTAAACTTTCAAACCAAAACTGAAACTCATTCAAATTTAAGTTACTGACAATGTTCTATCTTAGATTAGGTGTTAGGTTCAGAGGTATTCACTACAATATCTGTTATTATTATACTTACCGGTCACGTTATTTTGTATTACTATTTACTAAGTAAAGAGGAAAAAAGAAAGCAAAAGAGGAAGCAATAGAAGTAAAAGAGAAGCAATTTAAACACCAATTTTAAACACAAAAATGATGGAAAACATGAATCCAAATGTGGCAACGTTATCTAATGTTAACACACTGAACTGGCCAGTTACAAAACCCAACTATAAGCTATTGAAGAGCCGGACACAGAAGTTGAAAGTAAAGAAATGGAAGAAGTACTCCAGGCAAATACTAACTAAAGAAAGTGGGCTAGCTCTCGTATTTTCAGATAAAATACTGTAGGATAAGAAGCATATTAAGAACAAAGGTCAAGAATAAAAAATTCAATCAACTCTGATTATGTATCTAATAACATAGCTACAAAATATATGATAAAAACCAAACGTCACTAGAAATGGATATACCTAAAATGACAGGGGAAGACTGACTCAACTCTTGGTAACAGATTTTGGATATTGCAAATGTACAGAAAATTAAACCAACGCAGTTAATAAATTTACCTTACTAGATTTATGTAATCCTTAGCCTAATGATTAAAAATGACATGTTCTTTTCAAGCATACATGGAACTTTTATAAAAATTGGACAGGAGCCGAGGCAAAAAAACCAACCAACCAACAAATGGCAAAAAATATCATAACATTCTCTGACCACAACACAATCAATTACAAGTCATCTTAAAATTTTAAGAAGCCTGGAAATATTAAAACTTACTCATAAATATTAATAGCTCAAGGGGCAAAGAAGAAATGTGAAAAACTTTAGAAAATATTTACAATCTAGAAAATATTTAGAATAAAGCACTTATATATCCAAATTGATGGAATGAAGTCCAAGTGTTACTTACAGACAAGTTTATAATCTTAAGCCATCATATTAGTGAAAAGGAAAAAGGAAAGATTAATTGGCTAATCATCCTCTCCTGAAAGTAGAAAAACAAGAGAATAAGCCTAAAGACAGTCGAAAGAAATAAAGATAAGAAATTAATGAAGTAAAAGACATATACTAGGGACAATAGTCATAACCGATGGCTGAGTCTTTAAAAAGAATAGTTAGATATCTGGCAAAAATGATCAATGAAATAAAAGAGAACCAGTATAAACAGGCAATATTAAGAATTCAAAGGGGGTCAAAAACTACAGCTACAATAGAGACTGAAAGATCATACAAGAATTCTGTTGAGGAAAGTACATATTATCAAAAACTTGAAAACAATTTGAAATAGGCAATTTCTAGAAAAATAAGTTACCCAAACTGACTCTGCTTAGAAATGTAAACTTTAAGTAACCAAGCCTCTCCACTCTTTGAAGAAACAATATAAAAATCACAACAGAAAGGCAGACCCAGATGCTTCTGTAAGAAAGCCCCAAGAGATTACCTGCCCAGCTCACTTACCAAGCCAGGAGGCTCTAATACCTCCCAGACAAGGAAAACAGGAAAAAAGAATGTGTGAATTTCATCTAGGTACATACTGAAAAGCAAAAGCCTAACAATCTAGCCAACTGATCCAGAAATGCCACAACAAATATGCCATAAAAAAGTCACGTTTATTCCAGTAGTGCAAAGGGTTACACTATTAGAAAAATAGATTAAAGTAATTCACCAGTGTTAGCACTGGAGCAAGAATGATTTGTTCATCCAAACCATTCAAATAAAGAATCTGATACACTTTACCCATTCCCAATAAACACTAGGGTTACAAGGACACCTCCTTACTGAGATGCCGTGCCTACCAGGAGCCCTCATTAGCAGCATTCACACTGGGAACGCGAAGAACGCAGGTTGCACAGGACGACCTACGAGGGTTGTACGCACTGGAACCTACGCAGAAGTTCTAGCCAGGGCAGTAAGGCAAGAAAAGAAAGCTACGAGAGGCTTGGAAACAAGGCAAAACTGCCAGTGTGCATGAGATCCAGGGAGTAAGCGAACACACCACCAGAACCAATTAAAAACTGGTACACAGAATTAATTATGTCCAACACCAGCAACAAACCATTAGAAATAAAGCCAATGAGAAAACAAGATTGGTAGAATCATAAAAACCTCTGTAAAATGCAGAAAAGATCTAAATGGAGAACTTCCACATTCACCTACAGAGGAAGACAATCATCAAGACTACCATTCTCCCCAACTGCATTCGAATTTCAATGTAAATGCAACTTAAATCCCAAAAGGGGTGTGCATATGCACATGTGTGGAATTTTACAACCAGATGTTACACAATTTTTATTTCTATATACATTTTTATAATAGTGCATTGTAAAACAGTATGTATATACACAACTTTCAGACTATTTCCATATGCAATTTATACTTATACAACAAATTTTATACAAAAAACCAAGGGCCATGAACAGCCGCTACAACTCTGAAGAAAACAAAGTGAGGAGAACTGGGCTTCCCCAAGGCCCAGATTTTCCGGCCTCAGGAGCTCAGGCAGTATGGTGCTGGTGGGGGACAAGCACAGAGAGGGCCGCGCTGCCTGACGGACAGAGGCCACTGCCGTCAGAGGTGGCCTTGAGGATGACGGCCTACAGTCACTGCCTCTGGGAAAACTGCTCGCTCAGGTGAGGAAACACCCTTACTTCACCCCACTCATGAGGCCTATGAATTACGGCTTGAGATGCAAACACCAGGTAGAACTACCCCACTTTTGGATACAAACCTTAGGAAGAAGCTCTCCATGTGAGGAAAGGGAAACATGGAAAAGCACAGCACTGCTGCCCCTGACTGTAAACCTGCCCATGACTGTAAACCTGCCCACGGACAAACGTGGACAGAGAAACTGAGTGTGGAATTTATGCTGCGTGTCCTCTTCACTTTAACCAAGCACCTGACAGGAACTCACTGCCGTGGGGCCATGCCAATGGGGTCTGGAAGAGGAGCAGGCCAGAGGCCATCGCTGAGGTCCCCTACTTGCTCCACAGCCCTGAGCTCCTATAGGAAGCGGGTGCTAAGGGCGTGGCCCAGTCTGCTCCCCCACACTGAGTGGGGTGGTCAGGACCGGGCAAAGAACAGGGTTTTCATCCCCCTTGATAGCTGAAATATACCAATTAACTCCTTTTATAACTAAGCTTATTTATATTACGCTAGCGATATAAACTGCAGTGTCAACCCAACGTGCCTTGTTCTAATACGGAACACGTCAAAACCAGGTTCCGTTCTTTGGCTCAGAGATAATATTTATCACCATATGTACATTCAACTCAGCAGCCTTGTTTCTCTAAAATAAAGGAGTCCAAGTTCAGATGAGGTACAAAGAACGGTAGTCCTAGTTTGCCTTTACACTGCTTTGTTCTTTCGCCACTGATTCTGTCAGTTTCACTCTTTTCAGGAAGTCACAGAATGGGTAACAGAATTTTCTTCAATGACAGTTACTCTGATAAGGTGCATGCATTTCTCCGAAATGTGAAAATACATAACTTAACCCAAGATCTAGCGAAGGCGGTACCGGCATCTGTAGTGAAGAAAGGCCGTGTAAAGAACACCAAGCCGGCGGCCGGGACTCCAAGCTCAGAATGTTGCCCGATACCACTAGGGCAGCTTGGCTACCTGTTTCTGCTCTCAACTTCGCACTCCCCCCCTGTGAACTCCGGGGTCCTTGTAAATTGTTAAAAAGATGAAGGCAGAGAATGTGCTCTGCAGAAGGCATCTCACTGCTTGTGGATACTGGCGTCGGTTCCCAAACGAGTCCATCTAACCAGTACGCTATGACACTAACTTCACGCATACGGAGATAATCAGCATCTCCATACAGGTAAGTGAAGAATGTATTCAGAGCCTGATTCAAGAACATGTGTCACATAAGTACACTCTTTAATGTTTTTAAAAAGCAGATGGGACAAATGCTGGGTTCCAAACAGTTAGAGTTTCCATAGAAAGAAATGAAACACTGTTCTTCAGAGCTGAGCTGATGGCATATGCGTACTGGCGACGTGTCCACACTTGAGATGTTGAGATGCTGGCTAGTTCAAATTGCTATATGTGGAAGTGTAAAATACACATTGGATTTTGAAGACTTAGAGCCGAATAACACAATGTAAAATATTTTAGTAATAATTTTATATTGATTACGTTGAAGTGACAATATTTTGGATTGGGTTAAACAAAATACATTCAACTTAATTTTACCTGTTTCTTTTTACATTTTAAGGTGGGTATTAGGAAGTTTTAAATTATGAATGTAGCTCCTATAGTATTTGAACAGTGGTGCTATAATATATAGAGTTGGTTTCCCAAACCAAAGCAGAAAGTGACGTGACAAGAAGCTTTTCTTATTAATAAACTTTATATAACAGACAAAAAAAAAATCTCAAATCATTTATTATGAACTTCTTGTTTATAATGAATAAATTTAGATTAGAGGAAAAATACAAAATGGGTACTTGTCTCAGCCATGAAAATACCTCTTTCAGCCCAAGCGGGTAGGGTGTGTGGCATAGCATAGTCTCAAAGACTTTCTGGGAAAGAAGTGACCAAGCTTAGTTTACAGTATTTCTTCCAAGGATTCTAACAACACATCGGGGAGGTGGGGGGAGCAAAAAATATAAACGTCTTTGCAAAAATCCAAGAAATGTTTATTTAACTTGTACAAAAGAAAAGTCAAGTTGAAGAGCGCATGAGATTCTACATTTCACCTCTCAGTTTGGCAAAAATAAAGTTTGATAACTGTCAGAAAAGGTGTGGGAAAACTGGTGTGGCTGGAATAATTACTGATGTGATCTCTTTGGAAAGCAATTTGATTACAGGCTGTAATTTAAAATACCAATATTCTTTGACCCAGCAAATCCTACTTCTAAGAATTTCTCACACAGGTACTCCTGTACGTGCCCACAGGGAAGTAGTGACTGAGCAGAAGCCTGGGCGTTTGTGTCGTCGCTACTGGCAGAGGGCTGGGGAAACACGATGATGGCACGCCAAGTCCCGTAACTGCCTCCATAAACGACCTGTTGGATGAGCACGTCCTCCCTCTCCCAGCAAACTTAGGGACCCACCAACAACTGCCGCCAGGGCGCCCTGCACTGCAGGCCCCTGTGACAGTGTATGCTTGCTCCAAAATCTGCTCATGCCAGTTGATTGCTCAGGTAACCACATAATTTAAAAATAATATAAAGAAAATACGAGCCAAAGAAATGTTTCAGTGAATACTAACTTCGGCACAGTGAAATTCTCAATAAGGGCAGGTTGCTTAAAAAAAATTATGTCACTTAAGTAAAAAAACACACACACACAACAACAACAACAACAAAAACACATAAAAATCTCCAGGAACCCAACATTCCAACTGCTTCTTAAGTGCCTTAAATTCTTGATCCACTGAAAGGAAACTGATGCTCAAAGCCCTAGACGACATCATTCGGAGTTCGTCTTACGGAGAAGACACTGTATAGAACCCAGTCAGCAGCACGTCAGTGCAGAACCTGAGCCCTGTGTGAAGCGACAGGGGACTGAACGACCACATGCCCCATGTCCCAGCCAACTAAGGAGCAAGGGCAGCTGTGTATCCTGCTGCCATGTCACCAGTTGTGTTGGAGACGTGCTGCGGACACACAAGGGTCTCTAGAAGGCCACTCAAGCCGCTGAGAACAGAAGAGAAGCAGAGGCAGCCACTGGGCAAAGGGGGGCAGCACTTAGCAACTTGGAAAGGCGGCAGCCGGACTGGGAGGTGGGAGGTCATCTAGGTAAGACAGCATTTACTCCAGACACCACTTAGCAAAAGGAGCGTTTTAACAGGTAGAGGGGTTATGCTAAGTGCTCACAACTCGACCACGTGCAGGAGGAGAAAATCCTTGGTCCCCCTTGCGGTTTCCAACAAAGACGCTTCCTTCTGGAAAGGAAGCGAGGCGTGAAGCAGCACTGGCTACCACAAGCCCGCAAAGGGCAGTCACAAGAACTGTCGCCGGTGACAGGAGCCGGTGCTACCAGTAGGCTGTCTGAAGGGAGACTTTTTGTCGTTAGTTTCTTTGTGAGGGACCACTGATTACAGAATAGGTGACCACGTGAACCCCTGGATATCTGAGAGTCGCCTGTGAGTCTGTGGAGAGCAGTGCAGAGGGCTGCATGCGGCCTGCAGCCAGGGCACATCTGGGGACAATGAGGAGCGGGCAGGACTGCAGACACGGCTCACCGCAGCACAAGGAAAGGTCCCTGCGAGAGAACACAGCTCTCGGGACTTGCACCTGAAGACTGGGCAGAGCCCTTCCCACAGGCGACGTGCTCGCCACCGAGCAGACAGCCAGCTTACATGACTTCTCAGGGTCTCCATCGCTACAATCCTTTGATTGTTTCGTTCAAGAAACAATCTGTGCTTCCAGACGGACATGCATCCATCCGCACGAGCCTAGGGCCCTTCATGTCTCTGAAAGCCACGGCACTATGCTTCAGAGCAGCTCCTGTGCACACAACCGCTCACCACAGGCTTGGAGCCACAGCAGGTCCCGCCTCCAGGCCAAGACGGGGATGGAATGGCTGCAGAAGAGGGCTCTGGCCGACTCCCCCTGAGCCCTCCAACTAAAAAATACTTTCAATCTTCCAACTATAAATCTCATTAAACTATAAGAAGTAAAAGAATTCCAAGGTTGGCCTAAGGCAACAATTTATACTTGAAGGTATTTTTCTTCCTACAATTTACATAGAAAAGTTCCATGAGCTAGAATGAGCTTAGCTCATGTTTATAAAAAACTTTGCTATGGATACAAAGCTAGCTAAAGCCATGGGTGGAAATACTTAGGAATTAGAACCAGTCCTACAAATGTAACACTTTTCTACAAAAGAAGAACCAAACATCAGAAAAAAACAAGTCTTTGGATTCTCTCCTCTCCAGGGCGTTAAGCCACAGTAGTCACTCAAAGCATGCTGCCACCTGGGTGGTGACACTAGGCTCTAGGCTCGTCACACCTCTCCACTTGGCCTGTCTCCTGGTTTGTCAAACGAGGAGGTGGGACTCCAGCATCTCTTCCAATACTGTCTTTCTGAGTCTACTCTTGGAATAAACCTCACTTTTGGATTTAAGCACTTCCGGATACCCTTAACAATACAGCTGTCCTCCAAAGAACAAATTCAACATCACGGTGCCCTAATAATACAAGCACCATGTGTAGACCAAAGAGGAGGTGTTTTACTGCTTCCCAAGTCAGACAACAGAGGTCCTGCCTCAGAGCAGGCCACCATGCGGGACGAGCATCTGGGAGCAGGACTGCAGACACTTCGTGTCGAGAGAAAGCCAGCAGGGCGGGAACAAACACTAGCCCGACGACAGAAAACCAGTGCCAAGCAAAGAGGAACGGAGAGAAAGACGGGCGCCGAGGGCAGACGCGAAGGGGCTGGAGCAGCATGGTGGCGCCAGCCTTGGGGAAGCTACTGAGGACACGAAACACCAACTTGGGGTGAACTCCGGCTGCTGTGTGAAGAAAGGATTGTAGAGAAGCAACAGCAGCAACAGCAAGGAGAAAAAGCTAACAAAGGACAACAAGCAGCCCGGGCACATGGAGGTGACAGAACAGACCACACAGTGCTGGGCCTGGTCCCCAGGGAACACGGCTTGTGTGGATGGTGAAGGAGCCCCGCACACGTGGAGCACGCCGCCCTATGCTGAAGAAAGAGCCAGAAACACAGATGTGTGTCTGCCTGCTTAGATTTTCAAAAAGAAGCAGTGGGAGAAGGGAAGACAGACAGGAATGGAAGGCCAACCCTTTTGTGTATACCATGATCTATACCTTTACTTTTAAAACCATAGAAATCAGAGAACAAACTCTAAAAATAAAGTATGTCCTGCTTTTTCTTGATGCTGGTTATATAGGTGTGTTCAGTTATTGAAAATGCACTGAACCATATACATTTAGGATTTGCATGGTTCTCTGTGTTTATCACACTTCAATAAAGTTTACTAAAATAACTGAAGTGAATCTAATAATGTCACACTATTAGCATAAGCATTTGAAAAAAATGTAACTTTAAAATACAATAATTTGAAGGTACATTCCAAGGGGGATACATCTTAATAATATGAGTACTGTTATTCTAAAAATATTGTATTATAAGGTAACTAGGTAATCAAGTTACTATCCTTTAAAAACCAAGATTTTCAACACAAGTAAAAGATACCCATTTGTGGGGACAGAGTCCCCAGAGAGCAGTTTCCAGGATCTTGGCCTCACGTGGAAAGGTGCTGGCTCTGGTAGTAGATGGCCATCAGCCGTGACTAGTTGGCCATCAACTGTAACCAGTGAGCCATTAGCCACTTATAATATAACTGCCGTGGCTACGCTAGGGAGTTGGTTGATTGGCAGAGAAGCGGATGGCGGATTGCGGCTAACAAGTGCGATTAGCAAGCGAATTGCGGATCTTGTGGATCCTACTTCCTGTGTCTCGCCTGGCCGCCAGCGAGACTGGGGTGCAGGAAGACCCCTCGTTGGGGTACTGGCAGATGTTTGCTTTTGTGTCTCAGCCAGCTGCCAGCGAGAATATAGTGGTATGACTCCCTAATCTATGGCTCCGTTGTTCCTTTTTGGCCTCACCATGTCCTGCGTTCTGGTGCGGGGAGCGGGAGCAGAGTGCCCATATGACACCATTTAAGTCAAAACCATGTAAATTTTCATTTCAATTGGAAGCACCTATACTCGTGATGGTTTCCTAGGCCTGCCTGTCTGCCAGGATGTCGTGCAGGAGACCCTCCTTGCTGCGCCATTTGTCGTGCGGGAGACCCTGCTCACTGCGCAATTTGTCGTGCGGGGTGGCCTGCAGGGTCTCTGCTCCCGCTCCCCACACAAGAACGCAGGATATGGTGAGGCCAAAAAGGAACACCCACGGAGCCATAGGTAGGGGAGTCATACCACTATGGTCTCACTGGAGGCTGGGTTCACCGGACGTGCGACCTGCTGTCCGTTTTTCTGCCGACCGACGACTCTCCTCCACTCTCCTCGGCTCTCCTCGGCTCTCCTCAGCTCTCCTCAGCTCTCCTCAGCTCTCCTCCGTAGCCGCAGCAGTTATATTAGCGGCCAACTGGCCAACTGGCCACAGCTGATGGCCAATCAGCCACAGCTGACGGCCATCTTCTACCTGAGCCAGCACCCCGCCACGTGAGGCTGAGAGCCTGTAAACTACTTTCTGGGGCTCTGTACCCACACAGGAGAAGCAGACAGCAGTAGTGAGCAGCTCTAACACACGCTGGCACCCCAACACCACTCCCCACTAAATGGAACCAGGGTTCCTTAGGAAAACAGCTGAGCCCAGGTCTGGAGCAGGTAATGACAAGTGGGACATCCTGTTGTGGCAAAAAGCAAGGAAGCACTCACAGACTAAGGGGTCATGTCCAAAGACACAGAAGCCAACTTAGGGGAACAATTTGAGCATCAAAAAATGACTTCAATTGGTTGAAACACAATTACGTACAAATACACAAATTTATAATACTGGGCCTGGTGGAGCCACAAAAATGCATTGTCACTTTGGAAGTTGGTCATCCCAATGCACTCTAAACACTGCTAAAGGAAAGAAATCATTTATTTCTCCTTTCTCTCCAGTAGGAACCATATTTCAGGGTTACCAGAATTGATAAGGGGAGCCTTCTTTATACAGGCACAGCTCAGAGACATCATGGCTTCGGTTCCAGACCACAATACAGCAAGTGCTGCAATAAAGCGAGTTGTAGTCCTTTGCTAGTGGAGCGTCTTGCCTTCAGCTGGTAAAAAAAAACACACCCAACACCTGGAAAGCACCATAAAAAGAAACACAATAAAACAAGGTACATCTGTGTAAGAATGCCGATAAATGTAAAAATAGAACTAGAAAAATCTTCCTTTTGCAATTGCCATTGTAGGCTAAGTCATGGCCCCCACAGATATCCTGGTCCTTCGCCCTAGAACCTGTGGATGTTTCAGACAAATTAAGGTAAGAGCAGTGATGGGGGAGATTGTCTTGGGTTATACAGGTATGACCTAAATGTAATCATAAGTGTCCTTAAAATCATATGCTTTAAAGATGGAGGAAGGAGCCACAGGAATGCAGGTGAATTCAAGAAGCTGGAAAAGTCAAGCAATGGGTCCTCCCCTAGAGCCTCCAGGAGGCCCCCACACTGACTTCACCCCGGTGAGACAGATTTCTGCCATGTCTGTGATAATTTGTTATAGCAAATTTGTGATTAGGAAACTAATACACCATTGAAACAATGGATACAGTGATAGCTCGGTTTTCGAACATCTCCACTGACGAACATTTCGGTTTATGAACGCTGTAAATTTTATGGATCTATGGTATCATTAGACAGTAAAATTTATGCTAAATTTGCAGTTTTAGGGGTTGATTTTAAAGGTCTGGAACAGATTAATCCATTTTACATTACTTTCTATGGGGAAACAGTGCCTTGGTTTTCGAACGTTTCAGAATTCGAACAGTCTTCCGGAACAGATTACGTTCGAAAACCGAGGTACCAATGTACAACACACTCATCAATCAAGAAAGACAGCCAGACAGTATGCCTCGGGTGTAATGCCATACAAAGTACACAAGCGCTCTATGATTTATTCTTGACACCTCCTGTACCTCCCACCCCTGCAAAAAATAATTTAAAAATAGGGCCGGCCCGGTGGCTCAGGCGGTTAGAGCTCCATGCTCCTAACTCCTAAGGCTGCCGGTTCGATTCCCACATGGGCCAGTGGGCTCTCAACCACAAGGTTGCCAGTTCAACTCCTCGAGTACCCCAAGGGATGGTGGACTCCGCCCCCTGCAAGTAAGATTGAACACGGCACCTTGAGCTGAGCTGCCGCTGAGCTCCCGGATGGCTCAGTTGGTTGGAGCGCATCCTCTCAACCACAAGATTGCCGGTTCAACTCCCGCAAGGGATGGTGGGCTGTGCCCCCTGCAACTAGAAAACGGCAACTGGACCTGGAGCTGAGCTGCGCCCTCCACAACTAAGACTGAAAGGACAACAACTTGACTTGGAAAAAAGGCCTGGAAGTACACACTGTTCCCCAATAAAGTCCTGTTCCCCTTCCCCAATAAAATCTTAAAAAAAAAAAAAAAATTGAAAAATAAACACCTGAAACCAATGAAGCATCTATACCTAGCTACCAGTTTACAGGAAATATGGGGACCAGAGAAACATGCCACAACAACAATACAATCAACCAAATCCAGAATGTGGTAAATTCCACAGCACAGGGGCCCTATTGCTTTCATAAATCAAGGGCATTGTTTTTAAAAAGAGGAAAATTGCTATAAATTTTAAAAGAAACTTAAGAAGCTTCACCAAAGGCAGTGTGGAGACTTTCTTTACATTTTGATTAAAACAGAACAAGTATAAAAACATATTTTGTGACATCTGGAGAAAATTGAACACAATAGATATTGGATGACATTAACAAAGTATAGTTAATTTTCTAAGGTAGAATTGCTTTAAATCCTTCACTAACTAAAGATACATGATAAAGTATTTACAAGTGACATGAAATTTGAGATTTGCTTTAAAATACTCAACCTCAAAATAGAGTATGGGGGGGAGGTGGGTCAGGGAAAGATAAAACAAAAATGCAAATATTGGCAATGATTAAAGCCAGGCGATAGGTATATGAGATATCAGTATTCTCTCCTCTGGGGTATGTTTGAAAGTTTTCCTAACAAGAAGGCTTAAAAAAGAAAAAGATCAAAGAGCATTACTTTTCAAGGCCTACAGGATGCTGTCAAAGCCACACTAAGAGGGTGAATCAAACTTGTAAATTTCATTATGAGGAAGAATGAAGATAAATAAGCTAAGCATTCAAGTCACGATGGAAAGAGAAAAATCAAAACAAGAAATGTAAGAATTGCTGAAATAGAAAACAAAAAACAGATGGATTGGTCAAGCAAATCCAAAAAAGTAATTAAAGAACAATGAACTCTTTCTAGTCTGACAAAGAAAATGAAAACACACAACACAAGCTCACAATGATACAGTATTATTCTTGCTGGGTTTTACAATAAGTACAGTGGCCCAATGGCCGTAATTCTATCTTCTGGTAGACCGCAAGAAGTCACAGCTTCTTTGCCCCATGAGGCCCCACAAATTATTTTTATATCTCACTGGCAATAATTGGGTTCTGAGCCCATTAGGGGGACCAGTAACAGCAGTCAAGGGGCCAAAGGGATAGGCTATGACTACTGCCACAGCCAATCAGGGTCTACCCATGCACCTCGGCCATTTCGTCCAAAACACATGGTGGAAAAGGGTGGCTCCCAGCGGAAAAATCACACATTGTCTGCTTCCCTGAAACAATGAGTAAAGATATCAAATACAAAGCAGTTTACAAACATCTAAAAATTTAAACCCAGCCCAATAAATCTGCACTAACCTTAGGGAAGAAGACATCACGACTAAGTAGGGTCTGTTATAAGGATGCAGCAAGGAATCAATATTAGGAAGTGTATGCATCACACATTTATAGTTCAAAGGAGGACAAATACACATACACACATAAATGATGAATGGCCATTTAAAACAATGTCCAAAAGACTGATGAAATTCAGCATCTATTCTTTGTTTCCTATGGAATTTAACATCGGTAGTAGACAGAATTGGCTATAAAAATATTGCCCAGAAGTAAAATATATCATATTTAGTGAAAAGCTAAAATTATCCTATTGAAATAAGTAACAAAAGAGCAAAGATGTCTATTGTCAAAGACTATAAAACATGCAACCTGAGGAGACATTAGTAAGCAGAGACAAATGCCACTGTTTGCAGATCACCATCTATCTAGAAGACCCCTCTATTATATGAAACATTAGGAACACTGAAGGAAAGTTCAGTAAGTCAGCAAAACAAAACTCTCTCCCTCTGTCTCCTGGTCCAAACCATGGAAATGATGCCAAGTCTCAGTCCACAAGACATATCCAAAGATATCTGTTCTCTCCAAGTTCATCTACACCCTCAAGGAAATGCCAAATAATACCTGTGGCAGGTGGAATCACAGCCACCCAAAGATATCAGGTCCTGATTATTTGGAATGTAAATGTTACCTTATTTGGAAAAAGCAGGCCTTCCAGATGTGATTAAATTAAAGGCCTCAAGGAGATTGCCCTGGATTATCTGGAGGGTCCTACATGCCACCCCAAGCGTCCCTATAAAAGGGGGCCAAAGAAACATAACGGAGAGACAGCTAGCTATATGAGGGTTGAGGCAGATGGGGCGTGATGCAGTCACCGGAAGCTGGAAGAGGTACAGAACAGTTTTTCCCCGAGACCCCAGTAGGAGTGTGACCCTACCAGATTTCAGAGTTCTAGCTTCCAGAACTGTGAGAAAATACATTTCTGTTGTTTAAGCTAGTAAGTGTGTGGTGATTTATTATGGCAGCCCTAGGAAACTAACACAACATCCCAGTAGGTTTTTTTGTTTTTTGTGGGGGTTTTTTTTACTGTAAAAAAGATTCTGGCCAAGACATGGAAACAACCAAATGTCCTTCGATAGATGAATGGATAAAGAAGTTGTGGTATATATACACATTGGAATACTATTCGTCGGTAAGAAAAAATGATATAGGAACATTTGTGACAACATGGATGGATCTTGAGAGTATGATGCTAAGCGAAATAAGTCAGAAAAAGCAGAGAACCATATGATTTCACTAATATGTGGTATATAAACCAAAAACAGCAAAAGAACAAGACAAACAAATGAGAAACAGAAACTCATAGACAAAGACAATAGTTTAGTGGTTACCAGAGGGTAAGGGGGGTGGAGGGTGGGAGATGAGGGTAAGGGGGATCAAATATATGGTGATGGAAGGAGAACTGACTCCGGGTGGTGAACACACAATGGGATTTATAGACGATATAATACAGAATTGTACACCTGAAATCTATGTAATTTTACTAACAATTGTCACCCCAATAAATTTTATAAAAAACAACGTAAAACCTACACAGAGCTTGTGAAACTTGAAAAATAAAACATGAGCAGAGGTACAAAAAAAAAAAAAAGATTCCGAAATTCACCTAAAAATAAAACCAGCCTAGATTATTTGGCATTGAAGAAAAAAAGAGTTGGGATTCACCTACAATTAGCAAAGCATACTACAAAGCAATAGTAATTAGCACTTAGTGGCACTGGCTAAAGGAAAGAGGATGAATGAAGTAGACTCGTGTACCTATGAGTTTATAATTTTCAAATCAGCAAGGAAGAATGGACAACGCAATAAACAGAATTAGGCCACATTGCTATCCTCTTTGAGAAAATATAAAGGGCGATCCATACCTCACACCACACTCCAAAATAAATGTCAGCTGGATTAGAGATGTGGGGCTAAACAATTAAGCCTGGAGGAGCTGGAAGAGAGAGGAGGAAAAGCTGTGACTTAGGGGTACAAGAGCCTCCTCATGATACAGACTGTAGGGGCCATCAAATAAGATACTGACTCATTTGACTCTATTAGAACTTAAGAATTTTGCAGAGCAAAGACTGATACAGAAGTTAGGATACAAATAAGAGTTTTTCTCTGGAAAACATGCGAATAGGCTAAGACATATCAGCACACAGTTCACAGAAAATATAACATTCTGCATGTAAACCCAGGAATACATGGCCATCCTCACTCAGCCCTTACTCTGAGATCAACAAAGATGAACAAAAGTGATGCAGTTTGGAAATGCTGAAGAAAAATAGGCTACCTGCCCCCCGAGGATGTGTCAAATGAGAAGGCCTTAAAAACTCGTAGTAACAGACACACATATGTCCGAGCCATTGCGGCGATCACGTGTCACAGAAGCCACTCTCCCGGCACCCAGAAGGACGCACAGGCTTCGGCACGACACATGTTGAGAAGGCTCCTGGCTGCATTGACCACAGGCTAGGCCTGCAAAGGTCACAGGTGTGACAGTGCTACTACAGTGACACAGCGACACCACACAGCAGGTGTGCACTCGCCAACAATGAAGTGGCTGATGGCTCAGCTCACAGCCTGGAGAGGACCAGACAATGTACAGGACTTGGCTTTGAAAACCTGGGATGTGCGCCTCCACTCCACAGGGTGTCCACAGCTGGGGTGGAAGAGGCTGAGTGAGACGCAAAGGGCAGAGGGCATCTGTGCAGGGGAGGGGGCAGCAACGTGAGCCTGGCAGCATATGGGACAACTGATCAAATAAGTGTATTAGGGACACTGGCATCTAGCACTGTCATGTGGGAAAAGGGAGCTACTGATGTGGAAGGGGAAAACTGGAATGAAACCCGTGGTATCAGACTGAAATTGGAGGTATTGGAATAAACTCATGTTTTTCAATATACAGATATAAAAGTAGACATGAGTATGTTACAAGGGTAAATACACAGGCATTTGTATATATGTTTGTGTGTGTACGTGTATACATACACACAGGCATTCTCTCTCTGGCTCTCGCTCTCTGTCTAGCGAGAGGGCCTGGGTGCAATAACACGCCAACAACCACATACCTGGTACCCAGGCTGTTTCTCTGAGTACCAATTGTCATAAAAAGAAACCGGATTTCCCTGAAAAAGGCTGATTCCAGGTCTGGGGCAGGAAGTACATGAAGAACCCAGGTATCTTGTGCCAGAAAACAGTGCTAAACAAATAATGGGAACATATCAGATAAAGACACAGGAGGTGACCGTAAGGGGCTCCCACTGGCCAAAGCTGGGGCAATATGAGCATCAAAACAAATAATAATACAGGATGATAACCTACTACGTAAAATGGGACGCTGTGAGCTTCCATCGACATGACTGAATAAGCGGAAAGTCCGATAGAAACGGATACTTAGTTTCAAAGCAGCTCCCAGTCTACTCACTACTACAGACCTCAGCGGAGAAGCCTGGCAGGAACCACCGGAATCAATGATCACAGTGAACAGCACTGGTAATGGGACAAATGGAAATCGTCCACCATCTGACAGAAAACAAGGCGCAGAACTCAGCCCCCCTTCTGTGCTATTCCAGCCAAAGATGCAAAACCTGAATGGAATCAAAAGGAAACAACAAACCCACACTGAGGGACAGTGTCCAAAATAACTGTCTATAATCAATAAAGGTGTCCCCATCAGGAAAGCCAAGGGAAAATGGAGTCAATGTTCCAGTTGGAAGGAGACTAAAGAGGTTGGACAACGAAATGTTAACACATGATTCTGAACTGGTGCAATGTGAATGGGTCCGAAGGAAGCAACGCATCCCTGTCAGTTTCCTGATTTGACGGTTGTACTGTGGGTAAGGAGGAGAGTGTCGTTTGTGGGAAACACACCAAAATAGCCAAGGGTGATGAGGTTTCATGTCCCCAACTGACTCTCAGGTGGTTCAGAAAGTGTTTTGTACCATACTTGCAAGTTAAAAAAATTTAAATGGCAAATAGTACTATTTTTGTAATTAGAAGAAATAAATGCCTTAATCTGGAAATAAACATCAATACAGGAGAGGGGCGGCAAACGACATTGACCATTCAAGCTCAAAGTCAAAACTCAATTTTGATTGCCTATGTATCATTATGAGTGTAACTATAAAAATCAATGCACATTTCACCCACGTTTTAAACAGCATAACAAAGTTTTACCTCAGTTATAGGATACTGTTTTATATCTGTTACATGTCATCAGTTTTTCAAAGTCCGTGAAAGCAGATTTTTAAGCCATCACAAAGTGTTGAGCAAGCTGCTGGCTGCCCAATGCGAACATGCGTAGTAGGACATCCCAAACATCAAGTCCACAAGGGACCCTCCGCCGGCTCCCTCCCCAGAAAGAGGCAGGACACCTGTGAGTCTTGGGTGCTCCCCACTTTGCAGACACTGAACTCGGGGGAGAAGCACATGATGTCCATCTGAGCTAGCTGCCAGCATCAGCACCGCCGAACCCCAACCCAACTATTCGGAGCCCGGGGAGAACTCAGACACTGGCAGGCGGAGCCAGCCACATCACACAAGAGGGGCACTACCCGCAGACAGGGGAGTGGACAGGGGAGCGGCATGCAGGCTGGGGGAGGGGAGTGACCACATCAACCAGCAATGGCTTAAGAGAGAGGAACCCCCCAACACACAGACACACACACACACACACACACACACCCCTACCTCTTCAGGACTGGGGTGAGCAGACAAGAAGACAGCAAACGTACATTTTGGGAAATTCAAATATTCTTATAAGAAGCTCTCTAATGCATACCAAATAAGTTCCAAGTAGGCTGAAATGAAAATAGCCTTCAATAAAACTATATCCCCAACTGAGAGTGAAAACCTAATTACTACACAAGTCAACGGCAGTGAGACTTGACGAAGGGGCCAGGACCGACAGATCACACTGAGTCTTTCACACGCCAGTTCCTCCTTGGAGATCTAGTTCTGAAACTAGCAGCACAGCCTGAAACCAAAAAGTCCCTCCCCATTTGGAAGCAATCAAGGGCGGGAGGTTTCCACGCACTCTCTCTCCAGCTCAGCAGCATCTGCAGTAGTTAAGCATTCTGGAAGCCCCAACCAACCAAGGACAAGGAGGAGAGACTGACACGCTACGCTGCTCCAAAAGCAAAGGCATCTTTCACAGCTCGAAGGAAAGCCACCCTGCTTGTGAAGATCGATTGTTGACTCTCCCCCAATAACACCATCCTTTTCTCTCTGTTTACCCGATCTTTCAAAACAGAACTGCACTTACCAATCTCAAGGGGACATGCTGGTCCTCTCCCACACCTGTATAAACTAAGGGTGGACCCCGACAACACCCAGCCTGATGGGCCGTCCTGGCTGCAGCTGGCTCTTGTCTGGACGTTCTAGGGACCACAGGGCGAAGCCTGGGAGCCAAGGGGCCCTGTGCACACGCAGCCTGGCAGCACTGCTGAGATCACTGCACAATGACAAAGGCAACACAGAAGTTTGGTCTCAGGGGTGGCGAGTCAGCTCCCAACATAGGCAAATGTATCAAAATAGAAGCCTTGTTTCAGAAGGAAAAAAATGGATTCTTCAAATTGATCTCACACACACTGATTTAAGCCAGTGCTACAGGACCATCTAACCTACTTATCAGAAAAAGTCAAAATAGTAAATATAATCCAGTAAGTCCATTTGAAAGATATTTATAAATGAGCTAAGTATTAATAAAATCAGAAACCTATGACATGAGTGAAATGAAGAGCAACACACGCATTTGTTACAAAGTAAAACAAGGCAGCATATGTGAGTTTGTCAGTCCAGCCAGCAGATACTGGAGTCCCACATACAGAGCACAAAGCGCAGGAAGTCCCTCCCACTCAGACACACGCCAGGGCCTGCCTTTTATCCCGTATGGGGCACCATCAGGTAACAGGCTCCCCATGTCAGAATGGCACAGCAGAAAGGCAGACGCCATCCTGTTGGGCCATCCTTTCCTCTTTCCTTTCTGTAATTTCTAAAGACAAAGAGTTGTAAAAGAGGGCAACAAGTTTTCAACCCTATGTAACAAGGAATCAGAAACCATACATTTTTATACTCAGGAGGGAGCCCTGAGGGCAGAATGACTTCTCAACAAGTCACTCACCTCGACCCCAATTTCAGAAACAGAAAAAAAAAAAAGCCAAATGTACAACCCCCCCCCCCCCTCAAAAATTATTTAACGCTGTACTTCAATTGTTTCCTTTCTCCCTCTGACCTCTATTTGTCCCAAGGGGTTCTGGTCCTTTTGCCATAAGGACGTCTTCTCTAGCTTCACCATTTCCCCTAAGGCTATGTGCTGTGGCAACCTCTCTCCTTCAGAAGTGCAGCTCCCTGGAGCTTGCGGAGGTAAATCCCCTCCTAGGAGGTAAATCCCCTCCTAGGGCCTGGAGCGGTTGCCATGCAGCCAGTTGCTATTGAGGCACCTCGGGAAGACTGCTTTCTCTCCCGAAGGAACCACACACACAGGTTTGCAGGATGACTTAGAACCCGGAGCAGGGAGCTCAGCCACCATGCCCTCCCTAGGCCTGACCCTGGGCACAGTCCGACATCTGGCTTACAGTGCCCTACTGCTCAGTCCCCATCGCTTCACTCTAGCTGCCCAGGCCCAACATGTGGCAGCACCACCAAGTTCACGCCACAGAACTTTCTGGAAGGCACATCAGTTTCTCCAGCAGAGATAACGACATACATCGAGCGCACCGGCGGCAGTTATCCCCCCTCCAGAAAGAAACCAAGAGTAGCAGTGGTCCAGCCTGCACTGTGTCTGGAAGCTTTAAGTGCCATCATCGGACCTCATGTCTGGGAAGAGCGCATGCTCGTGAGTAATCAATGACAGAGCTGACGTGGGTATGCTACGCGGGGTCCTCTCTCTTAACAGAGCAAGGCCAAGAACTACGGCTCCGCTTCCAAATTTGGTCCCCAGCTCAGTCCATGGACCCCAAACGAGCTGCTAGCCAGTCAGATGGCGGAATCGTGCTGGGATGGTGACAGTGTGGAGAGCACGAGGAGACGCCTCCCGCAGGAACCCTGGCTGCCCGAGCACTGTGCGGCCCTACGGCAGAGGCACACACACGGCAGCACGCTTCTGCATTCGGCGGTCTGTCCGTCCACACAGCCCAACCCTCCAGAGAGCCGCTCTGCGAAGCTGTTGGTGGAGGCCATTCCCCGGTGGCTGAGGAACACCAGAGCAACAAGCTGGGACCTGGCCTGCAGACAGGCTTATTCCTCTGTCCAGCGTCCCCCTCGGAGCCAGGACAGCTGTGCTCCAATTAGCACTCCACTGAAATTCACCGAAAGTCGGTAAAGGACAAATGTTTAGAATATGCCGTTAAAATTTTAGCAACGGACACTGTCCTGTCGGTTTATCCCCTCAAAACGTGCCATGACCAGGTTACTGGCTGTGCCATGGGCGCCAGCTTAACCTGTAAGCCAAAGTGGGGGGGAGGGGCAGGTGAAAGCCAGATGGGGTCACTCCACAAGGTATGTGCCTTCATGCGACGTTGGGGAGGCAGCCGGGGTGGTGGCGCTCGGTTGCTGCGACAGGATGATGGAACATTAGTCCAGCAAGAGCCCAGAGTGGAGAGCTGGCCTCTTGAAGTGGCTGCAGGTGGCCTAGCAGCAGTCACCGACAGGTGACCAGAGACGGGCCTCGAATGTTTTAGGACTGGGGCTTTAATTTGTTCACTTCCTTACCTGAAACCTACTGATGAATACATACGTGGTGAAAACTAACTACTTAGTGCTTGAATCAGTGAGAGACATTCAAAATTCTAAGGGACACAGAACAAAAAGCTCAGTGAGGATTTTCTATTACCATCACCCTCATCAATATCTGCCACGTGAGGACTCTAACAGTGCAGGCGACACTGTCCCAACTCAGCCACTCCTGCAAGTGGCTTCACCTGCCCAGTCTCTATTCTTCCAACTGAAAAACAGAGCCGGTGACAGCTACATCCTAGAGCCCTGCCCAGGACTGACCCTGGAAAGCAGAGCTGCTCAACCTTGGCACCGCTGACCTTTTGAATGAGACAACTCTTCATTGTGGGGCTGTCCTGGGCCCTGTAGGATGCTGTGTACCTCTGGCCTCTAACCACTGGATGCCAGTAGCACCCCCGTCAGGACCACCAAAATGTCTCCAGACATTTCCAGATGTTCTCTGGGGGCAACATTGCCTGGTTGAGCCATTGCTGGGGAAAGGGCATGATGCCTGGTATGTGGGAAACAATGAATAACAGTGTTAATAGCAAAGCTTTTTGTGTCACTTGTGCATCTATCCTTGAAATGGTTCACAAAACGGGATGCTTGCGATATGAGTAACTATCAGCTCCCAGTGTCATTCTCCCAAACTTGAAAACTAAATTTCTGATACACTGAATTGAGCAAGGGTTCAGTGCTATCAAAGGTGGCAGGGGTGTTGGACAGTGACCGCAAAGATTCAGCTTCCTCATTTGCAGAAGGAATAAACTAAAGTCCTACAGATCCAGAACACCAAGTCACAGGGCTGAGGAAGAGTAGGTCCCAAACGGAGACACAGATCTGATCCAAGTCCTCTGCCTGCACACCAAGCACTGCCTCCCCACCTGTGTGAACACCCCAACCCTTCGTCCTGTCCACTAGAAAGAACCAATGCCCAGCAATCTATACCTAAGACGCAAGATGCACAGGGCCACCTCCAGGAATGTCTAAGAGTATCAATTCATACAAGTAAAAGGCAAACCTCAGCGGGTTTTCAGAAAGCAATTATTTGAAAAGAATTCATACTGATACTCAATGCCACTTGCTAACTAACCACTGGCTCCTGCACCAGCAACTTCCTGCCTCTGCTGGCCCCAGATAAGGCCTGCTGTCCCAGGGGTGGGATCTCAGGGCAGAGGTAAGCCTCTGGAGAAGACCCTTCACCCACAGCACAGCCTGGGCAGGACGGGCAGGGGCTGAGGGGGCACTGCAGTGATCTATCAAGAAATGTAATTTTTAGCATAAAACTGTTATAAAATACAACTACGACAAAACAATGCAAAAAGTGGCAATCCCTCATGATTCTTCCCCAAGAAAGTATTGTTTTATCTAAGACCTTTTCTTGGCTATATTAATACATGATTTAAATAAAAACAGGGTCACATTATACACATTGTTTCTCCACTTGCTAGCGCACTTCCATTAAAGATGCATCACAGCTGTCTTTCCAAGTTTCACATGCAAATTTTCCTTGTTTGTTAACAAGCACATGTTGAATGGAATGAACGTTCATAACTTAACAATCCCCTGCTGAAGTTGCCCTGTTTTTGGGGTGTTTTTTTTTGCAATCACTAACATTGCTGAAAAGAATACCCTCTGCTCACTTGGGCCCGCACCACTACAGGATAAAACCCTGGAAGCAGAACTGTATGATGCCAGGGTGCACAGATAGGCACTGCCAGGGCCGACCACCCTCCCGACAAACTGAACTAGTCACTCTACAACATCCGAGTACAAGGTGCGATCACAAAATGCAGTGAACGCTGCTGCCAAGTGCCATCCAACGGAAAGGCAGGGACCTTCAATATGGGAAGCAGCGCGTCGAACCTTAGTAACAGTGTGTGATAAGTTTCAGTTTGTTCAGTGCAGTCAGTCGGGTGTGAGCTACGGTTGAGAAGGTGTTTTCAAGTTTGCGTAAATCATCCTCCATCGTGACAACACTCCGTGTCACACATCAGTACGGCAATGTCTGTCAAATAAAAACATTACGGTGTGTCCTCATCCACTTTATTCACTGGATCTGGCACGGTGTGACTTCTGGCTCTTCCCCAATGTCAAAATGATTCAGGACATCGAGGCAGCCATGTCAGCGCAACCAAAGACACTCACGAAAGAGGACTTCCAGAACTGCTTTAGAAAGTGGCCAGAACGATGGGATAAGTGTGTTCAAAGCGAGGAGGGGTATTTTGGGGAGGGATCAATGGCACTGTATCTTTTACTGTAATAATGCATTTTTTAAAACATTCGCTGTATTTTTTTATCACACCTCATATACCTGTCCCTTCACCCTCGATAACTAAAATGCTCATGGTTATTTTTCCCAACTTGCAAGGCAATATGATTTTAATGTCATTTCTTTGATCATCAGTGAAACTGAAATCTTGCTTTGCTTGCTGGCCATTTGAATTCTTAACTGTGAAGACCAACCCATTCACGAGCTCTGTCTGCTTCCCACCCAGTGTCTCAGGACACATTAACATAAAGCGAAGCCCACAGCTGGGCTACACAGGAGAGGCAAAGAGCAGGAGGAACTACCAATTTCAGGGAAACTCAAGCTGTGAGCTAAGAACACTGCCACGCAAAAGTGGTAAGAAAATACCATTAAAAAGGGCATGCCTCCCATGCCCTGGCCAAAGGCTGTGGTTTTTCTCTTTAGAGGGAAGTAGACTCTTTAGATGGGGACACCAGTTCCAGTTGACAGTGGGAAACCATTCTGAAGACAGGGGAAGTTCTTCCAGAGTTATTGCTAAGACTGTAGCCTTTTCCCTCCCTTGGCCCCCTGAACGCAGGCAGCCAGGCAAGAGGCTAGGTCGTCTTCTGGGTAACCCAAAGAAGCTAACAGGGTGTTGTAAGGAAATGGCCCTGCCAGGTGCCTCTACAGTTAGGTCACCGTTGACAAGCGCCGACCACAGGCTCAAAGGCCCTCTGACAAATGAGCAGGCACAAAAACATCACCAGATAGCCCAGAAAAGGCTCTGATATGAAAGACAAAAGCGCCAAACAAAAAGCAGCCTGAAACAAACAGTTACTTCAGGGAAAAGAAAACTTTAAAACTCACTAATGCCCTCACATAAGAGATTCTATATCCATGGAACAAAAACAGGAGAATGTAAAATAGGAACAGAGAGAACAAGGAAATGTTCTTTGAAATAAAATGAGAAAAACTCAACAGAAGGGCTAGAAGATAAAGTTGAGAATGTCTTCCAGAAAGAAAATGGAAAACCTAAGAAAATCAGAGTGTCAATCCAGAAGGTCCAATAGTTTAATTCTAGAGAGAGAGAGAAAGTGAATGGGAAGAAATCAAAGCAATAAATCAAGAAAAATGCTCAGCATTGAAGAACGGGATTCCAAATAAAGGAGCCCAAAGTGTGGGCAAGACATTAGATAAAAACAAACTCAAAAAGACATCACTATACAGGGTGTTTTGAATTTCACAGAAAATATTTCAATCCGCAAAGAAAACACAATCACATATAAAGGCTTCAACAATAACACTGGCAGATGGGAGACGGAGGAGCAAAACGGTGCCCAAACTCTCCCGCAGGTTCCACGTTCTCACAACTTTAGCTCTCATGCATCTTTTCCCAGGCAACTCCTTGAGGAAGTGCTGCATCAAAACGAGAGGGTAAAAAACTCAAGAAAGAAAAAAACAAAGGTTCCAGGAAACCAAGGACCCAAAGGGGAGGTGAGAGCTTCAGGAAGATTCCAGTAGGTTGGAGGCCTGGGAGAGATTCAAGATGAGGTTAATAAAAGACTGAATTTTATCAGCAGATAAAAAGGACTACATTTCTTGAAAGAGATTTAGACAATTAGTGAATTTGGGATTCAGTTTCAGTGACAAATACGTAGAAAATTAAGCCAACAAAAACCAAACAAGACTCATAAGAACTTCATGGAAAACAAAAACTTATCCAGGAAAGGAAAAGTGATCGCACCACACCATTTGCCCTAGCTGTGCATAATACGATACAGTCATATTAACATAAACACCGAATACTGAACTGACCAAATCAAAGACGCACCTACTTTGGGCAGCCACGTCTGTCTGCACAGAGAATGCAGAGGGGTGGGTAAAAGAAATGGGAAACGTCACATCTACTCTCAGAGTCAAGTGAAGAGACAATGTGTGAAATGAGAGGGAAGACCAATGAACGAGCAAGGCAGGCACGCAGGCTATTCTGAGGTGGCCAGAAAGGCCAAGGACAAACAGGGAGCACACATGGGCGCTCTGCAAGGCAGGAAATGTGACGGCGAAGAAACTCCTAGAGTTTTTCCCTCCAAGTCTCTCTAGATGTATTTGATCTAAGCCTTGATTTGAAATAAAAGTAATTTAAAAATTCATATGAATGCCAACAAAAAGGATTAAGGGAGAGTATGCACAGTCGGTGTATTGCTACCAAATTAACAGCAAGCATCAAGATGACTAACCCCTCATGACGATGCCCAGACATGTCTGGAACCACATGTCTGGCTGTCTTTAAGTGTATTCGAGGAACTTCAGCGTGTCTCGGAAAACAACAGCCTACTAGGGATGTCACTTCCAAAATGATTCTGATTTTAGCAATTTAGAAAAAAAAGAAAAACTCTTCTTTGGCCCAAAATAACTTGTGTAATCACTTTTTAAAATGTTACCGACATGAAAAGTTTAATTCTTTTCCTGGTTTTCAAATGCTGAATGTTGCAGTGCTTATGTAATTTAAGGGAAAAGGCATGCTGACACACAGGTTCTCTGGCTGTTTTTCTACTGGTCAAAAACCTTTACAACATGCATCTTGGAATTTTTGCAGCCGTAACTCAGCAACTGAGAACTCAACTGTGTGCTGTTTCTTCCAGGAGCTGGGTTATTTCTTAACAGAAAAGGGATCCTGTGTTTACTAGCCCTGTGGGAGCACTGTCCACTGAACGGGCCATTCCAAATACAAACAAGTACCACTCAGTACTTCAAAAAGCGTGTTCTCTGCTCAAGCCCTTTTGGTAAATGAGTAAGTTTCAATTGGGAAGCATTATTGAGACTCTATCTGATCCGCTCGGACTAAAGGTCACAAGTCAGCCTGGCAGGCAGTGTCATCATCTGAAACTCCATCCCAGTCAGTGTCTCAGATAATAGGACTGACTGAAGGTCATGAAGTCCTTCACAACAGGATCTCAGCAAGCCCTCCACCACCCGAGAGCTCAGCGGTCTACCAAATACTCAACCTCTTGCCCATATACATACCCTACGATAGCTGCCCCGTGTCTCCTGTGCATGAGCTAGTCTTCCTGTCTAGAACACCTCCTCCTGTCGACTCCACCTGGAAAAACTTATTCATCCCCTGAACCCTAGTTCAAGAACCACATTCTTTGTGAAGACTTTCTAACAGGTAATTACTGCCTCCTCTTTCCCATACCCAAATGTTGTATAGATTTCCATCACTGCACTAAGAACACTGTAATCTAATTATTCTTTTACAAGTAAATACTAGACCATACACTGCTTGAGAAAAAAAAAAGTCTATATCCTTTAGCTTTGCACCCCCCGAACCCTTAACAGTGTCTGGTACACAGCAATTTCCAATTAATGTTTTCTGAATTGAACTGTTGAAGACGTGAAGTTGAGGCTGAAGTCAATCGGAGGCCCCCAACCAAACCAAAGGAAAAAATACTTGATGATTCACAAAATTCTTCCATCAGGCTGCTGAGAAATCAGCTTGGCCCACTGGAGAGGGCCCTGTGGCCTGGAGGTGCTGAAGGTGGGCCAGCGGCCATCTCAGGAGTGCTCTTTCACACACACTGCACATTGACGCAGGTGATGTTAACTTGATTAGAGAAGATGAGGTAAGTCCCCAAACAGGGAAATACCGGTAGCTTAATCCTCATTGTAAATTATTTGGGGGGTATGCTTAGTTTTCTCGAAGGGTAATACTCTTATGATAGGTTACTGTTTCAGACAAAGAGAACTGGGAATTCCCATGACGGAAGCCATTCTTAAACAAATGCCTTCTCAACTACTTTAAACACAGTTCCCAAGCATCCTAGCATAAAAGGTTCTTAGTGAGTTTAGCTTGTGGATACCTAGAGGGTTCAAAAGGGTCAAATATAAACCGACACACTGTCTTTCATCCTGTTTCATTATCCCAGGTTTGCTTCCATAAATGAACATTGATCAGACAAAATGCTGTGACACACTATCTTAACAGGGCCTCAAGAAAGTTACCTGCCAAGAAAGCGACTATCCTTAAGCAGACACCAAACACAGGTGAAATCATTGCCTGAAGACCGCCGCGAACCCTAGGACCCACATCAAAACCCAAAACTGAAGGGCAAGTCACCCTTGCCACTGAAGATTTCAACTCGTCTGTATTCCTTCAGCTGCTTCGTCTGACCATAAACATTGTTCAATAAACAACACATAGGTCGATTTCCCCTTTGGTTTCACATGGTGTGCAAACTCCGTGCAAAGTATGACCCTCTCGTTTTCTAAGTCGTGTAGGAGAGGCTATTTGGCAGCTGGCTCTGAGCACCCAACCACTTTTCAAAAAATGCCCTCAGTATCCCCTAGTGTCAGAAACAGCTTTAGGTTCCAACACTATGCTGCCGCCCATCAGACACTCGAAAAACGTGTTTCCTTTCAGTCGGGAGTTCTACAAAGGCTTCCTGAACGAGCCCACTGGCGAGCTTGAAGGGAGCATCGGACAGCCGCTGGGCCTGCAGGCCGCCAGGAGGGAGAAGGGCCACCCCGGGCGAGGCGGGCGCAGCCCTGCTCCCGTCTCAGCCCCGGCCGGGCAGGTTGCCCTCCGGTCCCCGAGCCGCGTCTCACACCGCGCGACCACACCACAGGGAGAAAGCGAGGGGCCGCGCAGGCCCCAGCCCCGGGCGCACGAAGGCCACGTCCCCGGGGACAGCCGCCCAACTCTATGGTTCGCGCACACAGGCCCGTCGACCCACGTGACCTCCGGCAGCCAATCCAGGCGAGGGCCCCCCGACCATCGAGACGACGGCGACCCGGGGCTAGACCAGCCTCGCTCGGCCACTCGCCGTCGCCGCCCGGTACCGCTCCAGCGCTCCCAGCTCGGTGCTGCCGCCATCTTCCTGGAGGAGAGGGCCAGAGGCGAAGGCTCCCCCCACCGCGGTCGCTCCGCATTCTTACCTCCACCTGCCCTCCCCCGACCGCCTCTCCTCCTCAGCAGTCACTTAGCTCCTTGTAAAGAAACTTCCTCCCCCCACTCTAGTTATCCACAATGCGAAGAATCACATTACCTCTTCCACTCTTACCAGCGTAAGGAAAACAAGCTCATAAAGCAGGAACTGTGGCGAAACAGGCACAAGCCGCCATCTTGGTAAAGGAGAAGAGGCTACGCTTGACCTCCCCCCACCCCCCCAGCCTCTATGTGGCCAACCGCCGTGGGAGGGGCACGGCGCCTGCGCAGAGGCGTAAAACGCGGAGGAGCCTGCGCCTGCGCACTTGGAAGCCGGCGGATGGGGGAAGGAAGACCTAGTTGCGCTGAGGCGAGGACAGCGTTGGCAACGGGGCGGAGCGGCGTGATGACGCAATCCGCCTGCGCGCGGGGCGTGGCGCGACCGGACGGCGGGCACTGGGCGGATCCGCGGTGCGGTCGGTGGGCTTGTGTTCTTCGGCTCCTGGACGGTGAGTGTCCAGCTATGGGTCCTCGCCGCAGCCGGGGTGCGAACTGTGGGCCGATACAGAAGGGCCGGGGGCCTGATCGGGACGGAGGTTGGGCCGCTCCGGGGGTCGCGCGGGCGGGGCTGATGGCGCGGTGTGGGGGAAGGGCGGCCGGCCTGAGGTCCCTGACCCACCTCTGTCCTTTCCCCGCCCTCCTCGGACCTCCCGGACTCTCCCGGACCCTTCCCGGCCACTGCACCCCCTGGAGCCTTGGCTCGGGCGGAAGCGCGGGGTGTGTCCCGGGAGAACCCCAGTGACCCCTTGCTCACCCTGTGGGAATTATGAAGCAGTCTCAGTAACGGGCCTGGGGTGCCGAACGTAGTCGTAGTTCGGGAGGAGAAGTGCACATCGTGGCCTGTCGGGCGCTTTTGTCTTGCGGCCATCCTTTCATCGCCCTGACATGGGCCTTTCCGTCCCGCCAGCCCCTGGTGGGGAGTAAGCCGCGAGAAGTCCTTGCCGCCTGGTTAACTTTCTAGGCCCGCCCTGGCCGCAGATACGAAGTGGAGGAGAGAAGGAAGAGGCCCCTGCCCGGGGCAGGACCGAATCCCGAGGGATAGAGATTGGGGGTACCCAGCATTCCCATGAGGGCCTGAGGTGAGGAGGCCAAGACCTGTGGCTACCGTTGCTTTCAGGAATGCCCCCAACTCTTACGTGACCCACGGGGCCCACAAGACCTGGACACCTTTTGCCTTTCCGGCCTCGTTTTTGCCAGTTATCACCCCTCCCTTCTCTGTCCTCCCCCCACACATAGACACATGACCCAACCACACTGAACTGGTTCAGTCTGCTGTGGTCTTTCTCACTTTTGGCCTTGGCCCAAACCCTTTCTTTTGTCTGGAACCCAGTTCCCTCCCCATCTTCTCGGCCTTTTGCTTGCCTGGTCCCTGCTCTGTTACTCAGGACTTGGCCCAGGTTAGACTTTCTCTGGCTGGAAAAGGTGTTCGCCTGATTCCTTTATGGTACTTCCTGGTAGTCAGCCCTCCACTAGACCGCTAGTCCTATGAGGAGCAGGGGAAGTGCGAATCTTAGTCACCCTTATCCATTGCGCAGCACAGCGACCCCCACGTAGTAGGTTGTCAAATACTTGTTGCATGACTCAAATCATAATACCTCAAGAGAAATTTAGCGCTCTAAAGCAGCCTTGCCGTCATAAGGAGAGATATATAGTGGTGTGAAGGGTCATGGAAGTTATGTCCTGGTGTTTGTAATTTGAGGATCATAGTTTTCATTTTTGGTGGTTCCGATTCAGGCTTTTTTTTGCACCACCCAGCATCCTAACTCGCAACATGTACTGCTCTACTGAATCTTGGCAGTGGTCTCAGCCTTAAAGGATGGCCTGATTTCTTTTTCCCACTTGCCACCTTGATCTCTCCCCCAGTGCAGCAGTTCAGGGTGAAGAAGAAGGACTTTTCCATCAGATCAGATTTGTTCTTGAACTAGCAGGGCAACGTGGGGAAATGGAGAGGGCATGAGGAAGAACCTCCCTCTATTACCATTCATAAATGGGATTCAGGCCCCTTTTTATACCTAACTCCAAGGACAAACTGCTGAAAAAAGAGGTGTTTTCATTATTTTTCCCAGAGAGGGGACACCAAAATTCATTTGGCAGTAGAATTGGGTTGAAGCCATTTATATAGCCGATATCCCACTTTGTACTAATGGTCGCACGTGTCGCTGCAGAAAATGCATTTGACTGCGGGTGGTGCCCAGGATGCTGTTGAGGGTGTTGTGTGCCATATGGTATGTGTACTTTCTCAGATCCAAAGAATTTGAATGCCAGGACATTCCAAGGGCTCTGGATAAGGGATCACAGACTTTCGGGGCCCTACCTACATTGTAGGGTTATTTTGTGGGCTGGGGTGATGTATGTAAATGTAAGAGTAACATGTCAATGAATGGTAGTTGTAGGTAGTCCACTAATATAAATGCCACCAGCAAAATATGTTTATACGTATTGCAAAGAATCCAGTTTTAGCCTTGTTCTTCATCTTTTGTTTTGGAAAAGTTGGTTTCTTCTGTGAATTCGGATGGGAGTATTGTTCTGTTGAAGAAGGAAGCCATGGATCAAGGAGAAAAAACAATTTCTAGCATCTAGAATGAGCACAACCTGAAAGAATAAAATTTTCACTTGACCACATTTTGAGGACTGGGAGATCCAATTGGTCTGCACCCAGAGTTTAAATTAATCATGGTGCTTGGCATTGTGTTGCTGGATCAAGGCTAATTTACTGAAAACCTGGTGCTTCGGTCAATGTCATAAAGAAAAGCAATTGAAAATTTAATAAATTACCGTGTAACTGCTGTAAAGAAAATTTAAACAAATTTTATTTATTTTTTTTTAAATTAAAGTTTATTGGGATGACAATTGTTAATAAAGTTACATATATTTCAGGTATACAATTCTATATATCTCACACTGTGTGTTCACCACCCAGTCAGTTTTCTTTCCATCACCATATATTTGATCCCCTTTTAAACAAATTTTAAAAGAGATGTTTACAGCAGATGTTTACAAATCATGATCTGTTAAAAACTGGGGGAGGGTGTTTAAAAGTAACTCCCAATTGGTAACATTTCTGGGTTGGATCAAGGAGGGTACCAAAAGCACAATCTAAGAAGACACAGCAAAAGCTTCATAGATTCGGATGAGAATTTGGGTTTTACATATTTTCATTATGAAGGAATACTGAAAATACAGAAATTTGGTTCTGATAATATTAAGAAATGAACAAAATAGAAGAGTAACTAAATCCATATGCTGGTTCTTTGAAACAAATTCCTCAGAAGTCCCATTAGAGAAAAAAACCAAATATAGAAAAGAAGGTGTAATGCAGGGTCTCAGCTCCTACTCCCCACACAAGAACACAGGAGACATGAAGGCCAAAAAGGAACAACAACGGAGCCATAGATAGGGGAATCATACCATTATATTCTCGATGGTGGCTGGTCGAGACACAAAAGCAAATATCTGCCGGTACCCCAATGAGGGGTCTATCCTGCACCCCAGTCTCACTGAGGAAGTAGGATCTACACGATCCGCAATCCACCATCCGCTTCTCTGCCAACCAACCAACCCCTAGGCTAGCCACGGCCGTTATATTTGTGGCTAATGGCTAAGTGGTTACAGGTGATAGCCAACTAGTCACAGCTGATGGCCATGTACTACACGAGCCAGCACCTTTCCATGTGAGGTCGAGAGCCTGGAAACTGCTCCCCCCACAGAAGGGTATAGAGGTATAATGAGACATAGGAGACTACATGTATCAGGATGGCCACAGATATGAAAATCTGGAAGAAATGGATGATTTCTAAGACACTGTAAGTTACCAAAATGGAACTGATTACTAGGACGAATACCACTGAACAGCTGAGTCAACATCTACCAATGAAAAGACAGAAGTAGAGCTGAATTCCATCCACCCCACACATCCACCCCTTTTTAAGCCACTGCATGAAAAGGGAAAGCACACCAATTTCTATTATGAAGACAGCACACCTTTAATAACAAACCCAGATGGAGGCCTGAGAAAGAATACTATAGCTAGGCGTAGGTCTGTCTCATGAATATAAGTGCAAAAGTTCTCAGCAAAATATTTGCTGCAATTAGATTCCAGAAATGTACCTATCTATCAATATAAGCTCTTACAACAAATTAAAGTAGAAAATCATATGAACAGATGCTGAGGAGGCATGATAAAATTCAGCAACCAAGTCTAATAAAAACGCTAAAGAAACGGCTTACTTATAATTCAGGTATTGCTGTAAACCAGTGGCAGGTGTCTTTCTTGAATTCAGCTGCTTCCCTTGCCTAGCATTCCTACTTTCCTTTAAGCTTCCCTTAATTTCACTACCGAGGATAATCTGGATCTAGCTTCACCTGGTCCTTAGTAGTCCTTATGTAGAACTCTAGGTTTCACCTGATAACTCCCCCTTCCCACTCTCGGTAATGATCTGTCACAGTGAGGAGCAGTTTCCAGACTGCACGTATTAATGAGTATTCATCTCACCGTCCTCTTCCTCTCCCCTTCTCATTCCTGCCAGACAGGTGAGAGGAAGGCCTCCAGTGGGCCACTAAACAGGAGAACCGAGACTATAACCCTTCTGTGGCCTAAGACTAGAGTCAGGCTTATGAAGCCTCTCTCAACCTTGGTTAACCAAGCCACACGTCGCGGTGGAGGCTCCTCCATTTTTCAAAGGTGCTTGAGGACATTTCCATTCAAAAGGGAAACGTAGGGTATGCAGTATTCAGGAATGTTAAGGTTTGGGGAAAACGGGGAGGCAGGAAGCTTTCTAATAAGTTTCTGAGCTCCAAAGGGAGTCAGATTTGACTGCGTTCATCCTTCGACTTTTTACCAGAGGTTAGCCAACAGACCCCACGTTTCCCAAAGTCTCAAGGCTTCTAAGATTTCTGTTAAAATTCCGAAGATCTCTAAAATTCTCACACCTATCAAATATGCGAGTGCCCTCAGTCCTTCTTCCTTTGCATATTGCTCTGTGTGCCCCACTGTCAGTCTAGTTCTTGGGAGGTCAAGGCATCTCCGACAGCTGTCAACCAGGGCTCTCCAGTGTTGAAAAGGTTCAAAGAGAAAGGAGGTGACACAGTTGCAGAGGTCATGGAAACTTGCCTTTATCACCTGCTGTGTCTGCAGTGCCTAACAATAAGCACTGACATTTGCATATCATTGAAAATATGGCATGAATATAGGTATATATGGTTGCTTTCGTCAACCTAATTATATGTAGTTTATAATGAGGTGATAATTTTACCATTTCTAAGGAAGTATCTGATGTAATTGAGAAGCTGAGTGAAACAAGCTATTGACGCCTTAGGTGTAAGTTTTTTTACATGTCAATTCATGCTAAGCTAAATGTGTATGCATTATGGATATATGTGCTATTTTTTTTATAGATTTCACGAAACCTCACTAAAGATGTCTAAGGTAAGAGCTCACTCTTTATGTGTACAGTATGAGGAGAAACTGCTTTATGTTTTCAAACTTTATAGTCGAGATTTATGATTCATTATTTTTAATACAACTGATATATTTGATTCATTAAGACAGAGCTCTAATTTAATTGTCCTAAAAGCTTTGAACTTTCTTTTTTTAGATTTCCAATTTCTTGTTTCTAAATACATCAGTAACAATCCTTTTAGCCTCCTTAGATCATTCTCAGCAGGCTAATCAAATAATAATTTAAAATTCTGATAATTTATCATGATGAAATTGATGGGGCTCTTAGACTTGATAAATTAGCTTATATTGATTGGCTGTTGCAAATTAGCCCAGAGCCGTGTAATAAATTAGTTCTAAAAGACGTGCTGAGAAAAGCAGAACTTGTGGTTGAAGTTACAAGATCGTCATTTCTTTTTACCTTTTGTTTTTGAATCTTCGGGTATTCCTTTCTATCTAATGCATAAGTATCATACTAATTTTTGCTTTCTATACAAGTAGTAGTATGGAACACCAATAACGGGAAAAAAGAATAAAAATTAACTGTAATTCCATCACCCAGAAATAACCAGTGATAGCATTGTGTGAATGTTCTTTTTTACACATGTGAATATACATTTAAAAAATCAGTTGGTTTAACAAATCAATTGATGTGTCTTTTGATTTCTTCCCATTTATAGTGCGCCACTGCCCAGGTCTATAGCTTTACTGTACTTGCTTTGTCGCATGTCCATTCCTCCTACCGTGTGTCCACTGATCAGGGAATATTGATACTTCAGTGTTGTCAGCTGTGATCTCATTCCCAGTCTTCTCTTCCATGGTCTTTGAAACGAGATGTTCAAAATCCCACTCCAAAGCTGCGTGTCTCTCTCAGCCTTGGTGAGGCTCTGTTCCACAGAGACATGATCTCTTGATTACTTTCCACGAATGATCACACCTGATACGTGGAAGTATTTTCTTCTATGGATTGCTTAGCAGAAATGTAATTTTAGGTCAGCATATAGACATGAAATAATACTGGATTGGTTTTTCTTTCCAATAAGTGTTCATAAGTGAATACCATCAGTTTTCTGATAGAAGGGACCTTTTGGAAGTGTTATTTATGTGTTATTTACGTAGCATATATATTTAATTTGTGAGAGCTAATGATACCTATGTCGCGGCTTGATTATATCTTAAAAGCAACTAATATGTTTATTTGCTCTTTTTTAAAAAAATCTGATTTTAGCAACAACCAGCTCAGTTTATAAATCCAGAAACTCCTGGCTATGTTGGATTTGCAAATCTTCCCAACCAAGTTCACCGAAAATCAGTGAAAAAAGGTTTCGAGTTCACACTAATGGTGGTCGGTAAGAAATTAACTTATACCCTCAAGCTTATTAAATATGTGGAACTCTCCCCTCCCCAACCTGTAGGGTGTACAAATAGTATGTATGACCTGTAAAGTCAAAGGGAAAATTTTGTTGGCAGAATCAAATAACTTGAGAATTTGGGAGGAAGATTCTTTAGAAAATTTGCTTCAGAGGAAAATTATAGTATTGCTGTCATCTCCTTATTTATATGTAGTGGAAGTCTTTACTCATTGTGGCAGCCAGCCTCCCACATGTCTCGCCATGACTCTCACCTCCTGTGTCAGGCGGCTTTCTAGTTGCCTCCCACTGTGAACAGATAGGGCTTACCTGGGGAGCCAGGAGGGCATCACATGAGTGAAGGCGAATGACTTCAAGACTGGGTTACAAAAGACATTGTGGTTTGTACCTCACCTTCTCTTGAATCACTCACTCGGGGGGAAGCCAGCTGCCATGTTGGGAAGACACTCAAGCAACCTTATAGCACAGTGCCCCAAGGCAGGGAACTGAGGCCTGCCAGCAGCCATGTAAGTGACCATCTCAGAAACATCCTCCATCCCCAGTTAGCCTCTCGTGACAGCCATCCTGGCTGACATTGACTGTTACCGCCTGAGAGATGTCCCCAAGCCATAACCACCCACCAGAGCAGACACTCCCAAATTCCTGGCCTGAAAAAGCCATGAAATCATAAAAAATGTTGATTGTTGGTTTAGGCCTCTGAGTTTTACAGTAGTTTGTTACATGTTAATAGATAACTAATACACATATTTAATTAGAAGTGTGTTTGTTTAGTACTCAAAAAAAAAAAAAAAAAAACTCCTTAAATTGTTGTGCTGGATGTATTTTAAACAGGTAATCTTTACAAGTTTTTCTGAATTATTAAATTCCTTTGAAATTTAGTGGTTACTTGAAAATTTTTTCTATTATGTCAGATATATTTTGTCATGGGCTATAGCAAATACTGTGTTTCAGCATGTCCATAAGAAGCTTAACTTGATGAATTATCTACTGATGAACTATTAATTCTGCTTACCATATCACATTTTATTTCATTCTCGATAACTGCAAAATTCTCCAAAAAAGGAGGAGGTAGCTTGACGATGGTCATGTACAGGTAGGATGAATGACTGTTTCCTAGGGTAAAGAGTTCACAAATCTGAAATGAAAGAAAATGTGGGACTCTTGGTCCAGAGAAGTGAATGATGACATGTTTTAGGATCACAGTTACATGATAATGATCGTGAAAATTCAAGTTCCTGATAGAAAAGAGAAATCCATTGCAATCTATCACAGTTATTTAATTTCAAAGCATTCAAAAACAGGCAATAACTTTTGCTTCTGGCTGTGATAGAATAATTCAGAAGTTGACAGACTTCCCCTAAAGGACCAGGTAGTAAATATTTAAGGCTTTGTGAACCATATAGTTTTTGGTGTAGCCACTCAACTTCCTGTGGTCGCGGGGGAACCACTGTAGACAATACGTCTACGAATAGGCATAGCTGTGTTCCAGGAAAGCTTTATTCACAGGGTGGCGGGCAAGGCTACATTTGACCTGAGGGTTGTAGTTCGCTGATCACTGAAATTACTGCTACCAGACTAGTCCTGGCATGAGTAACTGAAAGGCTGATGAAAATATAGCAGACAGCTCCTCTGGGATATTATACAACAGGCATTGCAGGACTTCCGTCCTTGAGAGAAGGAACACAATCACATGCATTGTAAAGTCATTGCAGCTTTCTGCCATCCCTGCCCCTGCCCCAGGGAGGGGTAACTCAGCCAGAGCCCAGGAAGCTCAGAGCTGAAGGACTCAGTCATGATTCAGGGAAGCCTAGGTGGCTGGATCCTGAGGTAGGTAGCGTGGTGCGTTCCAGAACAGATGAAGGACTGCAAGAAATCTGCACTGAGAGGACCCTGGCTGAACACGAACGTGCCTATAGGTAGGATAGAATTCCACGAGCCTGGGCAAAATGTGACCAAGCTGACCTGGGGATTGCATGGAGCTGGGGAGCCACAAGGAAGTTGAGAGACCTCGAATTCCAGCCAAGCAGAGGAGACATTTTGCTGAGCTCCCAAGGCATCCAATGGAATCTCCAAAAGTCCTTGCTTAGGAGTAGGACTAAACTGGACGCAAAGGCTGTTTTAAAGCCTCCCTAACAGTTTTTAAGCAAAACTTGAAAGAATCACGTTGGTTTACACATAAATGTACTGCTTTCAGAACAAGACTCAACACTCACTAGAGAAGGACATCAAATTCAGACATTTGCAGTGTGACATTCATAATATCTAGCATCTGACAGAAAATTATTGGATATGCAAAGAAGCAAAAACCATGTGGCAGAGAATAAGACGAGAAATCCAGCAACAGATGCAGACCCGGAAATGACGGATGAGAGAACAGGCAAAGAACCAGAAGTATTTTAAATACGCTCCTCCACTGATAGGACAACATGAATATAATGAGCTCAATAGAAGCAAACAAAAAAAGAACCACAGGGAACATCTAGAGATTTTTATTTTAATGCAGCATCTGAGATGAAATAAAATAGATGAGACAAATAGGAAAGGTGTAGCAGAATGTCAGCCTTGAACTCAACCATCTTATAATTATACGTCAGTGGACGAGGCAGAGGAAGGAGTCCAGCAGGAGGGGATCAGCGAGTGATGTGCCGCCTGCGCAGTAGAGCATTGCTCAGCACAGGGCGACGGGCTGCTGGATGCAGCAGCGGGGAGCAGGCTCGGAGCCCACTGTGCTGAGCGAAAGCTGCCAGACAAGAGGGCATGGTGTACAAGCCCACGTATGAAGTTCTAGAATAATCCATCCATAGTGACAGGACGCAGACTGGTGTGTGCATGCAGTGGGGGCAAGAGGGTAGAGTTGACTAAGTGGTTAAAGGAACTCCTTAATGGTGTGGAGATACTCTTTATCTTGAGTTTGAATGTAGACTGTTGCCAGAACGGATCCGACTGTATGGTTTAAATGGGTGCATTTAACTGATTGACATATTTGTAAACTATACCTGTGTGAAGTTGATAAAGAAAGCAGGTAGTTAGGGGATTAGAGGTAAGGTGGAACTGCAAAATACCTGGAAAGTTAACCACAAAACCCTCAACTTTTAAATTGTAACTATGAGCAGTTCAAGAGAAATGGTTTATCGGGAAAACTCAATGCCCCCAACTTGTAAGTCTGGAGACTATTGAAGAGGAAAGGTAGTTTTTAAATTTTGGCAGACTTCTAAAGAAATGAGAAATTGCACAAAATGACAGACCAAGTGCAAATGAAAAGTTGCAGACGTTTGGGCAGCAATCTGCACAGAACTTTAAAATCACAAATAAGTTGTTTAAAGACCTCAAGGAAGGAAGCCAAGTGGCGACCCATCCATGAAAGAACATGAGCATGCTGCTGAAGTGTCTACTCAAAGGGTGCTAGTTGGTAATAACTTAAGTCATTAGCCTCCCACAATTAGCTGGGATGGTGGCTCAATTTATAAGAAAAGCAAAATTGAAAATAGCTCATTGCCAAATATATTACCTGCTGGAAAATCAATAGGATGGTTAGTGAGACCAAATTTACAAGAGGGCTGGAGTGGACACTAAGAACTTCAGAACTAAGCTAAAAAAATGTAAGCTGCCTTAAAGTAAAAATGTGCTAGCATAATTGTAGGTTCTTGCGTTCTGGGGTTGTGGGTACTCCTTCCTGAGGGCACGGGAGCCGAGGGCGCGGGGCAGCTCTCCAGTGTGTGGAGCCTGCGGAGCATCCTCCTGGCAGCTCCATCCTGCCGTCACTGGCACATGACTGGAGTTGCCTGAATGGGCAAAAGGGCTGACCGCTTAGAACGTCCTGCAGAGCCTTCTGAAAAGGCCCTCGTTACCTGTTAAGGAACCAGTTTCTTGTTGGTGAAAATCAAAGGTAAATGTGAAAAGAACCTCCCCCAGGTTAGAAAGCTCTTTATTTCCTAGTGTTCCTGGTTTGGCCTGAGTTTTGTTGTTGTATATTTTTTAGGGCCTAGGTTTTAAAAAATAAAACTTCAGTTTGATTAAAATCTAGAGCTTTTTCCCCCCTCCTTTTTAAAAATTTTAATGGGGAATAATAGGGAACAGTGTGCCCTTCCAGGGCCCATCAGCTCCAAGTCGTTGTCCTTCAATTTAGTTGTTACCTGCTATGGAGGGCACAGCTCAGCTCCAAGTCCAGTAGCCGTTTTCAATCTTTAGTTGCAGAGGGCGCAGCCCACCATCCCATGTGGGAATTGAACGGCAACCTCGTTGTTTAGAGCTCGCGCTCTAACCAGTTGAGCCATCCGGCTTCCCCTCTGGAAGCTCAGCAGCAGCTCATTGTCTTCAATCTAGTTGTGGAGGGTGCAGCTCACTGGCCCATGTGGGAATCGAACCGGCGACCCTGCTGTTCAGAGCTCACAGTCTAACCAACTGAGCTGTCTGGCTGCCCAAAATCAAAAGCTTTTGAGACAATCTCACAATGTTATTCGTAAAAGGAAGCTCAACTTTTCTCACCCACCGCATATTTTTAATGTTACATCACCACCGTGTGCCTGATACTGTGTATTTCTTCCTAGCTGGTGAAAACATGGGCCATTTTGTAAATTGAATACCTCCCGTCCCAATCAACCTTTGCTATTACCACTTTTAAAGGATATTTCAGTTATTATAAGATCGTTGGCCCCAGTGTGTTTCTGTTAAATTTTTTGTATAATACTGGATTTGTACTGGTCCAGATCCCAGTGTGTCGTTTCCCCCATTTAAAGGCACCTATTTGAGAAACGCCTGCCTGGGATAAAGAGGCCAGTGAGTGTGGACAGAACAAAGCTAGGCCCTCTCAGAAATCTAGCCCAGGAGTAGCATCGTGTTCTGAGTTAACGAGCACAGTGTGTGTACATGTCACCCAAAAGCTATTCCACGTGACATAATCGCGTCCACCCTTAAAGTGAAGATGTAGAATTTAGAATCAGCTGGGATACTGTCAACTGCTGTTTGAGAAGAGGCTGTCTCAGATGCCTTTGCTCACATGTCTTCTCCAACCCAGCCCCTTTCAGCCTTATTTTCCATGGCCGTCATGACTCAGACGGTGAGAGTAACTTTGTCATCTGCCCCACTGGGCTGCAAGGTTCCACGGGAGCAGGCACTTATCTGTCCTGTTTTCTGTTGTGTCCCAGCACCTAGACCTGTGCTGGGGACACAGTATATTTACCACATGTTGGAAAACCCCCCATCAGGAGTAGTAAAACTATAAAAGGGCATTGCTGGACAGCCTATTAAAAGGATAACTTCGGCGTTTAGTCACATTCGCACACTCTTGTATTTGGACACGTTAAACACGTAATTCCAGTTTTGTCTTCTTCCTGTTCCTTTTCATCTGTGAAAATTGAGTCTAAGTAAAGTGTAGTCCTAATTTCATACAGGTCTGACAATTAAGTTCGAGAACTTGCTACCGTGCGCTTACATTGACAACACTGTACAAACAGCTCGGGAAGGTTTCATAACCTTCGTATATCCGTGTCTCACAGCTGTGTTCATGTTGATGTGTGGCGGTGTCCTGTTTAGGGGCATTATTGTTGTTGCGTGTTTTTGTGCGCCGTCGTGAGAATGAGCTTGAATTAGAACAACAAACAAACAGTAAATTTCTTGTTAAACTTGGCAAGAGTGGAAGTGAAATCAGGGACATGTTAGTCCAAGTTAGGGTTTCCAGGCGGGAATTCTCCCCGTTCTCAGGAATTTTTTTTGCCTTCCTGTTCCCAAATCCCGAGAAAAGTTGGTTGGGAAATCGGGAAAATCGGCTCCTTGAACCTAATAATACCCACAATGGGAAATAAACGTACTACTCACAGTGTATCTCTTAGACGTTTTTCCTATTTATCGCTAGGGTTTCCGGGTGGGAATCCCCGCCCGTTCTTGGGAATTTTTTTTTTTCTTTTCCATTCCCGAATCCTGAGAAAAGTTGGTCAGGAAATTGGGAAAAATCAGCTCCTTGAACCCAGGTGGCTGGTAGTATTGGCCGTCACTTTGTGGAAACTATTCATCGTGGAGAACACAGAACAGTTTACGTCTCGGGATTCAGGAACGGGAAAGCGGAAAAAATTACTGAGAATGGGTGGAATTCCCACCTGGAAACCCTAGTCCAAGTTTATGGAGATAATGCTATGAAGAAAACGGCAGTGTACAAATGGATTTAACGTTTGTACTGATGAAGAGAGATCAGGACAGCCAGTAACAAGCAGAACTGACGAAGACATTGCAAAAATTTGTCGACTTACGTGTCAAAATCATCAGCTGACTGTGGGAAGCATAGCAGACCAAGTAAACATCGATAGAGAAACAGTCAGGAAAATCTTCACTGAAAATCTTGGCATGAGAAAGTTATGTGCAAATATGGTCCTGAAGGAGCTCACTGACGAACAAAAGCAAAGGAGAGTCCAAGTTTGCCAAGACCTTTGGGAGAGGCAAGACGATGTTTTGGGCCGTGTTATCACTGATGATGAAACATGGGTGTACCGATATGACCCTGAAACAAAGCGTCAAAGTACACAATGGAAGTCAGCCAATTCTCCACGACCAAAAAAGTTCCGTCACTCCAAAGCAAGAGTCAAAATGATGTTGCTAACCTTTTTTGATATCAGAGGGATTACTCATTATGAATTTGTACCAACTGGACAGTTAACCAAGTTTGCTAGTTGAAAGTGCTGAAAAGGCTCCGTAAAAAAAGATGAAAACCACCTAAACATTTCACCAACAACTCATGGTTCTTGCATCTTGACAAAGCACCAGCTCCCACGGAACTCTCTGTGAGGGAGTATTTAGCCAGTAAACAAATAACTACATTGGAATACCTTCCCTACTAACCTGATCTGGCCCCCAATGACTTCTTTCTTTACCCAAACGAAGATAAAGGAAATAGTGAAAGGAAGATATTTTGATGACATTCAGGACATCGAGGGTAATACGACAACAGCTCTGATGGCCCTTCCAGAAAAAGAGTTCCAAAATTGCTTTGAAGGGGGGACTAGGCACTGGCATCGGAGCATAGCTTCCCAAGGGGAGTCCTTCAAAGGTGACCGTAGTGATATTCAGCAATGAGGTATGTAGCACTTTTTCTAGAATGGGCTCGTGAACTTAATTGTCGGACCTCATGTCTACACATTCCAGACTCACTCTTTTGTCCTGGACTTTGCCAACACTCATGATTTCTAAGGCAGGTGTGTCCTCCTTCCCATGCTGTGCGCGACGAGGCAGGGGAGGTTCAAACCCGGGAAGCCGGGCGGCAGTCTGGCAGAATGTTCACAGTCCACAGTTTCTGTAATTGAAGAGGGACTGGGGCATGTTCTACACGTCAATGAGTGTGGTGCCCAAACTGGTCATGCAACACTGGGCACGGAGCAGGGAAGTTGCCGGACATGGGCAGTTGCCAGTGTTGGGACATGGGGGTGTTTCAGACGGGAAGAGAGGAGGGGCTGCAGTCGTCCTGTCTACCAGGGGAGATTCCATCTGGCCATGTCCAAGGCAGTCTCGGTTCTGTCCTGTTTGCCATCGCCGCGGCCTGGGAGGCGCAGTGCTGTTGACATTGTTCAGTACATGTGTTCAGTTTTCTGGAAATGGGGCAAGTTAAACGATTAGCAAAACATCACTGAAAATGTTCTTTGCATTTTGTTTTATCAGAAAATAAAGACCCTCCTCTAGCTCCATCCCATTTATGCAGGGTGAGATCATATGTCTGATACAAGATGTACGAATTCTGGAACCCACAGACCTGGGTTGAGGTCAAGGCCCTACCCTGGGTCGAACACTGCCCGTGAGCCCCCGTTTCCCCATCATTGGAAAGGGGAGTTCTACCAAGTTCACAGCCACAGTGTGGCGTCCAGAGAGAGGTGTTTGTGAGGTGCTTAGCCCGGTGCCGGGCCAGCAAGCACCCAGCAGGTTACCTGCCGTCCTGATGACGCCATGACACTGTTCTCGTTTTCATTTGAAGGTGAATCGGGTCTAGGAAAATCAACTCTCATCAACAGCCTGTTCCTGACCGACCTCTACCCAGAGAGAGTCATCCCCGGCGCTGCAGGTACACAAGCCACACGGTCTCCATGCACGTCTGCGTGGACATTGCTGAGGCGACATCACATGCTTAGGCCCGAGCCCTGTGTCTTGTTTGTTTGATTTAAACACAGAGAACACAAGTGGTAGGAAGGGCGCTGCACTGGAGGTCTGTGGATTGGAATTATGGACGCTGCCACGGACCATGTTGCCTCCTCCCTGCAGGTTTCTTTGTCTAGGAAGTGTAATAAATATTTCCATCTGTATTAAATGTTCGATGGGAGGATCAGGTGACAGTGCTGTCACAGAAAAGGCTGTGCAAGTAGGAGGTGACTGGGAGTAGGGGCAGGATGCCTGCTGCTGCTAGCGAGCATCCCCACGCAGGACACAGGCTTCTGGGAACACTGTTGCCGCGTGTGCTCAGAACAGGAGCACCTGGGACCTGGGCTGCCGCGTGGACACAGCCTCTGGGATTCAGCTTATCCGTGAACCTAAATCCTTCCCTTGGTCCTGGGAAACGACATCATGCTTTTCAATATTGGCGTTTGTACCTTCCCAGGCAGCCCTTGAGTCTTCGCTTAGGTGTTTCCCTTGCTGACTCTGGTATCATTTTCACACAATCCTCACGTTATCTTCTGGGAACCTTCCTCAGAGAGAATAGTGACTTCCAAATCATTTGTTTATGATAAAGTAACCAGCGGGCCCTTTCGTCTTTTTGCATACTGGCTCAACATTTAAGCACATTCACTATGTAAGTTTGTTTCTTTTCTAGAGAAAATTGAAAGAACTGTCCAAATTGAGGCTTCAACCGTTGAGATTGAAGAGCGAGGGGTCAAGCTGCGCCTGACAGTGGTGGACACACCCGGCTATGGGGACGCCATCAACTGCAGGGACTGGTACGCACGCCGGGGATGCGCTAGGGTTTACATTTATTCTAGCGTGTTTAGGTTTACAGTGTCACCAAGTGATTATAGGTCTGGAGTATGTGTAGATGGTGAAATAACGAGACAGTTGAAAGCATGTTAATTACGACATGTTAAATATGGAGTTCCACAGAGTATTTTTTCCTCTTAGAGCATTTAGAGCTGAGATCCCAGCCAATTATCCACCCAGTGCTGGTATAAATGAAACCGCCTGGTTCAGCCATGGTCAGTGGACACGATATCGGGGTATAGTCTTCCTCCTGCCCATATGTGAGGAAATGAGGCCTCTTAGACTCACTCAAGTCATGGTGCCTGTAAATGGCTGCCCTTGGCGTCATTTGCACAAGCAAGGAATGAAGAAGTAGAAGACAAGAGTGGTCTGTCCCCAGGACCGGGCAGAGAGTAGCACTTCCATCGTACAAAGTCCCCTGGTCTGCTCCCTGTGAGCCGGAAGCACCGACTTCCTAGCACTAGGTGAGGAGAGGGAAGGGGCAGAGGCCTGCCTTCTCTCCTGCAGGTCATTCTGGCATCGTACGGTATGCTGCATTTCCGGCTCACACACCTGTCTGGCCCCCATGTTCAGCTCTGCCCGCACCCCTCTTTGCAGTCACACCCCCTGAAAGCATTGGCAGCCCAGGGTCTTCATCAAGTCTCCTCAGGCTGCCTGTGGCTATTCCATTCAGGCTTTTGACCCCAACATGTAAGGGAAATTAGGCTTGGCACGGTTTCCAGAAATCTCCATCATGCCAAGTACAGGAGTCAGTTTCCATTCACATCCTGCAGATGAGCTCAGCTGACATGTGGTGGGTGCAGGGGCCAGGAAGACGAAGTTTGTCTTTTGATTGGGGTTGCCTGCCTGTGCATCCCGTCACCATTCATACTTTCTATCAGCTTTAAGACAATCATCTCCTACATTGACGAGCAGTTTGAACGGTACCTGCATGACGAGAGTGGCTTGAACAGACGCCACATCGTGGACAACAGGGTGCATTGCTGCTTCTACTTCATTTCCCCCTTTGGACATGGGTACGTGGTCGCTGGCTCCCCACAAAGGCCTGGGTGTAGAGTAGAAAGCATCTCTGCTAGCTGGGCTCGCAGCGTTCCCAAAACTGCGTATTGTGATGCAAGAACTGAGATAATTTTGAGAGAGAGAAATTCTGGGTGGTCTTCCTTTTTCCCTAAATATGTGACACCTCTCCACAATTATTTTTAGGCTTAAGCCCTTAGATGTCGCGTTCATGAAGGCGATACACAACAAGGTCAATATTGTGCCTGTCATTGCAAAAGCTGACACCCTCACTCTGAAGGAACGGGAGCGCTTGAAGAAGAGGGTGAGTGCAGGGAGGGAGGGAGGAAGGAACGAATGGGATGTGGGGTGATGAGTTGGTGGTGGGTTTTCAGCAACATGGAACGCTGACATGTTGTCTTTGCCTATTTTGGCTTCGCCAAGGGTATTGAGTTATTACTATTTATAATTCATCTCTGACTTAGCAGGTGGCTGTGTGCTGACTCTGACATGTTGGGTAAATGCAGTGAATGTGGAGGTGTGGTCACGTCCGTGAGGTTCTTACGTCAGCAAAACATGTCCCTCCACACAACCCCCTGGGCACGTGGCTAGTTACAGCAGTCTGCGGTTGACTGTTGTAAGGGCCTGCATTTGGATGTAAAGCTGCGGCAGCACTGTTGTCTGTCGGCCAGCCGTGTGCCCCTCGCACATGGAAAGCACCCCCCCGTTGCTCTGCTCAGAACCCACAAAGTGTTTCTTCCATGTGTGTCTGGGTCTTCCCACTGTGCCCCTTGGCCCCTGACACCAGGGATCGTTGCTTTGCTCACCTGTGTATTCCACAAGTTCAGAACAGGACCTGGCACGTGCCAGGTACTCAGTAATGCATATGTAGTGGACACTGCTACGCATGTGTCTTCTCAAATTGTGCAAGTCAGACGGATTCTTAGAAAGGACAGTGACGCATATTTCAGTTTTTGAAAGATGGCTCACTATCCCCCACATTGTGACAGTGTACAATCCCAAAGCAGCATGTGGCGTGCTCTGCTCTCCAGCCTGGGAACAGCCCTGGGAATGTTACCAGTTTTTGGTCAGGTGTTTCCCGGTTGCTAGTGCGAGTATTTGTCCCTGTGCTTGGTGCCCATGGCGTGTTCTCTTGGGTTTTAGAGCCTTGTCTCTCTTTTCATTGCTTTTCTATTGACTGACAGATACTGTTGTTTTCAGACACTGACTATATGTCGCAGATGATTGATTTCACCCAGTTTGACCTTCGTGTTTTCACAGCTGTCTTCTCCATAGCAGTCTCTAACTGAAGTACTCACGTTTCTCGGCCGTTTCCTTATTGTCTCAGGGTTGCCAATCTTAGGAACTATTCAGGCCCTTGGAAGTGCCCCTGAAAGCACAGTGATTTTTATGCTTCACAATGAGTATTTTAGCAATTCCTGTTTAATGGAGCTCCACCTTTTATTGGCTGTTACATTCAATTCCGGAGAGGTAGGGGAAGGGGTTGTCTGGGTTAGCGTGCTTTATACCCACTCTAATCCTGTGTCCAAAACACTCGGCCTGATCTCAGAGTCTGAAGTGAAGTGAAATACTTTCTGCCCTTGTCTCTTTTATCTTGGGGGCCTTTTTAATCCCTTCTCATTACCTGGTTTCTCCCATTTGCCTACCACAGTACTGTTTCCCCTTGATCCAAAAGAACCTCTAGCACCTGTCGTTTGTTTTAGTCTTCTACTCCTGGTGTCTTCTACCCTCTTCTTAATCTCTGACTCTCGCCTCCCCTGCCCACCTGCAGTTGTCCTGTCTTGGGCGTGGCCAGCGGTTCCATCATCAGCGTGGGGCCTCGCCAGTGGGGTTTGCTGTGTGCTCCCGAGACTTGTCTTTCAGCCTCTCTCACCACTTTCTTCCTGGTCCCTGCATGTCAGCATTACTTAGTATTATTCTGGTCATATCATCACCTGTGGCTTCTGCTTTTCCCTTCTAAGAATTGTATTACTTTTCATGGGAACCACTTGTGTGAACAGGAGTCCTCTCTCCCCCACTGGTGAGCTCTGCTCCCAACTTCCTGAGCTCTGTAAATGGTCCCACAATTCTTGCCATCACCCGGGCTGAAAAATGCGTAATTATTCTTGATTCATCACTTTCTCAATCCTTTTCTAATTCTAAAAGGCCTACTTATTAAATGTTTCCCGGCTCTTTTCTTGTCCATAGTGTGATTATGTTTGAGGCCATCGTAGGAGAAAAGGTGGTCAGCAGGGTGGGTAATAGGTGGGAACGGGGGCAAGTGGGTTGGGCCATGCCTACAAGGTATGATCAAAAAATATGGTGAATGTTTAAATAAATTAAAAAAAACTTATTACAATAAAAGACACATTGCCATTAGTTCCCCTCAAAGTACTCCCCCTCTCTTTGAACACACTATCCCATCGTTCGGGCCACTTTCTGAAGCAGTTCTGGAAGTCCTTTTTTTGTGAGTGTCTTCAGTTGTGCTGTTGTGGCTGCCTCAATGTCCTAATTCAATTCAAAACATTTTATCTTTCATGATCATTTTGACTGTGGGGAAATCGCACCAATGCCAGATCCGGTGAATAAGGTGGATGAGGACACACCCTAATGTTTTTATTTGACAGAAATTGCCATACCACAAGGGATGTGTAACGCAGAGCCTTTCCATTGTGATCACAAAATATGGTAAATGCTGCTGCCGAGTGCCATCCAATGGAAAGGCAGGAATCTTCAATACAGGCAGTGGCGCTTCGAACCTTAGTAACAGTGTGTGACAAGTTTCAACTTGTTCGGTGCAGTCAGCTGTGTGTGAGCTACAGTTGAGAGGTGTGTTCTAAAGTGTGTGTAAATTATTCTCCATCATGACAACATGCCGTGTCACACATCAGTACGGCAATTTCTTTCAAATAGAAGCATGACAGTGTGTCCTCATCCACCTTATTCACTGGATCTGGCACGTGCGACTTCTGGCTCTTCCCCAAAGTCAAAATGATTCAGGACATCGAGGCAGCCACGACAGTGCAACTAAAGATGCTCACGAAAGAGGACTTCCAGAACTGCTTCAGAAAGTGGTAGCAAGAAAGATGGGCTAAGTGTGTGAAGCGAAGGGGGTATTTTGGAGGGGGATTAGTGGCATTGTGCCTTTTACTGTAATAATTTTTTTTTGTTTAAACATTTACCATATTGTTTGATCGCACCTCATACTGCTCAGCTTCTGCCTCCTCCATTTCGTTTAGGAATGACAAGTGGAGAGAAGACTGCAGGTCAGGCTGCAAAGAAAGGATTAGGGGGACAGGAGGTTCCTGAAGCAGTGCAGACAGTCTGTTAAGTAAGATTTTGATCATTGGAGGCAAGAAAGGTCACACTAAGAACAAATTCAGGAACAGGGTGTGAGGTAGCGGTGATTCCTCCTGAGTTGGCTTCTGTTTTCTCTTCCCTAAGGGTTATAGATGTAGGAAATGCCAGTCCTGGAGAGAATTTTTGTAGGAGTTTATTTGATCCAAACTGACGGCACGTGCCAGGATCGAGATCGCAAATGCTCCCGAGAATAGCAGCTTTGCAGCTTCCTTTATGCGTTTGAGGTTACGGAGGGAACAGAAGGAAGATGACATGAGGAGAAAGCAGGCGGGATGGAGCACAGGAGAGTTAAGACTGTGCTCTTGCTTTACGAGGAGGGTCTGAAGGGGGCATTTCGAGGTGTGGGAACCTAGATGCACAGAAACATGGGCAGGGCTGCTTACAACCAAGATAACCTTTCAGTAAAGAAGTCATAGGCCTGGGCGGGACGACCCTGTGACCTCCCCAGCTGGGGGTTTACCCTCAGATCACCCTGAGGTGACTTCCGTGGAGTCCCTGTTTTTCCATCCGCAAGGCCCAGGTCCTGGGGTGTCAGTAGGCGGAGCTCCAACCTGCCTTGGACCTGGTGGTGTGCCCAGCATGTGGGGGCCCTGGGAGCTGGGTTTGTGAGTCACTGACTGATGAATGACTGCTTGCCTGAGCTCCAGCCCCTCTAGGCTGGTCTGCGGCCTGGTTGACACTGCAGAGTGGGATGCCAGTACTGGTCACTTTCTGCCTATTCAATGACAGTCGGATCCCCAGGGGACCATAATCCATTCGGGGACCTCTGCACTTGGTCCCCTAGTTGTCCTGCGGTCTTAACCAGCTACGTGTCCTGCGTCCCTGCCATCCTGGATGTCTTGTTCCCAGCACACCTCTTGTGTGCCCCCTCCTCGGCCTGTAAGACTTCAGCCTGTTGTTCAGGGACGCCTCAGGTGACACGCGGGGCTCTTCTGTGCCTGTGGCATCTGGCTGCATGTCCCCATCTCTCCCATGGCATGTGTTGTTCTTGAGGCTAGCTGGGGCATGATCTCATTGCAGCCACTGTGCTGGGGTTTTGTACGCTGACGGTGGTGGTGCATTATTGTTCTGGACAGAGGTGTCCCCCCAAATGCAAGCATAGGTACCTTTACGGCAGCTTATAAAATCATTTGAAAGTGATTGTCATAATCCATTGGATTCTTCATTGAAGTTTGGTGATTCTGATGTATTGCCCAATGCAATGAGTTAGACTTAACAAAGATTTGTGTAGTTCGTTAAAATGGTTCCTGGCTTTGTCATTATTTCAGATTCTGGATGAAATTGAAGAACATAACATCAAAATCTATCATTTACCTGATGCAGAGTCAGATGAAGATGAAGATTTTAAAGAGCAGACTAGGCTTCTCAAGGTAAGAACTCTGCACGCGTGTGCTCAGAGCAACTCAGTCCTGTTGCCTGTTGCCTACGCTTAAGACAGGAGTGGGCAAAGGGCCAGATCCTGGTCGGCTTGACTGAGGGATTGCCGGGTGGGTTTACTTACTCTAGTGTCTCTGCTTTCAGTGTATTCTGACCTAGCTGTCCCTATAAGGCTTAAATCTTACTGCAGGCCTAATTTACTGTCATGCAGTTTCTCCCACTTCGAAAGAAAATTCTGTGTACTGCTAGCTTTTCAAGTCCACCTTGTAGCAAGCAGCCAAGTGCTCCGCCCATATGCTGACGTCCTGTGCCCGCAGGGACCATCACGGTTCCTTCCCCGTGGGGCCCGTCTACCCCCTGTGTCTCTCTCCAGGCCAGTATCCCGTTCTCTGTGGTTGGATCCAATCAGCTGATTGAAGCCAAGGGCAAGAAGGTCAGAGGCCGCCTGTACCCGTGGGGTGTCGTGGAGGTGGAGAACCCAGAGCACAACGACTTCCTGAAGCTGAGGACCATGCTCATGTAAGACACTGTCGCACCCATCGGCACGAGAGCCGCGCCGCACAGTGCGGGGTGCCTGGGGCCTCCTTCAGCTCCCGGCTCCCCCTGGGCAGAGGCCCTCACCTGGGAACAGAGCGGAGGCCTATGGCTTCAGCCCTCTCCTTCCTTACTGGTCTCTCTGGCCTCTTTTGAGGCGAAATGTAGACTAGACTCGAAGCCCGACGTGGTCGCTCCTGGCATGGGAAGGCCCTGCGGTGGGGCGCCCAGCAGCTTCCCCAGCGCCAGCTGTCAGTCTCGGGCCCTTGTCACGATGGCCCCAGCCAGCCTTGACGTTCTTCAATCGATTCTTAACAGCTAGAGCAGACGTGACTACAGAAACAGACTGTTTTCCTCTGCAAATAGATTTCACACTAGTCACGTCCGGTCGGTGCTGTTGCCCTCGAATGGAGAGGCTGAAAGAAAGTATTGCTCCAGTCTATTACCCTTGAATCAGACGATCTCAGAGAATGGCTCACCTAGGTAACCTTGGAGTTACTGAAGGTCGCTCTCTGGGCCACGTGTCTCACTTGCATGAACAGTTTTTAGTGAATTACAAATCACTAAAATACCATTAAAATTACTCAAGCTGATAACGTGTTTCCCAAAAAATAAGACCTAGCTGGACCATCAGCTCTAATGTGTCTTTTGGAGCAAAAATTAATATAAGACCGGTCTTATTTTATGATAAACCGGATATAGTATATTATGATGTAATGTAATATAAATAACCAGATCTTACATTAATTTTTGCTCCAAAAATTTTTTTGTTAGAGGTGATAGTCTGGCTAGGTCTTATTTTTGGGGAAACAGAGTAATTCTGTCACAGCGTAAGGCATTTAAAGTGAACCCCTGGCCTTTCAGGGATGTGTTCCCCCCAAATGCAAGCATAGGTACCTTTGTGGCAGCTCAAAATCATTTGAAAGTGACTGTCGTAGTCCATTGGATTTTTCATTGAAGTCTGGTGATTCTGATGTATTGTCACAGAGGTGGACTGTGTGGAGGCTGTAGGGTCCAGTGTGTGTTTTCAGAAAGGGAGGATGGGCCACCCCTGGGCTGTGACCTGGGCCGTTGGCTTGGATCCTGAGTAACAGGAACACGGCATCTTTATTCACTCATGAGTGATTACGTATTAAAAAAGGCTGGGCAAAAAAACCCAGGAACATTTTATACGATGATTAGAGGACTGTAAGTGCTGTTTCTATTTTATGCAGAATATTAATACTTAATTTTATTCTTTATAAGCTCTTCTTTATAGCTTAAATTAATTAACTTCTGGCATAACTGTTGAGCTTAAGAAATCATGACTATTTGAATTGCATGTTTTCTCGAAGTACTTTTAGAAAAGTGTATTCTGTTTCAGACATTGCTTACCTAAAAAAACCTCCCCAAACTTCTTTGTGCATCTATGTCTGTCCAGTGGTGATGGTGTCATGCAGAGACCCTGTGGGTGGGAGTATTTGTGTACTGTTGATTGGCTAGCGAGGAGAGCTACACTTCTGTAGACATTTCCGTAGCCTCACCCCCTTATCCTGAAATTCCAGGAACTTTGCATACAGTTTATAGTAATAAGGGGGATTTTTGTTACAGGAGTTTCTCCCATGTCCTTGATTGGCTGTTTTTTCCATTCAAATGGCACATGCGTGCACATGTGTGGAGCCCCCTGCTATGTGTTCTTCTCTCTTCCAGCACTCACATGCAGGACCTCCAGGAAGTGACCCAGGACCTTCACTATGAGAACTTCCGTTCTGAGAGGCTCAAAAGAGGCGGCAGGTCATTATCACACTGTCCCCTTGTGTCTATACTGTGTCACCCCAAGTGGTGCTGTCTCCTTCCTGTATGTGTCCAGTGTGGCCTTGTTGACCTCTGAACAACATGATCCGATTTCGTGTTGCAAGGTCCTCATTGCTGATTTAATTGAATTGTGTTTTCCTTGTGGACTGTTAAAAGTGGCTTTAATCATCTACACATAAAGCACAGCTTCAGATGGGAGGGCCGGAGATGTGTGTGGGGTGCTTTCTCAGCAGCGCCCCTCTGTCTGCAAATGAGAACATTAAGAAACTTGCACCGCCCCAGTGAGGGGGAGCAGCCGCCCTCACTCATCTCTTTTACCATCCTAATAGGTTTTTATTTGAGACCTGATTTGTATCTGATAAAACCACATCTCTGCTTAGAGTTTAACATAGAAGTGATACACGTCATTTATAAAAAGAATTTTTTTGTTGTAGTTCACTAAAATACTCACATTTTAAAAATTTGGTGGATTTGTGTATACGTACGAGGTATATGTTAAAGTCTACCGTGTTATTAACATGGGGACCAGACAGTAAGAAAGGTTTTTGAGGCAGCGAGGAGGTCCCACTAGGAGGAGAAGGCCACCAGACTGGTCCCAGGCCATCAGCATGTGCAGAGCTGTGTCCTCATGAGCTCGCACGGCCTCTGTGCTGACCTGTGAGACATCAGACCCTGTTCCTTTTTTCAATGCAATGGTGGCAGTGTGTGCATAAAGTAACTGGACAAGAGTATTCTTCAGATAATGGCTACTGTTTTTTGAGTAGATAAGGATGGAAGTGTTATTACCCCGGCTTAGAGTATTTCTTGGATTTTCCATTTCATGTTGCTCTTTTTTCATCGTTCTTACCTATTCATGTCATTAATCAGAAAAATAATAAATGTGTGTACTTTTAAATAGATATGTTTCTCCAAAATGTAAAGTGATATTTTGCTTGGGGTCTCTTGTCATCAGAAATAACCAACTTACGTTTGATAAAATATTGTAATTTCTTTCAACTCTTAGAAAAGTGGAAAATGAGGACATGAATAAAGACCAGATCTTGCTGGAAAAGGAAGCTGAGGTAAGTAGAAAAGTACTATTTTTAGGTCTGAAGCTGTGTAGTTTGTACCCAAAAATATTATTTGTAGTTAGCTTATTATAGTTTTCCTTCCTTGTTTTTTTGAGAAGAAATGTATTTCATATAGCTAATGCATTTTATATAAACATAATAATATGCATATTGCTTTACATATGTTATTTTATTTAATCTCCTATAGCAATTTAGTGGAAAAAAACTTAGAAATAGTGAGAATTTAATAACGTGACTGATTTTGTAATATGTTCAAAAATCAGTTTTCCTATACATAGATAATAACCGATTAGAAAGTAATGAACTGCCATTCACAACCATTAACAAAAATGTAAGAAGAAATGTGTAGGACTTCATGGGGAAAGAAACTACTAATAAAACATTCAGTATTTTAACAGACATAACTTTTTAGGACGCTAAATACAAAGATCACAGTTCTCTCTAATCTCTAAATTTAATGCAGTTCCAGCAGAGTTATATGTGTTTGCCGAGTTTTTTCTTTTAGGGGATAGCTTGATAAGATAACAGTAATGTTTGTTTTAAAGACTAAGCATGGGAAACACAGGAAGCTGTAAGAATGGACTAATGAGAAGAGGCTTGCCTTACTGGTTACGGCAACATCAGAGAACGGTGGTCACCTAAAGTGTTTGGTCCAGGCGTGGCAGGCTGCTTAGGTACACAGCTGGAACTAGGTCAGAAAGATAGAAATGTGTTCTGGGGTGAAGCTGGCCTTGAGATCTGTGGAGTTGTAGAATCCAGGCATAGTCAGTAAATAATCACAGAACAGACCATCCTTTTGGAAACAAGTAAGACACTTCTGTAGCCAAATTAATTCAGCATGGATCAAATATTTAAATGCCACAAACAACAAAGTTGTCTGGAAAAAAAATCAGGTACATATTTTATAATAATTGCCCAGAGGTCTTTCTAAACACACAGAAACCACAAGGATAAAATTGATTAGGGACACAAGGATGGGCATGGCCCTCTGAAGGGCTAGGACCCACCCCGCCCCCTTGACTACACACCCTCCACAGGGCAGTGGTGGTCTCCTCCAGCCTCTGGGTTAGGAAAGATCTCCCGCCTCTGCTCATTCTTTGCTTGTTTATTGGTAATTTCTGTTATTTGAATTGCATATTCCTGTCATTTGTTCGGTCATCTCTTGGTTGTTGCCGGTCTCACTGGTCTGTAAGAGGGTGTATATTAGCTCCTTAGCGTGTTTTGGGAAAGCAGAGAAGCAGGTGTTCTGGGACGTGGGGCTGCGGGGGGCTGGGCGCTGGCAGTAACACGCTGTCTTGTGCCCACAGCTGCGCCGCATGCAGGAGATGATTGCCCGGATGCAGGCCCAGATGCAGCTGCAGCTGCAGGGCGGGGATGGCGACGGCGGGGCCCACGGGCAGCTGGCCTGAGGTGAGGGCGCCTGGGATTCTGTCTTCACGTCCCGGCCTTCCAGGGGAAAGGTGCTCCCAGAAAAGGGAAGCTTCTCCACTCCTGTCCAGTGTCCAGTGAAGAGGCTTTCTGGTTCCTAAGCCGTGATAGGGTGAACAATAGAAGAACTTTTATTGTTTAGACAATTAGAAGTTTATTAAAGCTGCAAAACAGCCCTTCAGAGAGAATGTTCAGTGTTAGTGAACAGCTGATGTAGGCCGCTTGAGGGGGTGAACTCTGCCGGGCAGGGCGGGCTCCTCAAGGGGCACTGCGGACCGCCTGCCCCTCAGCACAGCTCTGCTCCAGCCCTGGAGTCAGTCACGTGGCTGGCTGGCCTTCCTGCTTGAAGGGACTTTGGACACCAGGGGCCCGCGACTAGGAAAAGCTCCCATGTCCTGTGGACTGCTGAGCATGCAGAGCTCTTTGGATGTCTGCTGTCATCGCCTGTGAGAGGACGGAGGGAGAGGAAGCCAGATAAAGACCAAAGGCAGAAGCAGTTCCATGCGGTTGGGGGAGGCAGACCCTTTCTGTGGAAGAGAGAGGACGGGCTGGACAAGTGTGAGCTGGCACAGGTCTGGGAGGAGGCACTGAGTCTCCCTTACACAGCTGAGAGTGTTGTTGATGAAAAGAGGGAGGTGCTGTGACATGAGTGACTTGAGGCTCAGCTGACACCTGGCAGGATTGACAAGACAGAAGGCAGAGAGCCCAGAGGTCGGACACCTGTCAGAAGTAGACTGTGACAGACAGAGGACCTAGAGGAGCATTCGGGGGTGTCGGCCACCTCCCCAGAACTCCTGCCCTTGTGTGGCTTGTTGAGAAAGGTTTTCGTTGTGAATTATATGCACAAAAAGGCACAGACCTGAGCTGGTCCTCTGAAGGGAGCGTCTGTGTAACCCCACCTGGTGGCTTTACTGTTGTCATCACGTTGAAACCTTAGAACCGTCCCAAGGGTACGTGCTCAGTTCACACTTCTCCCACAAGGCCGTTGATGCTGTGCAGGGTTTACAGTTACATGGCTGTGGGCATGGAACTAGCCATTCTGAAGGGAGGGAAAGAGAACGGGAGGCAGGTGGATTGTGCAGGAGCAGGACTGGTGCCAACAGGAAATGAAGGTCAAGTGGAGAAGCAGGGACCCTGGGGCAGGCTCGTTGGAGGCCGGAGGGCTGACGACGTTATTTTCTCTGACCTTGCTGCCGCTCTTTTGGAAACTTTATGGAAATTCTACTTTAGATACATAAAATTGGTCTGTACTTTGGTAAACTTTTTAGTTTTGCACTACTCCCAGTTTACCAGAGCCTCATAAATGGACGTCTTGATTCCATTATCTCTGTGGTCCAATGAGCCCCACCTTCTGGTCACTTTGTTAGGCAGAAAAGAATGCTGTTATTGGTCAACACAGCAAGCATTACATCCTTCCCATCTCACTGTGTTGTACTTTGTTTTTCCAGAAAACACTTCGCAGGATAAAACATTGCGGATGAGTAACACCAGCTCTGAGTTTTCAAGAAGCTGTTGGATGGGTACCCGTCCACATTTTCCAGTGCCTGTGGCCTGAGAATTTTTTTTTTAAGTTTTGATGTATTCTTTTGTATGCAGTATGTTTAAACATTTGTATTCATTGCTAGGGTCTACTTCTGTTTTGTGCGTGAACTTTGCATTTTCATTTTCTTTCACCTTAACTAACCACTACTGTTAGAATTGCTTTCCGGGGATCAGCCAGCATATGTGTTAATATGATTTGGCTGGCCTAACCAACTAGTCATTGAGGAGCACTCTTGATTTATTTCTGGAACATTCAGATTTTCCCAGAATGTTCCTGAGTGGTAGAGACATGGACCTAGTGACATAGGAAGTACAAGGCCATTTACTTAGCAGGATGCGCCATGTCGGGGTTCATCCCCGCCTTTCTTCTATTTGAGAACAACACCTAAAACCAATGTTGCTGCTATAATTCAGTACCGTTAGTTGATCTGCACATTCATCTGTTTACCAAATGAAACAGAGTTATCTAACGAGATACACCTTTAGACTTTTCTTTTAAAGAACAGGCTTTTAGGGGTAGATTTTACCAAGTCTCTGGATCCTTATACTAGGTCATTTTTAAACCACTATGCAGAGAACTTGTCACAAGCCACTTTTTGTAGTATTCTCCACGAATGCTAGTTATACTCTGCTATGGAAAACATCAGCGTACCCGTGAGCTCCAGTTTTCATGTTGCAACTAAGATTCTTACCAACACAATGAGAGTCAATGAACTATTTTTACTCAACTAAATTAAAAAATAACTTTTTAAGGAAAATTAACAATTGATCTGCTCAGAAACTAACCTTTTGTACTTTTATACTGCACTTTAATGTATTTTCTGTAACTGCAGGTGTAGAAGACCTGTCTCAGCAGTGGAAATTAGGGTCCTTTGGGTGGGTGGGTGCCTCTGAACCCAGACCTGTTACAGACCCTGAGGCCTCAGCCCTAATGCAACCCAAAATGCCAGCTTTTCCCGATTTGGCTTTCCTTTAACTCTTCCTTTTTTGGATGGTTTTTTGAAAGGAGACAAATAGCAGTGGTGATTTTTTATATGCAGGCTGTCTCATCCATTTCCCTCACTGTACGCAGTGTAAGTGCTCTGTGTCGTGTAAGAATGAAAGCCGTTTCAGATCTGCACTGGAGGCTGGTGGGCAGGTGCTGCCAGTCACAGCCGCCCCTGTGGGTATCCTGTGCTCTGGCCTGGGCCCCCCTCCTACCATGTGCCCTGCTGTGCACTCCGAGGGCGCTGGTGTTCCAGGGCCGCTGTCCTTGAGCATTTCTACTGATGCTAGGAAATGGGTCCCTAGAAAGTGACCGGTGAAGGGGACCTGGAGGGAACAGGTGCTGGTTCAGTATTTTCATTTTACTCTGACAGGAGGGGTTGAGATGCAGAAAATGTTTGATCCGAGGATGAGGAGGGTTTTCTGGTTTGGCCAAAATAATGAAATGAGGTCAAAATACATTAGTTACAAAAGTGTGCTATAGCAAATAATACGGTGTCCTGGCGTACTTGGCCCTTTCACTGTTGCATAATTGTGAATGGTCAGTAGCTTTAGGTTTAGTTAGGCATGTTGTGCAAAGTTTTTACCAAGAAAAAGTGTTCCGTGTCTTTTCAAGGCCACTCATGGGGGTTATTTTGGCATTGATCCACTGTTCTAATAAAAGCTGTTTAAAGGGAGGCAGGGGGACATTTGTAAGTGGTCAGTGTCAGCCCTGTGTAGTTTGAGTTAAACTACTGCTTAGGGCTAGCTGCCCTGAATAATGGTTAAGTGTGTGGGTAGACCTACACCGTTAACACTTTTAAATCCCCTTTTGTTGCCTATACCTAAATACATACTTTTGCTAGTAGATAATTGCTCTTTTACTAAGAGATAATCTTTACCTATTGAAATGTATTTTGAAAACTTATTTTACACAGCAATTTTGTATCCATTGAAACTAACCTTTTACCAATAAAGCACTATTGTTAAGACATTAAGTGAGTACTTCTCATTATTGATTCTTTTCAAGGAAAAGGTGTAAGGTCTTCTGGGAAAGGTTCAGAAACCTTTGAACATCTGTATATAAAATCAGGTAGAATTATTTGCAGCAATAGCATCAGCGATCCCAGCCCAAAGGAAAGAATCGTAAAGACTGGACAGGAATTATTTACAGATGGTCTGATCACCTGCTTAAAGTGAAAGACTGTCTGATAAAAATTAGCACTAGTAAGAATTCAATGATGTCTACTCACTAGTTAGAAAATTTAGTGGAAAAAGAAAGATCTCATTCAGGGGCAACAACTACCAAATACCTGGAACTGAAATATATCTAAGAAGAAATAATTTCTATTCTAAATATCTCTAAGAAAAGATAGGTAAGGGAAGTTCCTCTACAATTAGACATTTTTAAAACCTGGACTGTTAAGGCTGATCTGGGTGGCTGACCGGCCCACCTGCTGTCCACCGTACTGACCACCCAGGACACTGAGCCCCTATCCATCCTTGGTGTGGGCCCTTTCCTGAGCCACCTTCCTAGACCACGGCAGTGAAGCTCCCGCTGTCTCTCGTCTTCCAGTCCCCCATACCTTGTAGTCTGTCGCAGCTTCCCTCCAGCATACACCCCGCAGGCTCCCCGGGGTCACCTGCTCCTCTAACCAGGCTCTCCGCTGCACCTGTGGTGGTGTTGGGGGGGAGGTCCAATCAGAGCTTTGCACCACCCTGGGGGCAGCGAGGACAGTCTGCTGGGTACTTAAACGACAGGGCTGGCCGTGTTGCTGGGGGCTGGTAAAAGGAAAAGACCAGAGGGAGTGGTGGAAGACTTTGGGGACAGGAGGAGGGAGAGACGCCCCGCAGGGCTGAGCCCCAGGGGGTGGGATTCCTGCACAGCCTCAGACCCTGAGGCCGATATTGACTCCCATCTTGGCTTTTGGGAATCGGATCTGGCTTCGCTCAGGAGGGAGCACTGTAGGAGGACTCCCTGCGAGGACCAACTCAGTCGGGCCTGGATTTATCCCCTCAAAAGCTTTGAGGGGGGCCGGCCGGGTGGCTCAGGCGGTTAGAGCTCCGTGCTCCTAACTCCGAAGGCTGCCGGTTCGATTCCCACATGGGCCAGTGGGCTCTCAACCACAAGGTTGCCAATTCAATTCCTCGAGTCCCGCAAGGGATGGTGGGCTCTGCCCCCTGCAACTAAGATTGAACACGGCACCTTGAGCTGAGCTGCCGCTGAGCTCCCAGATGGCTCAGTTGGTTGGAGCGCATCCTCTCAACCACAAGGTTGCCAGTTCAACTCTCACAAGGGATGGGAGGCTCTGCCCCCTGCAACTAAGATTGAACACGGCACCTTGAGCTGAGCTGCCTCCCGGATGGCTCAGTTGGTTGGAGCACGTACTCTCAACCACAAGGTTGCCAGTTCAACTCTCGCAAGGGATGGTGGGCTGTGCCCCCTGCAACTAGCAACGGCAACTGGACCTGGAGCTGAGCTGCGCCCTCCACAACTAAGACTGAAAGAACAACTTGAAGCTGAACAGAACCCCCCACAACTAAGATTGAAAGGACAACAATTTGACCATTGTTCCCCAATAAAGTCCTGTTCCCCTTCCCCAATAAAATCTTTAAAAAAAAAAAAAAGCCTTGAGGGGGCAGCCATGGGTGCCAGGACCACAGCCACGTCGGAGGGCACGTTGGACGGGGGTCTTGATGAATACGTAGTTCACAGCCCCTCGAAGAAGCGGTGTCACGTTTCCATTCCCAGGTGGCGGTCGCGAGGCAGGGGGACCGCGAAGGTTTGGAGGGCCATGGGGCTCCTCCCCAGAGCGACCAATCTACACTGCACATCCTCGCGTGGCTCTTAGTACCATCAGGCTACGGTTTCGGTAGCCCCAGGAGTGCAATGGGTGGAGGTTAAAGCTGGCGGGCACCAGCCGGGCGAAGCGAACGGGTACCAGGGGAACCGCGCCAGGCCCAGCGAGCCGAGGCCACGCCCAGGACAGCGTCCCGCCCCCCGAATCGAAGACACGCCCAGGACAGCGTCCCACCCCCCGAGCCGAGGCCACGCCCAGGACAGCGTCCCGCCCCCCGAATCGAAGACACGCCCAGGACAGCGTCCCACCCCCCGAGCCGAGGACCCGCCCAGGACAGAGTCCCGCCCAGCGAGCCGAGGCCCCGCCCAGGATAGCGTCACGACCCCCGAGTCGAAGACACGCCCAGGACAGTGTCCCACCTCCCGTGCCGAGGCCCCGCCCAAGACCGCGCCCCACCCTAAGCAGCAGCCAGCCCAGCGAGCCGACTTTCTGCTGATTTGCACGCGACTCCGAGGGTTGCCTCTCACCGTCCCCTCCCCGTCTTTCACCAATCAGAATTCGGTGCCGCGCTTCCAGGCTAGCCAATCGGCGGTGCGTCCGCGGGGGCGGGGGCGGGGTCCCGGGCGGGGCGCTCGGCGCGGGGGCGGGGCGCGCGGCGCGGTGAGGCCCGCGGGCAGTCGGGAGCGGGAGGAGCCGGCGCGCAGGACCGGGAGGCCGCTGCAGGCGACAGCGCGGGCCGGGCCGGCGGGTGAGGACGTGGGGCCGCAAGGACGCGGGGGCGGGGGCGGGGGCGGGGGCGGGCGGCCGAAGCCTAGGGCCGAGGCCTTGGGCGAGGAGGGCGCTGAGACTCGCGGCGGCCTGGACACCTCGGGACTGCGGTCCACCAGAAGAGTCCACTCACGGGCTCAGAGGCCTTCTAGGACGGCGGGCCCCGTGCGAGGAGGGCCTGCGTGTGGGGAGCTGGAGGCTCGGGGTGTGGTGGGGGATCCATCTGGAGGCTCGGAGGTGGGCGGGGCGGGAGTGCCCCGCGGGGAGACCCCGGGGAGGGTCCCGCTCGGAGGCCCACGGGCGGCCGGTAGAGGGTCCCTCGTGGAGGCCCCCGGGCGAGGTGACCCGGGTAGGGCCCGGTGTGGAGGTGTCGGGGAGGAGCATGCCCCCTGTGGAGATCCAGGTGCGCGGTGGAGGCCGGCGCGGCGCCGCAGGTGGCGCCCCCGCGTGTGACCACGCCCTTCTTGGCTTCCCTTAAGTTGTGTCTTAGAGCTGGGAATCCTGTGTGAGACGTCAATGTTTGCGCTCCGTTAAGTTATTTCTAGAAACACTCCTGAGGCAGTGGGGAGGCTGCTGAAGGAAAACCGTGACAATTGGGACCAGACTCTTCATTCACCCCGGTGGCAGCAGCCTCTGCCGCTTTCATGTGCTAGTCAGTAATGGCTGTGAAAAAGAAATTAAACCACGGCGTGTTGAAGGAAATAATGGTCATCCCTGGTGTAAAGAAAGGGTGGGAAGATTGAAAACCCAGGGCGAAATCTTAAAAGGGTGGTTTTTCTCGCTCCGTTTGTTTTGTTTCCATGAGGTAGTTTTGGCGGGAGCACTGTGGAAATGTTTGATACCCATCAGGTGACACTGGGTTAGAGCCCTGGTTGTATGTAGACTGCATTACAACAGACCACACAGATTTCCTCGCTGCCAGAGATGGCAGAAGACATTTGAGGTCGGTGGGCATGCAGTAACCTTTACTGTTGGCCACATAGAATTTTAATTTTTTGAAAAGTTTTCCTGAGTGCTGCACACCAGAAGATAAAACTGTGTTCAGATTGTGAAGCACTTCGTGCCTGTTCTTTGTTTGGTTCTCTCAATCGGGGAAGGAGACGTGGCCAGGTGGCAGCGCCTCTTTGTAACAGAGGCAGTGGTGTGGGTCCCCCCGTGGCAGGTTGCTCATTCTCACTGTCACTCTGCACTGGACTAGAGACTAGCGTGCAGCCTCCTGCACGGCACAGTTTGCTGGCTGTTTTCATAGCACACCTCCACGTTCCTTTGGTGCTAATTCCTTTCCCAACAAGGAAGTTTGTAGGACATTAATTTATCTCTGCCTCGGGTTCCTTACTGTTAAAATGGGGTTAGAATCTACCTACCTTACAGGGTTGTTGTGAGGACTAAGCTTCAGTAGAAGAGCTCTTAGCAAGATGCCTGGTACACAGTAAGTGCTTAATAAACATTAGCCATTATGTTGTCAGGTGCAAGATGAATCTGAGCAGTCAAGAGAAGCAGGCAGCATTTAAGCAGTTGCCCTGCTTGCAGAGAAGGCTGTGAACGGATTGCCAAAGCTGAGTGATGCTGGATAGTTCCACGAAGCCCTTTCAGACCCACGTAGCCCCAGTTTGATCCATAGAAATGTGTTCCAAAGCATTCCTTAACCCAAAAGGCGGAAGAATGTGGACACAGCAATTACACTGTTGTAAAAATCTGTGAGGACGTAGACAAGGATCAGAAGGGAAGTTAGGATGATATGAGGAGCTTTGCTTTAGAGTCATGGGATTGTTTTAGTTTATAGCCATTTGAAAATTCAGGCAAAAAGGTCCTATAATGTCAGAGGCAGTGATGACCTCTCCCCAGCTCAGCCTGCTCGTTGCTTCCCAGCTGTAGCACAGAGGTAGGTATGAGATTACACCCAGACGCCCGCACCCATTGACATCCCTCATTGCCCAGCCCCCCATGACCCTCAGGGCCCCAGCCACACTCAGCCTTCCCTTCTTGCTCAGCAGTGCCGTGTCTGTGCACACACAGCGCTTTGTCCAGCTGGTCTCCAGGAAAGTAGCATATTTGTTAATTACCTGATGTGTCCCCTGCAAGGCCCAGCTCCGACTTCATGCCAGGAAAGCCTGTCTGGGTCAGGCTAACAACACCCCCTTCCTCAGTGTTGCCTCATGGTTTCTGCTCTATTAATGCAGTGGGAAGGGGGCGCTGGCTACTTACGTAGTTGTCTCCTCTTCTAGGTCTTTGTGTGCCCTGTGCTTGGCATCTGGGGTCCCTCAAAGCAGAGAGGAGACAGCACACCGTGGAATCAGGGAGGGGTTGAGGCCATTTGCAGAGCTCAGTGACTACCAGCAAGTCACTGACCTTCCTGAGCTCAAGTTCCTTGATCTGTATAGTGGGGATTGTGAGGATTAAATGAGATGATGTGGTCGAGGGCGTGGCATGGCTGCCCAGCAGTGGCGGTCACTCAGGACATAGTGGCTATTGCATCAGGACCTTCTTTAGTCCTGACGCACATGCCCTCTTCTTGGTGAAGCCTTCTCACCTCCCTCTCCACCCATCAAATTCCCATCTGCTTTCTTTACTTTCTCCATGGCACTTAACCACCATGTAACATACTATCTTCTTTGTTTGTCTTCCTCCACCTAGTGGGAGGGATTTTCTGTCTCTTATGGTCCCCTGTCCTTATGTCCTTCTACTTGCTTGATACAGGCTAGGTGCTCAGTAAATATTCAAATTAAATTAATCAAACTACATCTGGGGCAAGGGTGGGTGCCAAGTTTTATGGACCTGAAATTTATATAATTAGGGGAAGGAGGCTTTTTTATGAAAAGAATCCAATGTTACAAACAAAAATTAATTTTGAAAGTGAATATGTAGAATGAGAAAAGACAAGTTACAGATTTGAAGAATCTGACTGGTGATACAAACATGAAAAAATCCAGGAAAGTAGCATATTTGTTAATTACCTGATGTGTGCTGTAATACTTTTTCTTTGGCTACATACTTTTTAAGTACCTCTTCATGTAACAGACTAGAAAGAATTTAGTGATTCCTCTAGTTGGTAAATTTTTTTATTATTGATAGGATGCATAAAATATGATTTCACATAAAGACATAGTTGCTGTTTCTAGTATAGCTACAGGTTTGTGTCTTGGAAATTTTGTTCTGCATAATTCTATTCAAAAAGTTTAAAAAAATCTATGGTATGTTTATAATTATGCTACATTATCAATTACTTTTCTGACAGGCGAGCACTGCAGTTTTTCAAACTTGTTTCTCTCCCACTGCCCACACGCTTCCAGTGCCAGGCGCCATTGGACCCACTCATGGTGCCACAGTCCCCCAGCCCTATCCCTTTGTTTCATAAATGTCTGAGGAGCAGGCACAGTGCTATAGCAGTACTCTAGGAAGCCATCCCTGAATTGAGATGGCTGTTAATAACTTAAATATACCCGGAAAGAACTGCAGACAACGTAAATGAATCCCATTAAATCCAAACCAAATGCATCTCCAACTTGTGCTCTTAGCTGGATCCCCAAAACACAGACAGCCCCTTCTAAGCTACCTGACATAGAGGGAAAGCGGGACAGGCAAAGTTGGAGGGGAAAGAGGCAGCAGTCTTAGCAAATTGCAGTTAGAATATTTTTTATACATTTTACAAAAGGCTGTGACCATAGGCACACTTTGTGTAGGACCTTGGAAGGGGCTAGTGCAAATGAGGAGCCCAGACACCGGGGGCAGAATAAAAAGCTGCTTTTGCGGGGGCAGTTCCTGGCCCTTTGCTTGTTCCCAGATAACACAATACAGGCACATGGGGTGAGGGTGCTCAGTGCATCTTCCAGCCGCTAGAAGGAATGTGCTTGGGAAGGAGGAAGCAACACTAGGTAGTTTTACAGATTGTTTAAATTGCTAGGCTTTAGATGAGGCTCTTCTTACAGCAAACAACCCACAGCAGCTTGTGTGGCCATTTGAGACACTTTCGGTGGCGGGCAAACAATCCCAACATGAGCTGTGGCCTTTCGTAGACAACTAACTCTCAGGGATCTGCAGGCCCAAGGGAGCAGTGGCCGCTGTGTTCTCTGGGCATTTTGCAGAGTGGCCACAGGCTTGGTGCTAGTGCAAGAACTGAATCTGCATTGATCTTGTGAACTCCACCTGCCACACTCTGGTGACTCCCTGGTACTCCGTCCCTTCCAACTCACACAGCATCACCAGAGGCACTTTCAGCATGTGGCAACCTGGCCCCACGCCCCACTGGAGGTTCTCAGTGGCTGAGCCTTATGGGCAGCTGGCAGGTGGCAACAGACAGGCCTAAGGGTGCCCTAGGCCTTTTCCTAAGCTGTCCCAGGCCTGATACTGGTGGCAGTTGGCTTTGGTTCTCAGCGTGGTCACCCCCATGCATCTCCAGGTCCAGCACAGGCAACAGCCAGCCACATAGAGCTTTGTGGCCCCTACCATGTTTCCCCAAAAATAAGGCCAAGCCGGACAGTCAGCTCTAATGCATCTTTTGGAGCAAAAATTAATGTAAGACCTGGTATTATATTGTATTATATTATATTTGTTTTATTTGTTATATATATATTATTATATTATAAAGACCTGGTCTTATGTTAATTTTTGCTCCAAAAGATGCATTAGAGCTGATTGTCCAGCTAGGTCTTATTTTCGGGGAAACACGGTACCAGGAAATGTCAGGCCAGTCACAGGCAATGCTGAAATTGGCCTGCATGGGAACCCCGCCCAAGAGACACCACAAACAACACACCCAGAGGCCAGCCTCAGACCACAGGACAGCACTACTTGGTAAGTCTGTCCTAACCAAGTGGCACACCCAAAAGGGGGGTCTCAACAGGCACAGGAGCTCGTGGGGGCGAGTCCCCTTCTGAGGCGTCAGCCCCTACACAGCAGCTTATAAGCTGTGGATGTGGCCAAACCCCACAGCCAGTCAGCCTAAGGGTCAGTTCTGCCCACTGATGTGTCAAAAGCAATGAAGGCACAACTATAACAGGAGGGCACATGCAACCCACACAAGGGAAAATCCTGGAGTACCCTGGACAGGTGACTGGAGAGACTGTGCCAGGACCCTACAGAACACATATTGCGTAAGGCCGCCAGGCCAAGACTGGGAGACATAGCAGATCTACCTTATACATAGACACTTACAGAGTGGCAGCCAGAATGAGGAACAAAGAAATGCGTCCCCAATAAAAGAACGGGAAACCTCGAGAAAAAGAAATAAATGAAGTGGAGGTAACGAATCTACCAGAGAGAGTTTAAAATACTAATTAATACTAATACTAAGAGTGCTTAAGGAACTTAGAACTTCAACAAACAGATAAGTAAGCAAAAAGAAGGACAAAGAAACCATAAACAAGAGCCAGTCAGAAGGGAAGAATACAACAACTGAAATGAAGAACACACTAGAAGAAATCGCCAGCAGACTAGATAAAGCAGAGGATCGAATCAGTGACTGGGAAGACAGCGTAGCAGAAAAGACCCAAATGGAACAACAAAAATGAAAAAGAATAGTAATGATTTAAATAAACGAAGATAGTTTAAGCGGCCTGTGAGATAACATCAATCATAACATTCCCATCATAGGGTTACCGGAAGGAGAAGAGAGGGAGCGAGGGATTGAGAATTCATTTGAAGGAATGATAACGGAAAACTTTCCTAACCTGGCGAAGGAAATAGACTTACAATGTGTGAACCGGGAGAATTGGAGGAGAAGCCTTCTCCTCTGGGCTCCAGAAGAGAGAGTGGGGGAAAGCCACCCCCTTTCTCTCCTCTCTCTCCCTGTCTCTTCACTCATTCCTGTGGCAGCAGGAGCCTGCAGACACCAAAACTGAGGGAGTGGGGGGAACCCCGTTGCCTTTTCTCTCTGTCCTCCTGCAACTTGGTCCCAGGCAATGGTGCATTCACAGGAAGTGAATGGCAGAGCAGGGTAACTCAAGCCTCAGGTTTCCAGCTGGAGGACTAGCTAGGCAGGGGAGCCCCAGGTCACTGGAAAGTGCACCAGGGAGATCGCAGAGAGGGAGGGGCTTGGAAAAGTGGCCCTTAACGTGGCTTATAAAGTTAGGGGTTCAGCGCTGAGCTTGTGCACACATGGGTCTAACCCCAGGCAACTTGCCAGAGACTGGGAACTCCGCGTCACAGGGTGGACCGCCTGGAACCCATGCTGGCCCCTGGGTTTTGGTGACCAGGGAGGACAGCCTCTGAAGGTGGAACTGATGCTGAGACCACAGCCCACAGAAGGCTGGGTGGGACGCAGCCTGAACTCAGCCAGCGCCTGCTAGATCAAAAATACCGGCATTCTCCATGGCGTTTCAACAAGACCCAAAGTCTCAGAACAACACACTATTTAAAATGTCCAGGATACAATCCAGAATTACCCAGCAGGTGCAGAACCAGGAAAATATCACTTCATGAGAGAAAAGCCAGAATAAAGCCGAGATGCTGCTGGTGTTGGAATTATCTGACCAAGCCTTTGGGCCTCATGACCTTGACACACTAGTGTTACTTCTGAGAATATGTGCGCTTACATTGCAGAAGTGCTGGGCAGGTATAATTTAGGACACCGATCAGCTAATCTGAAAAGAGTGAGGGTGTCCTGGATTATCCAGTGGGCCTCATCTAATGACGTGAGCCCTTAATAGTAGAGCCCTTTCCCCAGCTGACAGCAGAAAGGGACGGCAGAGAGTGGAGGCTTAAGGATTCACCAGACTGTCTCGGACGGGTCTGAAGATGGAGGAAGCCAAGAAATGCAGCTGGCCTCCAGAAGCTGAGAACAACCAACTGCTGATTGCCAGCAAGGACTGGGGGCCTCCCTTGTGTTCCCAAACAGAACTGGATGAGCGTTCTCCCCGAGAGCACCCATGTAAGACCCTAGGCTGGGTGGCACCTTGACTCAGACCTCATGAGACCCTAGGCAGAGAGCTCTGCTGGTCCACCCTACACCCAAACTTCTAAAAGGCTGTTATTTTAAGTTGCTAACTTTGTGGTAAGTTACCGTTGCAATAAAAAAAACCAAAACACACTTTAAAGCCACTATTATTAAACTGTTCTGAGAAGTTAGAGTATTCTTGAAACAAATGGAAAGATAGAAAGTCTTGGCAATAAATGAATGAATGAGGATATAAAGAAAAACAAGGGAATTTTAGAACTGAAAAACACACTAACAAAATGGAAGTGACAAAGGAAAGAGTGAATTTATAATGCACGGGTGTACGGGTTTTTCAGTCAAATTTTTTGGTTTCGTTTTTTTAATCTTGAAGAATTTGCATTATATAGGCCTGGGAGCCAGGATGCTGGATGCTGGTCTCACCTCCCCACAGATTGGGTCTTGTGGCCTCAGCAAGCAGCTTCCTTCTGTGGTTGTGATTTCCCATGGACGGGAAGGAACTGGGCCAGCATTTCATAGTGTAGGAGGCTCACACATTCCCTCTCTCTCAGCTGTGCACTATTCCAGAGGTTCCTTGGATCCTTAGATACATTGAAAATTGGTGCTAGATCTGGTTTTTTGTTTGGGGGCTTGTTGTTGTTGTTGTTGTTTTAACTTGTGGAAACTCCAAACATTCACAAAAGTAGAGAAAACAATGTATCAAACCCAGCTTCAATAATCCACATATGGATGGTAGTTTGGGGTTTTTTTGTTTGGCCTATGTCCCCACTACTGCTCTCCACCTCACTGGATTATTTTAGTGAGTCCTAGACTTTATTCATTCCATCCATAAATACTTTTGTGTATATCTTTAAGAGAGGAATTTGTTCGTCTTCATATGCACAATACCATTAAGTCATCCGGGAAATTACCAGTACTTAATATCATCTCATATCCAGTTAGTATTCAGATTTCCCTGATTGTTCCATAAATATTTGACTCAGAATTCAAGTAAGGCCCCCACGTAGCATTTGGCAGGTAACATCTTTAACCGTTTTCATTCTGCCCCCCCTTTTGGGGGGGACCATTTATTGAAGAAGTGAGGTCATTTTTCCTGTAGAATGTGCCACATTTTGGTTTACCTGTAGTTTTTTTTTTAAGATTTTTTTTTTTTTAATTGGGGAAGGGGAACAGGACTTTATTGGGGAACAGTGTGTACTTCCAGGCCTTCTTTCCAGGTCAAGTTGTTGTCCTTTCAATCTTAGTTGTGGAGGGTGCCGTTCAGCTTCAAGTTGTTGTCCTTTCAGTCTTAGTTGTGGAGGGCGCAGCTCAGCTCCAGGTCCAGTTGCCGTTGTCAGTTACAGGGAGCACAGCCCACCATCCCTTGCGGGAGTCGAACCAGCAACCTTGTGGTTGAGAGCCCACTGGCCCATGTGGGAATCAAACCAGCAGCCTTCGGCGTTAGGAGCACAGAGCTCCAACCGCCTGAGCCACCGGGCCGGCTCTACTTGTAGTCATTTAATCCTTAGGAACTATTTCACTAGTGATGTATAATGAAGTTACTGAGTTTTAAAGTCACGTGAACGAATTCTCTTTGTAGTTTAATCACTGTCTTAATGTACAGGTAGGATCATCTGTTTAGTTTGTTTGAATTTTTAGGGCTTGCTTTTCTAAAACACTGATTTCATTTTGCTTTCTCATCATGTAAAAACATTGACAAGGTTCCCAAGTCAGCATGACTGAACAGTGTGTCTTAGGAGCAGTAGTTTCCATCACTGTCTTCCCAACACCCCACCCCTCATAGCTAACCATGCTCCTTAGTTTTCAGTGTATCCTTCTGTTGTTGTTTGAATAGAAGCAGATGCGTGTGTTTATATTCCTCCTCTTCTAACTAATGTTAGTGTACCATGCACCTGCGTTTGCACCTGGCTTTTACTCACTTTCAAACCAAAGCAGCGTATCTTCCTGCCTTGCTTTGTGAGGATTTTGACATTAAGTTGGGTGGCTTCATTCCCAAAAGAAAGTGTTGAGAATAGTCAGTTATCTGGATTCATTTCAGCTCTTAAAACGTTACTTTTCAGTTGATTTTTTTTGTAGTGTAAAGTGAGAATACCTGATGGAAGAAGGTCAAAAATATTGACATCTGTTTAGTATTCAAGCTATTGTTTTAAAAACCTAGGGAGGAAAACTAGAATTCTAAGGTTTGCAAATATTGGTTTTGTCCAAAGTTATCTCTTTGGACCAATAATCTGTGTTTACATTGTAGTGTGGACTTTGAAAGCGATCCTCCTTTGCTTGCAGACATTTAGCTACTATTCCTTATGGTGAGGTAGGAAGGATGGGATGACATGATTTTACGAGGTTTCGTTATTTTTTGGCTGCTAAATCCTGTAAATGAATTGGAGTCAAGAACACATCTTTCATTTTATTTTCACATTGATCTGTCTTTGCACGGAATCATAGATTCCCAGAGTTGAAAGGAACCCCTCCCCCATCACCTTGCAGAATAAGTGCCACTGGGCGTGGTGCAATGGCCCAGCTGGCTAATGGCTGGCAGAGAGGGATTGGACCCCAGGGTTGCTGCCCTCAGGCCTGCGCTCCTGGCTTCTGCCCCGCCCTTCCTGCTGCCCTTGTCTAGTGCCCGCCTTTTCACTTGGCCTTCGGCCTTTGGGTTGCAGCTAGTCACACCTTTCTGTTTGTGTGAGCCGCCCTTCCAACCCCAGAGGTTTCTGAGGTTGGTGACTTACACTGCCCTTCCTGGTGCTTGAGGGACAGCATTGCCCTGGATTTGGGCTCTCGTCAGTCCCTAGGCTTCACTAGGTGACATAGATCCCGAAGCACCTGCTGGAGCAGCGTGTTCAGGTGAGTTCTGCTCCACCCTCCCCGGTCTCCGACACTGAACGTGGTTTCTATGGTGCTCTGGCCAGGTTGGCTTTCAGTGGCCAGCAAGCTGTATTCCGGGGTGTGTGGGCGTGGGTGGCCACCTGCCCTCCGGTGGCCAGCCTTTGCCCATCAGCTCTCTGAGGCCTGGCCTTGCAGGACAAGTTGTAACTGTTTTTCCTCCAATTCCTGACAGTGATTGCATTACTTAGTTGCTTATTCTAAAAAATACCAGCCATGCCTACTAAAGGGGAGTAAAAAAAAGATCCATCTCTTGCTTCACTGTAATAGAGACGTAATACAGCTCAGTGTCCAGGAACTAGGTGAGAATTCCACTTGAATATCAGCAGCAGTGGAAGTTCGTTCTAACAGTGCAGTGGGTTTCAGGCTTGTGAGACACATGCGGTGAACATGGTTAAGTGCCACACTCTGCCTCCTGAGTTGGTCAGCGTTCAATACAGTGAGTCATCACCAACCGTCATCAATAGGTTCCTGGAAACTGCGGCTTTACGGGAAATGACGTTAACGAAACCAGTTTGACCAGAGGCCGATGATAGGAACATGAGCTAAGTCCCTACAGCATATTTCTAGTCACAGAAACATCACCCAGCCTCTAAATAAAGACCCAAAACACTTCTAATGTTAAATATTGACATAAGTGTGAGCTCTACATACGTTTGGGAAGGACAAATAGGAACAAGGTAATTCTCTTCCAACCCACTTACTCCAGTTAGGGCCCCAGGGGCCCCAAGCCTCTCCCGGCAGCTCAGGGCCACTCACACCCACACCCACTCACACGGGGACAACGTCAATTTCCCATTTAACCCAACATGACATCTCGGGGACGTGGGAGGAACCCTGAGTCCCCGAGGAAACTCACGCAGACAGACATGGGGAGAACGTGCGACTCCACACAGACAGTGGCCCGGCCGGGAATTGATTTTTTTCCCTCATCAACGTTATAATTAAACGACGTTGAACGAAATGACGTTAGTCCAGGACCTGCAGTGAGTGTTTTGGTCCTAAAAGAAGCAACCAAAAAGATTTCAAGGGAGGGGGATTTGTTGCTCTAGAAGTTTTAGCCAGTTTCCTTTAGTGGGGACGATGGACTGTGTCTTGTTTGGGAGCCATGTGCTGATTTTCCAGTGGGAGGGGGAAGGCTTGGTGGCCAAGTCCACAGTGGGCTGGAGTCCTGACTCTGTCACTACTGAGCTATGTGTTCTGTGGCAGACCTTTTTTAAAAAAGAATAGTTTTTAGAGCATTTTTTAGTTCAGAGCAAAGTTGAGTGAAGGTACAGTTTCCCCTGTGCTCCTGGCCCCCAGACATGCACTGTTCCCCTCATTGTAAACATTCCCCCCAGAGTGGGATATTTGTTACAAACTTACATTGACATGTCATCACTCAAAGCTTTAGCAGATTTTTGAGCCAAAATTTTCCAACTTCAAGATGGAAATACTTCTCCAGGTGGCTTTTAAATGTTTCTTAATGAGGGTGGATGCACAGGAGCTGAGTTTGTATAATAGTAGTTAGCAGCAGTAAGGTCAGTGGTGGGATTGTATCCAGCCACCAGAAATGCTTTTAGGAGGGAAGACCACATGGAAGGAAGATGGGAAAATAAACCAGAGGTCTCTGGGTCTTTGCACTGCCTCTTCCCTCTAGACTTCTGGAAAGTTCTCTGGCAGCAGCAGAGACGTGAGCAGGGGCTGCATGCAACATTTGGGGCCCCAGGGCTGCAGAACACTTGGTGTGTCGGCCTTGCGGTGTTTGTCATGTTTGCTTATGAGCACACGAAACAGTCATTTCTGTTACGTAGTAATTTGTGTAAAACAGATTCAGTGCATACAGTTTTCCTTTCGGTTTTTTTTTCCCATTGTCAGTCTGTGGAAAGTGACTGTTGGATAGATGAGCAGGTGCACGTTTCTATAGGAAGTGTCCATTTTGCTGCTTGTTCTAACACAGATTGGTAGACCAAGGTTAACTGATAGTCACAGCATGGGCATTGCATATCAGTTTTCTATTAAGTTCCCTACTTCCCAAGCTTTGTTAAACTTAAGGTTGAGTAATTATTAAATGGGTACTTTATGCTACATTACTACCGTGTTTCCCCGAAAATAAGACCTAGCCAGACAATCTTCTCTAAGGCGTCTTTCGGAACAAAAATAAATATAAGACCCAGTCTTATTTTACTATAATACAAGACCAGGTATAATATAATATAATATAATGTAATGTAACATAATGTAATACCAGGTATAATACCGGGTCTTACATTAATTTTTGCTCCAAAAGACGCATTAGAGCTGATTGTCCGGCTAGGTCTTATTTTCGGGGGAACAGGGTATTGTGGGATAGCAAATGGGTTTCCTTTGGAATATCACAGCAGGGTACCTCATGGGGTCATTAACTCTTCAGTGAACCTGTCTTCCTTTGATGGCCCTCCGTAAGGAACGAGAGTGTCTTGTGACCTGAGTCAGCTTCAGCCATGTTGATGTTTACTGTGGATTAGATGAGAATAGCCAGGATGTAAGTCTGCTGCTCAGAGGAGTTTCCTCTAGGCAGCCGTGTTTTCGTATTCCTTGAATAAGTCCTTCATTTGTCTAATATGCCTTTAGTTCTTGTGACAGATGAAACAATGTTAAATTAAAAGTATGCTGTTTTGAATATATTTGTACTATAAAATCACCACCATGTGAATCAAATGTATGGCTTAATGAATTATAAAGTGTACACTGTCCTGGTCAAGCACTAGAAGAACTGTGCCAGCCACACCAGAGACTCCTTTCCTGTCCCCTCTCCCAGTGACAGACCCCCTGTCACCAAGAGGGCCCACTGCCCTAACTTTTCTCGTAATACCCTCCTTGCACATTCTCCTCGGGTTTTCTCACCCAGATGTACCCCTCTGGACACTGTGGGCTGGTCTTGCCATTTTCTTATTCTTAGAATTATGTGTTTAGACATGACTTTCTTATAATGAGAAGACAAACTGAAGACATTTTTTTCCATCTAAAATTGAGAAAAAATATAAAAGAATTACATGAAGGAATAACTAAGAGAGGTGACTTCTAAAAGTACATTCTGATTGTATCTGTGTATTCAGAACTGTAGCTTTACTTAGAAGGGAAGGATCACTTTGGTGCCCGCAGGAAAACACCCCATAGCTTGTTTGAGAAGAACTTAACTTGGTGGCTCCGTGTCTGGTCGTTTGAGCTGACCAAGAACGTGAGCATTTGTTTGCACCCTGGAGACACCTTCAAGGTGGGCTCTCTCCCTTTTGCAGTAACTGCTCAAGTTTGTGAGATTGCGATGCAAAAGCTTGTATTCATGTCCTCAGAACGTGGTATGTCTCAGGTTTTATATCAGCGGCATGGAAACTGATTCTCTGAAGTAGTGTTTGTGGGGAGTCTTTGTCCCTTGTTACTGTGCTCAGTGCAGTATTGCATTAGGAGACAGGCAGGCTGTGCTTTTCACCAGTGACATCAGCGAAGTGAAGACTTTGGGAACATTCCAGTAAGAATTTATGAGGTGTGATAAAAAAAAATACAGTGAATGTTTGAAAATTTTTACAGTAAAAGACACATTGCCATTAATCCCCCTAAAAATATTCCCCCTTGCTTCGAACACACTTGTCCCGTCATTCTTCTCACTTTCTGAAGCAGTTCTCTGAAGAAGTCCTCTTTTATGAGTGTCTTTAGTTGTGCTGTCGTGGCTGCCTCGATGTCCTGAATCATTTTGACTTTGGAGAAAAGCCAGAATTCACACAGTGCCAGATCTAGTGAATAAGGTAGTTGAGGACACACCGTAATGTTTGTTTTCTTAAAAAAGATTTTATTGGTGAAGGGGAACAGTTCTTTATTGGGGAACAGTGTGTACTTCCAGGCCTTTTTTCCAAGTCAAGTTGTTGTCCTTTCAATCTTAGTTGTGGAAGGTGCCGTTCAGCTTCAAGTTGTTGTCCTTTCAGTCTTAGTTGTGGAGGGCGCAGCTCAGCTCCAGGTCCAGTTGCCGTTTTCTAGTTGTAGGGGGCACAGCCCCCCCATCCCTTGGAGGTGTCGAACCGGCAACCTTGTGGTTGAGAGGACACACTTCAACCAACTGAACCCATCCGGGAGCTCAGCGGCAGCTCAGCTCAAGGTGCCGTGTTCAATGTTAGTTGCAGGGTGTGCTGCCCACCATCCCTTGCGGGACTCGAGGAATCAAACTGGCAACCCTGTGGTTGAGAGCCCACTGGCCCATGTGGGAATCTAACCGGCAGCCTTCGGAGTTAGGAACACAGAGCTCTAACCGCCTGAGCCACCGGGCCAGCCCCTGTAATGTTTTTATTTGACATAAATTGCCATACCAGAAGGGATGTGTAACGCGGAGCCTTTCCATTGTGATCGTAAAATACGGTGAATGCTGCTGCCGAGTGCCATCCAATGGAAAGGCAGGGATCTTCAATACAGGAAGTGGCGCGTCGAACCTTAGTAACAGTGTGTGACAAGTTTCAGCTTGTTTGGTGCAGTTAGTTGGGTGTGAGCTATGGTTGAAAGAAAGTGTGTTTTAAAGTGTGTGTAAATCATTCTCCATCATGACAACACTCCGTGTCACACATCAGTACGGCAATTTCTTTCAAATAAAAACATGACAGTGTGTCCTCTTCCACTTTATTCACCGGGTCTGGCTCCTTGCGACTTCTGGCTCTTCCCCAGAGTCAAAATGATTCAGGACATCAAGGCAGCCATGACAGCGCAACTAAAGATGCTCACGGAAGAGGACTTCCAGAACTGCTTCAGAAAGTGGTAGCAAGACAGATGGGCTAAGTGTGTTAAAAGCCAGGGGAGCGTATTGTGAGGGGGTGGTTAATGGCAATGTGTTTTTTTACTGTAATAAATGTGTTTTTATTTAAACACACCATATTGTTTGATCACACCTCGTAGTTCCTGCTCTCAGGGCATACAGCCTGCAGAGAGAATTCTGAATGTGATGGGGAACCACCAGCCTGAGCCAAATGCGGTCCCTTCGTTTGTGCAGCAGTTGGGACGGCGATGGGTTTGGCTGATGTCACGCAGCCTCATCACTTGCCCACACCCCTCACAGTCCACTTCCCAGGGGGCTTGGCTTTCTCGTCTTCTTGCTTGTCTGGCGTGGAGATTCTCTCCCACGTGGGTTGGGAAGGGCACCTTCGCTGTGTAGACTTTAAGTGTACAGCAGGAGTGCTTGGCAAATGGTCATTGAGAAGCTTTTTGAACTTAATTCAAAATATAAAAAGTTCGTGAGTTTGATAACAAAATAAGCATGAGGAAGAGGAGAGGGCTAGAGGACTCAGAGCAGTTACGTTAGCACACGAGGGACTGGACCTGGAATTTAGTGAGATTAATTCTCTAAAACATTGACTGCGGACTGCTGGAAGACTTTTTGAGGATGATTAAGCAAAATCAAATAACTTGCAGCAGGTGCGTTTTTTCCTGATTCAACCTTGGCATTCATTTTGGCTATGCTATACTTTAATATTAAATGTTTTTCTTCAAGTTGACTTTCAAACATATTTTTAAGAAGGAAATTTTCCAAAAATGGAAGGTAACTATATTAATAAATACAATTAAAAGCAAGCCAGTATTACTAGATTCTCACTGATACTGTCTGTTCTTTCTTTGTTGGAAACGAAAAGGTGATTAGCCCTGTTCGGCATACTAGCTTAAAACCAGAGGCCTTTCCTGTGGCACAAGGAGCATTGAAAGAGGCGCAAGTGCCACACTGGGCCAGCTACTTGGTGCTCTGGGACCCTCAGTGTCAGTATCTGTTAAGTGGGCGGTAGGTGCTGATGATAACAAGATTATGGTGAGGACAGCAGAAGGCGGTGCCTCCTGACACCAGGTGTGTGGTCCTCGTGACGCTCACTCCGGCTGTCATTCAGTGCTGTGGAAATTACTTCCCGCATCACCGCTGGCACCCACTCCAGCCTGAGGCACAAGTTAGAAAAACCAAGGCCTGCAAAGCAGGCAGAGACGAGCCTGGCTGTCGTCAGCTACTTTTCTTGGCATTTTCCCCACCCTGTCAGCAGAGATAAGGGACCTGCCGAGCACTGCCTGGCACATGTTGGTGCTGTGCCATGTCGCAAGTGTTTACCTTTGCTGAAACGCACTGTCCGGCACTTTCCGCGTGTGGTCAGCACAGTAGATACCACTGTGGATGGTGGGGGGCGATGTGCCAGGATGCCAGGCAGCCTGAGAGATGCAGGCTGTCGGTCACCTCCTGCCCCTGCCAGGGGATGCCGCTGGGGCTCGCTTACATGGTTTTGCAGGTTCAGTCCATTAAATTGCCGCCTGGCTCACAGGATTCCCTGGGAAGTATTGTTACTGGGGCGTTGCTTGTCATTATTTTATGTTTCGCTGATCCATACGAGTAGAAGACAGTCTTTTTTTCTCTCTTTATCTTTATGTAATTTAAGACTCACAGAAGTTAAAAAATCATGCGGAGAAGTCCTGTGGGCATGATGGTTTTTTTCAGTGTTTTAATATCTAAATAACTGGTAACGATTCTTGTGGTTTGGTTTTAGCATATTCATCACTTCGCTGGTGAAGAATGGGAGAGATAGAAGGAACGTACAGAGTCCTGCAGACGCCCGGGAGCCGCTTGGGCGCACACACCTCTGTGGGAGTGAGCACCCTCGAGCCTGGGCAGGCTCCCTCGGCTGCGGCAGCGGCAGGGCTACCAGGCAGGATGCAGACGCACCTGCACTTGAGAGTGAAGCTGCTGGACGACACCGTGGAAGTGTTTGCCATTGAGGTAGGAAGCGCGGTTTGGGGAGGCATACTGCCTTACGCTTTCTGAAAGTCAAGTCTTACGTCCCACATTCCACTTCGCTGGTTGGAATGTGCTTGTTTATGAAGTTGACCAAGAGTGACTTTGGTGACACACAGTAAAATCCTTGGAAATGTGAGTCTGAGTTTCTCCTTTGAGTTTGGAGAATGGGTTCTCCTGTCTTTCCTTTAAAATTCTGCCATCCTGTGATCTCTCCATTCTTGTCTTTCGAGAGGCTGGTTCTGTGCTGTACGGTGCAAACTGGAAGCATGTGGCTTCTGCCCAAGTTTTCCTGGGTCATCCCTGGCTGCCTGGCTGAGGGCTGTCACTTAGCCTCACTACGTGTCAGCTTCATTGTCTGAAATGTGGGGGTGCTTGCAGCCCCCTTCTCGGGGTGGCTGGGGTGCAGACTGAGATGTGTGGCACGGGGCTCGCATAGAGCTTGTTTTCTAGTTTCTAGTAAAAGAATAACACTTTTATTTTGAAAATTACCTAATATTAGTGCACTGATAATGTTGCCAAAACAGTTATACAGAGGGGCCAAGAGAACGTCTACACATTTTAAGAAAGGAAAAAAACTGTATTAAAATTGAAATACTATATACCAATAACAAAAAATGAATACAAGTTATGTGTATATAATTTTTTGGCACCCCCAGTATATGTGTATGTATATATTTTAATAACATGTTTTAGACCCGTGTAATACGTTAGGAAACATTTTTTCTGATATTCTAAATGACATCAGAATGAATGTTCTTTTTAAAAATTATTTTCATATGTAATGCATAAATACATTCTCTTAAATATTTTCATATTGACATAACACTAATATCTTTAGAAGCTTTTCATGCTCTTGACGTCACAAAATAAGGACAGGAGAATTAACTTAAACTTGAGAAGGAGGTTGATTTGTGCTTGGGTTTTTCTGTCAAAATGTCACGATGCTACACAGAAAATAAAAAGATCATCGAGCTGTGCGCCAGGCTGTGCTGGGCCTGCAGGAAAGCTCTGCTAGGCTCTGGTGGTGCCTACTAGTTGCAGAACGCGCTGCCTGAGAGGGGAAGTGAGGGTGGAGGGGGTACCGGTCGGGAGGGGCCAGCAGGGGCTGCTGGGAGGCAATCCTCTGCTCAGCCTGGGGCACAGCATGACAGGTAGCTGGTGCCTAGATTCAAGGGTCTGAACTCGGGACCCTGAATGCCTCTTGGAAGGTCTTATTTGAGGAGGAAGTCAAGTTATCATTTCATCAGGGCAGTGGTAACTGAAACTGGTTGAACCTGTCTGTCCAACTTCCCACATCATTCCCATGTTGCAAGAGAAGGTGGTCTGAAATAGGCACCCTTTGAACCCTAGTGGTTGGCCGTTGATTCTCTGACAGCATTGCCTGTCTCACCAAGGTACTCTTCAAGAATCGCTTGTAGGAAATAGGTTAAAGGTCTAGGGATTCATTGGGCTCCCAAATCTCTTCCAGCCAAGTGTTTGCAAGCATTTCCACCAAGTAGCCATCCTATGATAAACGCATTCACTCTTGCTGAGGCTTATGACAGGTTCAGAATGTTTAAAAGATGGAAAGGATGGAAGGAAGAAACAAACTGCATACAATTTACTTTTAGAGCATCATTTTTTTGGTCCGGCTTAATGGTCTTTATCTACTAAAACTAGGCCCAAAAAAGAAAAAAGCACACATTTATTGTTGTCATAAATAGGATGTAATGCTTCTCTGAGAAATTCACTTTAACGAGTATCTGTGTCACTTTATACTTAAGGAAATCAGAGCTGGCATTTTGTAAAGGTTTCAGAATATTTAGAGCTTGTAAAGATTTTCCTAAATTGGGATTGTTGTTTATATTGATCAAATATAACCATCATGTTTGTTATTTTAATATACCTGGAAAGTTCCCAGAAAGTAAAGAATCAGATTGCTGTTGCATATCCTTAGTTGGATAGGGTACGTTTTAAGTGGTGTTACCCACTGATGCATACCTTTTACGAGGAGTTAAAATTCAAATTTGTTAGTTGTACTTTGCTTCCAAGTATCCAACCCTCCGCAACTATCAGTTAGCGTTGCTAGGTATCAAGCCACTCCAAAACAACAAATATTTTAAACAAATAGTTTAAAACAACAAATATTTCCTGTTTGCAGCATGTCTGAGTTGGCTTGGCGGTTCTGCTCGGCGCTGGCCTTGGGCGGTTGGTGGTCTGGCATGGCCTTATGCACAAGTCTGGGGCCTCACCTGGAACCTCCCTCCAGCCCCAGCTTGGCCTTGCTCACCCTGATGGAAATGTTCTGGGGAGTGGAAACTCGTCCCTGAGGTCTAGGCTTGGAATTCCTGCATTGTAGCTTCCGCCACTTTTTACCGATGAAGCAAGCTGCCCGGCCCGCCCAGATTCGGAGGTGAAGAAGCAGATCCACCTTGATGGGGCGTGCCCAGGAAGCGGTGGCCCTTTGTAGGCTGCCACAGCAGCTGTTGCCAGTGGATCAGGAATGCAGTCCTGGAACGAAGACTGTCTGTGAAGCTCCATTGTCTGGTGTCGGGGCTGGGCTGGTTTGCCACGTGCTAGAAACGCTTTGCTGGCCTGCCTTGAGCCAGCCGAGCGGCCTGCCCCTGGACGTGCTTCCTGCACGGCCCTCCAGAAGGGGCTGGCTGGAGCACGCAGGGTTGCCCTGCTCCTTTCTCCCCAGTGTCTCCCATTGGCCGCAGCTCCAAAGATCCTAAAGATCCAAGGTCAAGGCTGGTTACCCACCTGGACCTCCCACCGCTCGTCCACTGGTCATCTGTCTCCCCACTCCCGCCCCCACCCCACACCTTTATATTTGAATGGACAGACACAGATTGTGGTTGAGTGACATTTGCTGTTGGATCTGTGGGATGGTGCAGACTCGCAGTATGGAGCGTGGGCGTACAGAGTAGTGAGGTCCCTAGCTGTGTGGGTCTCGGGGCCCCAGTGAGGACCCTCCCTGGCCCAGAGCTGGCCTGGGGCCTGCCCTACTGGAAGGCATGTTCCGGGAGGTAAGGCTTCCCCTGATCCGCTGCTGTACCTTCAGTGCTTGGAGAGTGCCTTGCTCTGTAAATGTGTGTTGAATGAACGAAATCAAAAGTTAGATTGGATTCTTCAAAAAATATTGCTAAATATCACAAAGTGTAGTAAAATTTAATAAAGTACTGAATCAAATATGAAGTGATTTAAAAGTCAAAAAAGTTAGATTGGATCAACGTGCCTTATTTAAGACTGTTTTGAACTTTTTCCTCTATGGGATGTTTTCTGACCTCAGGGTTTCAAGTGTTTTTGCTTGTTCTGGGTTTTTTGGCCATCCACACCTATCTTATGTCTGTTTGCTTTATTTTTCACTTAAGTCTTAAGTAGTAGTATCTGTAAACTTGCAGGGTTGATGAGCTGATAAAAACTTGGAAAACACTGGCTTCCGTGCACAGATAGATAGTGGCTAAACACTGGCATTGTGTGGGATCATGTAGAATCCACCAGTTCGTATCAAAGGTTTATACTTATGGGACCTTTTTAACTTAGGGAAGAATTTGACATTTAGTTATTTTTGAAATGCTGATACTTTGCTTCAGTGAAAATATAGAGCAACTTGGCCTAAAGATGCCCTGTTGGGTCCTGTCTATTTTTCCATACAGAGTCTGTGGTTACGTGTTTCGTGTTTATCTTCAACAAGTAAGACAGCCTTTGCCAGCTTCATTATATTTTCTTCAGAAGGCGAGCTCTGCAAGGCCCAGTTTTATTTATATCTCCCATCTCTCCATGTGTGCAAACGAACTTGGTTTTCTGTCAGTGTAGACCACTCTGTGACGGCAGGTGTTTTTAGAGCTAAAACTGCTGGCAGAGAAGCTGGTGGAGCTGATTGGGCAAGCAGTACAGTCTTGATCACAAAATGACATTTCGGTCACCGGTGGACCACATATATGACAGTGGTCCCATAAGGTTCAATGGAGCTGAAAGAGTCATTCACCTAGAGACGTCCTGGCTATCTTACTGTCACAGCACAACGCCTTCCTCACGTGTTTGAGGTGACGCTGGTGTAAACACCTACTGTGCTGCCGGTCACGGAACAGTGTAAGAGACAGTTATGTAAAGTACATAGTTGATGATAAGAAATGACCATGTTACTGGTTTGTGTGTTTACTGTGTATACTTTTTATCGTTGTTTTAGAAGCGTACTCTTTCTACTTATAAAAAAACATTTGCTGCAGCACAGTGTGCTGTTAACGCCAGCAGCAGCCTCGTACGTCTGGAGTTCACCGCGTCTCTCCATTGCATCATTTTCTCTTGTGCTGATTTAATGTCGTGTGGTTTTGTGCGGTAACGTGCTGTGCAGGCTGGTAGCCCAGGAGCCCAGGTGTGTGGGAGGCTGGACCGCCTGGGTGTGTAGCTGCCTTTGTGGAGTTCGCACAAAGATAAGCTCCCCTAATCCGTTGGTAGCGGCGCGTCACAGCGTCGTGTGCCAGCTTCCTTTCCAGATCTAGACACGGCGCTTGATCAGCTCTGCTGCTGGGAGGTCAGGATGACCTGAAGCCAGAAGCTAGCGTCTCCTCTTTCCCGAACAATGTTTAGTAGTGTTGAAGGGTAAATGTAAGCAGAAAATGTTTAATAACTTTATTGAGATACAATTTATATACCATACAATTCACCCGTTTACAGTGTACAGTTCTAGGTTTTTTTAGTCTAGCCACAGATACGTGCGACCGTCACCACAGTCAATTTCGTCAGTCACGAAGAAGCCCCACACCCTGTAGCTGTCACCTCCCTGCCCCTCAGCTCTAAGCACAAAGTAACTACTTTGTAGTGTCACTGTCCTGGGCTTCATGTGAGTGCAGTTCCATGTGGCCTTTTGTTTCGTGAGTGGCTTCTTTCACTGAGCGTGCTCTAGCGGTTCATCACGTTTCGCCTGGGTCAGCACTCCCTTCCTTTCTATGGCCAAATAGTGTTCCATTGTGTGGACACCCCGTTTTGTTCCTCATTCATCAGCTGATGAACGTTCCACCTTTGGCAGTTGTGATTAATGCTGCTATAAACACTCGTGCGCACGTTTTTGTCCCTTAGCCACCTAACTAGGAGTGGAATCGCTGGGTCCTGCGGTAACTGTTTACTGGTTTGAGGAACTGACAGACTCTTCTGCAAAGTGGCTGCACCATTTTACATTCCAGCAGCAACGTTGGCAGTTCCAGTTTCTCCACATCCTCGCCTGCACTTGTCTGACTTTTTGATTCTAACCATCCTAGTGGGTGTGAAGTGGTATCTCATGATTTGAGATGAAATTTTAAAAGTTATTTTTAATGGCTAAAGAGGAAGGTTTTGAGCCAAACATAGGAGAATTTGTACCATTAAAAAGTTGACTTTGGGGTGGTTCCTTGGATAGGTTGTCAGTAACAGTAAAGTTAAGCCTTGCTGGACCCAGTTACCACCTATGGAAGGACGTTTCTACCTCCCAGGGCTGCGAGGACCACGGAGAAAGCTCAGCTGAGGGCCAGCCACAGTGAACCTGGCAAGGAGCAGAAGCTTACTGGTACCATTTTTAGAAACATTTAAAAGTCTCATTTAGAGTTGTCATGTAAATTCAGAGAATTAGGAACTTTCATTCACACTGTATTTAAATATCCATCTCATTGGTCAGCAGTAGCCACAGTGTCTGGGATCACCCTCCTCTGTGTCACTCATTTGCTGCAAGAAACGTGCTCGCCAGGGCTTCGTATGGCAGTGAAGTGATGCTCTTTGCTTCGTGCTGGCTGCTCAGGACGTCGAATCCTCCTCATGCGGGCGTCACTTGCTGTGCTGGTGCTGAGAGAGGGGGAGAAATCTGTGCAGCCGATTGAGGGTGGAGCCGTTTATGTTTGACGTTTATTGATGGGATTTTAAGCTACCCGAAGGTCAGTTTGTGGCCAGTTTTTTTGATCTAGTAAAATCTTGATTTGTTTTCAGTTGACTGAGTGAATTCTGTGGTTTTGAAAATAGAAATCTGGCCTGAGTTCTAGAAAGTCTTTTTTCTGAGCCATAAAAGAAACCATCTGGAAGCCATGTGTCCGCCTGCCTTGTCCTGTGTGCAAAGTCACGGCGTACAGATGCTTCCAGCTCCAAGCTGTGTTCCCCATGAGGTTTCCAAACTGTCCCTGGGTGCCATGCAGGGAGAGGCGGGGCTGGGACTGAGAGCCCTCCTATGAGGCCTCCTCTGCCTCAGGACAAGAGATCCCAACAGCCTCTCCTTTCCTGACTCAGGTTTAGGAAGTAAGGCAAGTCATAGCTTTTCTCTCATCTGGAAGTTGGTATTGTGGAAAACGTGCTATTTGGTGATTAAAACAACTTCCGGGATGTAGTTTGGGTGTGTGCGCCCTGTGCCTTTGCTGGCAAGTGGGGACCGAGTGTTTTCCTCATTGTTGTTAGTCTGTTTGCTCACGTTCCCCTTTTCCTTAAAATATTTCACAATTTTAGAGTGGGCTTCTTTTCTTTTTTTAAGAATTGCAAAACCTTTTGCTTAAATATGTGACGAGTAGGAGGATGGATTCTCAGTTGTGAAGTTCCATGCTAGAAGACTTTAGGTTGCTATTCCAGTAAAAACTTAATGTTTTCTTTCTGGCCAGGAAAAAATAGTCAAAATTCCAGAAAGTATCACGGCCAGATGTTTGTCGTTGCTCCCACATGAACATCCTAAATATGGCACATACACTGCCTTAGAACTTATTTTGGTCTGATCTCAGAAGAAGTCAGTAATTCGGCCTCTGAAATTTGGGGATAATATAGGCTTTACACAAAAGTTCTTACGTATTTCTAGTGTACTCAGCCATTATGTGACTCTGCCCCAGCTTCTGAAACCGATGATTTTGTCTGGGAAGGTTGATCGGAACATGGCGGGCTGGTACCAGGCAGACATGTGGACGTTTTTATTCTTAGCTACCCAGCTGCGGGACCGAAGCTCCAAGGCCAGCTCCCTTCAACCCTGCCCCCGCCCCCCCACACCCCCCCCCCCCGCAAGGTTGGTGTGCACACTGTGTTAGATAACACAGCGGTGGGAAAGTCAGGCTAGCACAGAGAAAAGAATAGAAACGGTATCCAGTAAGAATGCCATCACCACAGCCGTGTGGTGGCGAGCGACGTTCATTTCCAGTCTCAGAGAGGGTCATGGAGCTGAAACTTGCCAGTTGGTTATCTTAACTGGGTCCAGCACAGGCCCCGTTTAGCAGCTGGGGTACAGTGAGCTCAGCCTTCATGGCACTTATGCAGTGGGAGCGCCATGACAGACAAGAGGAACAAACATGCCGAGCCCTTCGTGCTCCGGAGAGAACCGTGGGGCTGCACACAGAGGGGAGGCGGCAGTGGGGGCCGGCCTCGGGTGGTGGGAGCAGCGGGCCCAGGGCCCGGGGACAGACACAGAAATGTGCCAGGGCCTGAGGACTCTGCATCCGAGCCCAGCCAGGGCTGGATGCACGATGAGGGAGGAACAGGGAGGTGGCCACAGTAGCTCCGTTCAGATGGTGTCTGCAAGCTGCAGCCTGCAGGGCGGGCTGGTAGGACAGGCGGGGCTCCATGGGCCAAGGCCGTGCCAGGGTTGGGCCTGAGACGGGTGCCCGAGGGCAGAGCCACTTTGGGAGGAAGTTCAGGAGCAGTTTGGGGCCACAGGAGTAGAGGACCCTGTGTGTCCTGCAGGGTGGCCACCACCATGACCTTCCAGAAGGCACTCGTGTTGGCCTTCCTTGACGCTGTCATGTTCACAATAGTTTATGAGATGTTACACTGTTGGCCAAGGAGGCGGCTTTTTCAAACTATCCTCTGTCCTTGACTCCTGGGTTGCAGTAATGAAGGGCTTTTATTTTTAGAGAGATTTTGACTAGTCATTAAAGAGAACACACAAAAACATCTGTAGGAGCTTCCAAACCGTTGTTACTGGAATGTTTTGTGCACGTGTTATACTCCTTTGTGTATAATTTTGTAGTTTATATAACACCCTTTGCCACAGTGGCAGACAGGATCCCAGCCCATACATACTTTAGGGCTTTTTCTGCTGAAGAAATCCTTTCCTCCTCAGTATACCTCTCTGGAACTGATACCCATTTAATTCTTCCAGACCTTCTTCAGTGCATATGCACAATCCCAAAGTAAAATGAAGAAAACAATTCCATTTACAATGGCATCACAAAGAATAAAATACGTGGGAATAAATTGAACAAAAGAACCTCAAAACTTGTACACTCCCTGGTAGTCAACTACTGATTTCTTGAAGGGGAAATCTGTAGTTATAAACCATAAAAAGAGAGTTTTGAAAAGCCAATTAGTCACCTGGAGATTTTGAGTTAAACTTTTTATCTGTAGAAAAAAATTCCAAAAGGAATAGCCCAGAGAGGTCTTTATTTCCTTCCCAGTATAATTATAAAAATAATTGCAAATTTCCAAGCACAATAAAATTCTAATTAAAGTACGACCCACTGATTTATTTATAGGGTCAAATTATCCTCCTTTTTGCATTGTCCATCCATTTTCCTATATTTTAAAGCTTAAATTTCAATATAGAGTATTTTCTGTTGAATCCAGCCACAAAAATACATACCATTTTTTACATTGCAATTTTTTCCCTAAAAACTAAACACAGTAATATATGTGAAATCCTAAAGTAGTTGAATCTCTGTTGCATTCTGCATTAGCATTTGGCCTGTCCACTGGAAGTACTGCTATGTGATATAACTAAATGGTGTGTTTTCTCTGAAAAGTGTTAGGGGAAGGGGAAGCTTATGTGCTACGAAAAACAAATTCAATAAATCTTAGTCTGTGTTTTCTGAAAAACATGATCTTTAAAGAGAAATTTTAAACCCCAGAACCAAGTGACAGAAGAAACCGAGATTTCTTTTCCCCCCTTCAATAAATACCTAAAGATTAAAGGAGAAGATTAGACTTGGAAACGTTATTATTCACTTCCATTTTAGGATGGTGTTTACCAAAATATCATAAATACTTATTAACATCTGTTCCTTGTGCTTCTAGGAAAAGTCAGTAAAATGAAATGTAAACCTCGGCTGTGCAAGCCCAGGAATTTGGTTTGCACTTCATCACACCACTTCCATCCCGTTTAGGGTAGCTGAGATTCTAAGGATCACCAGGGGCAGCTGAGCTGAATTCCAAACAGAAGTATTATGAACTCCAGTGAAACTATTAATAAAAAATAAAAAAACATTTGCACACTGAAAACTGTAAGACTGTTGAAAGAAATTAGAGATCTAAATAAGTGGAAAGATGATCATGGGTCAGAAGACTTATGGGTTTTACTCCCCAGCTGATGTACAGATTTAACGTGATCCCTGTCAAACTTTCAGCTGGATTTTTTGCAGAAATTCACAGACTAATTTTTAAATTTATATGGAAATGCAAAGGACCTTGACTAACCAAAAACTATCTTAAAAAAGAAGAAAGTTGAAGGACTCACACTTTCCACGTCAAAACTTGCTGCAGTGCTGCAGGAATCAAGGCCATGTGGCACTGGCATCAGGATGGACATGCAGATCAGTGGAATAGAATTGAGAGTCCAGAAATAAATCCTTACATTTATGATCAGTTCATGAAATTTCAGGGAAAGGGTGCCAAGCCGATTCATTGGGCAATGCATAGTCCTCAACAAATGGTGCTGAGACAGTTGGATATCCACACACAAAGAATGAAGTTGAACCCCTACCTCACTCCTTACATAAACACTAACTCAAAATGGAACAACAACCTAAATGTTAGAGTTAAAACTATAAAACTCTTAGGAGAAAACCTAGGAATACATTTTCATGACCCCAGGTTAGACAATGGTTTCTTAGCTGTGACACGAAAATCACAAATGACAAAAGACAAAATAGATAAATTGGACTTCATTAAAATAAAATAAAAAACATTTGTGATAGAAATACTGTTGAGAAAGTGAAGAGAATGAGAGAAAATATTTGCAAATTATATATCTGATAAGGAATGTATACCTAGAATATATTTTTTTAAATAACTGAGAAGTCAATAATAAAAGAACAAGTAACCCAGTTTAAAGTGTTAACCAAGGTTATATGGCAAGAACACGGGACACAGGAACTCTCACACAGGTGATCCTTTTTCCTTTAATAGGTGTTCTCTTTTCTTCTCTTTCTAGAGCTCTTATATCTCTGTATTTGTGCTCTTGTATTACAGAGGCAGTTGCCTTATTAGCTGTTTCTGAATTTCATGATGAAATTTTGGTCACAGTTTCATCTGCTAAGAGGCAACATTTTTCTGCTGAGTGTTTATCTGACATTTGTCTTTTTCTGTTTCTTTCCTCCTTTTATCTTGAATATCTTTGAATATTTACAGTGATGTTTTTTATTTTATCACCTTTTTTTTTTTTTTTAAGATTTTATTGGGGAAGAGGAACAGGACTTTATTGGGGAACAGTGTGTATTTCCAGGCCTTTTTTTCCCCAAGTCAAGTTGTTGTCCTTTCAGTCTTAGTTGTGGAGGGTGCAGCTCAGCTCCAGGTCCAGTTGCCGTTTTCTGGTTGCCGTTTTCTGGTTGCAGGGGGCACAGCCCACCATCCCTTGCGGGAGTCGAGGAGTTGAACCGGCAACCTTGTGGTTGAGAGCCCACTGGCCCATGTGGGAATCTAACCGGCAGCCTTCGGAGTTAGGAGCATGGAGCTCTAACTGCCTGAGCCACCGGGCTGGCCCTTTTAGCACCCATTTTTAAAGCAGATAAGCTGTTCATGGATTGGCTATTTTGAGGAGGTCTTGTGTGGTTGGCTGATTATAGACTAGTTGAAACTTGAAATTTATCTAATGAGCTGAGGTTCACATGTGAGTTAGTTTAGCCTTTATTTCCTCTCAGCCAGTGCAGGTAGCTGGCAGTGGGGTTTCTGCAGTGCACTCATTCACACCATGTCCCACACATGTAGCCTGCTTGTGGCGTCTTGTTTGGTCCTGCTTCCTGTGCTCTGCCAAGCCCGATGGTCCAAGATGGGCCTCTGACTCTGCCACCCAAGGCTCTTCCCCTCATTTTTGCAAACAGGGTGCAAGTTGTGTGTGCCTTTCGCCATTGCTGTGTACGGCCTCTGCTGTAATTGCGCCCTGGCACCTGTCTGCGTCTTCCCATATGTGCCCCCACACGCTGGCTCTGCTGCTGGTGGCAGCCCTCCCCCGAAGTTTGTGACTCAGGAGATAGCAGTTTCCTAGTTTTGCTGAAAGGGGAGTTTACATTTTTGTTTTTGCTTTTGATTTTTTTTTCTGGTTTTGAATGCTTCTGCAAGATACTGAAGAATGACCACTTAGAATATGAGAGAAGAGTCACTACATACTTTCTGGGCTCCCCCACCCCCGGCCCGTGACCTCTGTCACCCTTTCCTGAAACTCCTCTTAGAATGTTTGCGATTTCTCTTGGACAGTCCTGAATTTGGACTTTCATTCCTTCTGTCTCAAGAAGAATGCTTGTTTCTTTTCCACACCACTGGCTCCGATTTCCACCTTACTGCATCTCATCCATGCTATAATTCAGGCCTCCTGTTGAGGTTTAATTTCTGGAGTCATCTCCTTATTTCTCCTTTTTATTCCTTAGTTGCTTTTTTTCCATCCAAAATCTCCTCATTTTATGAATACACTGACCTTTTCGAGGATCTTAATATTTTAAATGAGGTTTTCTTTGCTATACCACATTCGCTATATTCACTGGGAATTACTTTTTCTTCTTTTCGGGTTGACATCATTGTTTTAGGAGTCTGCATTACGTGTCTGGTCATTCTTGGTTGTCTGCGTACTTTGCAGATGAGGTTCCAGACTAATCGGTACTGGTTTCATTGACCTTTTATAAGGCTTGACTCTCAGGCAAGCTCACCTCCTGAAAATGCCAGCTGCCTGGCGCAGGGCCATGGCTAGGTAAGTGGGCAGGGCACGCTGGCAGACAGGTTTGTGTTGTTTGCGTTTTCACGAGTCCACACAAGTAAGGACAGGCACGCCGACCAGAAACTCTTCTGTTGATGCGGAAGGAAGAAAGAGATGACCTGGAAGGCTGACTGCGTCCGTCACTGGCTGCTGGGCTAAGACTCCTCCTGCTTCACTTTGTTCCCGGTGCTAAGTTAAAGACAAGAACAAAACAGTTGTGGGTTGGTCTCCCCACTCCTAAAACTTACCTTGTTTGACTGCTGGTGTACATACTATGTGTGAATGTTGTGAGGAAACAGGTTGGATGCAGCAGAATGGCCTCGATCGCTCGGGTGCATCCTTTCTGGTGTGCTCTTAACCTGGTGCGAAGACACTTGAGTTGCCCGTCCCCTAACGGGACAGTATTTCACATGGCTGTCTATCTGCACTCACATCTCCACCCCATCTATGCCGCTGGGGTAAGGACGTCATGACCGCCCGTGTCTCAGGCTGCCACCCACCTTTCCCATGTGTGAGTACTCTGGAAGGCACAGATTTTCTCCTCCTGGTGAACTGAGAGTTTTAAGGGGGGACCTAGCAGAAGAGATGCCTACGGGAACCCCTTCCACTTTGGAACCTCGCCTGGCCATGCCGAGCTTCTGCCACCATTGTGTTGTGCTAACAGCTGGAGATTGGGCACATGGCAGGAGAACCCTGCAGATCTGAATTTTTCTCCCCAGTTTTAGAACTCTTCTTTCCAGAGTAAAGATGTTGAGGCCTGCAGACCACAGGCATTTTCAAGGGTCCAGTCAGGAGACAAGTTCAGCATTTGCCTGAACTGGGAAACACAATGGAAGTAATTACTGACTAGTAACGGGTCATCTACTGAGGGAAGGAAGGACTAAGAACACGGGACCGGCCGCAGGGAGCAGCCACTAGCTCCAACTTGGAAGGCCTCCTCCCCCAGGGCTGGGGTCACGCCCGTGGGGGTGGAGACGGTTGCTGGGTGTCATGGAACAGGATGGCAGGCAGGGACTGCCCACTGATGGGACCAGAGTTCAAGGGAGAACCCTGGAGCGGGAAGCTGCTGGGCCCCTTGCACACAGCTGGCAGGGACGCGAGCGGCTAGCAGCTGTGCCACTGCAGCAGGCAAGCCTGAAGTCCCTTGTTCCCAGGGTGCCCCCAGTGCCCTGTACTGACAAGGCGGCTTCTAGAGGACAGATGTCTGCAGGCTGCCTCCCCAGGCTCATGTCAACAGATCCAAACATGGGGACTTTCAGTTGTCATGTTTCCTTGAGTAATCAAAGAGAAACTGGTGTAGGAGAAGCTGGGTACCAATGGGCCCGCTGACATAGAAGCTCGTTTTGTGCCTTCCTCTCATGTTAGAGATGGTCTGTGTGCGGGAGGGTCTCTTTAGGAGCTAGGAACACCGAGTGCGTGGGAGTACACTTCTGCCGTGACGCAGAAGCAGAAGTGGCCGTTACAGTGTGGCACTCCCTGAGCTAACACAGGTCTCTAAGGCGTTCCGCACATTTGGGGTAGATCTCTGGTGTGCAGTACTTTAGGGGTGCGTGAAAACCTAAGATTGCAGACTGTGCCAGAGTGAGAATGAAACGCCCATGCGAAATGTTGGGGACCTTTCGAAGAACGTAGAATGAATGTAGCTACAGTTTCCTGTGAGCTTTCATGATTATTTTCATTGCACAGTATAATATTATAAAAGGAAATTTGGGCTGATTTAATTATTAGACAAGGAAAATCTTAAGTAATGAAACTGACAGTAGAGCTAAGAATTCTACAATAGGAGGGGGCATCTAGATAGATGGACACATTTTAACTTGGCAAATGAACTAAAAGGACACATGAAACAAACAAGTTGAAGGAAGAAATAAATCGAGCTTTTTCGAGAAGAATTTTTCCCACAGTGCTTAAGACAAAGAATAAAGAAGTACTTTGTTAGCTAAGCTTTTGTAGCCCATTTCCATCCAGACAAAATCTTTAATGGTACTTTTGTTGATGTAAATTTTTAACAATATGCTTTATGTCTAAGCTTGGAGAAGAGCTTGAGTGCTGTGACCGACTGGAAAAATGGAAACACTGAACAGAAAGTTGTGGGTTTTCCACCTGTATTTTGTATGTCATGATGTCAGTGCCTTTTCTCCTATGGCCTAGCCTTTGAAATACGGTTCTGGTTTGGGAAGCGGTTGTGAAGGCAGTTTTCCTTCCCTGGTGGGCGTCTGATGATACCAGCGCTTCAAGTGGCTGTGAGGCCTTTCCATTACTGTGCAGACGAGTCTCGCGTCATCTGATCATTTGCTCCTTTGGGAACAGACAGGAGGTACTGCAGTCCAACTGATGGTGAATTTCTGCACTTTTAGGAACAGAGGTAAAATTTAAGTATAGAAGATGTGAGTGGGGAGGAAAGGCCCTGTGACACAACTGGGGACACGGAGGACGGAGCTGACTAACATTAATGACCCTCAGTCCTGGTCTTGATGCCCCTAGAAAAATTAAGAGGGATCAACCTGTGAAAAGGCTCATTGGCAGGTAATGTTGAAAAAGACTCTTAAAGTTAAGTAACTTTCAAATGCATTATAGAAAGGATAGTGAGTTTTCATGTTTACATGCATTTTGGCAGGAGAAATAAACTGCAGGCTGCCATTTGGAGTAACGTGCCCCATCATAGGGTGGGTGCAGGGGCTCTCGATCTCGTCTGCTCCCTTCTCTCGCGAGACGCTGGATGAACACACAGCACTGGGGAGGGTGTGAGTCTCTCCGCGCTGTTAAAAGGTGCTCTGTGCTGATCTGATGCTGGTCTGTGTGTGCAGACCGGCCACCGGCTTTGGACTTGGGAATGGGCCGTGCCGAGTATCGTGCAGAGCGTCATTTCATTGTGTCCCTATAAAACCCTCCCAGAGTAAGAACAGTACCTGCTTTTCAGGTGAGGAAAACCCAGGCTCAGTGCACCCACCCCGTGACAGCCAGGGTCCCACTGTAAAGTCTGTGTTCTTCCAGCTGCTCCACGGAACTGGTTCCCGGTGCTGACAGCAAGGGGTCGGGACAGCCCTGCTCAGGGCACAGACCGCCCACTCTCCGTCTGATGACTGTCCCTGCTCTTTCAGCGGTGATTAGGCAACACAGCAAAACGGTTCTGCAGTTTGTCCCCTTGACCATCCAAGCTTCCTCACAGTTAGCTAAAATCTACTATTAAAATTAAACTCTTTCTTCTGGTTTAGTCTTGTTTAGGTTTGAAAAATAACTGGTCAGCATCTTCCTGCAATTCTTTACATACCTGAAAACTGTGTGTTCGTGTCACAACAGGGACAGAGAGCCTGGGGGCAGCCGGGAGAGGCCGCTCTGGCTCCCAGTGCACGTCCAGTTTGGAGAAGGTTTCTTTGCATGTGACCGGCATCATACTGCACACATTCCTGCTATTTTGCTCCTGATGAATCGCCCCATCTTTCAATAAGTTACGCCAAGTGGGACTTCAGTGGCTATGGTCGTGACGGAAGGTTTTTTCCCGGTTATTAAGATTGGTTTTTTCCTGACCAGACAACTGAGTGCCCATCTGTAAACAAGCCTGGGGGCCAAAGAACCTCCTGACCTCTTTTATAACTTGAGTAGAACCATTAAGAACCACCTAGCGTTTGTCCATAGGAGAACTCGTTCTGGTGAAAATCTCTACATGTGCAGAGCTTTGTTAGTTATTGAACAAAATTCAAAACATACGGTCTAAGAAATTTTCTCTTTTGCGTTCAGTACTTTGAAAAATGATTTGTTTATGAACTAAACTGGATGTATGTGTTGGTGCTGTGACGTAGTGGAGAGTGACGTCTGTTCTCTCCATAATAAATGTCCATACAGCGCCCACTTCAAGTGAATCAATTCCACTGTGTAGGGACTCGACTACACTTGTTTTTTGGGTGTGTTCTATTCTGAGTGACTGTTTGAAAAAGGACCTTGACAAACTGGACTGTGTCTGGAGGAGATTAAGCAGGTGAGGATTTCGGAGGTAGAGGTTGGAGAGACCCATTGGCCGAAGGCAAGGCATTCTCCCCGCCCCCCCCATAGCCGTCTGCCCGCGGCCCTATGATGTGCGACGGGTGCGGTCCCCCAGCAGCAATGGAGGGGGCCCCTCTGACTGTACGGAGGGGATTAACGTGCGAGGGTAAAGATCACTGCCTGTGAACTAGAAGGGCTTTTTACCTGTTTTCCTTGTAACTTCTCTCTTGTTGGGGCGTAAGTCACACGGTGGGGTGTGCGCACCTTCTGCACGCAGCCCCATGAATTTTGCGTGTTGCACCTGCCACCCACATGGAGGTACAGCGACTCCCTTGTGCCGCCCAGTCAGTTACGGCCCCCAGAAGGGGCCACTGTTTTGGTCTTTATTGCCATAAAATCGTTTGGCCAGGTCCTGAATTTCATTACATGTAATTGGAGAGTGTGCTCTGAGATCTGTCGGTGGTGGTGGCTGTCATTAACACCTTAAGTCAGAGCAGTGCCTTGTCATTAATTCCCTGGATGAACCTTAGTATTAACACTGTTATTGCCCCTCCTCTCCCTCAGTTATTCCAGGGTGTTTACTGTCGGTGTTTGTGTTCAGATGTTTTATCTGCACACAGCTTCCAGGGAACTTACAGTGATGGATCCTACCCTGAATCCTGGAAGGCTTCCAGTCCGCCCAGAACTGACAGGAAAATGTTGTTAGCCATGGTTAGTTTGTTGTTTCATTGCTGGGTTGTTGTATAAACAAACCATATACAGAGGGTGCCAAAAAAATGTATACCCATTTTAAGAAAGGAAAAAACTGTATTAAAATTTTAATAACATATACCGATAACAAAAGATGAATACAAGTCACATTTGACTTCTTCAATTACAAGAGGTGCTCAGAGTGGTTCCCATCAGTGCAATTTTAATACAGGTTTTTCCTTTCTTAAAATATGTATAACTATTTTTGGCACCCTTTGTATTATTTATCCATCCTGTTTGATTAACATTTCAGCTGTTTTCAGTTTTTGCCTACTACACATAAAGCTACTGTGAACGTTCTTGAACATGGCTTTTGGTGTACATAAATAGACATTTCTGTTGCATACATACCCAAGACTGGAATTGCTGGGTCACACGGTGTGTATATATGTATGAATAGCTTCAGCAATGCAAGTCTTTTCGCTCGTTTTTCTTTAATTGGATTATTTCTCTTTTCCTTATGATGTGTATATGACCTTTGTTGGATTTTTGTATTGCAAATACCTCCTAGTTTGTGACTTGCGTCTCTCCTATCTTAACAGTCTTGACATACAGAAGTTTATAATTTTCAGGTAGTTCAATTTATCAATCATTCTTTTGTGGTTAATACTTTTTGTGTCCTGTTTGAGAACTATTTGCCTACCTCAAGCTTATTGCTTTACCTTCCCATGATTTGTGTTGAATTAATGTTCGCACATGGTGTGAGATAGGAGTCAATGTTCACTTTTTTCCATGTGGATAGTCACTTCCCTCGATACCATTTGTTGAAAAGACCATCCTTCCTGTGCTGAATGACAGTGGTGCCTTGGCTGTAATCCAGATGACTGTGCGTGTCTGGGTCTGTTTCTGGACTTGTTCTTGGGTTCAGTATACTGGTCAATTTTTGCACCAATACCATAGTATCTTAATTACTGTAGTTTTAGAATATGTCTGGATATCTGAAAGTGTAAGTCTTCCACCTTTGTTCTTTGGTGTTTATGTAATGTTTGAATCTGCTTGTCAGTTTCCACAAACCCAAGCTGCTGGGATCTTAACTGGAACTGCACTGAATCTATAGATGACATGGGGAGAAGTGACATCTATATGGAGGGTGTACCATGTTCATAGATTGGAAGGTACTGAGTACATCTCTCCCTTTATTTAGGTCTTTAGCTTTTCTCAGCAATGTTTCATAATTATTCCTAGGCATTTGATTTTATTTGCCACTGTAAATAGCATTTTTTAGATTTCACTTTCTAGTTTATTATTAGTTTATAGAAACAATTGCTTTTTGTGTAATAACTTTATATCCTGTGACCTCGCTAAATTCATTTAATTCTTATAGTTCATACATAGGTTCTTTTGTTTTCAGCTGCTAAGAGTCTGTATTTTTACATTTTGGTTAACTTTATTTTGAAGCAATCTTAAACTTACAGAAACAAATGCAAAAAGAGTACAAAGAATTTTTTTCCTGACTGTTTGACAGTGGGTTGCCAACACGGTGCCCAGCACCCTTATACTGCAAGTGTATTTCCTACAAACAAGGAGGCTCCTCATCAGTATAATTCAGGGCATTAACACAGGCCCATTCCCACTGTCAGGCCCCCAGGCCCCGTTCAGTTTCTCTTATTGGTCCCACGAGTGTCCGTTATAACAAAGGACCCAGGCCACAGTCACGTCACTGGTGTCCAGCCCGTGACTTTTGACTTCTTCAATTACAAGAGGTGCTCAAAGTGGTTGAGCACCTCAACCACTTTTGAAGATGACAGCAGATACTAGCAGGTGAGTCTCAGATGAGCTCTTTGCTATTTCCTCCTTATTGGATTCAGGTCATGCCTCTTTGGCAGGGTGTTAAGGACTGAACATTTGTGTCCCCAAAATTCATCTATTGGAATCCTAACCCCCACTGTGATGGTGTTAGGGGGTGGGGCCTTGGGAGGTGGTGAGGGTGGAGCTCTTGTGAGTGGGATTAGTGCCCTTATAGATGGTACCCCACAGAGCTTCCTGCACCTTCCACCATGTGAGAACACAGTGAGAAGACTGCCGTCTGGGAACCCTCCCCAGACACAGGATCTGCAGGCACCTTGAACTTGGACTTCCAGCCTCCAAACTGTGAGGAAGACATTCCTGTTGTTTATAAGCCTCCCCATCTGTGATACAGCAGCCCGGACAGACTAGGGCACAGGGTGGCACAGAGGGGTGCTGGGTGCCGCGCGTCCTGTCACGTTGCGTCCTGTCGCGCCCCTGGGGCTGTTCACTTTGACTGCTTGGCTAAGGTGGTACCTGCCAGGCTTCTCCACAGCGAAGGGGCTGTTTTTCCCTCTGTGATTTAGTAAGTACTTTACTCTGAGACACGTAAACATCTCATGCTCGTCAGACTGGCAGTGTAGTCATTCATTCATATCAGTAAGGACTTGTGCATTCTTGTTCTGCTCAGTGGGTTTCCGCCCATCATGTCATTATCTCATCTGATGCTCCATTTGTCCTAGATTTGACCGTTGAGAACTGATCTGTATCCTTTTGACACATCTGCATTGCTCTGAGCACTTCCCTACTTTCTGGAGTAAAATGTTCTGGGTTCATCTTGTCCTCTTCCTGCCCCAGACCTGGCATCAGCCCTTCCTCCAGGGAAGATGCGTGCGCAGGCTGTGCTCCCTGCTTCCCGAGTTTGCTGATCTCAGGACCGCTCGCTGGGCAGGGCGAGGGGCTGTGGCCCTGTCTGCCAGGCTCCCCTCCCACGGAGTGCTCCCTGCCGCTGCTTCGGCAGCCACCCCACTCTGGGCTGCTGTCTCTGCTGACTTCCCCTTCACTAAGGATAATCCCTCACCCCACCTGGGTTTTAACATCCTGCACTTGCCCCTGTGTGCAAACAGTGCCCCTCCCCCACCCATGCTCAGCCTATATTTTTTATTGTTGAAAAAAATGTGTCGACAAAAAAAAATAGGTTAGTACATGCTCATGATACAAATTTCAAAAAATGTAGAAGAATGTGCAGTCACAGAGCTCAGCTCTCTGGAGCCCACCACCGTCCATTCCCAGTTACTGTGTTCCTTCCAAGGATTGATGCGTGTCTGCGCCTTTGTGTCTGTGTGTCCCCCGTGCAGAGATGTCATAGGCATTGCTCTGCAGCAGCTCGCTTTTGGCCCTGCCAGTGTGTCTTGGAGGCCTTTCTGTTTTGGTGCGTAGAGAGCAGCCTACATCTAAATGCCCCGAAAGGCATGGATGTGCCACAAGGCATTAGCCTGCCCTGTGCTGGTCGGTGTAGGGCGTCCTTCTCCGTGGCTACTGGAAGCGTTGTTGTAACAAATCTCGATGTGTGTGCAAGCTTCTGAGAAGTGGGGCTTTCGAGAGGATGGTGTGCATGTGAAAATTCTGGTAGGTAGTTCCAGCCTGGCCTCCACAGGCGTGGTACCGGCCTGCAGGCACGCCTGTTTCCCACACTCCCGATACCGATACCGGCCTGCTTTCAGACTTTGAGACTTTGGAGTCGCAGTTCAATTTTCATTTGCATATCTCGCATTATGGGTGCAGGGAGCCTCTTTTTGTGTGTTTAAACGTCATTTAGGGTTGTTTTGTGAACAGCCTGTTCTTTTGCCCATTTTTCTACTCCGTTCATAATTTTTTTTAATTTTTCTTTTTTAAACTTTTATTTATTTAAGTGTGTTTTTCCAGGACCCATCAGCTAGCTCCAAGTCAAGTAGTTGTTTCAGTCTAGTTGTGGAGGGCGCAGCTCACAGTGGCCCATGTGGGAACAAACCAGCAACCTTGTTAAGAGCACCGCGTTCTAACCAACTGAGCCATCCGGCCGCCCCCATAATCTTTTTACTCACTGATTTTTTGCAGTTTGCTATGTTTTAAAGAAATTAGCTCTTTGTCTGTAATAGGAACTATAAATTTTTGTTTTCCTGGTTTGTCTTTGAAGGAGTCTTTTTGACTTTACAGTGTTTCTGTCTTGGCAGACATTTTCTATTTTTGTGTTTTCAGTCTCTGAAGCCTCCTGTTATGGCTTTTAGCTTCTGGGGAGTGCTGAAAATGGCCTTCTCCCCAACCAGAGCACAAAACAAAATTATCTCATTGCAGTACTTTGATGAATAGATGTTTTTGTGTTTAGATGTTTTACTCACCTTGAAATTATTATGTGAGGTAAGAGTACAACCTTATTTTTTCCAGATGGGTACCTAATAGTATGTATTGAAAAATCTGTTTCCTTCCCGCTGTTTATTTGAAATGGCACTCTTATCAGACACCAGTATTTTATGTACTTGGATATAGTTCTTCATCTACTATTCTGTTCCGTTGATTTGTCTTTGTAGACCTGCACCCGTACGAAACATTTTAATTCCTATGCTTTCTCAACAATTCAAATACCTAATAAGGCTAGTCCTCCCCTATTTTTCTTTCTCAGAATATTCTTAGCCATTTTTGCATTTAAAAAATATATCAACTCTAGAATCACCCTCTCAGGTTCCTCAAGGAATCCTTTGGTACTTTTATCAGGACAGTGTGGATGGAATCTGTGGAATAATTCAAGGGGGCCTGGCATCTCGGGGGGGATGTTTCTCTCCAGAACGTGGTGTGCCCTCCCCCTCTTCACACCTCTTCTCTGCTGCCCCCTTCTCTCTCGTAATAGTGTTTTTTAAATTCTCTCCATAAAGCTTTCTTTTATGGTTAGATTTATTCCAGGATATTTCCACTTTTTTGTTGCTGTTACAAATGTGGTTGTTTCTTCCTTTCTATCCTGAAAATGGTGGTTAATTGTGTCTGTGAAGGCTATTGATATCTGTATAGTAATTCCCCCCCCCAACTGAATTCCATATTTTTCATAATAGTTTTCTAGTTGATGTTCTTAGATTTTCAAAGTTAATTATCGTATCTGCAAATAATGACAGTTTTGCTTCCTCTTTTCTGATTGTTTACCTCTCGTTTCTTTGTCCATTTTGATGTCAGTGTTACATAGTAGTGATGGGGTGTACTGGAGGCGTGGCCTTGTCTTGTTAGGTGTTGAAGAATCACATATGTCTTTCCTGTTTTGTTAGGAATTTATGCCAGGAGTGGAGATTGAATTGTATCGGATGCCTTCTCAGCATCTCTGATGCTGGGACGGTCATAGGATTGTGTTTTTTTCTGTGGGTCTATTAATATGATATAGTGGTGAATGTTTGACGTTATACTGAACTATGCTCTGTCTTTGCATAATTTTACTTGGTTATGGCATATAGTACTCTCAGTTGTTGCTTGGTTTATGTTGGCTGATATTTTACTTGGAATAATTTTATTGATGTCCATAAATGGACATTTTTCTGTAGGTTGTGTGTATGTGGATTTGTTTAGAATTTGGGGGTTCTTTTTCATCAAATAGATTTAGAAGGAATTCCCCCACTCAGAAACACTGTGCTTTGGATCAATTTGAATAGTTTGGAAATGTCTGTTCCTGCCTCGTTTACGAAAACACCTGATTCTGATGGTTTTTGTAGGAGCTCAGTATGTATTCCAGGTGACACAGAGAATACAAAATTCCTTTTGTTACTGAACATAGGATAATTGACTTGGCAAAAGTTTTTTAGTTTAGTAAAATTTACTTCAAGAGGTTAAACATACACATATATATACACATATACACATAAACATATATACACATACATATACACATAGACGTGTGCATACATGTCTGTATGTGTATTTGTACATGTGTACGTATATATGTGTATCATACCTGTGTGTGTTTATATGCATATCCATGTGTGTGTCCATGTGTACAAGGTCAGACAATTAAGTTCATGAACTCATCCTAGAAAAAGTGCTCCATACCTCACTGCTGAATATCACTACGGTCACCTTCGAAGCACTCTCCTTGGGAAGCTATGCACCGATGCCAGTGCCTAGTCCACCTTTCAAAGCAATTTTGGAACTCTTTTTCTGGAATGGCCATCAGAGCTGTTGTCATATTACCCTTGATGTCCTGAATGTCATCAAAATGTGTTCCTTTCAGTATTTCCTTTATCTTCGGGTAAAGAAGGAAGTCATTGGGGGCCAGATCAGGTGAGTAGGGAGGGTGTTCCAATACAGTTATTTGTTTACTGGCTAAAAACTCCCTCACAGACAGTGCTGTGTGAGCTGGTGCATGGTCGTGATGCAACAGCCATGAATTGTTGGTGAAAAGTTCAGGTCGTCTAACTGTTTCACGCAGCCTTTTCAGCACTTCCAAATAGTAAACTTGGTGAACTGTTTGTCTAGTTGGTACAAATTCATAATGAATAATCCCTCTGATACCAAAAATGATTAGCAACAGCGTTGTGACAAGTTTGCGAACTTAATTGTCTGACCTCATATTTGTTCATGTGTGTATGTATGTATGCATGTCCGTACATGTGTGTCCATACGTGTGTCATGCAGGTGTATGAATGTGTGTGTATGTGTTGTGTGTGTGTGTAAATACAAACACATGTAAACTGTGGTTTTGTACCCAACCTTATGGGCCCTATTCTGGGTGCTGGCCCTGCAGGATGATGGTGCATCGTGACCATGCCCGCGTGCGTGTGCTGCCTACTCGATGTGCTTCGGTGCCCTCAGTCCCAGCATACAGGTCTCCTGGAATGGGAGACCTGTGGAAACCAGCAGTGAGGACTCGGTCGGTTGGCAGTGGGTGGCATGGGTGGGGCTGTTACCCAACACCCAAGCAGCCACGGGGCAGGCTCGGCCGTTGGAAAAGAAGAGAGAAGGCCTGAGGGTAGCAGAGCAGTGGCCTATGGCTTGGCGGTTAGGCCATTGGTGGCACAGCTGCAGGTGCTGACCTTGGAGAGTCACGGATGACTCTCAAGGGTGAGGCGCAGTCTGCGCCCTTTAGAGTCCCCACCAAGTGGGAGGAACGCGCCCAAACAGGCAGATGTGTAGACAGCAACTTGAGAGCGCAAGTGCAAGCACCAGGGGAGACGGTGGTTGGGGAGCTGGCTGCTGTCGGGGCCCCACCGGTGAGGTGCCTTACCAGGTGCTCGGGACATGTTGGAGGCCGACAGATGGAAGTGACAGGGAATCGTCCTGTGAGGGCGCAGTCTGGGAGTGCAGGCCATCCCTGGACAGGTGAGGCCAGGTCGTGTACGGCTCTGCTTACCAAGCTGGGGCTGCTGTGTTCCTGGCGGAGCCTGTGGCGCCTCCCGTCCCCACCCCGCCTGCAGTCCTGCAGTGACATGATCCCCTCTGGCAGCGGGGAGAACAGTGAGGCGGGATCGCGGTGGTCATCCTGGTGGAGGGGGCTGAAAGCATGGAGAGGGCGCATGGCTTTGAGAGAACTTTCTAGGGTGGTCTTATAACCAGGGCTTGTGGAGCTTTCACAGGAGTTGGTTGTAGCAAACTGCAGGATTTCCCCAATTTCTGAACTGCTCCCTACCTCGAGGGGACCTGAGAGCCTGGTGCCCACTAGAGCGCTGGCAGCCCCTCCAGTGCCCACCGGCCACATCAGAGGAGCTCCGAAGAGCCGGTGTTAGAGGGACAGACCCACGAGGTTTGCTGTCCTTTACAAGTTGCATTTGCCATGTGAGCTCGCTGTAGCTCCTCTTCCGTGCTGTTTCTCTTAGTTACAGCGGGGTGCAGTTGGATCTCTTCAATAAGAGCTCTCATTTTAGGAGCGGGAACACTCCTTGGACACGCAGCGAGGAAGTCTGTCAGGTAAACCCTTCAGGACAATGGAGATTTGCCTCTCCCCCACTTCAATGTATTATTTTTAATTACAAAACTGGCATGCCTTTAATGAAAAATTCTGACGTTACAAAAGTTAATAAGTTAGATGAAAGTGAAGGCCCTCATCCCCATCCCCCACCTCTGTTCGTCCTTCTGCAGTGGTTACCTTTATAGATGGGTGTGCACACATCTGGGAGCCTTTATCTCTATCCCAGTTAGTGATACAGTTCTGGATCTATTTTGAGAAGATCCCAAGACAATTTGAGAAAATTTTGGCTGACAAGAGCATACTGATGACTGTCCCGATGAGCACGGGCCCTTTAAAGTCAGAAGTGATCACCCCTGGGCTGGGTGGCCCCTGACCGTGGACCTCATAGTTTCCACCTCCAGGCTCGCTCTGGGCCAACTTCCAGTCTCTATGCTCCTCTTCCAGAGCTTCCGGGTCCGTAGTCTTGTTCCTGGGCCACCTGACTGATTTTTAAGGCCAGAGGATTTGCTTCCATCTCTCCATGACCACGCCTTGGCCAAACCACGGTTTCTGTTGATTCAGTTACAACACGTGGTCCTGCTGGGGCTGATCATAGCTTTATAGCTGCACATAAGCCTCCTTGAACCCAGTTGCCTCTGGTAATTCCGAGGCGCAGGCAGCACAGTCATTGGGAGTCACTGTAGAACTCACACCCTTAAATGTGTGGTCAGCTGCTATAGCTCTTGCCACATCCAGATTGGACATTGACGGTGGCTGAGCATCCCTTACCTCTGTTTCACGTGAATGCAGCTGACATTTAAAATCTCAGTGCACTTCCCCCAACTTGTCCAGAGGAAAGTAAAGTGGACACTTCATCAAGAAATGGAGAAGCAGCACATGGTGGCCATTGCTGCTGCATGAATCTTTGCTCCCAAGCTCAAAGGTGACAGTATAAATGCAGATGGCACTGCATAAATGCAGCATATTTCAGCCTTCAGTGTTGGAAAGGTATTTCCAAATATAGACTCAAAATATCCTCAGGTGTTTGATTCTAACCTAGAGCCAGAGATTCTGTCCTGCAAATGCAACCTGTAGCATTGGGAAAGGACCCATTCTTTGTCTCTTGCGTCAAAATCTTCCATCTTCTAGAGTCTAGAGCAAGATGTGGGTCTACATCTTGAAATATGTGCCTTGAAAAGAATTACTAACCTGTAGAAAACTTATCTTACTTTGAATAAATTCTCAGTTACAGAAGCCTGTGGAAATATCAAAATAAAGCATCAGAAGAAGCAGTGATGTTAAAAGTCATTAAGTGAGGGGATAACCTGAAAAATAAAGTTCTGTGTGCCCAAACTGTCAAAAAAAAATAAAAAAGATCGTGTAGTGGAGCAGCTGGTTAGCTTGGTTGGAGCAGGTGCTCTTAACAACAATGTTGCCGGTTTGATTCCCACATGGGGTGGTGGGGTTCGCGGTCCGTCCCCCCCCCAACTATACTGAAAACAGGAACTGGACTTGGAGCTGAGCTGCGCCCTCCACAACTAGCTTGAAGGACAACGACTTGACTTGGAGATGATGGGCCCCGGAGAAACTCACTGTTCCCCAAAAAATTTTTTTTTAAATAAAAATAAAGATGGGTGTACAGCCTCCCAGACTTGTTTCTATTATATATAAGTGGGGGGGGGAGGGTGCATGTTTTATGCAGTGGGATCAGATCACATACACTGTAGAGACATGGGAACTGTTTTTGTTGATTAAACTAGTCTTGGACTTTATTTCATGATAGTACAGGCAGGGTTCTGTTTTTTTTTTAAGGGTTTCATAACTTTCAGTTATGGATGCACCATTTTTTATTTTACCAGTTCTTTACTCAGTTTGCCCCTGCATATGTAGCTCTGTCTAGTTGTGTGAGAATATCTGTAGGAGAAAGTTCTAGAAGTGGAATTGCTGGAGAAAGGTATTTGTGCATTTTATTTTTAGTTCAGAATTGCATGTTATTTTGTTTTTATTAATTTCAGGTGTACAAAACAACATAATAACTAGACATTCACAGCCCTCACAAAGTGATCACTCCAACAAGTCTACTACCCATCTGACATCATACAAGCTGTTCCAATGCCATTGACTGTACTCCCTATGCTGTACTTTACATCCTGTGACTATATATATATTTTAATTATAGTTAACTATTTGTACACTTTTTAAGTTTTGGGGTGTTTTCAAATTATCCCAGAGATCATGTGAGTGTTCCCTCTCCCGTCGGTGTGTGGATGTGGTTGTCACCCTACGGCCACACCACTGTCACCATCATCATCCTTCTAACACTCTTTGGTGTCTGAAAAAGGGTATCTCACCATTTATTTCATTTATTACTAGAGGGCTTTATTTCATTTATTTCTGTATGCCTAACAGCCATTTGTATTTCTTCGCCTGATTCATAAGAGCAATCTGAGAGACAAATTATCTTTTTTTTTCAGTATGATTCTAGATTGTAACTTTGTTCAGTGTCTTTCTATTCAGAAGTTTTTCATTATTATTTAATCGCATCTCTCAGTTTTTCCTTTCTGCTATGCTTAGGAAGACTTACTTATCCCAAGATTGTGGAAATATTCTGTTTTAGTCTAGTATTTAGTCCACTGGAATTTCTTTTTGGGGCCAGTGTGAACCAGGGATCTAACTTCATTTTTCTTGTAAATGAAGAGCTGGTTGCCCCACCTCATTTGAGACTAGTCCGAGCTCTTCTCACTAATGTGAAATGTTACCAAGTAATAAGTCATTCATTGAGATCTTATGTAAACATGGACTGTGAGACCCACCTATTTAGTAAAAATCAGAATTTGATAAAATGTTTATTACTGAGGCCGAAAATGGTTTCTATAGCTGAAAGTTACAAAGAAGTATGACTGAAGACACTGAGAATGTGAAATGGAAGGAATGTTTCAGCTTTATTTTGGTGTCAGTTTCCGAGCACAAAGTCCTAGGCTCACTTGTTTGCGGCGCTTGCTGCAGGATGCTTTGTAAGCCGTCCTGGAAGGTGAAGTGAAGCGGGAATGAGATGTCATGGTGTCGTCGTGTAGGAGTCACTGTGTGCCACTGTGCATCAGTTGTCCTTTAAAGTCATGTAATCCTTTTCATGCTTTTTCTCACCTGTCACCACAGCCGAAATCTGATGGCCAGGTGTTACTGACACAAGTGTGGAAGCGTCTGAATCTGATGGAGTACGACTACTTTGGGCTGGAGTTCCAGAACGTTCCATCCTTCTGGGTACGTGCTTCTCATCCGCCTTTGGGAAGAGGCTCCAGGTGTGTCGTTAAGTGCTCGTGGCGCCCATGGGTCACAGAGGACCTACTGTAGTGACATAAGCAAGATATTTGGTCACTGCACGTCCCTACTGTCACAGCTGTACTAGGACGGTCCAGCTGCAGGGACTATGTTTGCCTGTGACCTGAACCTGCTCGCATCCTCCCTCAATTGGTTCCATCTGCCTGCACACGTGCAAGGAACCCTCTCTCCATATGCACATACTGCGTGGGAATCATTTTGTAGTGGGTTTCGAGCAAACTGTTTTACCAAACTGGTTGCACTTCATTTCATTTAACAGGTGAATCTTTAGAGGTGCAGAGCTCTGATATTTATTAATATAGGCGGGACTGTTTTACAGAAACCACAATCAACCACCTAGTTTGAAAAGCACAGTGGAGCTCTGGCCACTCCGTTACGCAGTGGTCGTCTCATCAGTTTGTTGGTAGATGCAGTGTGTATGCAGTATTTGTTTGGCCTTCACCGGCACCCCAGATAATTGAGAAGCCCTTCCTGCACGTGGTCGCACCAGCATCCTGTGACCTGTGGAGGTGCCCGTGAAGCCCAGCGTCTCAGAGCAGGCACTGCGAGGCCTCAGTTTGTTCTGCCAGAACTGGGCTGGGGTGTGCGCAGGAGGGCCACAATATCGCTGCCTAAACGTCTCTCCTAACTATGTTTTTGTATTTTGTAAAATACCAAATGGAGAAATCACATAATGGATTTGTTCTCTTTTCTTAAATGCTCCTTAGATTTGGCTCGAACCTATGAAACCCGTCATTAGGCAAGTACGAAGTAAGTGCTTTTCTTTAACTCTTTAAAATTCTGTTCATTTAAGATTCTGTCCCAATTCAGGGCATGTCCAATGTTCACTTCACAGCTCTGGATGGCAGTGCAGTGAGCGCTGGCAGCAGGGAACCTGGAAGTCACTGTGCTGTTTAAATATAATAGATGTGGGGTGGGCGGTACTTTCTCTCGTGGTTCCCAGTTACTTGCCTTGAGTCTGGAAGTAATAGGACATGCTTCTTGGTATCACTTTATGTGACCAATATGCAAAAACAAGTATGCGATTTCTCTCTAAGCTGTGAAAAGACATTGAGGTTCTTCCTTTAATTGGCATTCTGAACAAAATAGTTAATACTGTTCTGTAATTATAAACATAATTGTTTTTGTTAGTCTCTATTACAGTTTAAAAATTAAGGCATATAGTAATGCTTCCTTGTTCTTACGTAATTGCAAGGGATGAAATCTCTAGTATGAATTCACCTGGAACTTTTTTGGTCCTAAACTGAGGAGAAAAGGATGTGTGGAAGTAACTTCATTATTCACTGGTAAGCTAGGGCTGTTTAGGTCGCCATAGCATGTTAGCAAAACTGCTCTTTTCTTTTGGTGCAAATTACATGGCTGTGTTATTAGAAACTTGCAATAAAGCTAAGATACTCAGATGAGCTAATTTATGTTTTTTTCTTTATGGTAATCAGGTTGTCCTAGATCAGTATAGCGAGTGATGATTTTTCTTTCAGTGAAGTATATAAGGATTTTAAAACTAATTTTTTAGTTATTACTATTAATCATGTGAACACCCTTTTTTATCATTATTTTAATTCTAAAATATAAATAAGAATATATTTCAAAATTTAATGTGCAGTTTCCCACCCGTTTTTAGGGTTTCCTTAAGTAATCTCTGCTAAACACAAAAGATTTAAACTTTTTTCTTTTATATATATGACTAGTATTTGGGACTCATAATTTCGTGTCTAGGAAATTCCTTAATATCTCATTTGAAAAGATTCCCTTTAACAGTCCACTTGAAAGCACTAGCTCAGCCATACCATATGTGGGACGAAAGCAAATCAGAGATTGGCCTTATTTGTGAAGTTTAAATTTTTTCTTTTTATAGGGCCAAAGAATGCAATGCTTCGCCTAGCGGTGAAATTTTTCCCACCTGATCCGGGTCAGTTGCAAGAAGAATACACACGGTAAAGAGCCTATTCTGAACTGCAGCCGCTCTCAGTGGGGCCTTGAATTCACCTGTGTTTCCCGCAAGTGCTCAGGGTACATTTATACAAAGAACGAATGAGCCCACGATGCACATAAAAACTGTAATCAGTGTGTCATCGTTAAAAGTTAAAGCATTTTGGCAATTAACCCTTGCACAAACACAAATGCAAATAGGACTTGGAAGAAAGGTGTGTGAGACAAATTTGAGAATAAAAAATGGGGCATTAGGGTTCGGCTGAACAGACATCCCCAAATGGGCATAGATTTATACATATGCATAAAGTTCTTAGGAATTTTGCCTGTATATTTACTTGTCAACAAAATACATTTACTTGGGAGAAGTATCAAATGTGGGTGGGCAAAAACTTCCCGTGGTTTTTCTTTGTGCTGCTCTTGAATTCAAGGTTGGTTCTTTGCAGAAATCATTGAAAGAAAACAACATTTACAGTTGTTTCTTCTGGGGAACGGAATTGTGGAAGGTTTTTTTTCCTTGTCTTTTCTGTACCAATTTTGTAATGAAGAATAAAGCACCAGGTCAGATGTGAAATGAAGTGGAATGTGATGGTGTAACTGTCAGGCCTTCCTTATGAAACATGGACTCATGCCTGCAGCCTAGATGTCCTAGGAGCCTCTTTCCAGGGGTTTTGCAGGTCTTTTACCATCACAAAACCATAGACTGTCAGCTGGGAGGAAATGTTGAGATTACAGTCGTTCAGCTCCTTATTTGACAGGTGAGGAAATGACCCCCAATGTGGCCAAAGTGTTTGTAGCGTGAACACAGAACTTAATCGCATATTAAATACCTGACATTCACCAAAAAATCCCTTTTGAGGGAATAACTTATAAATATATGTACCTGGAAAATGATGAGTAACTAGAAGTGTTACCTAAATTCTGGGCCCTAAGCCCAAGCCATGTTTGTGCAGAAGGTCCTTTTTTTTAAATTTTATTAAAAAACACACGTTTGTGGTAAGAGAAGAAGAATGTTAGCATCAAGCTGTGCAGAGTGCAGAACGTTCCCTTCACTGCCTGCCGCTCACTCTCCCAGAAGCTAACGGGAGTGTGTTTTCCAGGTGAATTCACAGCAGAGCACAAGTCGACCTAGGGCTTTAAAGAGACTGTTGTGCCACGAGCAGTGTCAAACTGTGCACACGGAACTACAGCTCAGTTGGTTTTTACCCACGTGTCCCTAGCAGACCATGGCATCTTTCCTTATTAGTGTACATGTGGCTGTACCCATCCTCGTGTTGGTGCATGTGTGGGTTATTTCCAGTTTTCTTCTTATGACACTGCAGATAAACACCCTTGTCTACATATCTTTGTGAACTCTGAAAACGCCTCTGGAGGAAAAGTCCATAGAAGTGGAATTGCTGCGTTACAGGGTTTGCACATTTAAATTTTAAGGGAATACAGTAAAGTTGAACAGTTTGCACTAGAGTGTAAATTCCAAAAAGGGGAGAGAGAGTCTTGTTCACCATTGTGTTTCCAGATCCAAGAACGGTGCCTAGACCATAATATGTGCTCAGTAGTTATTTGTTGATGGAATAAATGAATATATAAATATTTTCAAAGTGCCTTCTCTACTTATACCCCCACTGGTGGTATTCAGGAGTGCCTGTTCCTCAGATGCTAGCCAAGACCAGACGGTATCAGTCTGCTTAAAAATTTCCTAGCTACATTCTAAGCTGTATCTTAATTGGATGTTTCTGCTCTTTCGCACAAAATCATGAGTGCACTTGTGTGTGTAACAGCAGTAACGTGGATTTGTGAGTTCCCCCAAAGTGTGTAGTGCTGTAGGGTGTGTGTGCCAGGAAGGCACAAGTGCGTTCACATCCAGCGCTCCTGCGTCCGGCACTGTGTCCCTCAGCTCTTGTGAAGGACTACTTGTCACTTGTCCTTTGCTCACTGTCTGCTCTAATGTCACCAGTTGCTGCTGCTTCCTGGAGCTGTGTGCTGTCCTGCAACGGAGGCAAGGGGAGTGTGTTGTAGAACCTTTGGAGTTGCTCTCTGATGTTTTGCACTCCCTTCTAGGTACTTGTTTGCCCTGCAACTTAAGAGAGACCTCCTGGAAGAGCGTCTGAGCTGCACAGACACCACGGCGGCCCTCCTCACTTCCCACCTTTTGCAGTGTTAGTAGTGTCTCCAGGCCTGAGGGAGGCGTGTGTGATGGGTGTGGGGGGGGGTGGGGGGGGCAGGTTGCACATGTTTTGATAAGCTGAAGACTAACTTCTACAAGTGGGATTCCTGGAGGCAAACAGTCTGCACTAGGAAACAGGCATGAGGACCAGGCGTGGGCCTCGTGCATTCTTTCGGGTCCTCTCACGTTTGATCCTTCGTGCATTTTACTGCAAACCTCTTCAGAGTATGAGCCAGACTTGGACTCTCAGCACCCCAGAAAGAGGCCTTTTTGGGGTGACCATCACAGCCCCTCTGGTGACAAGTTAGGCGTTACACCCTGAGGGAAAAGTGAACATTTCTTAGTATGTCGCACAGAGCACGAGATGGTTCGGAAGTCTGTGAAGAACCATAGTTGCTTCAAAGATAAACGAGAAATGTCAGGAGAGGTTCTGACAAGAGGTGTGTGCTTGGCCAGCTGGCGCGATAGAAGGAAGGAGACATCCACACTGCTGCCGGCCCACCCTGTTCCTGCCACAGAATGCGTGCTTCCGAACTTAGAAGGCAGGAAGTTTCAGAAAGCTTAGGAATTAATAAGTATATGGGTTAGTTTGCAGTTTACTGGGCTCTTCCCTGACATGCTTTCAGATAGCAAATTTTATCAGTGGTTTGCCATCGGACGCTGTGGGGCTTGTTGACCCTCATTGAGATAAGTTTTCAAAGTGACTTACCATGTTTTGCCCTGTATAATGTGCACTTTTTTGCCCAAATTTGTGAGGGAAAAGTAAGGATGCACGTTATACATGGGTAGTATAATTCTGTATCTATATAAATGTTTTTAATTCTTTTATTTATGCTTATAAGTTAACAGTATAATCATAAATAAGTAAATGCTAAAATTGCTATCTAATACAAAAAAACAAGTACTTAAATATAAACAAATAAAAATTTGAATTAAAAAATTAAAACGAGGGCCGGCCCGATGGCTCAAGTGGTTGGAGCGCCGTGCTCCTAACGCCGAGGTCACAGGTTCGATTCCCACAGGGACCAGTGAGCTGAGCCCTCTACAGCTAAGATTGTGAACAACGGCTCTCCCTGGACCTGGGCTGCTGTGTGCTGCTGTGGGCTACCCTGTGCTGCTAGGAGTAGCTGGTGGCCAGTGTGAGCGGCGGTGAGCTTCTGTGAGTGGCTGACCAACGACCGACTGCTGGGGGAACACAAGGCTCATAACACCAGCAGGGGCCAGGGAGCTGTGTCCTACACAACTAGACTGAGAAACAACGGCTTGAACGGGGGTGTGGGGAGGGGAAGCAAAAAGGGGGGGAGGAATTAAAACAAAGTTTGGGCCAAAAATATGGCGTGCACGTTATACATGGGAGCACATTATACACGGCAAAATATGGTAGTTATTTTTTATTTAGCCTGAAGTCTTCTCAGGTAGGCAGGTGGCTTTTCTGTGACACTTGCTTGAGGGCTCTGTGTACAGCTTAGTTATGTTATAACAACTTGCCCGACTAGGATTTTCACCTTTGAAGGGTGCTGCCTAGATTGAAGGATGCTAGAGACATGACAGCCAAATGCAACGTACGATTATAAACTGGGCCTTTTTGCCGTAAAAGACAAGCAGTTGGTAAAACAGATAGGGCCTGAGGCTCGGGTGTCACTGCAGATCACCGCAGATCACCGTCCTGTCCTGATCTGGGTGGTTGTGCTACACTTAGGAGTGCGGAAGTCTTGGTTGGTAGAAAATTCACACTAAAGTGGGACACTCTGCATGCAACCTTTCTGTGCATTTGAAATTGTCTTGAAACAAAAAAAAAGTATATTGCTTAATATTATGGGGCTTTAACTACTATTTTTAAAACATTTATAGCCTGAAAACACATGAAATTAGAGACATTGTTCCTTAAGAATTTGAGAGGCCCTGAAGGAGAAACTATTTAAAATACATCATCCTGGTCATGATAGTCTCGGCACAACCGGTGGATAAAATGTGATTTAAAACGCAGACACTCAGTCACGTGGCCGTTTGCCTCCAGAGTCCCTTAGCTGCGTGTTTGTTCTTCAAAACCCAAAACATTCTCCTTAGCTGCTGTTTATTTGCCTTTGATAAGATAAAATATTTGGAAAAATCAAATATAAACTCTTGTTTATTTAAGGATATATAATTTAGTACAGATTTAGGATAATTTTTTCTAGTTGTAATTTGTGTATTTGCATGTACAAACACTTGTATTTTGCTTTATTTAAAAATTAAAATTACTGACCTATTATCTCAGCGGAAATTGGAGATTATGACGAAGCCCAGGACCGCGAGCACCTCCGAGTTCACACATACCTGCCCCGTCAGGAGCGCTCTTTGGAGAAGATACTAGAATTCCATCGGAAGCACACGTGAGTCAGTGAGTCAGTCAGAATTGGCTGCGAATGGCAGAGGTGGCCCTCTGAGAGCTCAGCGCGCATCTTCGGTTGCCTGAGACTTGGCAGTCGGGATTTTCTGGACTGAAGTGAGGGACAGTACGGGGGGGCGGGGGGGGGGGCGCTGAAGAGAGATGGGGGCAGGGCCATGAGAAGGCAGAGCCAGGGATGGGGACTGTGACCTCACCAAGGGGAGCGAGCCCTCCCTGGTGGGGACTCTGGATGAGCTGGCCTGACCCTTGTGAAGGAGCCAGTGAGGTGCCAGGTTATTCTGCCAGGTGGCATCGTGGAGGGGAGCTCTGCTGGAAGCCAGCACCTTCCGCAGTGGGCTGGGGGCCTCCTGTTGGTCAGTCACTGCACTGGGTGGCGGGGGCAGCACAGAGCAGGACTCCCAGTCAGGGACACGCTGCCCGCTAGGGCTGCATGCGCACTGCCACCCACCAGAACCTAGGGGTGCCTGGCACCGGGGCGGGCACTGCGTGCACAATGTGTCACTGTAACCTGTGACACATGAGCTAGAATGGCAGGCAGTGGGGAGGAACAGTGAGGATAGAAGGGTCGAGAGGGTGCCGAGGGGGCATTCCAGTCACGGGCAGGAGGCAAAGGTGCTGGCGGGACTGACTTGTGGGAAGGAGGACCCAGCATGGCACCCGCAGCTCTGGTTTCACGGTGGAGCAAGTACAAGTGCCCATGGCGAGCCAGGCTCTGCGCCAGGCTGCATGTCATCCTTCAATGCCATGTGTGACGTGCTGTTGTCACCGCTTTTTCATATGGCGAAACTGAGCCAAGGCCTGAGCTCCGTTTTGGGTATGACAGTTTGGGGCACCTCTCGGTGTCACGGTTCAGCACCCCTGGGCCACCCTACGGAAGCCACGGGACTGGGGCTCGTTAGAGCTCTGGCTCTGTTTCCAGGATGCCCTTGGCTTGGCTTCTCTCAAGTGTTGCCTTTATTCTGACTGGGAAGCTCCAAGTATCACAGCCAGACCCTGAGGACCAGCCGGACAAGAACCCTGTCCCAGTGCCAGCCCAAAGGAGACAGTCACTTGTTCAGGATCTGTCCCTGGAGTTGGGGACAGGGTTCCTTCCTGCCGAGACACACAGAGACAGGGCCGGACACGTGGAGGAAGGGTAGTGGGTGCTGCACTGTGACGTTTCCCCACACACACAGCAGGCAACAGTGCCCAATGGATAAATGGATCTGGGAGGTGGGAGGTCAAGTTGCGCAGAGGGTAAGCTCCCCTCGGGAGGAAGATGGAAGAGAGAGCGGGGCCCAGGGCAGACCCAGAGGACCACCCTGGGAGGATGTGTGGAGCAGGGGCCAACACAGAGGCCATGGGTCAAGGGAATGAGCAGCCAGAGAAAGGAGCATGGGGCCACGGACCGCAGGGGAGGCTTCAGGAAGCGGCCACCACCAGACAGCATGTCTGGGCTCAGCGACGTGACTGAGCCTGTAGGCCTCGGTGGCTTCAGGCAGATTCAGGGTGGACGCAGGCACCAGAACATTGAGAGTGAGGTGGGGAAATGGTGACGGGGAGTGGTGACACTGAAAAGCCTGCCTGTGGAGGGAACAAAGAGCTAGACCTTAGGGAAGGCTGGCGGTCTGTGCATGTGTGTGTTTATATGCATGTATGTGTTCGTGCGTGTGTCTTTGCCTGGTTGTGCCTGTGCAGTATGCATGTGCGTTCATATGCATGTGTGTGTGTGCATGTGTGTCCTTGTGTTTGTTCATATGTGTCGCAGTGTGGCTGCTGTGAAAACTCGAGGAAGCGGTGAGAGAAGTCAGTGATGAGCTTTCCACAGGAACCAAACTGGACTCTGTCCGAGCGAGCCACAGCGTCTCCGGGCTGGCTGGCTGTCTCCCGCTCGCGTGGTCCTGATGTGCTAACTTTGTCTTCCACAGTCATCGGAAATTTATTGTACATCTGTCATTTCTTTTCATCATTCTTTGTGTAGGTGTCTTCAAGACAGTACGTGCCTTCATTGAAATTGATGAATGGCTTCATAGCTTAGGCTTCTCTTCCTGACCCACTGGAAACACCCCGCGATCCCTGAGCAGGACAGTGCGGAAGGCATTTCTTGACTTTTACCACATTTCCTTTGGATCTTTGAGTTCGCAGAAAAAGATTCAAAAGCTGGTGTCTCGCTCCATCCGGCTGCTAGAACAGACATCACCAAGGGGGTGGATGCTTATAAACAACCAACATTTGTTCGTCACCACTTTGGAGGCCAGAAGTCCAAGATCAGGGCACTGGCAGATGTGGGTCTGGTAGGGGTCCGCTTCCTAGGTGCTAGCCAGCCGTCTTCTCACTGTCTCCTCACACAGCGGGAGGGGTGAGGTCTGTCTGGGGCCTTTGATAAGGGCACTAACCCCATTCATGAGTGCTCCAGCCGCTCACCTCCGAAGGCCTCACAGTGGGGATTAGGCTCAGCAGGGAACTTGGGGGGACAAACATTCCATCCGTAACATTCCACCCCATCACCCATAATTTATGTCCTTCTCACATGCATCTTACATTCATTTCACCCTGACAACCCACAAATCTTAAAGTCTCATTAAATCAGGTGCAGGTGAGACCCCAGGGGCCATTCGCCCTGAGGCTGTATTCCCTCCAGCCGGACCTATGAGACCAGACGAGTCATGTGCTTCCAGATACAGCGATGGGATGGACGTCCCATCCAAAGGGAGAAATGGGAGAAAAGGGGGATGGGTCCCTAGCAAGTCCAAACCTAACGGGACAAATGACATTAAACCTTCAGACCCGAGAATAATCCTCCTGGGCTTGATGCCCTGCTCTCCAGGCCCACTGGGGTGACAGTGTCACTCCAGGAGGCCCTGCAGCAGCTCTCTGTCGTGGCCCCACCCCCACCACAGCTCTCCCAGGCGGGAGTCCCCCTGCAGCTCCAGGCAGCCTGTCCTTTGGGACCTAGATGGACAGCCCTGCCCCATCGATCCCTGTACTCTGGCCTGTGATGGGAGGGGCGGCCTCCGGCTCCTTCTTCCTGTCCTGAGTTCCTGGAGATGGCTTGGCCACACTGATCTCCTCATCACACAGTCGCTGGGCCACACCCTTAGTGTTCTCCTTTTTTGCAATATGGGTAGGCTGAGAATTTTCCAGATACTTCAGTTCTACAGCCTTTGTGCTTAACAAGTCCGTCTTTCAGTCATTTCTCTCGTGTTTTACTCTAAGTCAGGAGGGGCCAGGCTGCACCTTCAATGTTTTGCTTAGAAATCTCTTCAGCTAAATAGCCAATTTCATTGTTCACCAGTTCTACCCTCCACACAACACTGGAGCACACACACGATTTGGCTCACTTTCTCCCCGCTTGTAACAAGGGTCACCTTCCTGCAGTTTCCAAGAACACCCCTCTTTCCCATGAGATGCTATTAGAGGGGCCTCACTGTCCACATTCCCACATCGCTCATGGTGGCTGAGGTGTCCTGTCCGTAAGAAGGTTGAGGCTTTCCCTGCACTGTCCTCTTTTCTCTCTTGGTCACCAGAACTGCCCTTACTGTTCCCAGTTCCAGCAGGCACCTCAGAGCCCTTCCAACTCCCTTACCCAGCCCCACAGTGTGGCCTCCAGCCCAGGGCTTCCTGAAAGCAGTTCTGTCCCACTGGTCTCCCTTCCAGTTGATGATTTATGAAAATGTAAGTTGGTAGTCAGGCATCTATGTCAAATCAGAGAATGGAAATTTTAGTCAAAGAATGGAGCTCACAGGAATGGCGTAACCCACACAGTTGTGTTATTCTGTAAAGGTCCAGAGCTCAGACATTTGGAAGTCAGAAGGAAAAGAGTTGTCAGCGGGTCATCACGAGTAGGGTTCAGGCCTGGGACGTGGGTGCTCCTCCGTCTGAGTGTCAGCCACCCGCCTAGAGGCTGGTGGGCGTGACGAGGCCATGTTCAAGTGCTGGGGGCACGACCGTGCACTTGGGAAACACTTGGCACACGGGGACCTGGACGTGGGTAAAAACTAGTTGCTCTGCTGGTGATTCTTTTGTTCAGTTTCATAATTTCCTTCACATAGAAGTGTATCCTTGATGGTTAGACTGTACATCATAAAAGTACTTTTTTAAAGGATTGAAATGGGTTCAGTGAGCTGCTAGTGTTACCTGTGTTATTTTCTCTGTTTAAATTTGCCTCCGCGTGTCATGTTTGCACACTTTCCCTGAGCGCCTAGTGAATGCAAAGCAAACACCCTACCCCGTGGGAATAGACTACAGAGCAGAAGGAAGGGGGCACGTGTCTCTGGTCTGTGTTGCGGTCTGTTGTGTTTGAAGTGGATCAAGTCACTGCGGACAATCGACCGCGGAGAAGCTAAGCCCTTTTGCTGGTTTCTTTAACCCTGTTTTTCTGATCACGTCAGTATACGTTTGGCTCTTTCAGAAACAGAGTTGTCTTCAGTGCTGTGATCATGCTGTCTTTTATCACAGGGGCCAGACGCCTGCTGAGTCCGATTTCCAGGTGCTCGAAGTTGCCCGAAAGTTGGAAATGTACGGCATCAGGTTTCACAAGGCTTCCGACAGGGAGGGAGCCAAGATTAACCTGGCGGTTTCCCACATGGGTGTCCTCGTGTTCCAGGTAGGCGGCGGGGAGCGTCAGCCGTGGGCGCTGCGGCCAGCTGGGGGTGCTTACCTACACTGGTAAATTCTTGTTCTGATGAATGAGGTCTTGGACTTGGAGCCTGACATGTCATCTGATCTGATCTCTCACCCAGCAGAGAAATTGTCTTGTCCTCCTCACTGTCCCAGAGCCCATTGCCCTCAGGGCACCTAGTCACATCCCACTGTCCCTTCTAATGTTGAACCAGCAATCGCCCCCTTGGAACCTGAAGCCGAGACTCTGGCCCTTTCTGGAGCAGTCTCCATGCCTCGGCTGGGCCTGCTGCTCTGTGAGGGCTCGCAGTGGGTCACGGGCGTCATTTAAGTGAATGAGACGGAACAGACTAGAAAATATCCGAGGTTGCTGCCTGTGGGAACGCTCAGTGTGGCCTCAGGGAATTTTGTATTAGTTGTGTTTGGATAAGGAGACAGTTACATAAATGGCCGCTGAGTTCTGTTTGCAGTTAAGTATGTGTGTATAGGGGTTTGTGGTGTCACCAGATCTGACAACTCCTGGAGCACAGGCTCCCCGACCTGCTTACCCATCCAGGTAACTGTCCACCTCCGGCTGTGACCCCTCGGGCGCTCTCCAGTCACTGGCCTGCGTAAATTGTGTGCCTCTTGTTGAATGCAGCGGTCTGAGGCCTGCTCCCGGGGAACCTGCACTGGCAGCTCTTCCCTCTGTGGCTCCTTTTCGCCTGTGGTCACCTGAATGGCTGGTCTTCAGGCTCCCTAATCAAGCACACTTGTTTTCTTTTTCTTTGCCTAGCCGTCAAATTGCAGTGTCCTGTCAAAAAAGAATTTAATTTTGAATTTAGAATGGTGATTGTGCTATGTGCTGTACTAAACGTGACAAGAGAAGAGTACATGCCATGGCAGAGGCCCTGCCTACTTTGGTGTCATTGTTCCTGCATTGCATGAGATGCCAGTCAAATGTCCACCTGAGTCCAGCTGTTGTCATGTTTCTCATAATTTATGGCTGGAGTGAGTTGTAAAAGCAAGGGCTTAGAGACTTCAAATTAGAGATAGCTGATTGGATTTATTTCGACCCCCTCAAGACTGCCACCAAAACAGCAGCAAATTATTTTTCTTTTCAAGTTTAAATCAGTAAGAACCAAGACTAGAAAAGGAAACCACAGAAGATGAAGAATATCACCAAAATTGTGGAAGTCAGGAAATAGGTGGATGGGTGGAAAAGACTGAAATGCAATGGCCTGCAGTGGGAAAGCTGGGGAGCAGGCCATGGTGTCCCCAGGAGCGGGGAGCGGCACTTCTGGCAGTGGGCAGGCTGGGACTGGAGACGGAAACCTGCGTTCGTCCCGAGGTCCATGTGAGGAATAATCTCAGCCCCTCCCGGCCCTGGCAGGGGGCAGGGGTCTTCCTCTCCAGAGTGCAGCTCAGAAGGTAGAGATGAGGTATCTCACTGAGCCCCCACTGGGGGTTCAGGGGAAAGCTTGCGGTCTGAATGGTGCCACAGTGCCCTGGAACGCTAGCAGGATGCCATCTGTGAGGCAGGAGGCTGCGCTCCGGAGAGTCTGACCAGCCTTCCAGAAACCCCACAGCTGCCAGCCACAGCTGCCAGCCAACATTGTAGAGCCTCCTCTCTGAAGGACTTGCAAACTTACAGATGGTAAAAATTAGGATGACACATAGACCCTCATGTGCCCTTTACCCAGATTCAGCTGTTACAGGCATTTTACTCCCTCTCTTCTCCATAATGCAAGCATGCACGAGCACATAGGCACACACATAACGCTCTTTCCTGAGTATTTGAAAGTATGTTGCTCCTGAGAAATGGGAACACTCCTTTATCAGACGTGTGAAACTTTTCCTCCTGTAACTTTTTATTCCAACCTCATTTGTAATAATAAAGTGTTGGTACTTAATCATGAAGAGGCTGGTTAAATAAACGATGGAGCATCCATATTAGGGAATGGACGACTGTACAAAGAATGCAGAGGCTCTCTATGTCCTCATGTGGGAGACAGTCTTTGAGATGTATTGTTACATGGAGAAAAGATTCAAAACTGTGTATGTAGTTTGCTTGTGGGGAAAAGAAGGAAAAGTGCACACACACCACATTGTTTGTTCCACTCAAAGTAAGTAGGTGGCACTGGTCGCCTCGAGGAAGGTGATGGTAGCTGGCCCGCTTCGGAAAGGGGTGAGAGGGAGACCTCACTATGGACTCATTTTGGTACCTGTAGAATGTAATGTATTAACTGTGTTACATTTTCCAAAAAGCCTCACAGACCTAAGAGAAAACCTTGCATCTTGAAACAAGAGCAGGACACGATCATAGGAACATAAGAGATCAAGAGTGCTTGTAGAAATGTGAGCACAAAATGGCAGTGTTGGCAGAGCGAGAATGTTTGAAAGGTGAAGTTGAAATCGCCACACAGCAGAATGAAAGATAAAGGACGAACAATGGGAGAGAAAAGTAAAGAAAATTCCAGGAGTGTTCGAGGTGGTCCAATATCCAGGAATTCTAAAGGCAGGAACCAAAAAGCAGCAGGGGAAGGTGTTAGACAGTGCATGAGACAAAAAATTCAGAACTTGAGACACGAACTTCCAGATTGAAAGTGCCTTTGTAATTTTTTGTTTTGAGCAAAAGGGAAACGAAAGGCAAGCAAACAGCTAGAAACAACTTTTTCGTTGCTATTTTGTTTGGAGTGTTTTGTTTGCGTTTTTTGGGTTTTTTTGTGTGTGTGGTTTTTTGGGGTGTTGTTTTTTTCTTTGAGACATCATTGAAAATCCTTCAAGATTTTACTTTGAGTAGAAATTAGAGTAATTTAGTGTTTGGGTCATATTTGGGATCTAGGATGCTCAATTCTCTGTTAGACCCTGACATGTATATCTTGGCTTTGAGGACATCTCTTAAATCAGGACTCTTTTAAATTGAGATATAATTCACATACCATAAAATTCACCATTTTAAAGTATACATTTGGTTCTTTTTAGTATATTCACATAATTGTGCAACCATCACCACTGTCTCATTCCAGAACTTTTTAATCACCTCCCCTCCCCACATGCAGCCATCGGCAGCCCCTGACCAACCTCTCGTTCGCTTTCTGTCTTTCTGGATTTCCTCTGCACGTTTCACATGGGCCCATATAGTACGTGGCCTTTTGTGCCTGGCTCTTTCCTTGTTTTCAGAGTCGGTCCATGTTGTGCCATGTCTCAGTGCCTCATTCTTTTTATGGCTGCAATTTGCTTTTTTTTCAGTTCCTCTGAAGGGAAGACATTCCTTACCTGCTGTCCCCATCTCGAGTTTGCACCAGGGAATCAAGAGTAGAAGAGAAAATGCCAGAAAAGTATTTCAGTACATTTAAAGTTTTCATGTTGAAATAATTTCGAGCTTACAGAAGAGTTACAAGTGCAGTACAAAGAGCTCCTTCACCCGAGACCCTCCCCACCCCCGTCCAGATTTTACCAGTTACCCCATCTTGTTTACTGCAAAAGATCCGATCTAGCATCAAACAGTGTGCCCAACCATCATGTCTCCCTAGTCTCTTTAGCCAGGAACTTGCTTCCTCCTCTCCTTCGTTCTCATGACCTGGATGTTTTGGAAGGTTACAGGCCGGTCATTTTCTAGAACTGACCTTGACATTGGCTTGTCCAGTACTTGTTTATGATCAGACCCTGGCCGAGCTCCTCGGGAGGGCGCATCACAGAAGTGCTGATATGCCTGGTACGGCCTGTGACATGCCCCATGGTGTCCGTCTGGCCCGCTGCTGGTGATATCAACATGGACCTTCTCTACTGCAAAAAAAAGTTACTTTTTATTCTTTGCAGCTAATAAACATTTTGCGGAGAGAGACTTTGAAACTATATCAATATCAGCACCTCCATCCCACTGTTTCCTGGTTGGATTAAAATGATGGCTGCCAAATGATGACTACCAAATGATGACTTTGTAAATTCCCTTCTTTGTGCTCCTAGAAGGGTCTTCTCCCCGTCTGTTTAGTTTCTTTATATCACTGTGGACGCGTTGATTTATATTATAATCGTATACTTGGCAATGTGTTGTCATTTAGTTTGATCTTTAGATTGTCCCACATTTGGCCACTGGGAATCCTTTCAAGCTGGCTCCTGTGTCCTTATGACATGTGCCCCCTCATTTTTGGAGCATTTGTTCACTTTCTTACACAGCAGAAGATTCTGGGTTCTTTTTGTACTTTGCCTGCTTCACCCTGGAAGACGAAGGGCCCTGGTCTTGTTAGTGGAGAGTAGCAGTTAGAAACCCAGAGCCATGTACTACGTGAGCCCATCGCTGTTGGGGTGTGAGGCACTCACATCATTCGTTCTGTCAGCACCCAGGCCCCTTCTAGCTTTCCTTCTTTCCTTTCAGGAAACTTAGCTCTGGGAAAGCAGCCCTGCCCAGCCTCTACCTTGGCCCTTCCTGACCACCCTCCTTGCAGCGGTGAACTTCAAAAATGTTTAATACTAACGTTGATTAACAATAATTTGTAATAAAGCCTTAGCGAAGAAATCAAGTTCTCTTTCTAAGACAGATAGATTAGTATAAGTAGTGACATTTTAATTCAGAATCATTCCAAATATAATTGTAAAATACCACATGGGTTGTTGTGCTGTCTGGCAAGGATGTAATTTAAACATTCTCTAGTTTATGAGAAATTGTGTGTGCCTCTATCTAGATTACAAATGTGTTCCTAAGTGTCCATCTCTTGAATTTCAGAGCACCACCAAAATTAATACCTTCAACTGGTCCAGGGTCCGCAAACTCAGCTTCAAGAGGAAAAGATTTCTGATCAAACTCCACCCAGAGGTCCATGTAAGTATTATTTTGAGCACTTGTTAAATTAGAATTTGCTCTGCTGAGATATTGAGTGATGTAATTACTTGACACATTGCTTCCGCATAATGCACACAGGAATTTAAGGGCAAGTTCGAGTTGGGACCTAGCCGGCCCAGCAGGTCTCCCCTTGAGGGTGTAGCAGCAAGGGGGTTCAGATTGGCAAGTCTGGGGCGGCCCTGAGAATGTGCCTGTCTGACAGGCCCCCAGGGGCTACTGAGACTACTGGCTCATTGCAGCCTCTTTGTTCTCCAGGTAAGGAAGCTGCACTGAAAGTGTCAGCTGGGATCCAAAGCCGGACAACAAGTCAGTGGAGAGCTTCTGTCCAGGGAGAGCTGAGGGGCGTTCCCCATATTCCCATGTCTCTTTGATTCAGAAATTGACCCTCTACTAGCTCTAATTCAGGGGTGTACAAACGTTTTTCAACGTTTTTTACCAAGGGCCACATGCGGTAAAATATACAAAGAGCCGGGCCACTCACTCGAAGTGAAGTACGTATTGCCTCACCTGGTTTATTTAAGTAAGCTAAATATATTTTTGGAATTTGCTGCAAGCCAATTAAAAATGGATTGCGGGCGCAGTTGGCCCGCGGGCCGCAGTTTGGACACCCCTGCTCTAATTGAAGGAGCCTTGATTTTCAGAAAATAAATACTCCTTTCTTTTGAGATTATCAGTCAGTAAAATAATATTTGCATATGAATTTATGGAAATGAGTTAAAATGGAAAAAGGTAAATGTCTATGCAATCCGATAGTTGGGGAAAAGCCAGTACTTCATACTATTCAGAGATGTTCAAATTGTCACATTTCCAATGTACAAAGGAAGTTAAGAAATAAAGTAGACGTAGCCGACCCACAGTGGTTGGGGGGATGGGGCAGCGTGAAAGCTAAAGGAGGCCACTTTGGCTCAGGCACTGAGTGGAGGGAGATAAGAGCGGGGACCAACCCAGAAGAAAGGTTTGACCTAAGCTTCTAAAGGCACTGATTAGCAAGGGCCTTTGCCGAAGGCCTGAAAGGATGGCTTCTTTGTTTGCTATTCAAATGTCTCTCCTGGGGATGAAAGGAAAGTGCAAGAAATGCCAAAACATACAAAATGCCAGTAAGGCTGCTTTTTTCTCTGTAAGTAAAATACTGTTTCGGACAGTTACTCTGTAAGATGTGGAAAGAAGAGAATCGCTGCCCAAAGCAGGTATTAATTGGAATAGCCTAACATTTTAAAATTCAGAGCTGTGTCTGTAGCTGCAGTTGCAAAGTTATATTTTATACCCCTAAACACTTAGGTTTTTAAGACTAATTACAGGAGCCACAGTATTCTAGTCATTCTGGAAAGTACTTGGCAAATACATATCAGAAGGTTAAAACTCTGCCTGGTTCCTGAGTTCAGTGTAACATTTCTGGGACTTCGTGCTAAGGAATAACCCTGAGAGGTAATGTGGTAGTTTCTTCACGGTGATGTTTGTGCGCTTGAAAAACTGCGTGTCCTAAACGTTCAACGCATCCCAAAACCCCACAGGAAAACGGTACCGTAATGGCAGACAAGTGTATGTACTGGCGTGGAAGGGCGTTGGAGTCAGCTAGGTGTCAGCAGGTGTGTGACTGCTCACGACTGCAATTTTCTGGTAGTTTTATAATGAATGTGTACATAGTGTTTTTCTTCTCTTAAACATAAATGGAACCAGAAGTCTATATATATATATATATATATACAATTTTCCAAAAAAACATTTTCCTAATTTTTAACCTTGGAATAGCCTGTTGTCTGACCTGCTTCCTAGATTTTATTCTTGAATTAGTTACTTGAACCTTTGTATTTTGTTTCTAGGGACCTTACCAGGACACACTGGAATTCTTGTTGGGTAGTAGAGATGAATGTAAGAACTTCTGGAAGATTTGTGTGGAGTATCACACCTTTTTTAGACTTTTTGATCAACCTAAGCCAAAAGCTAAAGCCGTCTTCTTCAGCAGGGGCTCCTCCTTCCGATACAGGTGGGGCCACGCCACACGGCTCCCGTGCCTTGTGGAGCTGACAACAGAAATGTCTCTAGTCACCAAAAAGGGTTGCCAGACATTTCAGAGAATTATGTACAGAAGGCAGCTATTGGAAAACTGGAGAAAGCATAGCAGATAAAATAGTGGGGAAAATAGGCTAAATAAAAACTTTGTTTGGAAAAGCAGTTATGCTTATTACAGAGCATAACTTTAAAATATGTATGTAAACTTACGAGAGAGGAGGGACTAGACCTGTTGTCCTTTGCCTTTGTGAAAAATTAATGCTGTGAATTACTGTTAATTCTTTTCTTTAAAATCTGAACCTGTATTCACAGTGGAAGAACTCAGAAACAACTGGTAGATTGTGTCAAAGTCGGTGGGATGAAAAGAACCCCATATGAAAGGTGAGCTCTGTGGAGTCTTTGTGATTTAAAGTGTGTGCCTTTAAAATTAATGTTTTAAGTGTTTTTAACCTTCATTTGAATAAGATTCATTTCAAATACATAAACATGTATTTTGACACGTGAGTTCTGTTTCTTTTATTATTTTAAGATAATGGATGTGTAATATCTTTATACAGAAACAGATATTACTGTCAGTTTCTAGTCTGTATAGCTTAGTTTACACAGAATGTTTTACATAATATGGTAAACTTCGAATCTGAAAGTTCACGTTTCTTTGCACGTGGAATTTTTCCTTCAGTGTTGGGGGATGGCTTTACCTTTTCTGGGACATCTGTGTTTTATTTGAACCATTGTTTTCTTGTCCTGCTCATTTCTAGTTAGATGCCTCATGGCATGTTACCAGTCTTAACCTTGTTTTTATGTGAGATCTTATGAGCACAGCACATGCTGCTTTAAAAACAGGAATCGGGAGAGGAAGGCATGGTGGCTCACAACTTGTTCTCTGTTTGCAGAAGACAAAGCAAGACTCGGATGACTGTCCGTACTCTGACTGCTGACTTGCCAAAGCAGGTTAGTCCCTCTGGTTGAAACAGACACGATATCAATCACCTGTACTTTTGCGGAAAATAGTCTTGCCGTGTTGTAACAGGAGCCCTAAAGCTGTGTCGTTTGCTCAGCAGTTCTAGTCCTAGGAGTCCTAAGTAAGGGGAAAGCTCTGTGCAGAGAGGTGTGTCTGTAACTGGTCGCTGCAGACGCCCCGCGCAGACGCCCCGCGCAGCCACATCTGTGCTGGATGACTTCACCAGTGCAGAGTTGCGTGTGTCCATTTCATGGACAACTCGAGAGCCATGGAGAGTCTTGTTTGGGAAGAACAGTGTGACCAGGGACACATGCAGAATATGTCACTAAGAAAAACTAGCAGGTTGCAAAGTGGCCTGTGGAAATTGAGTCTCATTTTTATTTAAAGAGACAAATAGGTATACAGAGCAAACAAGCTAGAGGAGTAAACCTCACAATGACCAAGTGATAGGGCTCCAGTCACTATTTTTTCTGGTCACTGTCAGCAGTTTTTACTTTTCTCTTTGTGCTTTTCATTTATTTGAGTTTCCTGCAGTGGACATACACTGCCTTTTGTTGTCAGGAAAACAACTGAGTGAATATTGTTTTCATAAGAACGTGAAACAGTGTTAAATGCCACTTAGGGAAATGATTGACTTAAGTTGGCTTCCCTAAGTGGCCTTTTTTGCTACTTAAGGGTGGAAACCAGGACACAATTTATATCTCTATGTGTTTGGCATGATTACAACTGTATTAAAACAAAGAATACAACACAGGCACACACAAACACTTCATAGAAAATCATTTGTTCACAGTGTCCCAAAATGTGGTACCAACAGTTCTGTGCCATTGTAAGGGAGATAAGTGACCCCCCTGTGTTTCAGATCTACTTCCCTTTAATTGCTTCCTATTTCCATATTAACTTCCACATGTAAGCATATTTTTAGGTAGAACCTTGCTCTTTCTGTGGAATAACATAACTGTTTCCTCATGCAGCTATATAGTTTTATATTTATAATTTTTATTTCTGCACAGTTAATTTTTGTTGACAATTTGTCATTTATTCCATTACAGTATTTCCAGAAGCAACAGTTGTACCTCATGTATTAAAGTGCATGTGTCCCAAACACTTTTTTTTTTCCTTGAGTCTTTTAGATAAAAATATTTTTTAACTCTTTTAGGTATGTTTCCTATTTAGGAAGTCCTTGTTAAGTCAATTGAAATTAAAATTATTTTTATTTCTTTAACAAAGTTCAAATTCATGAATAGTCTAAAATAGTGCAAATAGTCTAAAAATTATATCTAAGCTTTTCGTTCTCTGATACTATCTTTTAAAAGCCACAAGAGAATATTGACTATGGTTGAATGGTTAAGAAAAAGTGATATTACGACGTGTGAAAGCATTAGTCTTATGGGCTGTGACCTGCTGTGTTATTGTTCCTAAGAGGTTAGATGCTGGGCCTTCTTCTACCGTTGCATCCGTTTGTGTTGTGCTGTTCCCTGCGCACAAAGTTGCTGTCTGGTTATATTTTGGTCTAACCACCCTTTTGATGTTGTGTGTGTACACGGGGTATCGGGCTTCCTGGAAGCATGACTGTGCTTCAGTGACGTGTGAAAAGTGATATAACCAATAGAGAGGGCTCACTGCGAGTCATCGCGTGTGGGACTGTGGGTGAAGACGTGGTGCAGGGCGCCCATCGGGTAGCGAGTAACACAGTGGCTACTTGGTCTCTGGCTGCTGCCCCTTTGGTACTGGGGCCACTCCAGTGCCTCCAAGACGCCTCGGGCTCCCGTGCCACCGGCACTGGCCAGGAACAGCGCTGGCAGAGGTGCTTGGCCTCGTTGCTGATGTGACTGCGCTGCCGCGCTGCGTCCCTAGCGGTGATCCTATGACAGATGAGTGCCAGGGGCCGCAAAACCCTGCGTGTCTCCCTGTCAGCACTTTGCTTTTAGGATCTGCAAGCTGAATGGATGGCTCACTTCTCTCTAGCTGCCTGTTACCCCTCGGGGAAACGTTCCCTTGGGGAAACGATGACTGACGGGATGGATGCCCAGGAGACATGACTACATGTGTCTGGTTTGTAGTGATGGAAATTTTCTATGCTGCACACGTTTGCTTCCATACGAGAGAGAACTGCAATTATAAGGGATTATAGGCGGATGGTCCTGGGTCCTTTTGGAAGCCTGTCGGCATTACAGGTCTTCAATTCTAACAGGGAAGTCTGATCAGTTGCCTTCTCTGTAGAAGTTGTGATACAAATGTGTGGCTGTACTACTTAGGGCCCAGTTAGCTTTGCAACTTTCTGATGGTAATGTGTGAAATTATGTTCCCATTTTTCTTTTCTTGATTTTGATCCCCAGAGCATCTCATTCACCGAGGGCATGAGGACTTTTTCGTCCCCATCTTCAACAAACGCCTCCTTCTGCTCGGTCCCTGCCTCCCCTCTGACCCCTCCCGGCCTGCCCGATATCAAGGACAGCAGCAGCTCCGTAATGGGGCCCCAGGCTCCCCACGTCAAGAGGCCGGCAGCAGAGAGGAACAGCGGCGCGCTGGAAGGCCCCGATGCGACACAGGCCCCGGCCACCGGGCACCCTGCGCTCCGGCCTTGTCAAGGTGTTGGGTTTTGTCGTGTTGTGAGGAGTGGCAGCCCCAGCTATCCTGCGGGCCACGCTGGCACCGCCTTAGGCTTAGGTGCAGGGGAGGCTGGCAGGGAGTGCAGAGCTGCTGGGAGAAATGACCGTGGGGAGGGCAACTTGACTGTGGGCTCACCCCGCTCCAAAGGGGAGCAACCATGTGGCTGGCTGGGAAGTGGGGGGATCCCTGTTTTCACATTGACAAACGCCCAGCTGCAGGTGTCCGAGGAGTTCATAGATGATGATCCGGCAGACATCTCTTTCTTTGCCGGGGGCTCCGAGGCGTTCTCTTTCCCGTACCGCAGTTTGGCCCCGCAGGCCCCTTTGTGTGGCTGCCCAGGCTCTGCCCGGTCCAGCCCCGACAGGTACTCCACGGAGGCAGCGCCCGTGCACGGGGAGCACGCCTTTGAATTTGAGGAGGAGCATGGCTTTGGCAGCGACGTGCACCCCTCAGACACGTCGGAGTTGTTTGAGGTGAAGGCACAGGCCAGCCTCATGCACAGCCTGCTCAGCCCGTCCGAGAGCAGCTCCCTCAGGAACAACCGGTCCGAGAGCAGCTCCCTCAGCAACCTCCCGCTGCCCGGTTCGTCTGTGCGCACACCCAGCTCCGCCGAGCAGTCCGAGGCCAGCTCCATGGCCAACTTCCCTGCCCGCTCGCTGCGCTCCGAGGCCAGCTCAGCCTTCCAGTTCTCTGACCTCGTGGACCAGTTAGAGCAGCTCAGCTACCCGCCCACAGCAGCCGAGGACTCCAGCGGCTCTGACACCGACTCCTGGGGCTCCGAGTCCGAGGTCCCCCTAGACATGAGCCTTTTGTTCAGCGGCCCATTTGCGCAGACAAGTGGGGAGAGAGTCATTTTCAACTTGCAGAGTAACATACAGGATCTGAGTCAGGGGAACAGATAGATGGAAACCTGGCTCCTTTACAGGAGGGCTCCACCTGCTCCGTGTGGTGAGAGCTCAGATTGTCGGCATCAGGTGTCAGAGCAGCTGTGCCCACCACTAGGTATCCTTTCTCTTCCTAATCCTCTGATTGAGTTTTCTGTTCCGAATGTCATGATTGACACTGTCACTCGGAATGATGTTTGAAACGATGCATCCAGTTTAAATAGATGAGTATCTCTGGCTGTCTTCCTGGGAGCTGATGGGTTGGTCTTTGTAGCTTCATTGTGTGGCATGTGCTTCCATCCAACTAGAAGCTACCGCCGGCCACTCTGCGTGCCACACAGGTCTCATCCGTGTTGGTATTTAATGGAATGTGTGTAGTCTGCCTGTTGATGCTGCTTTTTAAGATGAGGCGTGCGGCCACCATGGCTTGGTGGGGGGAGGTTTGTTTGATTGTACGACAGCCACGCACAGTCTCGAATGAGCCGGATTTCGTGAGGGCGCAGAGGCTGCAGCCTCCCTTGTGTGGTCTTCAGCTGCACGCAGCGGGGTCCCTGCGACTGCCCTGGGGGGCACAGTGCCAAAGGCATCGTCCCATTAATGACTTAAGACCCAGAAATAGTGTTGTGTTTCAAAAGCAGGTTTGGAGGGGCATTGGTTTAAAACGCAACTGAACAGTTAGCTTACTGGGGGCTATAATTCCTATCTGGTTGCAGGAAAAGCAGAGCCAGACTCCGGTCAACCTGAGAGTCGCAGTGTGAGCTAGCACAGAGAGCCGTCTCCTTTGGGCTCCTGGAGCAGGTTTTTCACTAGAGAAGACTAAGCACCGGGGACCCCCGAATGGCAAGGGCTTGCGCTATCCTTAGGAATGTTTCCTGTAGGCCCGGTGCCGTGGGACACAAAGTCACTAGCCGAGGCAGTGGCACAGGCCGCACAAGCAGCCAGGGGAGGTGGCCGCACAGGCAGCCCGCGGTGGTGCAGCCTACCCCCCTGCAGAGGGGAGCTGGTGCTCATAGGGCCTGCGGACACGAGGGGGCCGCTGGCATGCAGCCCAGCGCCCAGCACACCAGCCCTGGACAGACATGCATTCTTCAGGTCCACGCCTTGGGCTTCGTCTTTGGGTTTTTGTCGTTGATCCCTTCTGGTCTGACCTAGTAGAGCAATGCCATGTTTGACGGTTAACTTTCTTCCCAGATGTCCCAGGGTGACTTTAAGCCTCCCGCCTATGCTCCCGGGTGGCACACTCCGCCTGCCGGGATGGTTTTGCTGTGTATGCCCGGGGCCCCTTGGAGCTGCCCTAGGCCTCTTGGGAGGGTCAGTCGGTACCAGCAGGGGTTTGGCTAAGTGTGTTGGGGAGGTTCCCATGTTTGTAGCTGCCTTAAACCCACACACAGCCTCACCACACCCTGGTCGGCAGGGCGGGTGCCGGGAGAGTGTGCAGCTGTCGTTTGTCCCGCCTGCGTCCCTCAGACCCACTGTCTACACGAGGAAGGCACTGGGTAGGGTTTGGCTGATGATGTGACTGATAGTAAGCGTGATATCATTCAAGTCGCATGTTAGGGACATTTTGTCACTCGAAAAGCAAACCTTGGATGGGTGTGGTGAAGAGCAGTCACCATGTTACGTGTAGAATGCTTTTCCTGGACCTCAGTAGTCATGTCATGGCCGCTCTCTCCTTCCTCTGCTGTGCCTAATGGTGCTCTGAATGAACCAAGTTGTCCCTTGTCGCTTTTATATTGGGTGTTTTAAGGGAACCCACCCTAGTGTCTGGGTGGTGGCTTTTAGCCACCTCCGCTGCCAGGCTGGGGTGACCACTCCCTGGTGCACCAGGGCTGCCGGTTGGTGGGGACACGCCCGTCACACTCTTGTCCCGGAGATCTGACCTCTTCCCGGGCCTTCCTGTAAAAGGGTTTGGTTTGTTTCTTCAGTGAAACTTTATTTTCGGGAGATGATTGTTTGGCTCTTTGTTTAGAAAGGTTTCCAAATATACAAAAGCGGAAAGCAGAAAAAGGAGTAGAACAAACGAACCCGCCTCCCCACACAGGGTCTCTAATGCTTGACCACACTGGTGCCCTCCACCGTTTCTTCTCTGTGCTTTGTTGCTGTGGGATGTTTTTGGTTTTTTTTCATTCAAATTTTCCGGGTGACAATGGTTAACAAAACTACATAGGTTTCAAATGTGCATTTCTATAATACGTCATCTATATGTTGCATTCTGTGTTCACCACCCAGAGCCAGTTCTCCTTCCATCACCATATATTTGACCCCCTTTACCCTCTTCTACCACCACCACCCCCTTACCCTCTGGTAACCACCAAACTCTTGTCTGTGTCTATGAGTTTTTGTTTTTTTATTTGCTTGTCTTGTTCCTTTGTTGCCTTCAGTTTTATATCCCACATGAGTGAAGTCATATGGTTCTCGACTTTTTCTGTCTGACTGATTTCACTGTAGGATTTTAAAGTGGGTCCCTGACACGCTGACCACCTTCCTCAGAATTTCTGCATGTATTGACACATAAGGACACCTTCTTCCATAACTCATGCAGACAGCATCGCACAGAATCAGTAATCCCTCAGTATCTCCTAATAGCCAGGATGTACTTAAGTTCACCCAGTTGTCTGAAGTGCCCTTCCCGCTTGCTTTGTTCAAGTGGGGATCCAGACACCATCCGCTTGCTGCATGTGGTGAGAGCTCTTAGGTGCCCTGTCATTTAGAAGAGCCCCTCTCATGCCATGACTTGTAGAAGAAGCCAGTGGTCCTGCCTCGAGTCCCACAGTCTGGCCGCCCCGCAGGCCTCTGCACTCCTGGAGGCTGGACCTGGCACTGCACTGACCGCTCGCCCCTCGTTCACAGCAGCCACATTCCCACAGCCCCCTGTGGCTGGCCCCTCCGTGTGGGACAGCACAACTCTAGGGCGAGCCCAGCGCCCCAGACACTGTGGACGCTGTTGGTGAAGGAGTTCTTTTCAGACTCAGGTTTAGCTTTGGCGAAATCGGGGGACATTTTTTAAGTTCTTTCCCAGCATGCTCATGATGTTTTTCAGTTTATACTTTTTCCTTTATAGTGAAATCATTTCTTTAAAAATCAGTTGTGGCTTTTTTTGGAGTTACTGCTCAGGGCTCCCCCTTTCACTTTTGAGTGGGTTGTAACCTTCCACCCAGAGGAAATTTTTTAGAAACCAAGGGAAAGTGAGCCCAAAGGACCACATTGCCTCTTCACATCTCTAGTGACATTGTTCCACTTTGTCTTAGTAGAGATGGTTTATAGTAAATGTTCAAATATCCAGAACAGTTCAGATCGAGGCCTCTGGGCCCTGAGCCAGCCTTCGGCCTTTCTTCCGTTTGCTGATGGCTACTGATGCTGAAAGCACTTGTGTTATGCAGTGACACCACCTGGGGGGGGGGGGGCGGGGGGAGCAGATACCTGATTGTAGGACAGTTGTGCAAACTTGAATGAAACACGAGACTTGTAACCACACTTCTTACATTGGCAGCCAATTTGCTGAGAGTGTGGAGTTGAAAAGTGCCTGCTAAGTGTTGACAGTTTTCTCTCTTATTCTGTCGATCTCTTTAGCGAGACCCAGGGCCTTCTCCAGACGGACAGGGCCGTCTGGGTGTGTTGGGGTGGCAGCTGACAGTAGTCCTGCAGTCCCCACCCTGCAGGGCCCCCAGCAGCAGTGCTTCTTGTCCCCCTTAAGTCCACCTCTAACGAAACACTCTGATTTGGGGCCAATGTTTGTTTTTGTTAGTTATCAAGTCTGTTTTTTATATTTAAGTTTCCATGTGCAGGTACTATACATAAGCCAGGATATGAATATTAAGCCTAACAACAGTACAGTTTCATGTCACTAAGACTGACACTAAAATAGGTAATGGTGTGTGCTATGTAACTTTTTAAATCATTTGGCCTTTTTTTGTATTACAAAGGAATTCTCCAAGTGTGGAATTACATTAGGAGTCCCTTTTCCACTGGACACACATTTGAAAGTAGTAGTGATGATAAAAGGTGGGCAATAAAAATAGTACACCAAAAACAGTTCAGTGTGAAAAACTTAAGCCTGTTGGTTATGTCATTCCCATTGTTGTCATTTTGCAAAGTCTTTTTTAATTGCTTCAGTGTACAAGAATATTACGATTCCTCCACTGTCTGCTGCCCTGAACGAGTAGCTGTAAGCGTCACGCATGCAGTGGTTGTGAGCATGTACACACGCGTAGTACACGAGCTCTGTCCCTGTGTGTTATGTGTGTGACATTTGATGCCAAGTCTATGTCTTCACAGAACGGTTATCCCCTCCTGGTTCATGGGACTTAAACAAAGAAAGCCATTGTTAGAACAGTTAATTCACAGATGAAAATGTTAATATCCGCCCAGGCACTTACAATTGAGGATTTTAGTGTCTTCTCAAGGCCATGGAGTCTTACTCAGCTGGGGTTTTACTTGGCCCTTGTCCTGAAGGTACATAGTTTGTCACAGCTAGCTGCAGTGCGCTGGTCACTGTCGGCCCCTCTCGTCACATAGTAGCCATGCCTGCCGTGTCCTTAGGTGCTATCTTTTGCATGAAAGCATCTACATTTCCCTGGGAAATGAAGAGAAAGGGAACTGGCATTTCATTATGCATTTGAACTTGTTCATTTTTTAGAGACATTATGTTGCCTGGTTTGTGGTACTTATAAAGCTTGTTTTCCATTGAAATTGCCATTTATAAATTTGCATATATGTACTAATTCAGAATTTTTTAATTGTTTATTCAATAAAATAAGGAAATATTTGCTATGAGTTTTTAAATGGGCTTTTTAGCTTTCTTTCCCTCTACTTGCTTACAGTTTCCATTTACACAATTAAAGACTATTTTGCACGTTAAAATGAATCCTGAAACAGCTCCATATTTTTACATCCTCCTTGTTGTCTCCCGCTTCATAGGCTTCTTTCTGAGCAACAAACAGGCACCATGATGCGATTGTCTATTTCGGACGTGGATGGTGACATCCCTTGAAGGCCAGCGAGGGGTGGGGGGGCTGGCGCCTCGCTTTTCTCAGCGCCTTGCTTGGCTCTCTTCCAGTGCTTTCTGCTCAGGCCAGCATGCACAGGTGGGGCTAGCGCGCGGGCCGTGGGCCGTGCACCCACCTGAGGCACCGCTGGCCGAGGCTGCGCTGTTGCCGACGGTGGGATGAACCGCCTGGTCCCTGGGCTTGTCCTGTGCACAGAACACATGCTGTTGGCTTCTTAATTCTGAAATGAGAACATCGTTGCCCTCTTTCCCCATCGGCCAGAACCACCAGTAAAATCCGGGACCCAAAGTACAGCCGCTGCTCAGATTCTGGACGAGTCTTACTCCAGCTCTGAACCTGAGTTTCCCACTCGGCCAGCGCACATTTTCTGCTGCCGCCACAGAGCCATCTGCGTGTCCCCAGCCCCACTCAGGTCATCGATCAGAGGTGGGTGCTGCCCCCACCGCCTGGGCAGCAGCCTCCGCGAACCTGGAGAGAACAGGCTCCTCAGAGCAGCACAGACACTTGGGTGGTGGGTACTGGTCTCCTCCCTAGGTTTCGGGACACCTGGCACCCAGCGTGGCTGGGGGCGGGAGGCGCCTATGCTGTCACACACTAGAGCAGCGCTGGTGGCAGTGGCCTTCCACCTGTCAGCACAAATTCCCCAGAGCCCTGAGTGGGCGGTAAGTTCCTTCCCACATCAGGCCGGCCCTACTCCTTGGCCGAGGCCACCACTGCCCAGTGGTCACACTCGGGGGTGAAGTGGTGACATAAATGAGCAGATCCTCGAGGAGGCACCTCAGTGATAAATCCAGATTTCAATAAACTGTTCCAGAGCACTTCTCCTTAGACCCATAGGTTGACCTGTTAGGAGGGTAAGAATTGTACGGCCTTCGGAGGGCATTTCTTTCCTAATGAATGTCACCTACAGACTTCGCAGTTTTGAATAATTGGTTTGGGGGACCTTGCCATTATCGCTCCAGTAGTTCAGAGGATCCGTAAGTCACAGCCTCTCAAAGTTTTACACAAAATGTGTCATTTATTAGAACAAAGACTCAGGGCTCCCTAGACTGCCATGCATATACACAGAGGAGACCGCAACCTAGACAAATGGCCCAAAGTGTCACTGTATCGTATGTTGGGGCACCTATTTTTATTAACAAGGAAAGAGTCTTGATTATTTAGAACAAAAGAAAAAACTCTGAAAAATGTTTCTTGGGAGTACTGTGTGTGTTGATGTCACCCTCTGAACTTCAAGTCACCACAGCCACGTGTACCGCGTGTGCCCTGTGTGCCACGCACCTGCTCCAAGCTTCCTGGGAGTTGCCTTGTGTAGGCCTCGGCCCTATGGAAAGGCCATGCCACCTGTCAGGTTGCCACCTGCTGTTTTGTGGCTGGGGAAGAGGAGCAGGGAGGTGACCTGCAGGGAACACACAGTAAGACATGAACTGGGAGTGGGGCATTTTTGTACCTCCCACTGTTGTTTTTGAGCCAGATTTTGTGTCAAGTGACTCATGACATTCTAGTGCAAAAGTGGAGCCAGAAATAGTTCTCTGCCAACTCATCAAAGTCACACTTATTTATTTACCTGGATTCTTTCGACAATTCAGCCTTTTCCTCTTTTTAGGGGATTAATGAGCCATTGTTCAAGCTAAAGGAGTTTCTAGATCTTACGCCTCCTGCTATCATGTTAACCTTCAAAATTAACCTTGAATCTTCCAAACTGCAGCTGATTCTTCCTCCACTGTGAGACAAGAATGTACTGTTTATTGTAGAGAGCTGAAGAAGAGAATTTAAAGGTGTAAAATGAAAGGAAGTGTAACTTTCCTCTAAATACGACGCCCTGGTTAGACGAGTACAGTGCGGGTGAGCAGCGAAGTACAATAGTGTGCTTTTTTAAAATGACGTTTCAGAAATTACAAGGTGAATTTTTAGGAATTTTTGGAAATAACGAATGCCACAAAAATATCAGCTGCCAGAGGTGCTCACTGCTGACAGTTTGCAAGAGTATTAATTCTACGTGTTTTGGAAGATGATGGAACCATGTAACTTGCACCTTTGAGAACAGAGCCTATCTGAACACAAGTGGGCAGTTTTGATCCACTCCTGCAGAAATGCAGAGCTCAGTAAAACATAACTATCATTTCTATCTGTCCATTTCAAATAACGTAATTTTGGAAATTGAAGCATTTGTAAAAATTCCTTGTCTACAAGTGAAGGAATTGGTCATTGTTGATACTAGGGTGGGATGGAAGTGTACCCCTCTGTCTCTGTGGGTTCTGTAGTGAGTACTTGCAACTCACAACAATGGTGACTCTTTCTGGCTGTTTTTCAGTAGAGGGCCTTAGACACGGGGTCTGTTTTTATAGATATTTAAGATTAATTATTTGCCATGTTAGTTAAGGCAAAATATTTTGTGATCTCTAAAGCTTGATGTTTAGCATTTTAAAAATAGTTAAGAACCTGCCTTTCATCCATGTTTGCTAACGTGCATTAGCAAAGTCGACAGGACGTTCTAAGGCAGGTGAGCAGTCAGCTTAGCACCCTTCACGTCCCACAGCCCAAACAGCAGTGCTGGGACCGCACGCCTGCACAGCCACGGCCCCACGTTTGTTTTCTGGGTGTGGAGTGTGTGTTAGTGACTCACAAACACAGTAGAAAGACTGGCCCACACAGGATCGAGCATGGGGATGTAGGGTGCACACTCGAATGGGCCACTTGCTTGAAAAATACCTCCCCACAGATTTGTTGACTTTATCTTTTAGGATCTGTTTACAAAATTGAAAGCAGGTATGATTCATAGTATTTTGTTATAACTAACAGATTTAATAAAAGCAAATGTTTAATGGCAGTTTGTGGTACTTTTTAATCTATTCACTAACCTGTGATTTGACGATTTTCATGAACTACTATCTACAGTGATAACATCAAGTAATGACTTTAAATGTCCCAAGTGAGCAGCCTCTCCATTCTCACGAGTGCCTTACCAAGGCGCTGTTTACTGGGAGTTGCATTCTTAACCTGATGGCCCTATTGTCGGCCCTGACCAACAGATCAGAGAGCTCGTCATACGATGCTTCCTTCAGTGGTCACACCATCACCTCAATCTTCACCTTCTATTTAAAAATAAAGTCTAGTTTTGCAGCAACTTTCTGGTAAACTGTCCATGAGTAACTGCTATGGGACTGCTTATCTTTGAGGGAGGTGCCAAGTAGGGTGCTGGAAGACATAGGAGTAAAACTGTGGCCTTATACTTACTTTCATAACCGATGAGTATAAAACACCTTGGCTCTCATACCTGGAACAATACACTTGTGAAGAAGAAACTCTAGACTTTTTTTTGAATTTTCAGTGTGTGAAGGTATCTCATTCTGCAGTTCTGGGCTTCTTAGGGACAAAGGGTTTGGAGTGCAAACCCTCAAAGTTCACCTCTGGGACTCTCCTCTACATGGGAAGTAATCTGTGTCCAGGACTGGCACAGGCCTGAGGGAGGGGCAGTGTAGGAATTGTATGTTGTATTAAGATTGCTTAGCATATTTTAAATGTAATAAAAGCAAATTCTGATAAACTGGTCATTAATAATTTATTTTGTCCAGGTTCTCTAATATGAATGAATGTTTCCTCATGTTTTAAGCTGTTGGTTGTGAGGAATTCCAGAGGAAATCTCTGCCGTCATTGCATTGGTAGTTCAGCTCCGGAAGCACCTGTGTGGGGTCCCGAGCTCCAGATTTGTCAATGTGAAAATAGGGACCCCCTCCAGACCTCAGGCTGCGTTGGAGGGCTGCCTGACTAGTTCAGTGCTGACGCCCGTCCAGGGAGCAGGAAACGGGCTTGCCGGGTGCCCGAGAGACTCCTCTACACCACCCTGCACACACACTTACATGCTTTAGGCTAAATCAACCAAATTTTGGTTTTATAACCCAGCCTCTGTAGGCAACTGCATGTGGAACCTCTGGTGTGGTATTGGAGGCAAAGTGAGCAGGCGCCACAGGTGCAAATCGAGTTACTTCTATGCCAGCATTTTGTGAACTGACTTAATCATAGTTAGAAATAATGGTAGTTCGGGTGTTAAAACACTGTATGTTTGGAAACTTAAGGGAATTTCTATGTTAAAGAGCTTTAAAACAGCCGTTAAATTTCTTCCAGAAAACTCTGCTTTAACAGTATCTTTAAAATACGTCATTTACTAGTTACTGATTTCCCACAGGAAAACATTAGAAATAAACCTTTGAGAATTAAAAAAAAAAAGAATGGATAAGAAAATTTCTTTGTTACAAAATTTATGATGGAATAAACCTCATCATTAGCCTCCTTAGAACTAGGCCAAAATGTTGGCTTCTGTCTAGTCAAAAGCAAAGATTGTTTTAAGAAGGGAAGCAAATTAAGTATTAATAACTTTTGTGGTATAATTTAGAAAACCAAAATAAAACCTTTATTAATGAAAAATTCAAGGAAGTAGGAAGCAGTATAATGAGTTGTCATTTTATATAATCCAGTTTTTTTTAATGAACGATCAAATGACCTTAAAAGAGACATTTTTCCAGCTGTATTAGTATCATTTTGACACGTCTCTAGCACTTACACAGAGGGTGCCCCTCCCTGCTGGTCCTGTCCCATAGGCTTATTTTCTCAGTTGTATCCTCTCTAGAACAAAGGGAAACCCCTAGAACCACAGAGTCCTGGGGGTCCAAATGCCTGTGGTTGGTGCCTATGAAATCAGATTGATCAGCCATCAACCTGTTTTCATTTTCACTGTATGTCACATTGAAAATTGCATGTGATGGCAGCTTTATTTACAGTTTCCAGAAAGTGCCTAGTGGTGGTGTCAGGCTAATGTTGGCTAACTCCTGGAAAGAAATGTGGTATCTGGGCCGCATGATGGCCCTTTCTCGTTTCTCACTCCATCCCCTGCCCCGTTCAATTCCAGGCTTTTCTATGGACAGTCCTCAGCTTTCTCCCTCCACCCGGAAGAGCCCACTGAGCCTGAGCCCTGCGTTTCAGGTGACTCTAGGCCCGGCTGAGCAGGGCTCATCCCCACTCCTGAGCCCTGTCCTCAGCGATGCTGGCGGAGCCAAGATGGACAATGAGGAAATGAAGCACAAGGTGGGCACCGCCCCAAGTGGAGGGCTTGCTGCTGGTGGGCCTGTGTTTGCAAACCTCCGGGCTGGGAGGCCTGAGGGTGGCGAGGGGTGGGGGGGATTGTGCCCACACTCCCCTGACCCCTGGGATGGTGGGCAGGCCACCCCAGTGAAATCTCACCCTGAGATCCTCCCATCACTTTTTGGGACTCATCAGGGACCTTTGTAACAGTTTCTGGCACCCGTGGGTTCCAAGTGTTGGGCTGGATTCTGGGAATGTGGTGGGAACAGGCAGGACCTGGGGGAGCCCTCTGCCAAGTGACTGGGAGGAGGTCTGGTGCTAAGGGAGAGTTTGCTGGGGACCTGTCTTGTCTGGGGGCGGTCAGGGGAGGCATTCGGGCTGATGGATGAGTGGGTCCCGGAGGAGTGTCCCGGAGGTGGGTGGGGTCCAGCCAGGAGTGTTGTTGCCAGAAGAGGGGGATGCGTGGGGCGTGTAGGTTTAGGAAAGTGGAGGCAATCCCCCTGCGGGTTTCTGTTTATTGTCAGGGATGGGAGTGAGGCAGGCACCCAGAGGTCAAGTAGAGAGCACGGAGCTCGAGGCCCAGGCGATGGCCAAAGACAGTGGCACCCGTGGCCTCGGGGCCCTCATCTATGCCTGGTGACATTGTGGTCAAGGCAGTCAGCAAGGCGGCTTTGTGGGTGCACACAAGGAAGAACAAAGGGCCCAGGGAATGTTTGGGGAAGAGGAGTTAGATAAATGAGCTGTGCACTGTTTTGGCCCAGGGAGAGGAAGCCAGGAACCTCCTGTTCTCAGTGAGCGGAGGTCCCCACACGCAAGCCAGGCCAGGTGGTGCTGGGCCCCGGGTGGTGCCCCACCACCCCGCCTCACAGGTGCCTGTCACATGGGGCAGCTGTCATCGTGAGGACTTCAGCACTCCACTGTTCCATCACGAATGGGCCAAAGACAGCATGTTCTGTCCAGGGCTGCCACTGCAGACACGTGAGGTTCCTCAGCTGTGGGGTACAGCCCTTCCGAGGCCTCCATCAGACATTCCTCCTGGTACCCGGGTCCCCCTGAAGCCACTGCAGTCAGAGCAGCCCCTGAACTGTTGTGTGAGGTGGCATGCCATGGCCTGGCTTCCAGCCCAGTGCCCCCTCCATGGTCAAGGCTTTGCAGCCAGCCCCCACCCCTCAGGCCTCTGTCTCCACCTCCATCCCGTGGGCAGGGGGCACAGGGAAGGAGATGTGGGCCGCCAAACTTCAGTCCCCCTTTCTCAGCCGCAGACCTTGCCCAGCTTGCTTCTCTCGGGCTGAAGTCTAAAGCATATGAAATCCTAGGTACAAACCTGACCGCTGCAGGTTTCCTCCCAAACCTGTCACCTGCAGGGGTCAGTGGCTTTTCCCCTTGACTTGGGCTCAAAACCACAGTCATCCTGGCCTCCTCCATCTCCCACACCTCCACCCATAGAAACACTTGACCCTCAGAGTGTCGGGGTCCCACCCCTCATCACGCCACTCCCCTCCCCTACTGCACAGCCTGAGTGGGAAGCGGCCTCCTGATGACCCTCAGCTAGCCCCTCCCAACGTGCTCTCAGTGCAGCAGCCAGGCTCATCCTGGGGTCCCAGCCACCACCCCAAAGACACCTACCTTCCAGATCAGTAACCAGCTTGCCCACCTCCTACTCCTCCCCCTCATCCGTGACCTCCTAGCCCCACCAGCCACCAGCCCCACCCTCTCCTGGAGGCAGACTGTCGCTCTGCTAGAGACTGCTGCCCACCCGCCCCCCCCAGCTTTGTGTCCACCCCACTTCTCTGCTGTGGTGGCTAACTTCCCTGTTAGCCTGTGCATTGCTTCGTGCTGTTTCCTCTTGGGAGGCCATCAGCTCAAGGACAGGGGCCTCCGTTCCTGGGCACATCCCAGGTGCCTGTTGGGGTTGTTTGCATGGCAGCCATGGCAGCCATGGGGACGGTTGGTCTCTAAAGTCCTCCACCTAGTGGAGGAGCAACAGGGCATGCGTGCAGGGAAGGAGCAGGACCAGTGTCTTCAGGCTAGGGAAGATGGAGAAGGGGCCATCAAGCGGGGCTCAGCCAGGCTGAGGCTCAGGGTGGGACAAGATGTAGCCCCTGGCCTGGCCTGAGCGTAGGCCTGTGCTTTGCAGGAGGCTGAAGCTGGGCTAGCGGGGCTTTCCTGCTCCTGAAGGTGCCTCATTGTCATCACTGACTTGCCTGCCAGCATCTGCACATCAGGCAGAGCTCCAGGGCTGGGCTATCTCTGGCCCTGTACTCCTACCCAGTGCGTCAGCCACCTAGTGCTCGAACATGGGGCACAGTTAGAAGCTGCACTGTCCGGCGGCACTGTGATGACATTGTGAGTCGGCCTTACTGGTTTATGCACACATACATACGCACATACTCATGGATCTGTGTGTTAACCAGCCATGCCTCTGGCAGTGGAATCTGCACAGAACCAGTCATACACTTCAATACGTGTCAATGTTTGAACAGCCATTCTTTTCGCAAAAAGAATAACATAAATGAGAAAATGTGTGAGGGAGCTACCACTGCCTTATGTTTTTACTCAGAAGTAAATCCCTTCAGGAATTATGGATGACAACTGCGTGACAATGTTAACTGGAGCAGACGAGAGCAAGTGTTAGGAACGTGGGTGACATGGCCAACCGACACGTGCTCACACTGTCTTGTGCTTCTTGCAGTGTGTGGGAGCAGATGAGGCCTATTTCATAGCAAAGGAGATTCTCGCTACAGAACGAACATACCTGAAGGATTTAGAAGTTATTACCGTGGTATGGAACCCAATTCCTTATTACTTTGATTTTCTTAATGTTTCTCAAATCTAAACCAGAGACAGAAGAGCCTTCGTAAAAAATAGCTCTTGGTCATCATGAGATCTAAGTGTACATGTTCGGTGAAATATATTTGCCTTAAAAACATGTCTAATACAGGTCAGCATGTAGAGTCCAATTCTTTGTAAAACTGGGAAGGTATCCATTTGAAGCTTTTCATCCAGAATTGTTTGCTTATATCGTGAAAATTTGGTGGTCAGCCAAGAGGACAGCTGTAGCACTGATTTGAACTGTCCTCACAGGACTCTGGGGTCAGTGCTCCGTGTCTTATGGCCATAGACCCTCGGGGGTGAGCTCCCTCAGTCACCCTGAACTCTTCCCGCAGTGGTTCCGCAGTGCAGTGGTCAAGGAGGACGCCATGCCTGCAGACCTGATGACCCTGCTCTTCTCCAACATAGACCCCATCTACGAGTTCCACAGAGGCTTCCTACGTGAGGTGGAGCAGCGGCTGGCACTCTGGTAATACCCTGCACACACAGGCCCTGGACCCCAATGTGCGCAGCCCGCACGCTCTGGGTCCCTACATGGGCAGTGCCACCCTCATCACCATCACTGCCTCCTGGAATGTCCTGGTTTCAGAAACTAACGAACAAGAACCATTAGTTCATTGAAGTCTATTTTTAACACTTGTAGGGAGGAGTAAGCCTGTAACAGTCACTTTTATTCATCCTATGCCAGAAAAGTAAAAAAGGAAGTTAAAAGTAGATGATCCTGTTTTTGCCTGATTACCATCTTTCAAGAATGTCCAAAAATGTAATAATTGTTTGTCAAGTACCGGCTTCCCCTTGAAGCAGCTCATTGCCCTTCTGGCTATGACTAGAACAGCTGGTCACACTAGATCAACCGAAGTGAGTCTCATAAGCCTACATAAGTTTTTGACCATATTTTTCCATCTCTACTCAGGGAAGGACCTTCCAATACCCATGCCACAGGCAGTCATCAGCGAATCGGGGACGTCCTACTCAGGAACATGCATCACTTAAAGGTAGCTTGGGTTTGTGCGGTGACTCCAGGCCTAGCAACTGACGGTTTGAAACCAGCATACCCAGAGGATTGTGACTCTTCAGGGATTGTGACTCTTCAGGGTAGCGTTCCCCTTAGGACAACGTGCCTGACAAAACAACATCCCCTCAGGGCAGTGTTCCCCTCAGGACGGCATTCCACCGAGGACAGTGTGCCCCTCAGAGCTGCATTCCCTTCAGGACAGTGTTTCCCACATGACAGCATTCACCTCAGGACAGTGTCCCCCTCAGGACTGTTCCCCTCAGGACAGCACTCATCCCAGAGCACCTGTCTCCTCAGTAAATTGTTCCCCTCAGGAAACTGTCCCCCTCATGACAGTGTTCCCTTCAGAAAAGCTTTCCCCTCAGGACAGCATCCCCACAGGACAATGTCTTCCTCAGAACAACATTCTCCTCAGGACGGTGTTCTCCTAAGACAGTGTTCCCCTCAGGGCAGTGTTCCCCTCAAAAGCATTCCTGATGACAGTAGCTTATCAGGACAGTGTTACCCATAGCCGAGTTCCCCTCAGGACAGTGCTCATCTCAGCAGCTTTTCACTCTGGACAGTTTTCCTTCAGGACAGTGTCTCCCTCATGACAGCGTTCCCCTCAGGACAGTGTTCCCTTCAGAAAAGCTTTCCCCTCAGGACAGCATCCCCACAGGACAATGTCTTCCTCAGAACAACATTCTCCTCAGGACGGTGTTCTCCTAAGACAGTGTTCCCCTCAGGGCAGTGTTCCCCTCATGACAGTGTTCTCTTCAGGGACGTTTTCCCTCAGGACACTCTTCTCCTTAGAACCGTGTTCCCCTCTGAGCTGCATTCCCTTCAGCACAACATTCTCGACAACACAACATCTTATCAGGACAGTGTTTCCCTCAGCTCAGTTCCCCTCAGGACAGCACTCATGTAAGACCACCTTTCCCCTTACGATAGTTTTGCCGTCAGGACAGTGTCCCCCTCAAGACAGTGTTCCCCTCACAGCTGCATTCCCCACAGGCCAATGTTTCTGACAATACAATGTTCTATCAGGACAGTGTTTTCCTCAGCTAAGTTGCCTTCAGGACAGCACCCATCTCACAGCAGCTTTCCCCTCAGGACAGTGTTCGCACTGCACATTGTTTCCCTCTGGAGAGTGTTCCCCTCAGAGCTGCGTTCCCCTCAGGACAGTATTCCCTGCACAGCAGTGTTCCTCCCAGGACACCACGCCCTTTGCAGGAACGTTTCCTTCAGGGCAGCATTCTCCTAGGAATGGAATACATTTCAAGATGGCATTACCTTCAGCTCAGGATTCCCTTCAGAGCAGTGTGTCCCTTCAGACAATACTCCCCTCAGAGTAGCATTCCCCTCAGGACAATGTTCCTGACAAGACAACATCCTCTCAGAACAGTGTTTTCCTCAGCTGAGTTTCCCCCAAGACAGCACTCAGAGCAGCTTTCTGCTCAGCGCAGTGCTCCCTTTAGGACATTTTCTTCAGGACAGTGTTTCCCTAAGGACAGCGTTCCCCTCAGGACAGTTTCCCCCTCATGAAATTGTTCCCCTCAGGACAATGTTCCTGATTAGACAACCTCTTATTAGGACAGTGTTTCCCTCATCCAAGTTCCCCTCAAGAGAACACTCACTTAAGACCAGCTTTCCCCTCATGTCAGTGTCCCCTTTAGGATAGTGATGCTCTCAGGACAACATTCCCCTCAGGACACATTCTTCTCAGGACAGTGTTTTCCTCAGGACAGCATTCCCCTTTAAACAGTGTCCCCCTTTAAACAGCGTTCCCCTCAGAACCACGTTGCCCTTAGGACAGAGTCCCCTGCAAACAGCATTCCTCTCAGAGCAGCATTCCCCTTCAGGCCACATGAGGCTCAGGAAGCCATTTTTATCAGGACACACCCCTCTCAGAGCAACATTCCTTTTAGCACAGCATTTCCCTCAGAGTAGCATTCCCCTTAGGACAGGGTTCCCATCGAGACTTCATACCCTATGTACAGAGTGCCCTCAGTGCGGTGTTCCCACAGGACAGTGTGTCCCTGAAGACAACATTCTCCTCAGAGCAGCGGTCCCTTCAGGGTTCATTGCCACCAGAATAGCGTTTCTTTCAGAACTGTGTTCCTTCAGGACAGCATTCCCCTCAGGACAGCATTCACCTAGAGAAGTGTTTTCCTTAACACACTGTCCCTTAAGAAAGTGTTTCCCTCAAGACAGAGCTCCCCTCAGAACAGGTTTCCCCTCAGAGCATCATTTTTCTCAGAGCTGCATTCTCATCAGGACAGTGTTTTTGTCAGCACAGCATCACCCTCAGTAGGGTGCTCCCCTCAGAACAGCATTCTCCTCACAACAACATTCCCCTCATGATGGTGTTCCCTTCAGAGCATATTTCTCGTCAGGAAATTACGATCCTCAGAGCAGCCTCAGAGAGGAAGAGTATGCTGAGGGTTGGCTCCCTGAAATCTGTGCTGTGATTCACAATGGCTCATGAGCCCCTTGGCCCATGTGCAGTTGCTGCTCTGGCTGAGCTCAGCATTCTGCAGAGGACTGCGTGGAGCCTGTCAGGGCTGCCATTGGGGGTTGTTTCCACTCTCCTCCTGGGCTCATAGTTCAGTTTTTTTCCTCGAAGGCATTAGGGTTCCATAAAGGAAATGTGCCAGGGAAAGTATAAAAGGGGTAACCCTAGGTAGCCCGGGTCAGCATGTGGGGAAGGTGAGGTGTCCCCTCGTCAGGACCGGTATCACAGGAGTTGGAATCAGCAGGCTGTGCTTTCACTGTTGAGGGGTCTTAGTCTTGTGAAACAGACCCAGGATGGACCTGTCCTGCCCCCACGTCTATCCTGGCAGCTCTGCGGCATCCAGCCATGAAACTGGAGTCCCTCCCACCTCAGTCCCCCACCTGCTTGCATCACTCCAAGTCCCCAAGCCTTTATTGTTGTGCCCGTTCACTAGGCTGGCTATCACCTCCATTTCAGGCCTGTCCCCACTTTGACCCAATCCAGCCACATTTCTGACCGTCTTCCAGACCCCACTGCATACCTAGAAACCCGAGGGAGCTGCAGGATCGCTTACTTCTGTCTTCAGAGAGCCCCACCAGAAGAGCTCCATCCTGCTTGGAGCCCCAGTTTTTACCCTGACACTTCTTTGGTTTTTAGAGCCAGGTGGTTATTTAGTAAGTTCTACCTATCCCAAAAGCACCTACACAAATTTCAAATCAAAATACACAAATCTGTTTGAGCTTATCATACCCCGTAAGTCATCTGCAATGTTCACTAAAACAAACTGATTTAATATTAGAAACCTTCCAGAAGATAGGGACTAGCTAAGTCTAATATGTGTAACACTCCAAATCCATGTGTGCACTTTGTGCTGTCAGGAGTAAAACGTCAGTATACCTGGGTCGACAAACACTTTCCTCCACTCTGGAGTGGGGGTGAGAGCAGCCTCCCCCAGGTCCTGAGGGCAGAGCGAGTGCGCAGTTTGTTTAACTCCCACCCAGAGCTCATGTTTGTGTCACACGAGGTGCCTTACAACCCCCTCAGCCTCAGTTGTTCATCTATAAAGTGGAGAGAAAGCCCTTTGTCCACTCACCGCATGAGACGTGCAGCCAGTCAGCAGTGAGTGCTGGTGAGTGGCTGTGGCCAAGCCCCCGCCCTCCTGTCTGCAATGAAGTTTGGTTGGGGTGGCGTCTCAGGTGAGACAGGACAAACTCCATGGAGGCTGGAAAGCCCCAGCTGACACGCGCTGGGCCATTTTTCTCTGTTCTGCCCATTGGAGTGTCCAGCTAGTAATTTACACCCACACTGGGAATGCCATCTAGACAGACAGGCTGCGTGCCAACTGGACCCTCGCCCAGGTCTCTGAACCTAAAGGCCCCCCTTTCATGCCTCAACAGCAGTTTACCAGCTACTTCCAAAGGCACGATGAGGTCCTGACAGAACTGGAAAAGGCAACCAAACGCTTTAAGAAGCTGGAGACAGTGTACAGAGAGTTCGAGCTCCAGAAAGTCTGCTACCTGCCTCTCAACACGTTCTTGCTGAAGCCCGTCCAGCGGCTGGTGCAGTACCGCCTGCTGCTGAGCCGGCTGTGTGGGCACTATGCTCCCAGGCACCGTGACTATGCTGACTGCCGTGGTGAGTACGGCACCAGGCCCCACCCTGCTACGGCTGCCATGGCTGTGTGCTTAGGAGCCCCTTTGGCAAGCCTGAAGGCTTTGGCTCCCTTACCTGGGCAGCGCAGGGTGCGCTGGCTCCTCCCCAGAGATCCGAGTATGCAGTAGGCAGACCTGGCCACCACCCCTGGGCTGGTGGAGGGGAGACGTCCTGGTCTTTCAGCCCCACCACCCTGGGGCAAGACAGAGGGAAGGTCTGATCACAGGGAGTGTGTGCTGTGACAACGGCAGAGCCCCCACAATTGCACTGGAGGGTGAAGTGTACCCCCAGAGTGACGTGCTGCCTATGGGCATGTCTGTCCTGGAAGCCTTGGCTCCAAAATGCAAACATTTGGGCCAGGGTGGCCTGTTAAAGTTTTCTGCCATAGATGGACTTTGTCCTTTGTGTGTGTGTGTTAAAAGGACAAAGGAATAAACCCGGACCTTTTCAACTTACAAATGTGACTTCTAATTGTAATGTAATTTAGTGTAGGACACGAGTCTGTCAGAAGGTTTTTACAAGGAAACTTGCCCTTGTCATTGAAAGTATAAGATGAAAGACTAGCATTTCCTTCTAGCTGGTCTCCCATAGTCGTGAGTGGGTATAAATAAGACACTTTTCTAATATACAAGAAACAAAATGAATCACACAATATTGACAACTCTCTTCTCCATTCTAAAAGCAAGTGTTTCGTGTTTGCTAAAAAGGAAAAGACAAAATTGTCAAAAACATTTCCAAGCATTTTCAAGAAAATAAATAAATGCAGCCCACTTAAAATGCTCCCCATGGTCAGCCTTCTCCCCATGGTCAACTGTGGGCGGGCAGTGCTGGGAGGAGGTGTGGCCCCTCCCAGGTCATCAGGGGAGGTCATTCCTGGCCAGCTCACTACCATCATGTTCCTCATTGGTAAAACCCATCACATGGGCTGATGCCAAAACCACATGAGGCTGCATTTCTGAAAGTGCCTTGTAAATTGTTAATACAACATGGTGTCGCTAACTGGCAACTGGACGGGTTTGCTTCAGCCCCCAGCCATCTCTGGAAGGTGAGGAGAATCCTGCTGATGGAGCTCAGCTGACCACAGTGGTCGGAGTCCCTTCCCAGCACAATGCCCTCCCCCAGCCCCTCAGAGGAAGGCCCCTTGGGGTGCAGATGTTACCAGCCATTTTGATCTTCCCAAGAGCTTGAGCTTGAACCTGTTGGAAAAATGGGGTACCTTTAGGTTGGGGCTTAGAGAAAGTGGCCTTGTATCTTAATTTTGTCCTTCATTCAAATAAGTGTGTGCTAAGTGTGTGTTGATGGTTTATCAGCATCACACTGATTCTGTGGAAACCCAGGCACAGGTGGCACCCTTGACAGCAACCCTGCATCAGGCCTGAAGTGCATCCCCAGCTTCTGGCAGCTTCCAGGGCCAGCCCAAGTGCAAGGCGGAACCCATGTGGCAGCGAAACCTTCCAGCCCTACACTCCATGCAAACATGGCATCTGAGGGCAAGGTGCCACCCAGGGCTGACACATGGGGCCAGGCAGCCTGCAGTGAACAAGCAGAGTGAAGAGAGCCTCCACCAACAATGTGTCACTAAGACTTGAGCTGGGCCTGAGGGATGACGAGGCCAGGTGACGGGCCGGAGCTCAGGAGTCTGCCTGGAGCCGACTCCAGGTGTCAGTACCTGTGGTGGCAGCACCAAGGCTCTTAGTGCGTGTCAGTTATGAAGGAATAACTCATCTCCCCATGTGCTCCCTGATATGACTTTATCAGAGCTGTGAGGCAGGTGTTGTCCCCTCCCCTGAAGAGGAAATGAGCCAGTAGTCACACAACCTTGCTCTAGCAGACTTTTGGGTTAGAGCTGAGAGGCAGGCGGAGCCCGGGGAGTGGACATCTGCTGTGGTTCATGGGACCACAAGGCACTGTAGCCAGGCAGTCAGCCGGAGTCCTGATGGGAAGATCCAGGGTCCCCAGGAGTAGCTGCAACAAGGAGACAAGGAAGATGTGGTCACTGCATCCCGGGGCGGGACCAGGTCTGGCCCAGCAGCTGTTCCCAGTGTGGCCTGGCCCATGCTCTGAGGACTACTCTTCATGTCTGATTTTGTGTTTCGTCTGTACAATTCCTGATTCTAAATTTACATAACTTTGCTTGAACTGTAAGATTAGCATCTGCTCCTCCATTCAAGCAGAAAATTACAGTGCTTTAAAGGTGCAAATGATTTAGACTTTAAACTGTAGGAAATGATTTTTCCTAAAGAACAAATACTGTTTTGCCCATAACATTAAATGGTTATTTGCAAAAGCAGTTCTTTTTCCACACCTGTGTGTTAACTAGTCAGCAGGGCAGGGTGAACAAGTCCAAGTTTCGGGTCATGTGCAGGGACCTGCACTTGCTGTGCCTGGCAGTCAAAAACCATGGATGGCAGTCCTGTGAGGAGTCTGGGTAGAATGTTCCTTTAATTAAAAGTGCCTTTTTAAAATGCCACTTCCTGCCACAAAGAGGTAGATGGAGAGTTTTTTTCTGTGCGCCCGTGACCCACCCGCCTCGGTGCCTATACTGAGAGGTCTCTTCACACAGACGCCCTCAAAGTCATCACGGAGGTGACCTCCACGCTCCAACACAGCCTCGTCCGGCTGGAGAACCTCCAGAAGCTGACAGAGCTGCAGCGGGACTTGGTTGGTATAGAGAACCTCATCGCTCCGGGCAGGGTGAGTAATTATTTGAGAAAGTTTTCAAGCTGCTTACTTCTTGGTTTTTGATTGAGGTAATTCATGTACCACAGAACTCACCCTTTCAAAGAGTGCAATTCAGTGGTTCATAGTATATTCACAAGGTTGTGCACCTATCACCACTATCTAATTCCAGAACATGCTCATCACCAAAAGAACCCCCATACCTGTTAGCAGTCACTCCATGCCCCTCTCCGTCCCTGCTTTGTGTGTGGATTTACCTGTTCTGGAAATTTCTCCTAACGCAATCATAGTGCGTGGCCTTTGTGACTGGCTTTGCTCACTCAGCATCATCTTTCCCAGGGTCATTCATGTGGCATGTTTCAGCGCTTCGCTCCCTTTCGTGCCTGAGGAGTACCCCATTCTCTGGACACAGTTGTCTGCTGATGGACGCGGGGCGGTTTTCACTTTCTGGCTTTTGTGACTAGTGCGGCCGGGAACACTTGTACAAATCCTTGTGTGGACGTGTGTTTTCAACTCTGGGTACCCTAGGAGTAGGATTCCTGGGTCATGGGGTAATTCTATGCTTAACATTTTGAGGAGCTACCAGAATTTTCCAAAGTGCGCTATTTTACATTCCCGCCTGGAGTGTTGGGGGTTCGGATTTCTCCCTATCTCCTCTCTCTTCTTCATTCTCACCATCTGGTGGTTGGCATGTCCCTGATGGCGAATGTCAAGCATCTTTATGTATTTATTGGCCATTTGTTTGCCTTCTTTGGAGAAATGCCCATTCAGGCCCTCTGCTTATCTCTTAATTGGGTTTCTGTCTTTTTCCTTTGAGTTGTGAGATTCTTTATTCACTATAGATACCAGACCCTCACCAGAGTACTATTTTGAAATGTTCTCCTGTATGGTGGGTTGTCTTTTCACTTTCTTGATAGTATCATTTACAAAATGAAAGGTTTTAATTTTGATAAAGTTCAGTTTATCTATTTTTTCTTTGGTTGCTTGTGCTTTTGATGTCATAGCTAAGAACCCATTGCCTAATTCAAGGCGTGAAGATTTACCCCTGTGTTTTCTTCTAAAAGTTTCATATGGTTTAGCTCTTACATTTACATTTGATCCATTTTGAGTTCATTTTTATAGATGGTGTGAGGTAGGGGCCCAACTTCATTCTGTTCCATGTGGATGTCCAGTTGTCCCAGCACCATTTGTTCAAATGTCTTCACACCCTTGTCAAAACCCAATGGGCCATAGATGTGTGGATTTATTTCTGAACTCCCAACTCTCCCCCATGTGTCTATACATATCTACTGGGCTGCTTACTTTCTATCACTAGTGTTTTTTGCTTTGAACTCAGTACTATCCACATAAGGAAAGTGTTTTAAGGGGATGTTTCCTGTCTCAACACAAACATACATGTCATGGAGTATGGATGTGTAAATTATGTTTCTGTGTGAGCCTGGTAAAATTTACCGAGAGCGTGGGACCATGAGCTCAAAGAAACGAACTAGGACTGAAACATCCGGAGGGCCTGCCCTTCTGGAGTTGGGGCTTCTGGTGCCGGACAGCTCCGTTTCATGTCTCCCTTTGTCTCCATAGCTCTGGTGATGCTGCTGGCTGTAAGGTCCTGGAGGTCGGCAGGGCCCTTGTTACACATGGTGGCTTCCCCAGCGCCCCATGCCGTGACTTATAGATGTGGCCCAGGGAACTGTCACTGAAGGGACAAAAAAACAAAAAGAAGTAGCCCCACAGAGCAGGGACCGGGTGGGCTCTGGAGGCAAGGCTGGAATTCAAGCTCTCCCCAGCCGTGCGGCCTGGGCCCCACCTCTCTGAGATGGAGGGTCCCGGGTGATGGCAAGGGGACTGATATCAGTCAGCTGCCCGGCCAGTGCCTTGCATGAAGTAGCTGCTGGGCCGTAATGGTTTTTATTAGTCAGAGCTCCAAAGCCTCATCTTCATACCCAGGGTTCCTGGTCTCCCTGAGTTACATGTGTGTATCAGTCAGAAACAACCCACAGCAGGTGTTTCAGCAGAGGCAGTTCAGAGCAAGGCTTGTCAACCAGGTAAGAAAGTGGGCAACAAGGTGAAAGATAAGAAGAACCGTGAAGTATCAAGGGGGCAGACTGTGGAGCAGGTCCCATGAGGGCTGGGGAGGGTGCTGAACCCAGTGGGGAAGACACCCGTGGGCCTGGGGCTGCTGCTTGGGGTCCCTGGGCCTCTGAGGGCCAGTGAAGCTGGCTCTGCAAGGGTGACACGCTGCTGCAGCCTCGGGGACCTGTCGCCTGTGGGAGCAGCGCCGGCTCCGGGTTTGGAGTGAGGGCCAGAGCTTAACAGGTGGCCCAGCCCGGCTGTGCACACCTCCTGGTCTGCTAGGGCTGCCGGCTCCGTTTGGGCTGGTACTCATGTTGCCGTGACCGGATCTGTCCAGGATTCCTGTGCTTCACACAGGTCCTTGGAGGGCTGCTGTGACAGGGTCCGCACACGTGTGCTCAGGGCACGAAGCTCAGGCACCTACTTGTCTGAAAGGAGTAACAGACAGTAAAAGGTCTCCAGAAATTGTCGAAACCAGAAGTCTGTGGGGTTGCCAGGATACTCGCTTTCCGCCCGCAGCGCATGTTGTTGGGGCCTGTTTGCTATCTGTGTCGTCAGAGGCAGAGGTGTGGGGCCTGGGTCACAGCATGGATGGGGAAGCACAAGGACGTGGTTCCCCCCCACCCCCCCCACCCCAGTCCTGGAGACGCATTCAGGCTCTGGAGGGAGGGGCAAAGCCCTGTCTCCTTTTCCTTCATGGGCCCGGCCCTCCTCTTTCCACAAAGGACTGCCCGGGACACAGCATGGACGGTCCTCCAGCAGCATCAGCCCCACTTCGGCTGTGACGCCTGTGAATACTAGGGATGCTTTTTCCAAAGGCCGTGCGGCCGCTACCATGAATGAGCCGCCAGTACTGGCTGGGGGCCAGGTGTGCTCATCCTCCTCCCTCCCATTCTCAAGCTGCTCCTGCCCAGTTTTTCCCAAAGTTGAGCTCAGATGTTATCTCCATGGCTGAACCTTCCAAAGCTTCTCCTCAATAAGAACAGTACCCTTTGCTTTACATGGTGGCCCCCAGCGTAGCCGGCCTGCGGTGAGACGCAGCGGCAGGTGCTCAGCAGACAGTCTGGGGACTGAGTTAACTGGCACCTGGACAGGAACCAAAGGGGCAGACAAGAGGCAGGAAGGTAGAAAGGCACAGAGGGTCCTTGGGCATCTGGGCAGGAGGCCACCGCTGAGCACGGGCCTCACCCGGATGGGCTCAGAGAAGCACAAATGGTGACCTCATCCTATCTTGCAGGAGTTCATCCGCGAGGGCTGCCTTCACAAGCTCACCAAGAAGGGCCTGCAGCAGAGAATGTTCTTTCTGGTAGGTGGGATGCCAGTGGCTCTGTGAGGGGAGCTGTGCCAGCACGTTGGCCAGGCAGGCAGCCTCAAAGTCAGACAGGAGCCAGGTGAGGGTCGCAGGAAACAGTCCGGGCCCACCGCCTTCCTTATTGTGGGTTGTGGGCACCGGTGTGCAGGGTGAGCAAAAGCCAGAGGCTAGAAAAGCCCGTGCACCTGTAGCCACAGGGATGACTGCTCCTGCCAGTGGCCAGTTCGAAGGGTCTTGCTCTCCAGCTTTGACTCTGGGAGCCAAGGCCCTCCCTGCTGCCACCAGGTTTCCTTTTATCCACTCCCTTCTCACATCCTGTCAGTACATTGAGACCCGAGCAGTTGGAATGAGGGGTAACTGGCCCAAGACGTCTGCTGCATCATGTGGTTACTAGTTACCTCTGGTCAGAAATGATTGTATGAAATATAAACTCCTTTTTTGCCAAAAATCTCCAGTAGGCTGAATAGATCCTATAACCACATAAGGGCCCTTGGAGTTGAACTTTGTCTGACAGTTAAGACGTTCAAACCTTGTTACTTTTGAAATGTGTTTGTCTAAAGCTTCCCGGCTCAGTTCTCAGATATGTTGCTGTACACAAGCAGAGGTGTCTCAGGGACCAGCCACTTCCGGATCCGAGGCCTTCTTCCACTCCACGGCTTGCTGGTGAGTGCTGGGCGGGGCTCTGGGGGGGTCAGGTCTGCTGCCTCAGAGCACTGCCGGGCTCCTCACTCTGTTCCCACCTGTTGCGGTTACCCTGCGGCCCTTCCAGGGCCTTCCAGACTCAGCCCTGTGGTCACCGCCAGCACCTGCTGACCTCATCCACCGGCTGCACACCTAGGGAGCCCTGTGCCTTGGTGGAAGACACAATAAAAGCCCCAGGCGGGCACTGGGGCCACTCTGCTGTTGGAGAGCTGGGGCTGACACAGCTTTTGAGAGAGAAAACTGAGCCACCAGTTCTTATGATTGTAGGGTTTTTACTTTTTTGCTTTTACATTTGTATCTCCTTTCACTGACAATTTTTTGCTCTTCGTGGCCTCATAACTAGATACTACACACACACGCACAGCTTTAAAACTGTTAGACACCATCACCACTTGTGAGAGGGCAGGCTGCAATGCATGACGGGTCGGGAGTTCCCAGGGAGCCTGGCACCCAGCCTCTGCCCTCCACGTCACTGTGAGGTCCCTCCACTGAGTCAGTTGTGTGGCCTCATGTAGAGTCGCAAGCCCCATGTCCGCTGCCTTGTTGTCCCTGGGCCATTAGCGGTCCTGCTGCCCCGGGAGCACTATGCACACCACACGCCTGTCGGGGCGTGTCCATGTCCCCCGCCGTCACCGGCGTGAAGTGACACTACAATGTCTCTGATGAGCAGAAATTCTTCATTTTAACATGATCCAGTTTGTCCACCTTCTCCTGTGTGTTCAGTGCTTTCTGTGGCCCAATGAGGACAGTGTTTGAAGGTTGTGGAGCAACCCTCACACACATCCACGTGCTCTCCACTTGCTCTCCATTTGCCCTCCAGTGTTAATCTGCATTCCGCCGGGAGCCCATCTTTGGGAGCAGCAAAGACAGGAGGCCAATTTCAGGGTTAGCCATAAAGGGGTGCCATCGGCCCAGAGCACCTCCCGCAGCCCTGCCAGGCCTCCTGTCCCGGTCTCCGTGGGCGGGGGCCCGACCATGCTCTGCTCTGTCGTGCTTGGCTCGCCTGGTCCGATTACCGCAGCACAGAGCAATGTCCACCCGTCTTCTTCAAGGGCGTCTGGCCCTTCTCGGCCTGAGTTCCTCAGCACGGCCCCCCCTGCCAGCGAGCGCCACAGCCTTTGTGGGTGTCTGTGACAGGCCCTTCATTGGTTTGAATGAGCTCATCTGCCATCTCTAGAAGCAGACCCCATCTGTTTTAAAGTATACTTTTAAAAATTACATTTTCATTGTAGAAAAAAATAACTGAAAATGTAAACCGAAAATAACTCACAATTTTACCAACCAGTAATGAATACTGTCGGCCTTTTGCGACATGCCCTCTGGCTTCATGTGTGGATCTGTGTTTCTGCCACCACAGTGGACCCACCTTTACCAGCAGTTTTGTGACCTGCACTTGTTTTGCTTCGCACTTCATCACAAACATTCCTTTCGTGTCCCCTGTGCTTCTGCCACCTCACTGAGTAGAGACGAGCAGTGCATCGGGGAGCCAGGCTCCAGCTGGTTTACTTAACTGGTTCCCGGTACTGGGCATGCTGGCTGCGTCTAGTTTTTCAGAATTAGAAATAACACCATTGCATTGGTTTTTCTACACATCCTTAATTATGTCCTTGAGATAAATTCCCAAAGGCGTTGTTTAAGCATAGTGTACACTTGGTTTCATGGTTCGAGTATGACTGCTACCTGGCCGTAACACCATTTGACCATCCCAATAAGTGTGTCGGAATCGGCGTCTTTCCCACGGCCTTGGGGAGCATTGGGGATTCATTCTGCCTCCTCTTTTCCAGTTTGGTGACCCTGGGCCAGTCAGCAGGCTGGCTGAGTCCGTCTCTTGGCATCCTGTGCCTTCCCTCTAGGAGGTACTCATGCGTGTCTGTCACTCTGGCCTCCGTGGTCTGTTAGCTTTTCATACACATTTGTGAAACATTTATAAAGATGCCAGCCAACCCTCCCAGGTCACAGATGCTCTTCCCACTTAGTTATTTCTTTTTCCTTTGCCTGCAGTTTGGTTTTATACCTTGCAGAATTTAAACTCCATCTGGACGGGGACTGTGTTTATCTTGTTCCTAGAACAGCATCTGGCACATACTTGTTAAAGGAGTGAATGTGGACGTTTTTTATTATTATTTTATTGGGGAATATTGGGGAACAGGGTGTTTCTCCCATCAGCTCCAAGTCTTTGTCCTTCAATTTAGTTGTGGAGGGCGCAGCTCAGCTCCAAGTCCAGTCACCGTTTTCAATCTTTAGTTGCAGGGGGCGCAGCCCACCATCCCATGCGGGAATTGAACTGGTAACCTTGTTGTTGAGAGCTCGCGCTCTAACCAACTGAATCATCTGGCTGCCCCTTCGGATGTTTTTATGTAATCAGATCTGCCCATCTTTTCCTTTACAGTTTCTCTCCTTGATACCAGCTCAGAAAGTCTTTTCTCATTTAATTAATCTACCTAAAATATTTTGTTGGCTATTAGTAGATTGGGATGTAACATTTTCTACCCATGTAGTTGGTTTCCCATTATTCTCTGGATCCTTTATTTTCTCACTGATTTCAGGAGCTGCCTTTACCATATAAACAACCTGTTGGCACACTTGGATTCTTTCTGGGCATTCTGTGCCATTTCTCTGTCCCAGCATCAGCCCCACTCTCTGATTTGTGGAGTTATGGGGGTGAGTCTCACCCCTTATTCGTCCTCCATTTTAAAAAGTTTTTTGCTATTCTCAAGTATTTAATTCTTCCAAATAAATTTTAGAATCAAACTGTTTCGAAAACCACCACTGGGATTTCTATTGAAATTATATTACGTTCATGTACCGCTTGATGACAAGAGTCTGTTCTGAGAAGTGTGTCATTTGGTGATTTTGTCGTTCTGCGAACTCCACAGAGGCAGCTACACACCCAGGTGGTACAGCCTCCCACACACCTGAGCTGCACGGGCCAGCGCACCACTCCTGGGCTACCTGCTTGCACAGCACGTTACAATAGTGAAACCTGTAGGCAATCGTGAGACAATGCTAAGTATGTGTAGCTCTAAACAGAAAGGTACAGTAAAAATATGGTATAAAAGATAAAAAATAGGGGGAAAAAAGATAAAAAATGGTTCATGTGTGTAAGCATTTCCTCTGAATGGAGCCTGCGACTGGAAGTTGCTCTGGGTGAGTGAGTGAGGGGTGAGTGGATGTGAAGGCCTAGGCCGTGACTGTGCACAGCTGGAGACTTTATCCGCACTGCACACTCTGGCTACGCGAAATTTATAAAACAACAGGAGATTACATCAAGCACAAGAGAAAATAATGCAATCAAAAGACACAGTAAACACGAAACATATGAGGCTACTGGTGGTGTAACAGCATACTGTGTTTTAGCAAGCTTTTTTTTAATCGTGGAAAGGGTACACTCTAAAATAACGATGAAAAGTATAGCATAGTAAATACATAAACTAGTAACAAGGTCATTTATTATCATCAGTGTACATACTGTACATAATTATATCTGCTACATTTTTATACAGCCAGCAGCACAATAGTTGTGTTTACGCCAGCATCACCTCAAGACGCGTGAGGAATGCATTGTGCTAGGACATTATGACAGCTATGGTGTCTCTAGGCGACAGGAATCTTTCAGTTCCAATATAATCTTATGTGAACACGAAACACGAAACATCTGAGGCTGTTGTTGCACCATCATATATGCAGTCTGTTGTTGACCGAAACATTGTTATGTGGTACTTAGCTATAAATTTACATATTAACTTAGGGGAAGGCTAACATCTGAACACCTTCTCCTGCTGGCCATTGTTCATGTGAATTTCAGATCTTTTATGTGGAGAGCAAGGCTCAGTGGTTGATGTCGGCAGGCCCTGCACAGGGAAGCTGTCCATTCTGTGAGATGATCCGTAACTGGCTGGTCCTGGGAAAGGACGATGGCTCTTGGCTTGAGAAAGATAATCTTTATTGTGTTAACGCATCTTCCTTCTGTTTCTATCTAAGAGATATTACCAGAAATATCATGTTGGATTTTAGCAAAGGTGCTTTCAGCTTGTAGAGAAATTATCACTTTTTTCCCTTTAACGTTGTGACAGGGTTATTTCTATTATCAGCTTCCTAATGTCAGACCATCCTTGCAGTCCCAGAACAGCCTTGCTTGGTCACAGGAAAATTTCCTGTCTGTGCTTTCAGGTCGATTAGCTGACATTTTATTTTGGAGTTATTTCATTTAATCATTTATAACTGAGATTAATCTGTGTAGGTTTTTCTCTGAACCTAATTTGATAAGGTTTTGTTACCTAGTTTTTAAGATTAATTGTCCAACTTTCTTTTTAGTGATGATAACTCTCAACATTTTTTCCTGTGCTTGATTTTCAGCTGATAGTGCTGGACCCACCGGTGAGTAGTTGGGTGCCCTGTGGCCCACAGCTCACCCACATGGGTGGCAGGTGCCATGGCATGGGGGCCCCTCATGCTCCCATAGCACCTCGTATTCAGCGTAGACTTGGACAGCACAGAGCTGGCACGTCCCCTGTGGTACGCTTCAAGCTTGGCTGCAGCCAGCCTTTCTCCTGGTCCAGACTTCTGCCTCTTTTCCCACCCACAGGTAGAAGAAAGCGAGAATGAATGGTCTGTTCCACACTGTTTTACCATTTATGCAGCTCAGAAAACAATTGTGGTGGCAGCCAGGTAAGAGCCTTCCACATTTGCATTGCAGTGGGCCCTGGGGTCCCAGGAGTGGGGGTCTCCCTGTCATGACGCAGAGTCCCCTCCAAGTTGTGGGAGTGTCACTCCCACAGGTGTAGGAGTGACGTATGCCCCTTAAGTGATGCTTCTCCACTGGTGGGGAGCTTGGGGGCAGCCTGACTTGAGAATGTCCCCGCAGACACTGGCTGTGGTGCTGTCAAGGGGCTCCCTGCATCTCGGGTTCATAGCACTTGACCTGTGAGGGGCCTGTGAGGATGGTCAGTCTCCAGGGGCATGAGCCCTTTGGCACATTCAAGTCAAGGGGCAGTGCCAGCGGGCTAGTGGGAAGAGCCTGGCAGCAGGAGCAAGTGGCTACTTTCTCACCTCCCCACATCAGATCAACGGGAAGGCGACCTGAGCTCAAAGGCGACAGGGAGGGCCCCACCTTGGTCATTGTGCTGTGCTCAGTCCCTCTGCTGCGAGAGTCGGGTGTCCCCAGTGCATTTCTCCTTCTCCGGCGGGCATCCGACTCTTGGTTTCCACCCTGCTGTGTCCTGGCTGCCATCAGAGAGCACCGGACATGTAACTGCCAGGGACCTTGGCAGCTTAGTGACGAATGAACGAGGAACCAATGTTGTACCTAAGCACCAAACTTAACCTTGTTTCTGGAACAAACTACCCTGTAAAGAATCCCATTCCACACACCCCAGCAGCTCCCAGGGGGATGCAGGCTTAGCCACCAGCAGCATTTCCCACAGCCCTCTGGACCCACAAGACTGGATGCAGGGGTGACACAGGGACTCTGACCTCTGTCCCTGAGAGGTTGGCGCGACAAGGTGCCCTGCCAGCCGGCTCTGAGCCTCGGCCCTCCCCCCGCAGCACTCAGCTAGAGAAGGAGAAGTGGATGCATGACCTGAACACCGCGATCGAAGCGGCCAAGGGCGGTGGTGGCATGACCCCGGCACTGCCCGGCAGCACGGCGTGCGCGCCTCCCCGCAGTGAGTCCTGGCCCAGACCCCGGGAGTCCTCACTACGCCTAAGGAAGCTTTTCTATAGCCTGGTTTCCTTGGTCACAGTCTGCCTGCCAAGCACACGCTCCTTTCATAAGGAACGTTCCAGGCCACGCCCGGGGGGAAGGGGCCGCGAGCTCTTCTGGCAAAAGCACTGTGTGGTTTTTCTTTGTCTGCCCTTGACTGGGGCACGGCGGCTCCCCTGATGCGCTGGCCCAGGCTGGTCTGGGTCCTCTGAGCCGGGCTGGCTTCTCCCCCAGGATCCTCCGACGAGGGCTCTGTGGAGCAAGAGTCTGAAGAAGATGCTCATGGCGCCCAAAGCTCCTTGGAGGCGCAGGGCCAGCACCGGGCCAACGCCACGGTGCACGTGTGCTGGTACCGCAACACCAGCGTGTCCAGAGCCGACCACAGCGCCGCCGTCAAGGTGCAGCACCCTCTCTGCTCGCGCTGGCTGCTGGGGAGGGGATCCCAGGCGGCTGGGCTGAGCTGCAGCCTGCTCTCTCCCTTGGTCAGGAAGTCACTTTGGAAAAGCCCCTTGGACAGAGCAGCTCAGGCTTTGCCAGCACTGTGGGTGTGTGCTGGCAAGAGCCAGGAGGGTGGTGACCCCAGAGCTCTCAGGTGGGCCTGTCACGGGTGGTTGTCGCCTCCCCTCTGCCTCCATCACTTGGAGCGTCACTTTGGACTCCAGCCACTCACTGCGGAGGTCACCTCCCATTCAGTGTGGTTTTGAGCTTGTTGAACCTGGGGGCCTGGACGGTGGGATCGACACATAGGGTGTATGTGACGGGGGGAGTATGTCCCCTGCGAGCCTGGGGCAGTGGTCCTGGACACCTCCTCAGCTATCTGTCAGTGGGTGCAGGCCTGGGTCCTGGAGAGGGCCCTGTTGTGCACTGATGTGCTCGGGTGAGGGTACAAGGGGAGAAGTGGTGGCACCGGCCAGAGGGCGGGAGGGGTGGCAGGAGAGGGACACTGTAGAGAGCAGGCCTCCCCTCGGCCAGGACTCCCACCTCAGCTCAGCACTGAGAGGGCAGCTCAGGCCTCCCCTGGCAGAGTGGACGGCACACTTGGGCACCCTGTTCAGGCCTGGAGTTCCATGCCTCCCGCCACACGAAAGAACCTTCTAGACTTGGCCCATGTGATCTGTTACGGCATCCTCGCCTCACACTGGGGATTCGTGATGTAGGGGGAGAGAGACTTGTTAGCTTAACTACTGAGGAGCAGTTTTGCTGCAGGAAGCTGATCATGGCCACACAGGTAAAACCGAGGCCACGCCAGGAGGCCTGTGGGGGCAGCACGGATGCTTGGGGAGGCCATGGGACGACCGGGTCAGGGGCGTGAGCGCTCTGGGGGTTGGGGTCTCGGGTGCCGTTACTTATGATTTTCCTTTTCTGTCAGAACCAGCTTTCAGGGTATCTGTTAAGAAAATTCAAGAACAGTAATGGCTGGCAGAAGCTCTGGGTGGTCTTCACCAATTTCTGTTTGTTCTTCTACAAAACTCACCAGGTATAGTAGCTTCACGGAGCTGGGGGCCCCAGCGTCCCGCTGGTGGCCGGTGTGGTGTGGGGGTTGGGGAGCGCCGGAGCCGCACCAAGGCCGTCCTGTACTGTCCTCAGGATGACTACCCCCTGGCCAGCCTCCCGCTGCTGGGCTACCGCGTGAGTGTCCCTGGGGAGGCCGATGGCATCCACAAGGAGCACGTCTTCAAGCTCCAGTTCAGGTCCCACGTCTACTTCTTCCGGGCCGAGAGCAAGTACACGTGTGGGAGGTGCGTGCAGGGGCTGCAGAGGGAGGGCTGGGCGCTGCGGCCGGGGTTCTAGCTGGCCCACTTGGTACCACTGCCAGGAAGGGGTCTGAGCGCAAGCCCTGGGGGGCATCCTGAGGTACTGACAGGCCACCCTGTTCTGCAGGTGGATGGAGGTGATTGAGAGAGCCAGCAGCTCGCCTGGGAGGGCTGGGCCCCCCGAGGAGGAGGCATGAAGCCCATCCTGCCCAACGAGAGCGCTGAGGGAGCAGAAGGGGTCAGCACGTGCCCCACAACTGCTTGTCCAGGCTTCCCAACAACAGACCAACTGTGGGTGGGCCTCACAGTGACACCTGGGGGGGGGGCATCGTCCCCCTTGAGACCCAGGGCGGTCCCTGTGCAGAACACGCCCGCAAGTGGAAACACAGGCCCAGCTCCTGTGTGATGACCAAAGGTGGCAGTCCCCTGCCCTCTCCTCTTCCAGAGTAGGGCCCCACTGGGGACTGGCTTTGAACAGGAACCAGGTGGCCCCGCACCACCTGACACGTGCTGTGCTCAGGCCCAGGTGGCCTGTCCTTCAGTCTGGGTCAATCAGGGGCGGAGCACAGCAGAAGACCAGCAGAAGCCAGTCTGGTGCCCACCCCACATACCTCTGGGGGAGTGGAAACCAAAGTGCCCACGTGGCCCTGGGAGCACGAGGGCCCAGTTCTTAGCACCCTGGTGTTTCGTAACAAGTGCAAGCCCACGTGTGCGCTGTTCATGCAGATGTGCGTGTAGCTAAAAATAAAGGGCATCTCCCTGTGCCTGCATGCCACCCTGTTCAGTGTGGGGTCACCCCAAGGTCACCATGTGCTGTGACGAGGACTCAGAAGCCAGAAACTGGGCACTCCAAGGGGGAGACCGGGCAGTCGGGACCCCGCCAGGTGCAGGTCCCTACCCACCACCAGCACGTTTCCAATTCAGGTCTTTATTGAAAGTGGCAGGAGCCTCTTGATGTTCTATGAAAACTAACACTGTAACCTCAGGATATACAGGGAAGGAAGGAAGTTCAGTTTTCTTAACAAACAAAATATTCTGGCTGACACACGTGCTTACAGAAAACACGGCACCTGATGTGACACCACAAGGCAAATGTATGGCCACCATCGGCCGAGTGGGGACAAAGGCTCATCTGCCTCAGTCTCCACGCATCAGTCTGAGCGGCCGCCCCACCAAGGGGGTCTGGACAAGACTGAGCCTGCCGTCTCCACGGGGCTGCTTGGCTCCCCATGGATCTTTGCGGCGGGAGGGGGAGGGGGACAGCCCTCTGCACAGGGTGGGGGGCCATGAGCCCACAGTGAGGCCCACATGGCGGTGACACGTCAGCCAGATCCTCACAGAGCTCCGAACAAAGACCCTCCTGTCCGCCTCCAAAACAGTGGCCTCAGCGGGTGGACGTCAGGTGGTTTCTGTTGTGGGAAAACCTGGAGGAGAGAGGCCCTGTCACGCTTCTGCCCCAGTGCAGGCCCTGTGGGAAGCCACAAGGTGGCTCGGGCCCACTGTGGGCAGCAGGGGCCCGCCGCCCCGCCCCAGCCCTCAGAAGCAGGTCGCCCCCCTCACCTCTGCACGCGCTCCACCAGGCGAGCCATCAGCTTGTCCGAGATGCCGGGGCAGGACTCCTCAGCCAGGCTGAAGGCATTCTCCAGCTCCTCCAGTGCCCCCACTCCTCCGCCGCTCTGCCTGTGTTTCTCCTTGAGCTGTGGAGGGACCACCGAGCAGGTGTGGCAGGAGGAAGGGGTGGGGACCGAGTAAGGCCGTGGGTGGAGGCCCCCGACAAGGACCACTGAGCAGAGGGCGATTATTCCATACTCTCCTGGTCAGAGGCTCACGCCGCCCCTCACCTTGCACTTGGGGGTCCCAGGCAGCAGGCCTCCACCCCCACCAGAGCGCTCTGCGCTCCTCGCACCGCCACGCTAAGGACAGCTGGGTGGCGCCGAGCACCTGAGGGTTCTGAACGCAAGCCCAGCCACCTGAAGGCAGGTGCTGCCTCTTGGGGAATCTCAGATCGTGGTTCTCAAGAGGGGCCCGGCTAACCACAGGGCTTCCTCCCAATTGTGGGTCACAGAAACTCTCAGCTCTGGTCCAGTGAGCTTGAGAAAACAAACCCCCAAAACTCCCAGAGTGCACTGCACAGCCACACTGCCAGCTCTGACCGTTGAGGCTACAGGGTTCCAGCAGTCCCCTTAGCCCTGCTGCTCCAAGCTGTGGGAACCGGCTGGAAGAAGCCGCACTCTCCAGTTGACCTGGGGGCGGGGTTGGACACTGGCCAGCATGGTCCTCCCTGCCACACCCCTCATGCCCACAGAAACGGAAAGACGCATGCCTCCCAGGACAGCCTACCCAACAGCCTGAGCTCAGGCCCAGCCCACAGAACCCGGAGCTCCAGGCAGTGGCCCTGGTTGCCTGGGTGGCACTCTGCTTCCCTACTGAGCTCACTACAGTGCGAAGGCTGGCAGCCTACAGTGTCCCAACTTCTAAGACGGTCCACTACACATGCGCAAAGCAGCCCTGGGAGATGCCAGCCAGACCCTCTTCTCCAACACCTGCCACTTCCCCAGGCCCCACCCCACGTGGGGCCCAGTGTGAGGACCAGCCCCTGATCCAACTGTCCAAGCCAAGCCCCACAAGTTCCCACTGTGCAGCCCCAAGTGCCTGCAAGGCCACTATGACAGTCCCTCTGCCCCACCAACTCTACCCAACCTCCTCGCCCTCGAATTCCAGGCTCCTGGGGGTTGGAGCACGCCTGCTGGGCCCAGATGCCCCCACCTCCCTCAGGAAGGGACTGCTGCCTCCACGCTCTCACATGCTGGACCCCACATGCTGCTGTCACTCCTGGGTGGGAGCTGGTCACATGACCTACTGCTGGCCCTGAGTCCAGGGTGTGGGAGCTCCTGGCTACACCATACTCCTGGGGGTGCTACCAAGGTGACAAACACCATGTCACGTGGCCACTGGGGGTCAGTCGCCCGTGAGCCCCCTGCCCTGGGCCTGACGCCCTGCACCAAGAACTAGATGTGCCGGCTCTTCTGGTTACCCACACATTTGCAGTTCAGAGCCACCCTGGGGTCCCAGAGGCCATGGAGCTGGCAAGGGTCCCATTAGGGCAGTGTGTCCCAGCCATTTCTAGGCCCCCGCTCAGGATACCCGGCCCACAGGTAAAACCACAGTGGTTTCCACCAGACCTGGAAACCCCATGTACCAGGTGGGGCCAGCCCCCATCACCACGGTGCTCCAGCTGCCCCATAGGACCCCCGGCTCCGCACTCACCTCTCCGAAGACAGGCCGGACCAGCGTGGACAGGCACTGGGACCGCGGCTGCCTCTTGACAGGCTCTGCAGACTGCAAGAGCAAGACCACAGGGGGTGAGCGGCGGCGGTGGAGGAGTGGTCAGGACAGGTGTGCCCTGCCCCCACCCCATTTCTCGCCTCTTTGGAAGGCGCAACCTGTGGGAGCACAAGGCCCAGGAGAGGTGCCACCCCACAGCCACCTCCTGGGTCAACTGACAGGCCCCACCCTCCCAACATATGCGAGGGGCCTGGCCTGGTGGGCCAGACCTTCTGGGGGCCATGCAGGGCCGTCCCCTTGTGCAGCTTGCTGTGCGGGCTCGGCCGGATGGTGGGAGGGAATGTCCAGATGGGGCCCTGCTCTCCGTCCTCAGCATCTCCATCACTGCAGAGGGGGGTGAAGTCACAAGGGCCCTGGGTGCTGGGATTCAGGGGCGTCCCAAGCACACGCCTTTCAGCCTCCCCGCTGCCAAGGCAGCCTCACAGCCCTAAGTGCCAGGTAGGGTCCTACCCAGGCCGCAGGGCCCAGGTGATCACCCAGGTCCCTATCAACTGGCCCCCACCTCCCTGCCCTGAGCAGGGACCCCGCTGGTGCCTTGGCGCCCAGGGCTGGGAGCCCGCGGGACAAGCAAGGCCCCTACATGTCAGAGTCCTCGGAGCTGGACTCCTCGCCGTGCCCCTCCGACTTCCAGCGCTTGTAGCGGTCAATGAGCTCGGTGAGGAAAGAGGTCTTCTTGGTGTGGCGCGTGATGAACTTGTGCTTCAGGAGCTCTTTGGCGGTGGGCCGCTGCAGGGGTCGGACATGGCTCAGCAGGCAAGGGGACGGTGGGCTCTGCCCTTCAATCTCCGGGAGGAGCTTGGACCCGGCTGGGGTGTGGTGTGGCCTTGCCTTCTTGCTCAGGGAGGACTCAGTGAAGGGTCCCGGGGTGGCAGGGGGCAACTGGGAAGCTGGGCAGGACTGCATGCCATCCCCCCAGGTGAGCACCCTCCACAAGCTGTCCGACGCTTTGGCAGGGCCCACTCTGGATGGGGGGTGGGTTGGGGTGAGGTAGGAGCTGGTACAGAAGGGCCACACCACACCCCCTCCACGCCCTGCCCACCCCCCCACCCCTCACCCAGAGCCAGGAGACTGCAGGCTTACGAATCGGGGGTCCTTGTTGAGGCAGGCCTCCACAAACTCTTTGAAGGGCTTGCTGTGGTGGCCCTCCAGCGTGGGGGGACTGTTCTTGGGGATCAGGAACAGGACACGCATGGGGTGCAGGTCGGAGTTTGGAGGCTCGCCTTTGGCCAGCTCGATGGCTGTGATCCCCAGCGACCAGATGTCAGCCTGAACAGAGCCACACAGGACATTGGCCACTGGGGCCTGAGCCACCACAGCTGCCCTCACACCCGTCATGCCCACCTTGAAGTCGTAGGCCGACTGTTTGATGACCTCGGGTGCCATCCAGAAGGGGGTGCCCACAAACGTGTTCCTCTTGATCTGCGTGTCCGTGAGCTGCCCCGCCACCCCGAAGTCTGCCAGCTTCACGTCACCCTGCTCCGAGAGCAGCACGTTGGCAGCTGCTCAACACAGGACAGCAGGCCTCACACTCGGAACCATGAAGCCCCTATCCCTGTCCACCTGGCCTCAGGGCTGTCCCCGGGACCTCGGCTTGTCTCCACCCAGGAGGCAGACGGGCCCAGGGCCACAGGCCACTGCCGGCAAGTTCTCTCAGCGTGAGGGCCCCTCCCCTCCCAAGTGCTGGCCTCTTATGACAGATCCCAAGAACAGAGCAACTGCCCTTTTCTGGCAAACTGCCCTTCCCACTCCACCACTCATCTCGTTAGGCCCCTCGGCCACGTCCTTCCCGAGGGACACTCGGCAGGGCTGGCCCACAAGAGGGCTCAAACCCACCCCCGACATAAGAACGCACACTTTCGGTGTAAACAGGTTCCCTTCTCACACTAGAAGCGCAGCTGGTATGTGACGTACGGACACAGGGAACTAAGGAAGCTCAGCCCATTGCTGGCAGTGTCGTCTGGCAACGGGCCTGGGGGTGCCACTCAGGCTCCAGCCGCCGCAGGGAGTGGAGGCCGGGAGCGCTGAGCTACAGGGCCCCACACCCAGACCCCGGCGCCACCAGCGCGCCCCGCACAGCGACCTGCCACCTCGCCCGTGCAGGAGCCGCGCCCCAGGGACCTTTGATGTCTCGGTGGATCTTCCGCTCCGAGTGCAGGTAGTCCAGGCCCTTGAGGATCTCCCTCAGGATGGTGGCGATGTAGGCCTCCTCCAGGGGGCCCGGTTTCAGCTGCAGGCAGACGGGACAGTAGCTAACTGCCCAGACCCATCGCCAAGGCCTGAGCTCGACCCCCTCCACCAGAGGACGGGTGACCCTGCGGAGGGCGGGGCTTCCTATTCCATCAACTACTTTGAAATAAAACGAAGTTTCAGATGCGGAGCAGGTGGCTGTGAGGAGCCTGTTTTTAGAGAACAGGTGCTACCGTCACCTTTGCTATAAAGCTAACAGATGAGAATGGGTCTCTGCCACACTCCTGAGCCTGTATATCTGGGGGCACTAACCCACCTGTCCCTCACAGGCAGCAGAGAGGCCCAAGACCCCTCAGCACCAACCAGTGGGGCTGCAAACAGCTCCTAACACCTAACACACCAGGGCAGTAAAGGAGAGGGGACCCTGGGAGCCCAGGGGCCGTGGGCGGTGGGTCCAGGGACGCTGGTGGGACACCCCACAGCGACCTTCCTGTGTGGTGCTGCCCCTGGCAAGCCGCCCACTGTTTCAACCTGCCCCTCACCAGGTCCAGCGCGGAGCCGCCGCCCAGGTACTCCATGATAATCCACAGCTTCGTGCTCTGGGACCAGAGAAGTGCCTGTCAGCATGTATATGGCAGGAAGCAAGAAGCCCCCAGACCCCACGACACACACCCTGGGGCCCCTCAAGGGCCCTCCCACAAAGGGCTCCAGCAGCCTCCGACCTCCCTTCCCATCACACCCATTGCGGCAGCTTTGCAGACCGGCCAAGTGCTCAAACTGGCAACCAAGTCCACTGTGCCAACAACCCTTCAAAAACCAGGCTGGGAGAACAGCTGCCCAGCCCGCACTCGGCCTCGACACCTGCAAACCAGGTGTCCCTACGCAGCCCCCAGCCCGCGCTGGGCTCTGGGCTCCAGCTGCAGGGCTCGCTCCCACAGTGCTACCATCCGGGCCTCCTAGATGCCGCCCCGTGGGGGTTGCCCCAGCCCCGGGACATGGTGCAGCCAGGCGAGGCGCTGGGTCACACAGCCAATCCAGAGCCACTGCGCCTGCAGACCCTGCTCGTGCCTGGCCACTGCCAGGGCTCTCCTAAGGATGAGACCAGGTAGCCCCACACAGCTGCCTGGCCTCGGGACTGTCGTTTTGGGGGGCCCCTCGGCCCAGGCCTGGCCTCCCGCAGAACCCTGGGCCCATCGCTCGCTCTGGGTGGAGACCCCGCCTGCAGGCACCTTCAGGTAGGAGCCGAAGTAGCGGGTGATGTAAGGACTGTCGCACTGACTGAGCACCGTGATTTCCTGCTGGATGTCCTCGATCTCGTCCTCCGCCTCCTCCAGGTCGATGATCTTGATGGCCACCACCTCCTTGGAGCGGTTGTCGATGCCCTTGAACACCTCCCCGAAGGAGCCCTTGCCGATGCGGTCCAGCTTGGTGAAGAGCGCCTCGGGGTCCACGCGCGAGTGCTGGGGAGAGGGGGCCGTCAGGGGCCGGGCCGAGCACCAGGCCAGCCAGCGCGCTCCCTACGTTCTCTGCTCTGCTCGTTCCTTCTTGCATCCTTTTTGTTCAGAAAACGTAAATGTACCCTCCACACCAGGGAAAGACCCTGAGAGCACAGACGCCTGGCTCCAGCTCAGGGGCCAGGGCCACGAAGGTCACCCCTGCTGGCCCCCCTCAGGTGGGGGAGACCAAGCAAGGCACAGTGAGGGTTAAAAGGGACGAGGAGGTGGAGCTCGGAGACTTTAGGCAGCAAGACACCCCTGTGTGGTGCTGTCAGGTGGAGCATGTACAGCCCCAAGAGTGAACGTGGTGAAACCCGTGAGCTTAATAATGTGTTGACGTTGACTCATCAGTTGTAACAAACACATGACCCTAACCCAGACGTTGATAATAGGTTAATACCGAGGAGACTTGCTCATTTTCCTGTAACCCTAACTGCTCTAAAAAACAGTCTATTAAGAAAACACACCCAGCCTGTGTGAGCTGACCTCTCCCTGCAAGCCTGTCAGCCACACCTTAGAGAGGGCTTCCTCCGCCACCCAGACCCAGTCCTCAGGACGCTCCACCCCACACCAGCACCCAGCTGCAAAGCCCTGCGTTTCTGGATGCTTGAGCCTGGACCCTCAAACAGCACAGAAGACGGCCCACTTGGCCCTCAGACTGCAACACAAACAAGGCCTGACAGGCCAGAGACGCGGGTGCAGACAGTGGCCAGGCCGAGAACCATACCCTTGACCCGAATCCTCACTGACCCCCAGGGCTCCTGGGAACGCTGAACTCTTTCAGAAAGACAGGGGCAGTCCTCACAGACCAGCGACGAGGGGGAACCGGGTGCCTTGGGCAGGCCCCAGAAGCGCTGGGGGTGGAGGCCTGGCATCTTGTCCACAGAGGTGGAAGGGGTTTTCCAAGCCCCACAGGCATCAAATGCATCAGGCACACCTCCCTCTGAAGAGGCCCCCCCTACTCTCCCACACACCCCCACGAAGCCAATGTGAAGGCAAAATCACGCTCCGCCGGCTGTGCTGTGCCCGGTGCTGAGGGCCGTCCCAGGGAGGGAGTGTCTCCCCAGTCTCAGGGTTCCCCAGGGCCTGAGCTCACCTCCGTGCTGGGCTGGCCTGGCTGCAGATGGAGGCCGCATGTCAACCAGAAAATGCAGTTACCTGCCTTCCCAGGGTTAGTAACCAAAAAGAAGGGGACACACACAGGCCCACACCTGTGAACACGCCACGCCATGTAAGCCAGAAGAGTGAAGGCTGCACGGGGACAGGTGCTTTGGCGGGGAGCGGGCAGGGGCCGGGGGCCAGCAGCAATGTCTCAACACAGAATCCTCCCCAACAAGGCAGCTGGGCAAGGCCACAGCCAGAGGCAGATGCCCCATGCCGGTGGTGAGGTGTCCCTTGCACTGAGGCTCAGCCTGTTAAGGAATGCGGCCGTCCCCACTGGAACTGGGAGCCCAGTTCACATGGAAGAGAAACAACCGCGAAGCTTGCAGCCAGCCTGCTGCCAAGAAGACCCCAAAGCCAAGGTCAAGGGAAAGCAGGCTTCAAATCACAGCTGCTCAGGTCTTCAGGTGTGACCTACCATACCGCTGACCACTGAGCGACCAGCACAAAAAGGCTTTCCTGACGGAGAGAAAACCTGCTCCACTGGCTTCCACGTGGGGACCTCGCTGCCCCTGTCCGGCCTTGGCCAGAGCCGATCTGGTCCCCCGCAGTCGCCAAAGGAACCCCAGCCGGCCCGCTCAGACCTCCACTGCCTCGAGCAGGAGAACACAGCGCACCCCCTAACCCAGAGTCCAGGCTCCACAGAAAGTAGGGCCCCGAGCCTCAGGCACCACTGCGGATCAGTCAACTGAGTAGACAGGGTGTGACAGGAACACTCCTGCCTAACACGGACCCTACAAGCCTATCACAGGGACGACCCACTCCCAGCCTCACCGGCTGAAGGAACGACACGCAGCTCTCAGGTCTGGGGGCCCGGGAGCCCTTCTAGACCAGGCACGTGGTCTGGACAACCGCTCAGGTGGCTCAACTGGCTCTGGTGGTCAAGGCCCTTGTTCTCAAGTCAGCCCTGGCACTGCCAGATTTGGGGCTACCACATGGTAGACTGTCTGCCATTAGTTTGACCCCACAAAACAAGAGCCAAGCCGTCCCCAACCACCACACGACAGGTGACAGCTGGTAAGCACATGGTGCTTTCGCACCCCCAGCCATTTGGCCTGTAGGCGGGGTGACATCAGAGCAGGAGCACAGGCTGTGGGGGAGCTCGCCCGCTGCTCCACACAGGGACCACCCACGAGGCCACAGTGACAGCCGTCTCAAGAGAAAATGCAGACCTATCAGGATTCCCGCTGCCGACAAGGCTGAGTCTTCCGCCCCTGAAAGGACAAGGGGGCTTCCTTCCTTTGGGGTCCCTTTCCCAGCTCCTCAGCGCCCACGCCCCCTCCCCGGGCCTGACTGGACACCCAGGCCAAGCATCAAGTGCCATCAGCACAGCGGTACAGGGGCGGCTCCCCGCTCCAATTCCTCCCTGGGCCCATGGCGGCTACTCCTCCAGCTCTTAGAAAACAAGCTCGAGGCGGACTTTTCTCCCAGCGCCTTAGCCACATACTCCACCAGACACAAAATGTCAAACATAAACGCAAAGTCTGTTAGCATCATTCAGCGTCAGTCAGCAAACCCCGTCCCATCTGTGGCCACAGCTGGTCCAGGATGCTCTGCCCAACAGCCCTGCCCAGCAGCTGCGTGCGGCTTCCGGGCGGCTCCTCCCTGCGCACCACTCGACCAGCTTCCTGCTCCTCCTGCATGCTGAGCTCCCCGACTGAGTACTTGGGAGCCAGCAGTGGGACTCCTCTCTGTAAGAGGCCACCCCCACGCCTTACGCAGTTGGCTTAAATCGCATCTAGGTAACAACTAATAACGAGGACACAGGAAAACCTGGCCACCAGGTGGTTTACTCCACATCAGCTCCAATCACACTTTCTTTCACAAAAAAGAGGGGCGGTCCAGACCACAAGCCTCCCAACTGCCCCCCTACACACACCCTCCTTTCCAGGTGGCAGCAGCAGGCCCTCGTTCCAGGCAAAGTCGGGGCACACTGCAGAGGGTCCCCCAGAGTCAGCCAGTGAGTCAGACCCCTCAAGGTGGCTGAATACCGGGAATTCTCAGAAGCAGCCAAAGCAAGGAGGGCAGTACCATCAGGCAGCACTCCACCGCCCCTCAATGGAAACACTCATGCGTGTCCCCCACTCCTACCCAAGAGCTGCCTGATCCCCTTCCCAGCCCCCCTCAACCGCCCATCAGCGAGGGGTCCGCCCGAGGCCCTGCCCCAGCCCAACACCGCCGGACTGACAGCAGCGCAGGCCCCGGCCGTGTGGAGCCGGGCTTCGCAATCCCAGCAGAGGTGCAGACCGGGTCCTGCCCAAGCCACCCCGCCCCTCCCGAGCCGGGCCTCCCACGCCCTCCACTGACCTCTCACCGCGCTGGTGAGATGCCTGCGGGCTTCTGCACCCAAAACGCTGCACCAGCCACGCTGTCGGCCCGGAGCCCCAGCAGCCTGAGCGCCTCGGGCTGCGCCCCATTTTGCCCGCAGGTGAGCAGCACAGGTTTCCCACGAACACTCTCTCCTCCCGCGCCCTCTCCTGTCGGACTCGGCAGTCGCTGCTCTGGTCCCCGGCGGCCCAGGCGCGCGGACACACAGCTTCCCACTCCCACAATCCCGACACGAACCCTCACCTGGTTGGCAAACCCCCTGAGGTGGGCCATGTCTGCGCCGCCTCAGAGCAGCCGTCGCAACCGCGGGAGGCCCCGGGAACCCGGCTCGCTCGCTTCAGTCAACTGGAGGGAGAGCAGGCCCGCTCGCTCGGTGCCCCAGGGCACGCGAGGCTGCGTCGGGGACAAGCGGCTGCCCCCGCCCGCTCAGTGCCCCAGGGCACGCGAGGCTGCGTCGGGGACAAGCGGCTGCCCCCTCGTCCGCCCACCTGGAAACAAGCTCCCGAGGGGGGCGGCGCGCTGGAGTCGGGAAGGGCCCCGGGAAAACCCCCCACTGCAGCCCCGCCGCCCCGCCTGGGCCCCGCGCCCCCCGAAGGGGTCGCCCACCCGAGCACCGCTCGAAGCCCCGCCCACCCGGCCCCGCCCGGGACCTGCCTTCGGACCCGCGCCCCGCGCCCCGCGCCAGGCCAGCGCTCCCGGCGCCCACCCCCCGCCGGGGCCCCTCTCTCCCCTCGCCCCGTACCGTCCCCTGCCCCACTCGCCACCGCTCGGCCCCCTCCCCAACCGCCCCAGGCGCGGGCTCGCCCAGCAGCGCGCCCACCTCCGGGGTACTCCATCCCGGCCTCCCCCGGCCCGCTCCGCAGTGCCCGCGCAGGCTCCCACCCGCAGCCTCCGCTCGCCCGGGGGACACCCGGACCCTCCAGCCCGCGAAGCAGCAGCGGCGGCGGCGACGGCCGGAGAAAGGCCGGCGGCGGCGACGGAGAGGGCGGTGCGCGGCGTCGTGGCCCAGCGCAGGGCTCTCAGGGACACCGAGTCCGGCCGCTCATCCAGTGCCTGTGCGTCTGCCCGCGTTGGACTACAAGTCCCGGCAGGCCACGGGGCGGGGCGGAGTCGCGGCCCGCAGGCGCGCCGCGGGGCTCGCTGGGACTCCGAGTCCCGCTTCCTGAGAGGCTCTAGACTACGTCTCCCGGCAGGCCGCGGGACGGGACCGGGTCCTGGAGGCGGGGCCACGCCTGCGCCCCGCTTTGGCGTTGGGTCCCGCCTGCGCTCTATCTTGTCTCTTTTGTGCCTTCCTCTTCCTCCGCCCTATCTTCCCCCGCTCCACTCTCCGTCCTCCCCGCCCTCCTAGTCCGCTATCCAGTCCGCTCTCCACCCGCGACCTTCCTCCTATTCGTCTCCCTCCGCCCCCCGACTCCTCTCCCCTCCACCTTGGAGGGCGTGCGCCCTCCTGCTGCTGCTTATCTGGCAGAACCTGGCTGGCAGCACCCACAGGGTCCTGAGGGGAGGAAAGGACCGACACATGTGGTGCATACACACAGTGCAATATTATTCAGACTGAAACAGGACTTTCTGACACCTGATGCCACGTGCATAGACCTGAGGGCGTGTGAGCAGTGAAATAAGCCAGACACAGAGGGACAAATGCTGTGTGATCCCCCTTGTATGAAGTCCCCAGAGGAGTGAGATTCAGAGACGGAAGTCGATGGTGGTGCCAGGGCTGGAGAGGGGGAGGGAGTGAGTGTTCAGCAGGGACGCAGTGTCAGTTTGCGAAGACAGAAAGTTCTGGAGACAGAGGCAATGGTTGCAGAACGATGTAAATGAGCTGAACAACAGAGCTGTGCACTTAAGCACGCTTCACACGCTCACTTTTATATGATGTGTGTTTTCCCACAATTATAAATAAAATGAAATAAAAGGGAATTAAGGTCTGACACATGCTAAAACAGAAGAACCTAGAAAACAGCTAAGGGAAATAAGCATAAGAACTCTCCCGTGGCTGAGTTTCTCCGTCAGGAGACAAATATTGTATGATTCTATTTATATGCGGTATCAAGAGTAGGCCAATTCAAGAGACAGAAAGTAGAATAGAGATTTCCAGGGGCTGGGAGAGGGGGGAATGGGGGTATATTACTTAATGGGTACAGAATTTGTTTGGGGTGATAAAAAAAAAAAGCCCTGGAAATAAATAGTGGTGATGTTTACACCACTTGTGAATTTTCTTAATGCCACTGAATTGTACACTTAAAAATGGTAAATTTTATATTGTGTGTATTTTACCACAAATAAAAGCAAAGATAAATTGAACTTCATCAAAATTTTTACATTTTGCTTCCAGAAAGACACTATTAAGAAAATGATAGGGTCGTTGGTTAGTTCAGTTGATTAGAGCGTGGAGCTAATAACACCAAGGTTGCTGATTCGATCCCTGCATGGGCCACTGTGAGCTGTGCCCTCCTTAAAAAAAAAAAAAAAAAAAAAAAAGAATGAAAAGATGCTACAGACAGGGAGAGAGGAAAAAAAAATTTAAAAATAAATAAATATATATATATATATATATATATCACATAATATTTATATTGAGAGAGAGAAAGAGAATATATAAAGAGCTCTCAAAACTCATCAGTTAGAAAAGAACCCAATGGGGGTGGGTGAAAAAGAGGAAGGGATTAAGAAGTACAAGTTAGTAGTTACAAAATAGTCCTAGGGATGTAAAGTACAGCATAGGGAATATAGTCAATAATATGGTAACAACTATGTATAGTGCTAGGTGGGTACTAGACTAGTCAGGGGGATCACATCATAAATTATATAAATGTCTAACCACTATACTGTACATCTGAAACTAATATAAAATAATACTGAATGTCAACTCTGAAAAATTTAAAAAGGGGGGAAACATAAAGAAGAGTAAGATGTTCAAAGTTCCAGATATAAAACAAATAAGTCATGGGGATATAATATACAGCATAGGAAATATAGTCAGTAATATTGTGATAATGTGGTACAGTGTCAGATGGTTGCTGGACTTATGGTGATCACTTATTTAGCATATAATCAATAATATGGTAATAACTATGTATAGTGCCAGGTGGGTACTGTTGAATAACTATGATGTACACCTGAAACTAAACTAATATTGTATGTCAGTTATATTTTAATAAAAATGTTTTTTAAAAAAGAACCCAATAAGAAAACTTGAGAATAGACTTAGCGCACCAAAGAGGATTTTGCTTCCAAAAAGACACTATTAAGAAAATGATAGGGTCGTTGGTTAGTTGGGTGGCTGTCAGCAATGAACAGATGCTCAATGTCATTAACTATCTGGGAAATGCAAATCGAACCATGATGAGACACTAACTGCACACATATTAGAGGGGCTAAACTAAAAATACTCACACTAGCAAGTGTTGACAAGGTTAGGGTGACCAACCATCCTAGTTTGTCCAGGAGTTTTCCACTTTGAACACTGAAAGTCCCACGTCCCAGGAAGCCCCTCTTCCCATCCTGGGCAAAGCAGATGGTTGGTCACTCAGGGCAAGGAGGCAGAGCCCAGAACTTTCATATGGTGTAAATGGTGCAGCAGTTCTAAACAACAGCTTGGCAATTACTTAATAAGTCAACTATACACCTAACACATGAGCCAGCGTGCCCACTCCTGGGTATTTACACAGAGTAAAGAAAACATATCTTCGTACAAAAGCCTATGCATAAATGTCTACAGCATGTCTAGTCAGCCTGGCCCCAAGCTAGAAACAGCCCAGAGGTCCTTCTGCAGTGAGTGGATAAGCCGCGATCCATCCAGACATGAAATCGACTACTTGAAAGGCGTGTGACAGAAGGAGCCAGTCTCAAAGGGTCACATAGCAGCATGTGATTCCGTATAGGAGGCATTGTGGAAGAAACAACAGCCGCAAGGGAGAAGTTGCCAGTAGTTCCCAGGGGTGGGGGGAGCAGCCTGCTCCTACAGAGGAGAGCAGTAGGGAGTTTCTGGGGGTGAGGGAACTGCTCTGTACCCTGACTGTGGAAGGGATGACACAAATCTATACCTGCATTAAAACTCAAAGAACTGTACACTAAAAAAGACAATTTCACTGTATGGTTTTCTAAAAGGAAAAAAAAAATTGTTTTTAAAGATTTTTTTGGTAAGGGGAACAGGACTTTATTGGGGAAGAGTGTGTATTTCCAGGACTGTTTATTGGGGAACAGTAGTGTGTTTTTCCCAGGACTCATCAGCTCCATCCAAGTCAAGTTGTTGTCCTTTCAGTCTTAGTTGTGGAGGGTGCAGCTCAGCTTCAAGTTGTCGTCCTTTTAGTCTTAGTTGTGGAGGGCGCAGCTCAGCTCCAGGTCCAGATGCTGTTGTTAGTTGCAGGGGGCACAGCCCACCATCCATTGGATGGGAATTGAACCAGCAATCTTGTGGTTGAGAGCCCGCGCTCCAACCAACTGAGCCATCTGGCCACCAGGGAGCTCAGCGGCAGCTCATTGACTTCATTCTAGTTGCGGAGGGTGCAGCTCACTGGCCCATGTGGGAATCGAACCGGCAGCCCCGTTGCCCAGAGCCCGTGCTCTAATCAACTGACCCACCTATCCACCCGAAAACATTTTTTTTTTTTTAAGATTTTATTGGGGAAGGGGAACAGGATTTTATTGGGGAACAGTGTGTACTTCCAGGTGTTTTTTCCAAGTCAAGTTGTTGTCCTTTCAATCTTAGTTGTGGAGGGTGCCGTTCAGCTTCAAGTTTTGTCCTTTCAGTCTTAGTTGTGGAGGGCGCAGCTCAGCTCCAGGTCCAGTTGCCGTTTTCTAGTTGCAGGGGGCACAGCCCACCGTCGAACCGGCAACCTTGTGGTTGAGAGGACGCGCACCAACCAACTGAGCCATTTGGGAGCTCAGCGGCAGCTCAGCTCAAAGTGCCATGTTCAATTTTAGTTGCAGGGGGCGGAGCCCACCATCCCTTGCGGGAGTCGAGGAATTGAACAGGCAACCTTGTGGTTGAGAGCCCACTGGCCCATGTGGGAATCGAACCAGCAGCTTTCGGAGTTAGGAGCATGGAGCTCTAACCGCCTGAGCCACCGGGTCGGCCCCCAAAAACATTTTTAATTAACAATAATTCCTTAATATCAAGTATGGAGTCAGCATTCAAATGTCATAGATGTGTGAGCATAGACATGATACCCTATACACGACTGCACACGGTTTGTTCAAACCAAGATCCCAATAAAGTCCATGTCTTATGACCGGTTTGCTTGTCTCTTTTTTCTCCTTCATTTAAGTGCTGAAACACCTACCCATTTGTCCTGTGGAGGACCCCAGACTGCACTTTGCTGATGGCAGCCCCCTCCCCCGTGCTGTTCACCTTTCAGTCGCCTCCGCTGTGACGTCGCAGTTGCCCATCTTTATCAGGCTGCTCGCACACTCCCAAATGGGGCGCAGCATGTCCTCCTGGGAAGCACTGGAGCCCAGAGTGGCTGAGGACGCCCTGCCAGGCACCCCACCCTCTCCTCCGCTGCCCAGCGTGAGCCTGCCCTGCAGCGAGGGGCACTCCCCTGAGGTTGTGCAGAAGTGGGGCAGGGGAGGGACTGGTGGAGGGCGCAGCCCCCAGGGACGTCTGGTCCTCCTTGGCCAGCGGCCAGTGAAGCAGGGACTGACCGCACAGGGACTGGCACGCACAGTGTGCAAAGTAAGCAAGGCTGCCTTGAAACCCGGGGAGGCTGGGGCCCAGGACCCCAGATGATGGGGGAGTTTCTCAGTCTCAGCTCCACTTCAAGGTCTGATGGCACCAGTCCCCCTGAGTACAAACCTTCTACGTCAGAAGCGCCCCAGCATCAGGGATGGGACCAGCTCTGTCTTTGGCCCTGGGCATGGGCAACTGGCTGTAGGACTAAGGGCCTCGTGTCACAGATGAGCCCCTTCTGCTGAGCCAGGGCTGCAACTATGTCAGGGGGTGAGCGCCAGCCGCCTGTGGGCCTCCCGTTGTCCCACTGCTCACTTCATTTGCTGAGAAGCCAGTTCTTCTGTCCGCAAGGGAACCCCACTGAGGCCCAGGGACCTCAAGAGTCTCCAAGGAGGTGCTGAGGGCACTGGGCCAGGCACACAGGGCCAAACGACCTGTGTCTCCCCAGGGGAGCCACCCACAGGCAGGGGGCAAGGTTGCTGCCATGTTCTCCCTCCAAGTTGTCCAACGTCCTCTTCTGTCCAGGGACCCAGATCGGTCAGGCGACAGGCGTGGGACCTGGGCCAGGGCCCGGCCCCAGACCCTAACCCTAACCCTAACCGCTACTGCACCAGGTGGCTCCTTGATGGGTGGCTGCCCCTTTATTAGTTCTGGCGACCCCACAGCCATCCCTGCATTTCACCGGGTGTCCATATTCCCCTGACGTCAGCCTCCATGTCAACTGCAGGGCCTCCCGACGCCTTCAGTCCTCGGGGAACTGGCCCAGGCTGGTGCCCCCACCAGAGCATTTGGTGGGGGTTCCTGGGACCAGAAAGGTCAGACAGGAGCCAGCCTTTCTCTTCTGAGCAAAGTAACTCCTTCCTCCAGAAGGTTCATGTCCTAACCCCAGGCAGGCCTTACCTTCCTCTCCCAAAGCCCACGGGTGTCTGAGAAGGCAGCGGCTTCCGTCCCTGCGGTTCATCACGGTGTTGTGGACGAGGACAGACTGCTCCAGCGGGGGTGGGGCAGTGAGGGGGCCTTGGGAACACGCTCAGGACAGAGGGCTAACTGAGAATCAGGTTTCAGAACTGCACACGAGTTCAAAACTGCGGAAACATCTATACTGTTTGGAACCGAGAGGAAAGAGGCCCAAATACTGCTCACAGTCCTTACCTTTGCACAGCGATGTGGCTTTAAAATGTGCCTTTGTTATGCTTTTCTAATTTTCCAAGTACACTTTAGTGTTTTTACTGTTATAGTCACAAAAATACAGAGGGTGCCATAAAAATGTATACACGTTTTAAGAAAGGAAAAAACTGTATTAAAATTATGCTTATGGCAACCACTGTGAGCACCTCTTGTAATTGCAGAAGTCAAACGTGACTTGTATTCATCCTTTGTTATCGGTATATGTTGAGTATTACAATTTTAGTATAGTATTTTCCTTTCCTAAAATATGTATACATTTTTTGGCACTCTCTCTATGTTGCCTTTGGCTTCTGGCCGTGACTTTGAAATCTCAGAACAATGCAGAGTGTGAAAACAAGGCGTTTATGCATAAAGGAGGGCTCCAGATCTCAGGAAGGGGAAAAGTGGAAGAAAAAGAACTGCCAGGGCAAACATAACCCAACAGGAGGAAAAGGGCCCGCTGGTCGTCAGTCCTGCCGGTGCCCGAAATGGGCCTGGAGTGGCTGAGGACACAGCCTGCTGCCTGCTGGCCTTGCTCCTTGTCTCACATGGACTGCAGGTTGGGGTGGGGGCCATGGCCACCCCTGGGGAGGTGAGCCCCAGGCCCCCAATGCAGCCTTGGTGGGCCCTCAAGCTTCCACCATGGGGACCATGGCTTTATGAGTTTGGGACACAAGATGTGCAGGCTGCTCCGACCTGTATCCCTCTCTGCTGCCACCTGGCTGGTAGGTCCACACCGTGTGATAGACCGAGCGCCAGTCGCATAGAGAAAGGCGCTCTCCTCGGGTTATTCATTGGCGATCACAGCCATGAGGAAACTTCTGCGGGTTTTAGGGCCTTGGTGAAGGGGGTGCAGCCAGCTGCAGCTGGGCCCAGACAGGGTTGGGCCTACAGCCAGAAGCCAGAAGGCCTTTCCACCTGCAGGCCAGCACCTGAGGGCAGGTGGAGTGACTGGGGGCCTCCAGCCCCACCCCTCTGGAGCAGAGAAAAGGGTGCTGCTCCTGGGGGTTGGTGGCTTTGGTGGTTTGGTGGCTGTGCCCAGCTTCAGGCCCCAGTTCTGAGCCTGGGGGGGGCTCCCCAGTGCAGGCTTTCCCTGCTCTGTCCAGGCCGTCCAGGCCCTGCTCCCTTCCCCCACCTGAGCTCAGCTGGCCTTTCTCAAGGAGCTGTGCAGCCCTGGGGCAGTGTCGGCCTCTCCAAGGCCCAACAGGTCAGTGACAGTGTCACACCATCATGCTTCCAGTACCCAGCGAGGCCCTGCAGACTGGGCCCCCCGTGAACGCTCAGCAAAGAGCTGGGTGGCCGACATAAGGCAGGGGGACAGTGTGGCAGCCTAGGCCTCTCTGAGATGGCCCGAGCCAGGCCCCTCCCAGGCCAGGCTGGAGTGCCATGCTGACGCATTAGGGGCACGACATGCTGGGGTCACACAGTGTTGGCTGAGTGTATGGCTGAAGGATTCGCTCCTGGTCCTTCACAGAACCCGGTCTGCACTGGTCCCAGGCAGACCCATTCGCAGGCCCGCACAGACTCGGGCCCAAGACACCAAGGGGCAAGCAGCCCTGATGGTCACATCCTGTCACATACTGCATACCTCGGCCTCCCACGCAGCCTCCAGATGCTGCCAGCATCGGCTCGCTGGGCACAGAAAGGATGCCCCGGCTCCAGGCCGAACGCTCGCTTTGCTGCATGTCTGACTGATGAAGCTCAAAGTCCTTGCTCTGTCCTGGTGTTTGGACCCTGGTAGTGGGCCTCCCTGGGGGACAACGCTGTCAGTCCCCCAAACTCGCCCCCCCACACACAGAGTTTTAAAAACGTCCCTTCCTGCTGACCCACTTCTGGGCATTCACACGGAAAGAAGGATCAGAGACATACGATGGAGCTCAATACTGGAAAAATGCAAACAACTAAATACCCACTGACGTCAATAATTAAGCGATACAGCCACACCAGGAGCAGGACGCAGCATCAGATGGTCGTTTGTAAAGACTATGACGAACTAGGAAAGTCTCGTAGTCGACAACATAGGTGGAAAAAATAGACAGAAAAACCACTCGTGCTCCCACCCAACTCCCTCCCTCCCTGGTGCCCTTCCTCCCTCTCTCCTTCTCTTCTCTTTTTCCTCCTGTGGTTGGAGAGGTAAATCAAACCATTTGCAGTGGTTGCCCGTGAGCCAGATTATGAATCTTGCACGCAAATTCTTTTTATTTTTTCTACATTTTTCCAGAATTTATCAAATGAGTATGTATCACTCATGACCGGGTTCTTGCTGGGGGGCCCAGAAAACCAGCTCCCAAAACGCCCTGCATAGCACTGTCCCTGCCCCTCCCGAGCTGAAGGACCAGCCTGCGTGTAAGGGAAACTGAACAGCTGCCTCCCGAGGCTGCTGTGACAAATCGCCACAACTAAAAGGCTTCAAACAACACATTTATCTGACAGTTCTGGGGGACAGAGTCTGAGGTGGGCCCCACGAGGCTAAAACCAAAGTGTCATTGGGCTGCTTCCTTCTGGGGGCTGCGGGGGAAACCTGTCCCTTGGCCTTTTCCAGCTTCTAGAGCCCCACGCAACCTTTGATTCATGGCCCCTTCCTCCATCTGCAAAGCCAGCAACACAGCGTCTCTCTGACTTTGCTTCTCTCTGAGCCAACCTGCCTCACGCCCCTTAGGGGGACTCTTGTAGTGACACTGGGCCCACAGACAAGCCAGGATGATCTCCTCCTCTCGAGATCCTTAATTTTTTTTTTAATGAAAGTTTACTGGGGTGACCATTGTTAGTAAAGTTACATAGGTTTCAGGGGTACAATTCTGTTTGAGAGCCTTACTTTGATCACACCTGCAAAGTCCCTTTTGCCATGTGAGGTGGCATATCCACAGGGATTAGGGCAGGAACTGCTTTGGGCTCCATTGGAAGGAGGCCAAGACGGGCAGGAAACACCAGCTCAACTGAAGGAAGAACTCACCCGCCCCCACGCCTGGGAACACAAGCCACGATCAGCCAGAGGGGACTCTGGAATACGTGTGGCTCACATTCTCAGAGATGGTGCTGTGCCTCTAGCTAGAGACTGGGTGCTACAAATGTGAATTGAAGTGAAATAACACAGTAAATAGACTGAGTAACAAAATGGCCGAAGATGAAGAAGAAATTCATGAGATGAACACTGAGCCCAGGAATTCCTCCAGGGTGTGGAACAGAAAACAAAGTGAGAAGGAAAAGTTGAGAGACATGGAGTAGAGTCCACAAGTTCTGCTAACACCCAACAGGATTGAGAGCAGAGAGGATGAGGGGCAGAGGGGAGGTACCACCCACACACAGACACACACACAGACACACACACATGGGGAAATGTCCCCCAAATTGAAGAGAAACACAGGTTTTCAGATTACAAGGGGACATAAAATCTTAACCTGACACAGAGTAAGGTTTCAGAACTCTAAGGATAGAGACAAATCTTAAAAAATGAGAGGGGTGTTGGGGCTCAAATGGTGCCCCTCAAAAAGACTGTGACTGTGCCCTTATTTGGACACAGAGTCTTTGTGGATGTCATCAAATGCAGATGAGGTCACACTGGGTTAGGATGAACCCTAAATCCTTATGACGACAGGGAGATTTACAGAGGGACTCACCCATCTGATGGGGAGGCAGACATTGCAGTGGTGTGGCCACGAGGCAGGGGACACGAGGACAGCTGGCACCAGAGCCAGGAGACAGGCCTGTCCCAGGTCCCCCAGATCCTTCAGAGGGATGTGGCTCTGCCAACCCCTGGATTTTCAGATTCTGGCCTCCGGCTCTGTGAGAGAATACATGTGTGTTCTGAGCCACCAGGTTCCAGGGCTGTTACGGCAGCACCAGGAAATGCAGAGAGGGGTAAAGGAACAAAAATCAGGCTGACATGTAAACCTAGAGTCTAAGGACAGTGGAGTGATACCTTCAAATTCTGTTCCAAGCCATAATCTTCCAGGTATGAAAGTGGAATTAAAGGCATTTGGAAAACACGAGACCTCAGGGAGTTTGCCCCCACACGCCCACTCTGAAAGAATGACCAGCCGGCATCACCCAGAAAGAACACAGAGAGGCAACCAGACGCCAGAAGCAGAGACGCAAAGAAGTTAGTGCAGTGTACTGTCAAGTCTACACCGTTGTCGGCTGTAAAATAAAGGCAGGGAAACCATGATCCTGGTCAGAATGGCCCAGCAGCCCTCTCACTCCCCAAGCCCTTCTAAAACCACAGTGAAGGAATTTTAAATGGGAAGAAAAACCCACACGAACAAAGAAAACTGGAGAGGAGACAATAGCAGCGAGGGATTTTAGTGTTTTCCATTCCATTTGAATCAAAGGTGGAGGGTGGGAACAGCTGGCTGCACATGTAGCCCTCAACCCCAGCCGAGTTACGCTGCTGTAACAAATAGCCCCGGAATCACAGGGGCTCCCAGCAGCCAAGGTTCTCGTTATGCAGGCACCGTCCCTCTGCAGCTTTGCTCACACTCTGTCCTCAGTCCTGCTTCCTTCCAGGAGAAAGGTGGTAGAAGCAGAGCTGTCCAGGGGTGTAGGGAAAAGCCAGCACGCGGAAATACACACTGGTCTTCAAGTTTCTGCCCTTATTGGCCTGCTCACGTTTCGTGTACCGAGCGAAGTCAACTGGCCCGAGAGATGTCCAGGGGTGGGGGTGGACCCCCCACCCAGGCAGGGATGATGGTGATAAAAGTGCAAATCACCACAACTCCACGCATGGCCTCCCCCAGTCCCCACCAAAGGGGCGCTGCACGCACCCACCTCCCACAGGCGTCCCCCAGTGCCCTGCCCAAGCCTCCTGCCCTTCAGTCTGAGGGATTCCAGCCACGGAATCCCGGGGTGGTGTGTGGGGACGTGCCACCTCCCGACTGTGGTCCTGGCTTCCTACACTCTGCTCCAGGATGCCACCAGCCACACAGGGACCCCCACGCAAGCAAGACACCTGAGAAGCTTTCTCAGGAGAAGTCACACTGCCCAGGAGACGGACCTCCCTCCTTCTGGGGCTTCCAAGAAAGAGCAGACTAGTCACCAGCTCTGCCCAGACCCCACAAGAACTGCGAGAACTTCTTGTCCACCCTGAGAAGGCAGCCACGGAATCCCCCCGAAGGGAAGGACCAAATCATACAGAAGTGCTGGGAGACACAGGAAAGCAAGAAGCATGGGAAGGCAACTCACCAAAAAGTCTCTTAAAATCATAATCCTCAAAGAGATAACATGCGGTGTCCATAGGCAAAGAACAGCTGACTATGTTAAGGCAACAATCAAAGAACAAGAAAGCGGCATCAGAATTCAATAGAAAGGTCAGAGGACAAAATTCTGGAACTCTCCAGAAACCAGAACCCAAAGACCGAGAGTTGGAGCGGACAATGAACTGTGGGGATGCCGGAAAGTCAACAGACCCTGCCTCCTGTGGAACCCTGGGTCTGGGGAGGTGGCCCCAGGGACAGGACAGCTGCTTTTCACCGAACGCCTTGTAAAACTACTGGATTCTTTGGTAAAAATCCCAATAAATGCCTGAACCTGCGTAAAAGTGGAGTTACTGTGCCAGGTGTCAATCTGTATGGTAAGTGATTAGCAGTGAGGAAACACACGGGTGGGTCCATGCACTGTGTCCACTCGAACCAGGTTCGTCTGTGCATTTCGAGCTCGGGGAGAAGCAGGCTAGACAGCAGGAAGCGCTGGACCAACGGCCACTTTGAGGATGAAAAAGGAAAGTGAAATCTTTCTTATTAACATTCACAGGAATGGATTTTAAAAACCGCAGCAGCCGGTCAGGAAGAAGCCTGGGCGCCGGGAGGGACTCATATCGTGGGACCAGAACGTGCAAGTTCTGAGCAAGAAAAGAGATGAGGTTTGAAGGGACAGCCGTGGGGGGCGTGGTGGGGGGGTGGGGGGGGAAGACTTGCAACATTTTTAACAGACAAAGGATTAATACTCAGAATATATAAAGAATATGAACGAGTCAATGAGAAAAAGAAATAACCCAGGGGCAGCCGGATGGCTCAGTTGATTAGAGCGTGAGCTCTGAACAGCAGGGTTGCCGGTTTGATTCCCACATGGGACGGTGGGCTGCGCCCCCTGCAACTAAAGATTGAAAACAGCAACTGGACTTGTAGCTGAGCTGCGCCCTCCACAACTAGACTGAAGGACAACAACTTGGAGCTGATAAGCCCTGGAGAAACACACTGTTCTCCGATATTCCCCAATAAAATTAAAAAGAAACAAAACCCAGAGAAAATGGGCGAATTCTATGCCCAGACAAATCACCAGAGTTGCACAGCTAATGGCAGGACGGACGGAGGACACTCAGCCCCCAGTAATCAGGGACGGACGTTAAAACAACACAGCCTCATTGCTCGTCCATCAGATGGACAATACTTCAAACATTCTTTTTTTTTTTTAAGTGTGTTTTTCCAGGACCCATCAGCTCCAAGTCAAGTAGTTGTTTCAATCTAGTTGTGGAGGGCGCAGCTCACACTGGCCCATATGAGGATCTAACCAGCAACCTTGTTATTAAGAGCACCGCACTCTAACCAACTGTGCTAACCCGCCACCCCAATACTTTAGACATTTTATAAGTACTGATGGTACTGCCAGAGGCAATGGGAGGTGTGGGGGGGTGGGGCAATTGATGGTGGGGGGTGGCGATGTGGCTGGTCCAGCTGACCCTGGACGGTCCACACGGGGCCCTCCCTCCCCAAGCTGGAGCCCACCCTTCCAGACCCCTACAGAATGAGTGGGAGGGGAGAGGCAGGTGCGTGGGTGGGAGGGAGCCCCACGCGTGGACCCCTCCCTGGCCAGTTTGTTGTGTGGGCTCCCAGCTTGTTTATCAAGAACTCAACTGGGATTATACAAAACCCTTGTGGTCTGGGCTCAGATCCCTCATAAAGAAGAAAGCACTTCTGACAGAAAACAAACAAGGAGGCAGTCCAGGGGGGCAGTCTGGGCCCCTGGGGCCAGCAGCCCCCAGGCCTCGGCCGTGGGAAGCTGCGAGGTGCTCCCACTGTCACTCAAACCCCATCTGATCACCTCCTGTTACTGTAGGGTCACTGCGTCAACAGAGGAGCGGGGAACAGACACCCATTCTCAGGAGCACAGTCCCTAGCTCAGGGGCCCATCCCCCTGCCTCTGCCCCATGCAGCTCTCCTGGGGGCGGCAGCAGCACCCATGGCCCCCACCCTGGACCTGGAACAGAGTGGGGAGTGGGGTGCAGCTCTGACCGTGTGAGCTAGGCAGTCCTTGGCCCCTTTGTCTCTGGGTGGGGTGGGGGCCACAGAAGCACCAAAGGGGTGAACCCCCCCAGCCAGCCGCCTGCAGCCCTTGCAGGTCACCTCCGAGGTTCCCAACTGGGGCGTTGTGCTCGGGCAGTGGGCAGTGACCCACGAGAGGCCGCCCAGCATGGGGTTTGCACGCTGATGTCCACTTGGCCACTTCATTAATTTCTTCTACTTCCGGGCTCCTAAACCACCTCCAGGGTCCAAGGACGCCATAAATTTTTGGCCAGGATCCCCGTCCGTCCCTCACTTCCACCCACAATATGTGGTCACATGACATCCTGACCCGCTGTGGAGGGACCGCCTTCCTGGGGGGGGGAACACAGAATCCCCTTCCTGTCAGAGCAGCGTGAGGCAGGTTATATGTCACTCACGCTGAGCGTCCCATTGCCACCACAGTTGCTGATGGCGGGGTGGGCATCTGGTACCTCAAGAGAAAAGGGGCAAGAAGGACTTGGGTGTAGAATAAACTTGTCCCCTTAAAAGCAGATGACTGGGGGAACCCACTGAGAGGGGTGGGGGGCCACAGTTGCAGCAGCCCCCGCTCTGGGCTCAGTCTGTATAGACAGGCGCTCAGCACAGGCTCTGCCCCAGGGCCAGGGGAAGCGCCGAGGATGAGGGGTCGCCTGAGGTGGACAGCTACCTAGAAGGGTGGACAGGCTGTGCCTGGTCGAGTATACATAAAGTAATGTGAAATGAGATGATGGTTAGGACTTCCGAGAGTGTGTGAGGGGCAGACTGTGTCACACCTCTTGGGGGCTCCCATCGGGTCCTCCTGGCCCACCTTGTCCTCGGCTACCCTTGTGAAGACCGCTTTGCACAGAGATGATGTGGGAGGGGGACACTTCAGCAGGGTGGGGGGAGAGGCAGGGGGCAGGAGGAAATGACCATGAGCAGAGCTCTGAAGACCAAGGGAAGCAGGAACAGCAAGTGCAAAGGCCCTGAGGCCCTCACGTCTTTGATAATCTGCAAGGAGGTGTGTGGCTGGAGCCCCAAGACCAAGGGGTATGGAGGGGAGAGGAGGCCACAAAGGTTGGGGGGCTCCAATTCCACTCAAAGGGTGAAACCAGCTGCTGGTGGCTAGGCACTGATGTATCCATGTGGTTGGTTTTGAAAGAACACTCTGTCCCCAAGCACAGGGTGGACAGGCAGGGCAGGGGGGAGGGCTGGTGGCCTAGACCATGTTGCCAGCAGCAGAGGAGTCAGAAGCAGCTCTTATGATGTAATAAAGAGGCTGTGGTGAAGGCCCACGGACTCGTGGGTCCCTGTACAGCGGGCATCGTGTCCCCAACCTGCACAGTGCTCCATGAAACCTGAGGGCTTGCCCTAGACTAGCAGGCTGTGTAATGGCCTGAAAGGCCAGGACCCAACCCAGAGGGCCAGACTCCCGCCAAGAACCTCCCCAGCCTTCTCCTCCAGGCACAGCAAGCCCTGCACACCAAAGGACTCATGTGAGTTCCACACATTCAGCTCCATGCCTGTACACACACGTCCATGCCCCTGCAAACTCTGGCCACCCAGTTCCCTCCAGGACCGGGCTCAGGAAGAGGCCCACACAGGCTCTGGAGGTGGCTGCAGTGCTGCAGACAGGGTGCTCTGGGGCCTGTGCATTTGCTCTGAGGGAGGAGACACCATCCTGCGTGTGCCTGTCCTCTTGAATGGCCATAGTGGGGACCAGGCAGGGACCTCCCCACCACCTCTGAGGTAGGTATTGCCACTCACTTTGAAATCTGGCATCACTGGGTTATGGACCCCTCTGCTTCCCAAATTGTTACCCACACAATAGCCCTGAGCAGGTTTTTATGGAAAGCCAGGATGTCACCTCCTAAAGGGGCTCATGAGCCCCCCCTTGTCCATGCTGTTTGGTGTCACAGACAGGCCCCTGTCCCCCATCCAGGGCCAGGTATGTGACCAGGCCTGACAACAAGACACTTTCCCTATTTCCAGTGACAGCTGGTTAAGCAATGGGCACATGACAGAAGCTGCTGGCCCAGGGCACCCCCAGGAGCTACCTGGAAAGACTGGCTTTTTTCAACTTAAAAAGGCTGAATTTGTGCGGTGTAGACAGAGAGCTGTAGGCCTTAGTCTACAATCACTCTGACACAAGCTACCCGAAAGCAAAGCCATCACGAAGGAGCACAGACAGACCCACAGACGAAAAGAGACTCCTGGATCCAGCCAGGCCTGAAACCAGTGGAACTCTCCCCAGACATTTTAGTCACATGATTCAACCAATCTCCCTATTGCTCAAGCCAGCTGGGGCTCTGGGTTAAGCCATATCTAGGCCAAGAGCAGAAACCTTACCTTAAAAGCCATCTTGTCTTGATCCTGTCTTGCTTTATTTCCTAGGCTGTGATCAGCCGGCCTGGGTGGTCCAGACGGTGACCTGGGGCCAGGGTGTGGAGCTGGAGGGCTTGGTCAGGCTCTGAAACCCTTTGTCAATGAAAACCCCCTGAAGCATTGAAGGGGTAACAGCCATACCCCTCTTTGCTCAGGGAGGTTATGGTCTTTTCTAGCCTGACCTCCCACAGCTCAAACAAGCCAAATAAATTCTAATAGACAAATTTTGGTCTCCCTCCTGCAACTCATTCCTCCGGCCGTGCCTAACACTCTAGGCACTCGGAAGGCTCCCCTCCAACCAGGGACCAAGTGCTACACTGAGCCAACTCCGGGGCAGACAGAGGGCTCAGATGCCAGATAAGAGAGGAGAGCAGAAATTCTACAGAGGCAGAAAATCAGGGCCAAGGGTAGGCTGGGGTCTGTCAAAGTACCCTTAGGGAGCTGGAGGCTGGGACAGCCTCCTGCAGACTTCAGGGGACAGGATGACTGACTCCGGCTAGCCAGGCTTTTAAAGGTCTGGATAAGTGTTGTGGTCTAGGTACCCGGGATGGGTTTAAGCTCCTCACAGCTCCTGGGCCAGGAGCAGGTCCTCACTGCTATCAACATTCTGTATTGAATATCCTGAGACATGGCCTTGCTCTGATCTCAAATGTCCAGGAAGATGCCCACTGCTTCCGGGCATGGAAGCTCCTGGACTGAGGGGCTGTGCTAGTACCACTTATGCCCAGTGATTCATCACTTCCACGTCAGAGCCCAAGAAGTCTTTCTACACCCACCCACTGTCCCCAGGAGACAGGAGACAGAGAGCCGGATCTCATTTTGTACAGGAGGAAACTGAGGCTGGAAGTGAGCCAGAAGTTGCCTGACGCCACACTTGCCGCTGTCAGCGGGAAGGTAGTAGGGCTGCAGGCATAGGTCCCTCCCTCGCCAGACAGAGGTACATTCCAGGGAGGCTGGGGTCAGACTCCAGCTCACAATCTGGCTGCGCCCAGTCCTGGAGCGACTCCGTGGGCAAGTGCCTCTATTGTTCGGAGTTTCCACATGTCCATCTACAAAGCACAGTGAACCCCTAACCTGAGTGCTCTTCAGAAACACCAGAGGCACACGCTGCTCTGGTGTGACAGGTTCTGCATTGAAGAGAACATTAAAACGCATGTTCACATTTTAGGGTTCACTAGTTTTTCCACAAAAACAGCTAACATTACCAAGCACTTGCTTACACAACAAGTAATTTTTCACATGGATTAACTAATTAGGTCCTGTCAACAACCACAGGAGGTAGCTATTAGTATTTTCTGTTCTACAGGTGGGGACGCCAAGGCAGGCAGACGTTTGATAGCTTTCCTAGCATCTTGTAGTGTTCTCAACATATTTTGGGATCAAGGTTATGTTGGCTTCACAAAATGAGTTGGGAAATGCTCCCTCATTTTCTGTTCTTTGAACAAGTTTGTGTGTGCTTGGTGATATTTTTTCAACTGTTTAGAAGAATTCCTCCATGAAATCATCAGAACCTAGAATTTTCTTTGTAGGAAAATTTTAAATTATAAATTAAATTTATTTAATTGGTATAGGACTATCAAGATTTTCTATTTCTTCTAGTGTCAGTTTTCATAAATTGCATTTCATTTAAATTTCAAATGTACTGTCAAAGTTGTTCATAGTATCTTTTTATTATCCTTTGGACTATGTGTGGTGATGTCCTTTTTCATTCTTGGTATTGGAATTCGTGTGTGTGTGTGTTGGGGGGGTTATCAATTCCATTAATCTCTTCAAAGAACTAACTTTTGGCTTTGTTGATTTTCTCTAATTTTTGCTTTGTTTCATTAATTTCTGCTCTTTTTATTATTTCCTTTCACCTTTGGTTTTAATTTGTTATTCTCTTTCTAGCTTTTTGAGTTGGACCTTAGAGCATTAATTTTCAACCTTTCTTCTAAAGCTATAAATTTTTCTCTAAGCACTGCTTTACCTATGAGGTCACATGATTAAGTTCTGAAATCATCCTAGAAAAAGTGCTACATACCTCACTGCTGAATATCACTATGGTCACATTCGAAGTACTCCCCTTGGGAAGCTATGCACCAGTGCCAGCGCCTAGTCCACCCTTCAAAGCAATTTTGGAACTCTTTTTCTGGAATTTCTATTTTTCTAGTGTCATGGCCATCCGAGCTGTCATCATATTACCCTGATATCCTGAATGTCATCAAAATGTCTTCCTTTCAGTATTTCCTTTATCTTTGGGTAAAGAAAGAAGCCAGATCGGATGAGTAGGGAAGGTGTTCCAGTACCGTTATTTGTTTACTGGCTAAAAACTCCCTCACAAACAGTGCCATGTGAGTTGGTGCATGGTTGTGATGCAAGAGCCATGAATTGTTAGCGAACAGTTCAGGGCATCTAACTTTTTCAAGCAGCCTTTGCAGCACTTCCAAATAGTAAACTTGGTTAATTGTTTGTCTAGTTGGTACAAATTCATGATGAATAATCCCTCTGATATCAAAAAGGTTTAGCAACATCATTGCAACAAGTTTGTGAACTTAATTGTCAGACCTGGTACATTCTGCAGTGTTTGATATGTCATATTTTCACTATTGTTCACTTCAAAATATTTTACAACTTCTCTTGTGAGTTAGTGTTTGATCCATTGATTATTTACAAGTGTGATGTTAAATTTCCAAGCACTTGGAGGCTTTCTGGTAGTTTTACTGTTAATGAGTTTTAATTTAATCCAGAGAGGACACACTTGTATGATTTCAATCCTTTGGAATTTATTGCAACTTTATGGGCCAGGATTTGGCCTGTTTTGGTTAACAGCCTATGTGCTCGGGGGGGAAAATATGTAATCTGCAGCTATTGGTTGTGTATGTGTGAATTAGGGCAAGTTGGTTAACCCGGTTGTTTGTGCTTGTTGGTTCAAGGATAGAGAAAAAACCAGTGGGCTAGAAGAGTCCAGAACAGATCCTCACATATACAACACTTGATTTATGATGGGGACTCTTCTCCAATTCAGTGGGAAAATGATGGTCTTTTCAATAAATGACGCTAGGTCAACTGGATACCCACACAGAAAAAACATGAGTTCTGACCCCCTACCACACCATTCTCGAGAATTAATTTGTGACCCATCATCACGTGAACGCTAATAAAACAATTGTTTCTAAAAGAAAACACAGACCATCATAATGAAAAAGCATAAGAAAAGACTGTAAATTGGACTTAATTGCGACTAACTCCTGCTCATTATAAGCAATAGTGAACCACAGAGTATGTGCAATCTCATCAGTACAGTGCAAACCCACGTATCCATCTCCGACACGAAGCCATGTTTCCGACCAGGGACACATATCCAGAATACATAAAGAACCTCTACGAATCAATTAAGAAAATGGAGCCGGGTATGAATCCAGGCTGGTGCCCACAGCTAGGTCCTAATCAGGGTGACATAGGGGACAGCTCCAGCCCCGCAGCCCTCCCCGAGCACATACCGGGAATTCGCTCGGGCCTCCTTAAGTGGGGAGGCGGCGGGGAAGCTGCGGCGTGGCTCCGCCCTGGGGGTTGCCTTTCCCTTAGAAGGCGAAGCCCCAAGCCTCGCCTCCCGCGGGCGGAGAGTCGGGCGGTGCGCCCTGCGCACCCCTCGCCTCCGACTTCGCCGCGGGAGCTCCAGGAGCGCGCGAGGCCACGCGCATTCGGCGCTCCAGCCGGGGTCAGGAGCGGACGCGGCGGGCGCCAGGGTGGGCGCGCTCTCGCGGGTTTGAATGGAGGGATCGCGACCGGCAGAGACGGCGACCAACAGATCCTGAAGCCAGAGCTCCTCCCCGGCCCCCGTGCCCGCGACATGCGGCGGGAGAGGTGAGCAGGGCGAGCGCGGAGTCCCTCCCCTGCCGACCGCGCCATGGGAACGGCCCGGCCGGGGACAAACACCGAGGACCGCGAGGCGTGGAGTGCGGTGCCGGGCCGGGGTCCTAGCTGTCGCTAGTTGGGAGCAGGTTGGTTGGTGACCCCCTCCGGCGCACTCGTCTTCGAGCGCGGGCACGGCGGCCCCAGAGCAAATCGCCATTTGCCGCGGTCCTTCCTGTCCCCGGCAGCCGCGGGGATCTTTGTGATTTGATCCGGAATCTAAAAGAATGTGACTCCGTGTTTTTAAAGACTTGTGGCACAGAAACGAACGGTTACCCGCAGCTGGCCGCGGCCTTTCCCGGAGCCGCGCCCGGCCCGGCCTCTCCGTGCGCTCCGGCCCGGGGCGCGGGCGCGATCTGGGCGCACACCGCTCCCCGTCCCGCGCCCCGCTGCCCGCCCTCCTCGCGGGACCCGCTTCCCCCTTGGCCAGCCAGGCTGGACTGAGCGCTGTCTGCCCGCAGGTGCGGCTCCCCTCGCTCGCGTCCCCGCCATGGAGGTGCTGCGGCGCTCCTCGGTTTTCGCCGCGGAGATCATGGATGCCTTTGACCGCTCGCCCACCGAGAAGGAGCTGGTAGCCCAGGCCAAGGCGCTCGGCCGGGAGTTCGTGCACGCGCGGCTGCTGCGCGCCGGCCTCGCCTGGAACGCGCCCGAGCGCGCCGCGTCGGCCCGGGGCGGCCGCCTGGCTGAGGTGTGCGCGGTGCTGCTGCGCCTGGGTGAGTCCCGGCCCTGGCGGGCGAGGTCCCCAGGCTGCCCCTCCCGAGCTGGTCGGTGGGGCGGAGCCCGCTGCGCCTTGGGGTACAGCTGTCTCCGCAGTGGCCCGCCCAGGGGGTAACCTGGTCTCAGTCTCCCTCGGGCCTAGAGGCGGCTGGCCGGGGGAGCCGGAAACTGCCAGGTGCACAAGGCAGGCCCACCCAGGCGATGCTTCCCCACTCCCCCGGCATCCGTGCCGCACTGCAGAGACCTCCCCGGGTTGGCCGGCTCAGCCCAGATTTCAGACATTCTGACCATAAAGGATAGAAAGCGCCAGGAAGAATAATGTTTGGTGGCTAAACTTTCGGAGTGACCCTTGTACTCAGCTGGGCACAAAAATGCTTTGTCCGACCACGTGTCCTGATGTTTGTTTTGGAAAATAGGTCTTTTCAATTACTGACTGAAATCCTGCCTTCCGCTGCTCTTTCCTCTGGGTTTGGAGGCCTCCTAGGAGCCCCCCCAGAATGGGGTGCCCAAGACGGCTGAAACCACCATGGGGCTGGGGAAGCCACCTGTCTGGCTGGTCATGTGTAGGCCCCTGGAGGTACTTGCTTCTGAGGTCACACACTGACGAGTAACTGTCTCCACCTTCTCCAAGGCCTGGACCCCTCAGTCCACTTGACTACAAGGACTGAGGTCCTGACCCTCCAACCATTATCAGTTCTGGGAGGGGGCACATGGAGAGCGGGTGGTCTCAAAGACAGGGAGCTCTGACCAGTCCTCTCCAGGCAGAGTGTGGGGAGAGGCTGGGACGAGGCTCTGGGGTTCGGGGGAGCACCCTGTCTCTTTTCAGGCTGACACTGGTGTCTGCTTGTCCCTGTTCTTTGTGTCCCCTGGGAGCAGGGCTATGTGTGTACCTGGCGTCCCAGGAGTTTGTGTGGGGGTGGACACATAGATTCCATGGTGACCAGTGGAGGGCTGCAAGAGGGGTGGTGTCCCATCTGGGCCTCAGGGGAGGGAAAAGGTTTCTAGGTGTGGGGAGCAAGTGGGGTTGGGAGATCAGACGGGGTCCAGAGTGCGTGGCTCCCGTGAGGTCGGCTGCCCACTGCTGTTTCTTCCAGCTGGGCTGTGGGGGTGACACTGGGGGTACCTTCTAGAGGACTCTGGAGAAGATATTCCTTGGCCTCTCCAGAGCCTCTAGGCCCCTGGAATGGCCAGGAGGAAATCAGTCCTGCCTCTGCCGTGTTGCTCTGCGACCCTGTCCCGCAGCCTCCATCTTCTCTGTGAACAGGGGCTTGAGGCTGCCTCTACCCTGGGCCCAGTGTCTCTATTGTTTACGCTTGTTTGCAAAGCCCTGCTTCGGGCTCTGCTGCTCTGATCGGGCGGCCACTGTCCCCAGTCCCGTGTTCCACCCTGAGGTCCCGATGCTGTGGGCCTGGGCCTGAGGGGCAGCAGCGAGCCAAGTGCCCAGCACTGGCCTCTCAGAAACCGGGCCTTCTAGGCCATTCCCCAGACGTGTCCAGTCCCTGGGGCACAGCCCCTGCCAGATGGCTAAGAAGGCCCCAGAGGGAGTGTTCTCGTTCACGTGTCATTCACTGCATCCGCCCTTAGAGCTGCTCAGCTGAGCCCCTCACGGCCTGGCGCTGCCTCCCTGCCCCCAGCACACTCCAGCCCTCCTCAGCAGATGCCCAGCTCCTGGGGCAGCAGCAAACAGGAAGAAGCTGGGTTGCGTCCCGATGGTCAGTCTCTCGGGGCCCGTCCCCAGCAGGCCCCGAGGGCTGTGTGTGGGAACGGCCAGGCCAGCCCTGGGAATTTCCATGCCACCTCCCCCCATTGCCCCACCAGCCTGGACTCAGTTCTGCTCTCATTCCAGATCCTAATTAATTAGATGGAGTGCAGCTGGCCTCAGGGATGACGCAGGCGCCCTTATCAGCCAGGCCTGTCCAGTCGGCATTTCCCTGTTTGCTTTGGCTGGAGAAGTGGCTGGGCAGGGGACACCCAGTCCGAGGGCTGTGGGATTCCCAGCACATCACTGCCAGGGCTGTTGAGAGAGACTCTCCTCGAGTGTGGCTGCCCCCTTGACACCCGCTTGGCATAGGGCACAGGCTGGGGACTCCTGACAATGGCTCAGCTTCTTGGTCCACTGAGCGGTGCTGGGGCCTGAGGGAGGGCGCCCTCTGAGGCGGTGGCCAGGGCTGCCCACCTATTTGGGTCCCCGGTGCGGTCCCTGCCCATGTTGAGTTCTGGCCACCTGCCCGGTCTGCCTGCTGCCTGGGCAGCTCGCTGTGGGCCATGAGTCACCCATCAGGCACGGCCCTGGGATTCCTGCCCCACCGGCCCAGCCGGCTTGGGCCTGGCTGGGGGGTTGGGTGGGGCGGGCCCCAGAGGCAGGTCTGGGGGTGGGGCACACTGCACCTCTCTGGATCCCTGGCCCCAGGGACCATGAGGTGGGGGTCCGGTACAGGCCAGGTCAGTGAGAAGGGATCCCCACGCCAGCTGTGGCTATGGGGCCCAGGAGGGGGCTGGTCCCAGGCCCATGTGACAGTGGGCCGGGGTCAGGCGGGTGTGGACCCCTCTGACCCGCTGTGTGCCTGTGCAGGGGACGAGCTGGAGCTGATCCGGCCCAGTGTGTACCGCAACGTGGCGCGCCAGCTGAACATCTCTGTGCACTCTGAGAGCGTGGTGACCGACGCCCTGCTGGCCGTGGCCGCCCAGATCTTCTGCGCAGGTGGGCCAGCGCGTGCCCCAGGAGGCCCCGCAGTGCCAGAGCGCCCGGGGTCTGCACTGGGGCCGGGGTGTGGTGCCTCCCTTGGTTTTGAGGACAGTGGGCCTGCCAGGCAGCTGGCTCGGACCTCACATGGTTCTTGTCGGGTACCAGCTGGGGCTGCAGTGACCGAAAGTCCTGGCTCGGCCGCATGTCCTGGGCTGCCAGTTGGTGCTGGCTATTGGCTGGAGTGGGGTCAGGGTGTCCTGCATGTGGCCCGTGGGGCGTGGGCTTCTCACAGCATGGCACCAGCGCCCAAGGGGGAGCATCCTGAGCAGCCACTGGGCACTGCTGGTCTCTTATGACATGGCCTCCGGAGTCAGTGTCACTGCCAAATTCTGAGGGTTAAAGACAAGTCTCAGGGAGGGATGCACGAGGGTGGGAGTGCCTTGCTGGCCTGTCTTTGGAAAATAGCGACACCTGTCTCACCTGGGACCCTCCGGATGCCCCCATCTGCTCCCATTGCCTCCTCTCTGGGCCCTCACCGAGATCCAGCTCCACTGCCGCCTGTCTGTGCACCCTCTCCAGGCTCACGGAGGCTATAGGACTCATCCCCCAAACCCCTGTCCCCGTGTCCCCGCCTTGGGACTCTGCTGGGACCCGTTGTCCACAGACGTGCTCTCCCTGCCTGAGACTCCATGTCCTGTCCTGGCGCCTCACGCTCTGCGAGTCTGTCTCATCCCTATGTCCTGGTGCATAGCGGGGAACAGGTGTCACCATCCAAGTGACCAAAGCCCAGCCAGCCCAGTGCAGCACGCCCTCCCCATCAGCCCACCCACAGGTGTTTTCCCAGCAATCCTGGCGGCACTCTGGGCTGGGGACTCCCACCCTCATGGAGGGGCCCCTGGGGGCCTCAGAGCCCCATGCTCCACCCAGAGGGGGAAGGTGGAAACCCACCTTGGCCACCTTCCAACTGGGGCTTTCTGGAAGGCCTTCCTGCTGTGGGAGGAGGGGCCCCAGGCCACGCCCCCTCATCTTCTATAGGATGGTTGGGACAGCAGCAGAGCAGGGCTTTGGGGCACAGCCACAATCCCCACCATCAAAAAATGCAACCCACCCTGCAGAGTGGAGGGGCCACTGTACCCATCAGAGGCCGGCCCCACTCTTCGGGGGTGTCTGGTGTTGACCTCCTCTGTCCTCTCCCAAGGAGGCTCTTCCAGCCCCCGCTGGACTGGCCAGGTTAGGGGGGCAGAGCAGGGCCTGACTCAGTAGGCCTCCCGCAGTTGTGGCCTGTGTGGTGGGGACTCGGCTGGTGGGGACAGGGGACCCCCAGCTGAAGAACCCCAACTTCTCCAGGACCACCACCAGGTCAGCGCTGAGCAGCCTGGGCAGAAGCTGCCAGGACGAGGACCGTGTGGGGCTGCCTGAGGGGCTGATGGGGGCAGGTTCTCCAGTGTCCTCAGGGCTGGGGGTTGGGACTTGCTGTGCAGCCCTCACAGGTGACCCGGGCAGGCACCTTGTGGAGGGGACCGTGGGTGGGCCAGTGAAGGAAGCAGGGTACAAGGGTGTCCTGGGCTGACGACCGCCCTTGGCCCTTCCTGGGCTCCCACGTCCTGGGCCTGACAACGGCATGTGGGTGGCTGCCTATGTCTATCTCCGGACTGTCGGGTGGCTGGTTTATGAGCCCAGGGCTGGCTTTCAAAGGAAGACTCATCTGTGAGAAGGCGCTCCGGCCTCCTGGTGGTTGGGACTGAGCGGGTGTTGGGGTGTGGTCCCTGGTGGTGGTGGCTATGCATGCAGGGGACAAAGGAGAGGCCAGAACAGAGCCTTGTCCAGTGCAGGGCAGGCCTGGGAGGTACCCTCCTGCTTGCCGCCTGCAGGCTCCCTGTCACCCCTGTCCATCCCAGTCCTCAGGGTCCTTAGACAGTTTCGCCACAGGGCGAACCCCAGCCATCAGGTGCTTGCTGGCCTTGCCCCCTGCCCTCAGCACCTCCCATGCTGCCGGGCCTTGCACTAGCTCACCCTCAAGCTGAACTTTCCTCTTCATTTCCCCCCCTGCAGGGCCCCGTGGGGTCTGGCCCTGCCAGGCCTGGCCACCTCTAGCTCTGGCCAGGCTGTGGGTAGCTCGGGGACTGCAGGGCAGGGCTCCCTGGTGGCCAAGCCCACTTGAAGGCAGAGGCAGCTGCTGTCCTTGCACTTTGGGTTTCTCAGTTCACTCACTTCAGTGGAAAAATGAATTTTTTCCCCCCATGAAATGTTGCCAAGAGTTTTCACATTTCCCCCCTTTATTACAAGAGCAAAATATTTTACCACAGAAAGATCAGAACACATAAAAGATAAAAGCTCTTAGAAATAGTACTACAAAGACGACCCAGTTTAAAAACGAGCAAAGGATCTGAATGCTCATCTCTCCAGGGAAGATGTGCGAATGTTGCATAAGCCCGTGAAAGACCAGCCATCGTCAGCCAAAAGCAGCACGAGATACCACAAAGCCCGGCATAGCCCCGGGCGGCAGCATGTGTCAGGACGACCTGCATTTGGAAGCCCCACGGGAACGGAGCGTGGGCACACAGCCTGCGGCTCCCAGGGAAACGGGCACATAGGGCTTCAGAGCAGCACGAGCCCCAGTGGCCAGTGCCCAGCCCAAGGGAAGGGTAAGCAGAGTGGGTGGTCTGCACGTGGAGTATTACTCGGCCATGAAAGGATGCTACAGCATGGACGAGCCTCGAAAACACGGTGAGTGAAAGGAGGCGGACATGCAGTGGCCCGACTGCGATTCCATCTTCTGAATTGTTCCGGAGCACGCAAGTCCGGAGACGAAGCAGAGGGGCTGGGGGATGGAACTGCTCATGGGTGTGGGCTTTCTTAAGGAGTGATGAGAAAGTTTTGGAACTCGACAGTGGTGATGGGTACACAGCCTTGTGAAAGCACTAAAAACACTGAATGTCACACTTTAAAAGGCTTAATTTATGGTAACGAGATTATATGTCCATAAAAAACAAAACACAGAAAAGCTCAAAGAACACAGGACACACAGGAGGTTCCCAACCCCCTCCCCACCTGAGGCCACCGGGCTTTTCTCTCCAGACCTCCCAGCTCACCGTCCTCTGCAGGGGGCACCACAGAACCTGGTGTCACTCCCTCAGACCCCAGGGTGGGCTCCTGGGCCCCACCCGCCATGTTAACCCTTCACCTGCCCTCTGGTGGGCCGAGCACCTACTGGGAGGGGCCTGGGGGACACGGAGGGCACAGGACAAGCAGCTGGTAACTGGGGAGCATGGTGTGCGAGCACCATCACCAGGGCCTGATGCTCTGACGGCCTGGGTAGCAGGTGGAGGGGGTGCCTTGATCACAGTCCTTGGGGTGGGCGAGCACTGCAGGCGTGGGAAACGGAGCTCAGTGGGATTGCAGGCTCAGATTTATTCTGAAGGACATGGGAAGTGGCAGTGATGTGGGCTGACATGGGGTTTTATATTTATTGAGGTGAAAGTCACAACTCACCATTTGAAAGTACAATTCGGTGGCATTTAGTGCATTCACGATGTGCGACCCCACCCTGCTGTTGGCATCTCAGAATGCCTGTGCCCAGGTCCGGAAGCTGCCACTCCCTACCCCACCCCCCATTTCTGACGCACTGCTGTCTCCATGGACCTGCCTGTTTGGGACACTTCACACCATGGGCTCGTACAACAAACATGGCCTGGGTGTCTGCTGCTTCTGCTGAGCGTACCGTTTTCGAGGTTCATCCTTGCTGTGGCGTGTCAGTGCGTTGCCCTGTGTGGCCGAGTAGCACCCCATTGTGTGGATGGACCAGTTTGTTTGCACTCACAGGCAATGGCTGCTTTCTCATTTCTACCTTCTGGTGACTGAACAGGGCTGCTGCGAACATTCCTAAATAGGCATTAATGTGAGCGGGCTTCTGTTTTACAATGCACAGCTGTGCTGCTCTGGCAGTGGTCCGAAGGGGCGCATGGTCCTTTCACAGACACGGCCAAGGACCCTGCAGCTCCTTACCTGCATCGTCGAGTTGCATTTAGGTCTTTAATCTCAGGTTACAGTGAGCATCGCATTTTCATCTACCCTCTGGTTATTACTGAGGGTAAGTGGTTTTCACGTCTGATGTGTTACTTGTATTTTTTCTTTTGTGAATCAGCTGTTCATTTCCTGTGGTCACGTTTCTTTTGAGCGGCCTCTCTCGTTTCTCATTGATTTATGATAAAGCTTTTACACGTGAAGGAAGCTCATGCCATGAGCTTGCACGTACCTTCCCATGGGGCTTCTCAGCTCTGCCTTTGAGCAGCTTAGCTGTCGGGAAGGTCGTCCTCCGAGGGCCTGAGCGTTTCTGTGGAGACTGTCCTGCAGTCTGTTCAGGGGCACAGACGATCCAGGCATGTATTCCTTGTAGCCGCTTACTGCCCATTGCGTCCCACTCTGATTACGTTAGCATCTCCCCCATTTCCTCCTGAGTGAACTGCCTACGTGTCCTGTAGCAGGACTGACCTGTAGCAGATGACAGCTGGGCACCCTGTTCAGGTAGGATGCAGCGGGGAGGGGCTGGCCCCTAACTTTTGACCCTGGTGTGGGGACAGAGCCCCAGAAAGTAGTTTACAGGCTCTCGGCCTCACGTGGAGGAGGTGCTGGCTCGGGTAGTAGATGGCCGTCAGCTGTGGCTGATTGGCCGTCAGCTGTAGCCAGTTAGCCAATTAGCCGCTAATATAACTGCTGCGGCTACGGAGGAGAGTGAAAGAGAGTCGTCGGTGGGTTGCAGACAAAAGGGACAGCAGGTCGCACGTCCAGTGAACCCAGCCTCCAGTGAGACCGTAGTGGTATGACTCCCCTACCTATGGCTCCGTGGGTGTTCCTTTTTGGCCTCACCATATCCTGCGTTATGTGGGGAGCGGGACCAGAGACCCTGCTGGCCTCCCCGCACGACACTGGTCATCAGCAGAATGGCAGGGGATGTGACCCCACAGGCTGGACTTGAGCTGGGGTTTTGACGGCCTTCTGCTGACCAGTCCACCTCTCTCCCTGTAGGCATCACGTGGGGCAAGGTGGTGTCCCTGTACTTGGTGGCTGCGGGGCTGGCGGTGGACTGTGTGCGGCAGGCTCAACCTGCCATGGTCCACGCACTCGTCGACTGCCTTGGGGAGTTTGTGCGCAAGACCCTGGCGACCTGGCTGCGGCGGCGTGGTGGATGGGTGAGTGCAGGGCTGCGGGGTACCAAGAGGGGCATGAACCCCCAGTGCTCGTGGGGGTGCTAGGGGTTGGAGGAGGGCACAAGGCAGGACTGCTGGGCTGAGACGCCCCTGTTGCACAGCTCCACTGCTGACCCCTCTCCCAACTCCAGTGGAAAACCCTGCTGCCTCGGGGCCCCGCATGGCAGAACGTGGCCCATGGACGTGGGCCCCTGGACTTGGGGAGCCAGAACTCAGCCCCTGCGTGGGAAAGCCCCAGCACCCCCGTAGAGATCTGTGTTCCCTCTGAAGAATGGGTGGTGGGCAGGAATGTGGGGCGCATTGGCCAGGATGGTGGAGCTCAGCCCCTGCTAAGAGGTTGGAGCCAAGGGCTGAGGTCAGGTGACCGGCTGGGACTGTGGTCCCACGTGAAGATGGCACTGGGCACAGAAGTATTGCTTCCAGCCCTGAGGCCCTGGGGTCTCCGTCCCCTCCCCCTCCCTCTCCATGGAGCCCAGCTGGGGCTGGGCACTGGGTGGCCAGGACACTGACTGACAGCATGGCAAAAGGTCGGGCTGTAGGACAGAATTTCACGTCTCAGCAGGAATAGAAGTAAGGAAATCAGGAGTGGCCCTTCACTGGGCTTCTGGGAAGCTTGGTTCCTGCTCCTGTTCCCGGTATCCCAGGCTCCAAGGCCCCCGCAGGACCAGGGGTGTTTCTAACCCTGTGGGCAGGAGGCAGAAGCCAAGCTGGGAGCTGGTGGCATCCTGGCGTGGGGCACACGGGCGTCTCTCCTGCTTGGCGGTGTCCCGCCTGCCAGCCTGCTTCGAGCACCTGCCTTCCCTTCTCACTGTCTGCACGCTCACAGTCTGGTCTGGTCCCATGCTGGAGCCTTCAGTCCAGACCAGACCACAGACCTTCACTAAACAGCCGCGTGCAATCCTTCAAGTGATTTGGCCGCATCTGGTGCAAGGTGCTAGGGGCCTGGTGCTCCCGCAGCTCTGCTAACTGTCCTATCTTCCCTCCCAGACCGACGTCCTCAAGTGCGTGGTCAGCACCGACCCTGGCTTCCGCTCCCATTGGCTCGTGGCCGCACTCTGCAGCTTCGGCCGCTTCCTGAAGGCTGCCTTCTTCGTGCTGTTGCCGGAGCGATGAGCTGGCTTGGGCAGAGAAAGCCGCCTGGGCCTGGACCGAGGAGGCCCTCGGCCGAAGGCTTCGCTCTCCTCCCCACCCACCCCTCCTCTGAAGCCCCAGGCCCCCTGGACATGGAGCACAGGGGCAGCCCTGGGCCCGGAGCTGGCCGTTGGTGCTGACCTGTGGCCCTTCCCCTTGCTCCCCTTCTGGAGCCAGACAGTCAGGGTCGCCTCCCAGGCCCTACAGGAAGGGAGCTGGGAACTCCAAGCTCTTCCTCGACACCAGGGCTCCACCCCTGAAGGGTGACCATGTCAGGACAGCAGCCTGAAGGCGCCTTGGGCCTGGCCACGTCTGGAGGAACGGAGGGTCTTGCTGACCCCACAAATGAGGCTCAAATGCTGTTTACTTCGTTTGTGGAGGGAGAGGTTCCCCACCTGTGGCTGGGTCCTTGTGTGGCAGGAACCAGGGGTGTGGAGCTCCAGGTGGAATAGCTGACCGAGGACGGGGTGTATGTTTGATTCCTCGTGTCACGGCAGTGGTGGGCGACCCCACCAGCGTTCCTTGTGCCCAGGGACCGGGCAGGAGGCAGGTGACCAGGTGACGCCAATGTGATGAAACGTGAAGCCGTTACTGCAGCGTCTCCTGTCATTGCACTGCCTTCTGCTCCCATGGGCCAGGAGCGCACGCACACGCGCGAGCCAGCCTGCTGCCCATGGCCCCCAGCCCTCTACCTGGCCAACACAGCCCCACTTGCTTTCCGAACGCTGCCCCTCAGCCCAGAGCCCCATTCCCGGCTGTCCACCACAGGGACATTCTTGGGCCACAGGGACATGGTGTTGGAGGGCTACAATGTGGCCTCAGTTTCCCACTGTATGAAGCAGGGTTGAGCCAGACGCGACCACAGAGGTCTTCCAGCCCTGCCTTCCCGCGGCCTCCGGACCAAGCCAGAGTCCTGACGGCACAGCTGTCCTCAGCACCCCATCGCCCACCTGGCCCCTCCCCAGGGCACTCCAGTGGGGGGGAGGGGGCACGGACACGCGCCTGCCCCGCTTCCTCATTCGCCTTTTTGGATCAAATACTCATGTATTTGCAGCATAAAAAGGAATGACAGACACACCAACAGCACTCAGGAAAGCAGCAGGTTTAAAGCAACAGGTCAGGAGTCTGCGGACATGCAGTCAGTCAGAAGACACAATGGAAAACGTGCCTCACTTCCCACAGCAACAAAGGGATGAAATTCTCGGCATAAACTGAACATGAAATGTGAGGCCCTTTGTGAGGAAAACTCATATGTACCTTAAAGACACCCAAGTGGACTTGGACGGAAAGAAATACCATGCTTCGGGAGAGGAAAACCTGACAGAGAAGACAGTTCTCCACAGTGAATTGATAAATTTAATGTGATCTGTATAAAAATACCAGAATGATTTTTTTTCCCTTCTAGAGCTAAACAAGTTAATTATAAATACAAAGTTCGTATGAGAGAAACAAAAAAACAAGCAAAAACAGGCAGGAAAACCCTTAGAGGAGAAATGAGGCCAGACTCGGCCATCAGATGAACCATCTGCGAGGGTCCAGGGCAAATGCAGATACTGGTGAGCCGCTTGGAAAAGACTAAACCACACTTGTGCACCCCACCACGCACCAGACAGATTCCACATGGATCAAACTGTGAAGTATGTAAATGAAACAAGTACTAGAAAAAAATGAGTGACTTTCTTTGGCACTGAGGAGTGGGCAAAACCTTCCTAAATACGATTTAAAATCCAGGACCAATAAAAGACAAAATATATACTGGAAAAAAATGTACCATTTAACATTTTCAAAAGTATTTATAACATGAGACAAAAAACAGTAGTGTGTTGGGTGGGGGTCAGGAATCAGAGACTAATGGTGGGCGTGCGGTTCCCTTTTGGGGTGACAAGCGTTTTGGAAGTAGACAGGTAATGGTTCCCAACATTGTGCATACACTACATGACACTGAACTGTACACTTTAAAATGGTTAAAAGGATGGACTTTGTCATAACAGCACATTTATCTCAATAAAAATTGTAATTAAATTAGGAACATTAGGATTAATATTTCTAATTCAAAAGAGCTCATCAGTTCCAAAAATCAAGAAGAAAAAGACAACAAAGAGAAATGCAAATCCCAACTACCCCAACATCCCATGTCTCAACGATTACATTCGTCCAAATCCAAATATGACGACAGACTTGTCGGTGGGACAGGCAACCTCACACGATCTGCGGGGGTGTCCTGTGCAGAAGGGGCGATGCCTGGACAAGCCATGTATGCTGTCGCCCTGGGATGGGCAATCCCACTTCTAGGAATCTATCCGAAAGATACAGTGGCACAAATGCCAACCGAGTTATTCACTGTGAGCAAAGGCCTGGACACAGTGCAGAGGGCCGGTCTGAGGGGCTTGCTGGATAAAAGCACGGTGGGCCCAAGGGCGCGCTGCTGCTGGGCACCTAGTGGGGCAACCAACAGTGCCGTATCTTACGGTTTTGACAATGTCCCAGTCGCAGGATGTTTTACATACGCAAAGCTGACTTCAGAGAACAATGAATCGTAGAAATTAAATAAATGAGCTTTTATATCACGTTGGTGACATAAGCAACCAGAGAAATCTGTTATTCCAATTATGATATGTTGAACTGTATCTTCAATGAGAAAGGTGGAAAAATAAAACTCCCTTCAGTATTATTCTGAAATGATTGTGTCCTGTAGAATAATGCAACGAACGTAATGTAGCACAGAACCAAGATTCTCCTCTTAAAAGAGGTAAAATCAAAGAATTTAAGTAAAACAATTTATAATATTAAAATTTGAATTGGAAACTCCTTTTTTCCTTAAAAAATGTGTATATTGCATGCTAAAGTAATTAGGGTGAAGGGCCGTGATCACTGCAATTTAATTTCACAGGTTAGTGAGAATAAATGGGAAAACACATTACAAAATGATTTTCCGGTTCTGCCCACAGAAAGGCATGAAACTCTGGGGAAGGTGATGTGGGGGGCAGTTGTGGCACTGAGCTCAGAGGCCATTGGGATTGGGGATTCCACCAGGCCACCTATAGGGTCATTGGGGCACCTCCCGTCTGTCAAGCATGAAAAGGCTGCACTTCACTAGAATCCCATCGAATGGACAATAGTGTTGTAGGAGCGGAGGTGAAAAACAGTCCACAGCGTCACCGATCAGCCGAGGGTCCAGGGCACTTAGTGCAACAACTGACAGTTCAAGGTGAGAAAAGGGCTACACAGACTGACAAGCCCAGTGACTGGAGGAAAGCTTAATCCCTAGCCAGGCAGGTAACACCAGGTAACAGCTTCCTTCGGAAAAGCGAGCCTGTCCACTGTCCAGGCATAGAGGCGACATGTTTGGGACCTCAGTCATTTCCACCTGCAGACCCCTGTTACCTGTGGCCCACATGGGTCTCTACTCACTATGAGTGTTAAGTGTTAACTGTGCTGCACCGTTTCCGACTTCCCTTCCTACCCAACTCAGAGATTCCCGCTGTGCTTCCTCCCGCCCTCTTCATCTGCCACCAGTGGATTTCACAGAACCTTTCTTCTCTGACTCTCAGTATACAAAAACTGTCCTTTTCCGCAGCACCTTCTCCATCCTTTGAGATCTTGTCTCAGGCAAGTCCTCAAATACCTTGGCTCAAGTTCTTAAGAAGGCTTTTTATAGCTTTGGGCTGTTTCCTTGGCCAAGGCCAGGGAAAGTTAAGCTTTTACGCAAGTGTGAACTTGTTCAGGGAAACCAAAGTGAGCCCAGTGGGGGGAGGGCAGTTCTCCCCGACACTTGCAGCCACTGGTCCCAAAGTAACTGGAACACAACCGAGCTGCGTCAGGATTTAGCACCCTCAGGTGGCAAAGCCTTCCTGTGAAAGTCTGACGGAAGCTGAATGGAGGACCACGCTGTCACCCTCCGAGCCTGCAGACTTGAGCACCAGCAAAGTGAGTCGAGCCGATTGTGAAGTTCCTCATGTGACACCAGGGGGCAACCTCAGGAAGTGTGTATCCAACCAGAACTTTCGATTGACTCCAGACAACAGGAAATAGAGGGGAGAGGGGGACAAGTCAGACTCTATGGGGAGCCCAGATGGGCCCAGAAAGCAGCCTGGAGACGCCTTGTAGGATTCGTCACCAGCTTCCCAACAAGTCAATGGCATGGGGGTCGGGGGCAGATGACCAAGTGACCGGGTCAGTTATTCTCATCTCTCGGCTCGGCTCTGGGTGCTGCCCTCCAAGTGCCCTTTCCAGCTGTGAGCAGGCAAGGGTGAGCTGCAGGGCTGGGTGTCCCTTGATGCTCCCAGCTTTTTTCAGCATCCAGCAGTGATGCCAGCATCAGGGTCTCTAGATGCTGTGGTCTGAATGTTTCCCCCAAATTCACATGTTGAAATCCTCACCCCAAAGTGATGGTAAGAGGATGGGAGCCTTTGGGAGGGGAGTGGGACACGACGGCTCCACCCTGATGACGGGATTGGTGCCCTTGTAGCAGAGACCCGAGCGCTCCCTCACCCCACTGCCAGCTTATGTGGGGACACCACTATGAGGACGGGGTTCTCACCAGACCAAACCGGACAGCACCTGCCCCTGGGCTTCCAGCCTCCAGACTGAGAAACACTTTTGTGTCATTTGTAGGAGTCTCATTTTACGGTGTTTTCGTCCTGTCCCAAATAAACTACAAGAAAGTGTTACCGAGTCCTAGATCCTTGCTGTGACAAGTATCTAAACGTGGGTGGAGGTTGGAAGACTTCTTTTTTTTTTATTATTGGGGAAGGGGAACAGGACTTTTATTGGGGAACAGTGTGTACTTCCAGGACTTTTTTCCAAGTCAAGTTGTTGTCCTTTCAGTCTTAGTTGTGGAGGGCGCAGCTCAGCTCCAGGTCCAGGTGCCGTTGCTAGTTGCAGGGGGCGCAGCCCACCATCCCTTGCGGGAATTGAACCGGCAACCTTGTGTTTGAGAGCCCACTGGCCCATGTGGGAATCGAACTGGCAGACTTCGGAGTTAGGAGAATGGAGCTCTAACTGTCTGAGCCACCGGGCTGGCCCGAGGTTGGAAGACTTTTAAGGTGCCTGCTAGGAAAAGTCCTCAGTGCCTTGAATGGACTGTTTTGGGCGATACTGGTGACCCGGAGAGAGAAGAGAACAGTGGAAAGACAGCCTCAACCTTCTTACAGGACACCTCAGCCGCCATGACGGAATGTTGTGGACGGTGAGGGCCTTCTGATAGCGTCTCACGGGGATGAGGGGTGTTTTTGGAAACTGCAGGAAGGCGACCCTTGTTACAAGTGGGGAAGCACTTGGTTGAGCAGTGCTCGTGCCCTTGAGGTCTATGGAAAGAGAGCATGTGAGCGATGAAACTAGTTGGCTGAGGAAATTTCCAAGCAAAGTCAAAGTATTGAAGGAGTAAAGATTCTCTTGAATATTTACAGTCAAATGCAAGACAGACAAATGCAGAAATGACTTAAAGACAGAACTGTTCATCAAAAAGAAAGCAGACCTCAAACATCGGGAAAATTCTCAGCCTATCCATATTGAAAGCAATGAGAAAGCTTCTTCTGGGGGACCACGAAAGGTATAGACAAATGTGACAAGGAGACGGGTATTGATCAGCCATCTCAAAGAAACCAGGAGCTATTCTCGACGATGGGGGAGTTCGCCACCTAAATAGAAGGCAGGGCTAGTGTCCCAAGACCAAGGAAGGATGACCCCAAGGCATTTCAGAGACCCTAGGGTATCCCTCTCTTCACAGGCCCAGAGCATAAGGGCCTGCTCCTCGCTTTCTGGTGCCATCCCCCAGAGGGCACAAGCTGTAAACATCAGTGGCATCCTGTGTCCTCCAGGTCCCATCTCCACCGGTGAGCAGAAAGCAGGAGGCATGGGGGCCCTGCTACCTCCGCCTAGATTTTGAAGGATGGAGTGGCCGAGTCTCGGGCTCACAAGCCAGGCAGAGACCCAGGCCCCACACAGGGAGCCGCCGTAGGGAGCCCTGACTAGGCAGAGCCACTGGTGTGCGGCTGCGCTTGGGAGACGTGCAAGCACACGATGACCCGTAAATGCGGTGTGGGCTATGTCCAGCAAAGCTGCCAGAAGGAGGCACGGCCACCCCAGTGGCCAGAGGGCAGACACTGAGCCCTAAGGTCCTGCACTTGGCTTAGGACCTGTCATTTCTCTCTTATTTCCGTCCTCTGGAATGGGGATATGCGTCCCACGCCTGCCCCACCACTGTATTTGGAGGCAAGTAACACGTGTGGTTTCCCAAGTTCACTCTAGGCCTGGGAGGATTTTTGCCTCAGGACGAACCCGATCTCCTCTGGGTGCCCAGCACCAGCCTCCCTGGCCCTTGTCACCAGGGTACCGTCGAGTGAGTCTCTTAGCGCTGGTTGCGCTCCTCTGCGGCTCAGCACCAGCCCTGGCCCCCCTCTGAGCTCCTAGAAGCCGGCAACTCCCACCCCCAAACGCCTCTGTCCCCCAAGACTCCTGCAGCGCTAACCCCAGGCAGCCAGCACCACCTCCCTTCACACCAGGTCTGTTTCCCGTGGTTTCTGACCCCTGGCTGTTAACACGTTGCTTCACAAGGGATTTAAACCCCACCGTAAGCAACGTGTTAAGAAGACAAAGGCTCTGTTTTCATGCACATATTGAAGCATTTAGGGGTAAATGACATATGCCTGGCTTTTGCTTAAAAAATACTCCAGCAAAAGAGAAGCGGGGAGAACAGATGAAACCACTGGGCTGGGTAAAACGCTGGCAGGTGTTAAAGCTGGTGACAGGCAGGAGGGGGTAGCATAGTCTGCAAACTCTCACAGTCAACAAAGGAAGAAGGAATATTACATTACCGAGTAATAAAATAAAGTTTATACAGTGACGCTAAATTCACTATCCTCTTGCCTTGGGAAGACCCCTGCACGAATGGAAACAGGGTTCTTGGGCTTCTTCAGCTCCTCAGAAGCAAAGAATCAGCACAGCCTTTCTGTCCCACCCGTGGCTTCAGCTTATTACTGGCCGTACTACGGATGGTTTATAAATATTTCAGATCCTGTTAAAACTGCAGGAAGAAAAAGAGAAAAAGAGTCATCCTTTCTAACTTTTTTAGGGAGAAGACCCTGGAAAACAGTCACCAGCACATACAGACACCTCCAGTCCACACACGCAGTAATATTCAAAATGCTCAGCCATAAAAATAAAGGCCTTTTATTTGGTTTTTCTACGTCATTACAGGAACCCAGGACAACACCCTTGAGCCCACGGGACCTGCTGTGGCCACACCCACACCTGCTGAGAAGCCCAGTGTCACCAGGACACATGGCCGCTGGGCGAAGCACCGCTCTGGGTCACGGGGTCACCTTCTTGTACGTGATGTGAAGATGCTGAGTCATGGGCTGGGTAGTGGTTGCCATGGAGACTGTCTGTTCAAGTTTGCCTTCAGAATTCAGCCTGAATTTTCGCGTAATCTGAGCAGAACAAAACAAATACAAAATACTTTAGTTTTATCTTCCAAAGATTCAACAAATGCTTGATGTCCTGCCACAGGCAAAGTGCTCCTACAGAGGCTGCAACATGTCACCTTGGTCGTGAGCGCATGACAGACACTTGGCTCAGAGCTACAGGGTGTGCCAAGATCCAGTGTCCCGACCCCTGGACCGTGCCTTTCCCTGCCCTAAGCTGTCCCCAGAAAACCAACACATGAACACGTGACCTGGTCATTCCCATCTTAGTGTATTTGAATGAAGCCATCATTTTTTGTCTACAAATGATACACTTGCCTGGATGAAAGCTGACCTTCCTGTGTGTTCCTTTATTACCTCCCACCTTCACTCCATGGCTTGAACGAATGTCAGACATGTTCTTAGAAGACTCAGCAACCACCAATTCATGGGAACAAATTATGGCGCCATTTCCAACAAGAAAAGCTGTAGCAGTCCCGGCGACAGATGACTCGAATGGCCACCATTTCAAGTGTTCCAGGACATGTCGGAGGCTCAGAAGTGGATGAAATAAACAGGAGTGTTGCTTTGGGCCGCAGCCAAATGCTTTGTAACTGGCCAACCCTCTGGCAGAGAAAAAGCCAGAAAAGCCAGATTTTAAAGAGTCTATTTAAAGGCACCAGAGAACCAACCAGCAAGGCTGCAAGGTCCAGGATCCCAGAGAGAAGGGAGTGCAGAGGGGAGACCCAACTTGGCCCCAGTACCTGCCATCTCCGTTCCCTCTATACCGCTGGAGTGGCTTCGGGCCATGCCACCTGGACTTACACTCACATCACGCACAGGGTGGGTCTAGGTGCGGCCTGCCCCTCAGCCTTCAGCTCTGTGTCTTTGCGCCAAAGTCTGTGAACACACCCTGTAGCAGCCATCTTGCTCCAGAATAAGCAATTTGGCAGCACGAAGCAGTGAGCAAGAGGTAGGGAGCTGGCCGGGGGCAGATCCCACGCACTGAGGTGGCCTCTGCCCAGTCCCAGCAGGGAAGGGAGTGCTGGGAGCAGGAGGGTAGTGCCCACCGCCCCAGATGTGCATGCACGGAGCTCTGCTCAGGCTGGATAACTCCCATCCTGCAGTGTGGCCTCCAGCGTGCCGTCTCCCCACCTCAGAGATGACAGCCAGCTGTCACAGGGGCTCGCTCAGAGCCAAAGCCAGCAAGAGGAGTGCCAGGGCACAGGCCCAGAAGTCACCATCAGGTCCTTTGGGCTTCGCAGCCCCTTGGATGCAATTTCTCATGCTACTTTCCTCTTTGGAAAGGTTTAAGTTGAGGCAGACATACACTGCATCACTCAAACTCAGCCTCTTCTGGAGCCCACGGCCTCATGACAAGGAACCCGGTGAGGTAGATCACTGCCAACAACTCTGGTCATTGCGAGGCTGCCACAGACCGGTCCCCGTGTCAGTAAGGCAGGTGGAAACAACTGTCTTTGATGACTGCAAAGTGGGGCTCGCTCAGGCTGCTGGGCCCAGAGGCAGCGCACGGTCGCATTCTGCACACGCCCTACAGCAGGGAGCCCCAGTTCTCAGGTAGAGAGGCAGCCAGAGCCTCCGAAGCTACAGCAAAACAGTCCATCTTTTTTGGGGGGATGGGGGCCACCTGGACGCACTGGATCAGAGTCTGCAGTTAAACCCCAGTCACTGACACATTCAAGGGCAAGGAGAACCCGTGCGAGTGACGTGCCACTGTTCTGCTTTCAGTTGGTGATCGCTATACAAACGAAAGGGAATTTCTGATGATTCTTGGCTGGAGTAATGAACAGGGTTTAAAAAAACTGCAGCGGGAGGAGAGACAGGAGGCTGTGGCCACAGGGACTGGCAGTGGCCTGTTTGACGCTGCGGAGGCAGAACGGGTAACTGTGTGTGACACTGGGTGTGGAAAGGACTGGGGAGGACTTTGGTTCTTCAGTTTGTTCCCTGTGCACGACCCCAGGCTGGCCTCGCCGTTCACTGAAATGGAGACGCTTCTTATTTTAAGACCTTCCTCGTGGTCCCAGGGAGGAAGAGTACAGCGCAGCGCAGCGTCTGAAGCCGACCGATGTGCCCACTCACTTGCCCCTGGCTCCCAGCTCTGCAGCAGCTGGAGACCCCTGGCAGACCTCTGGAAATCCTGCTGCCCAAACCACTCCCAGGCAGGTAGAGTCATGACCTCTGCAGAGGACCCAGGTGACTCGGTAAATAGCTGGGCGGAACACCCTGCTTTCTCCTCTCTATTCCAAGGACTGGCAAGACCAAGTCACAGGTCTGACATTCCCTCTGCAAGACCAACAAGTGGCCTGGCTGGAGGAGTTAACACTGCCAGCAGAGGGAGCCAGAGTCGGAGCCAGCACCTACCCCAGGACAGACATTTGCAGGGATGACATGGTGGGCATGGGGCACAGAAGAAACCCCGCGGAGCCCGGCTCAGAGCGCACGATACCCCAAGACACGGTTCCTCACACATGTAGACATCGGCCCAAAACAAAAGGTGCCATTTCTAGTTCACTGAAAAAGTCCATCTTAACAATGGACAAGTTCCTATTTTGGCCAAGCGCACTCACTTCTCCTAGACTGCACACACCCAAAGGAAACCTTATTGTGAGAGAAGTCTAAGTGAGAGCTTCTTGATATTTTAATGTTTTTTCAACATGTTTTTTTTCTTGTTCTTGTTGTTTTGTTCAGTAGGAAAAAAGTAGGAAAGGAAGGGTTCGGAGAAAGGAAGATGACTTTGCCTTTGCCTTAGGCCTTAAAATGAAGACATTAAGAAGCCACAGAGGTCCATGGGCTTCCCAGAACAAGCATTGATGCTGAGGCACGAGGAAGGGCGAGTCTGGTGAGCATAGAGCCTGAGTGTGATGCCTGAGACCTTCCAGACTCTGAAGGCCTGTCACCGTCTCTCAGGGACATGTGGCTGGTCACTATAGCGAAGGAAGAAAGCAGGTGCACACCACCTGCTGCTAACAGGTTATTTTTCTTTTTCTCCCAGGATTCCTGAGATATAAGTGACACATAATGTGTAGGTTTAAGGAGTACAATGTAATGATTTAATACATGTGTATACGGCGAAATGATTACAATAGGTTATCACATCTATCACCTCACAGCTACCATTGTGTGTGCACACGCGGTGTGTGTGCCGAGCTCTTTTGAGACCCACTTTCTTAGCAACTTTCACATATACAACATTGTTAACTGCAGTCACCATGATGTACGTTACACCCCAGGACTTACTTCTAACTGGAAGTCTGTACCCTTTGACCAACAATTCACCATTTCCCCAACCCCACCCCCTGGCAACCAGCATTCTACTCTTTATTTCTATGAGTTTAGTTTTGTTTTTTTTTAATTCCATATATCAGTGAAATCATGCAGTATATGTCTTTCTCTGTGTGACTTATTTCATTTAGCTCAGTGCCCTCAAGGTCTATTAATGTTGTTGCAAAGGGCAGGATTTCATTCTTTTTTGTGGTTGAGTAATATTCCTGTGTGTGTGTGTGTGTCTCACATCTGCTTTATCCATTCATCAACTTGATGGACAGTAGGGTGTTTCCATGTCTTGGCTCCCAAATACAGGTCCTTGAACTGGGTGAAGTACTGACTTCACTCCCCTGGAAAGTCCAGTGAGTGGAATTTGTTTTAAAGCTATGCAGACAGCTCACAACTATAACCAGAAGCCCCCTTCTTACCCCTAATGGCTGGCAAAGATAGTAGGTTGCTGGAATGGGAGTGGAGTGAAGCACTAGAAAGCAAACTGGGAAAAAGAGCCATTATGAAAAAAGACACAGAGACAGAAAGGTGAAAACTTCACCTAATGGCTTAGCAGCAAATTGGCGATAGAAAACAGTGACTTGGAAACCAGGTCAATACAAAACATCCAAATTGAATAATGTAAAGAAAACAGACTGAATAAAAATAAACAGTCTCAGGGACATGTGGGAAAATATTAAACGGCCTAACACACGTGTAATAGGAGTTACCAAGGGAAAAGAGAATAATAATAGGGCAGGAAAAATAGCTGAAGGAATAATGGCTAAAAAGCATCAAATTTGATGAAAAACATCATCTTACAAATGCAGGAATCACAGGAGACCCAAGGAAGATAAATACAAAGAAAACCACAGCTGGGAACATCACAGGGCTGAAATCCAAAGGTAAAACTGAAATTTTGAAAATGACCAGAGAAAAAAGACAAACTATGTAGAGAGGGATGAAGAATTAGAGTTGACTTTTCAACAAAAACAACGAAGGTCAGAAGACAATGGAACAATATAAAGAAATTCCTGTAAAAAAAAAATAATAATATACCTGTTGTTACAGAATTCTATATATGGCTAAAATATCCTTCAAAACAGGGTGGAGGAGGATTTGGTGAAGCGTGCAGCCCCCGATCTGTCCCCCCATCCAGACAACTGCACTGGCCTGTCCCCAGCTGTGTGTCAGGCAGACGTGTGTGTGTTCCTGAAGCAGCTTGCACACAGCTTGCAGGAGCCACAGTGGGCAAAAAGGACCCTTCCTCCAAATACTGGGATCCGCACTCTGGTACCCAATTGCTGCTTCTGATCACAGAAGAGCAGGAAAGGTGAGCAGCCACTGTTGTGCAGCTCCCAATGGTGTTGTAAGTCCAGCTCAAGGATGCCTCCAGCTCCAGTGACTTACAGGAGATTTAAAGGGCTGGTACTCTTTCACCCCATCTCATTTTCCCCTCCTTTTCACCTTTCAAAAACCAGACATTAAAGACTAGGGCATTCAGAAACAATGGCATACATGGGGGGAAGTAGAAAAGTGACTGCATATGCCCAGGGAGAGGCTCAGGAAAGAACCGAGAAGACCTTAAGTTTACACCTCAGGCGATCCTTAGCACAAAGACAGCCTACAATAATCAAAAAGCAAACCTATAACAAATACCAGCAAACCCCAGGGAAGAGGGAGAATCTGATATCCAGAGTTACAACGCTATTTCAAGAACAACAAAAAAATCACAAGGCAAACAAAGAAACAAGTATGTTAACTGTTTCTTTCATTCTAAAGAAAACAAAAAACAGAAACAGCCACTGAGAAACACCACATAGTGGACCTTCTAGACAAATACTTTAAAACAAGTATTTAAAGATACTCAAAAAACTAACGAGGTGGAGAATGTCAAGAAAATGATGTGTGAACAAATGAAAATATCAGTAAAGACAAGAAACCAAAAAAAATTTTTTGAAAAGTACGACAACTAAAATGAAAAATTCACTAGAGGGATTCAAAATCAATTTTGAGCAAGCAGAAGTAAGAAGCAGCAAACTTAAAGATAGGACAATGAAAATTATTGTGGCTGAGGAACAGAAAGAAAAAAGATTTACGAAAAGCAAACAAAGCCTAAAGGACGTGTGGGACACCACCAAGCTGACCAAGATATGTATTGTGGGAGTCCCAGGAAAAGCGGGAGAGAAAGGGTCAGAAAATATCTGAAGAAACAATGGCCTAACACTTTCCAAATTTGATGTAAGACATAAATAAACAAGCTCAATGAACAACAAGTAGGACGAACTCAGAGACCCATACTGACATACATTATAATCAAATTTGAAAGCTAAAAAGAGACAATCCTGAAAGAAGAGAGAAGCAACTCATCACATATCAACAGATTGCTCCTCAGAAACTTTGGAAGCCAGAAGGCAGTAGGCTGATATTTTCAAAGTGTTGAAAGAAAAAACTGTCACAAGAATCCTATACTCAGTCTTTCAAAAGTGAAGGAGAATTTAAGACATTCCCAAATAAACAAAAGCTGAAGGAGGTCCTTACCACTAGGCCGGCCCTACAAGAAATGCTAAAGGAAGTCCTGCATGTTGAAATGAAAAAACACACAAGACAGTCTCTTGAAGCTGCCTGGAGAAATAAAGATGTCAGTAAAGGTAAACACATGGGCAATTAAAAAAGTTAATATTATTGTAACAATAGTTTAAAACTCCACCTTTTTTTCTACATGATTTAAGAGACTGATGCATTAAAAAGAAAACAACAACAACAAAAAAAACACCCCACATTCATTAGTTTAGGTTTTTGGACACACAATATATAAAGATGCAATCGGTGACCTCAATAACTGAAAGAGGTAGGACAGAACTGTAAAGAAGCAGAGTTTTTGTATATTATTGAAGTTAAGCTGCTATAAATTCAAATTAGTGTTATAACTTTAGGATCTTAAATGTAATCCCCATTGTAGCCACAAAGAAGATAAGAAAAAATGAGAAGGTAAATAAAACATTTCAATATTAAAAAACCAACTAAACACAAAACAAGACAGTAATGCAGAGAATGGACAAAAAAGCCATAAAGCATATAGATAACTAATCACACAATTACAGAAGTAAATCCCTCCTTATCAGTAATTATGTTAAAAATAAATGGATTAAACTCTCCAATCCAAAGACAGAGATTGGAAAAATGACTAAAAACACATGGCCCAAATCTATACTATGTAAAGAGACTCACATTAGATTCAAAGACACAAATAGACAAATAGGTTTAAAATGAAAAGATGGAAAAATTATTTCATGCAAATAATAATAAAAAGAGAGCAAGAGTGGCTGTACTTATATCAGACAAAAGAGATTTTAATTAAAGTTTACGAGATGAAGACATTATAGATTAATAAAAGGTTCAAAACAGCAAGACACATGAGGCAAAAAGTGACAGAATTAAAGGGAGAAACAGACAGTTCTACAGTAACAGTGGGAGATGTCAATACTTCACTCTCAACAGTGGACAGCACATGCAGACAGAGGATAAGTGAGGAAAGAGAGTACATGAACAACAAAATAAACCAGAGAGACTTAACAGTCATATAGAGCACTACCCAGCAACAAAACACAATATTCTCTTGCGCACACAGGTGGGCTTTAGGATAGACATATGAGGCCACAAATTAAGTCTCAACAGATTTAAAATGACACATATTATGTAAAATTGTCTTCCTCGACCACAATGGGAGTCAAAACTTATGGGATTCAGCAAAAGAGGTTCTAATAAATGGAAAATTTATACTCACAAATAAATTCATACTTTTTTCTTTTTTTTTTTTTACAACTTAGGGAACTAGAAAAAGAAGAAATGAAACCCAAAGCTACCAGAAGGAAGGAAATAATAAAGATGAGAGCAAAGGTAAATAAAATAGAAAATAGAAAAATAAATGGCAAATTAAAAGTTGATTCTTCAAAAAGATCAATAAAATTGACAAATCATTAGCTAGATGAACTAAGCAAAAAAAGATAAAGAGTTAAATTACTAAACTCATAAATGAGAGTGGGGGGCTGGCAGGTTAGCTCAATTGATTAGAGTGTGGTGCTGATAACACCAAGGTTGCCAGTTTGATCCCCTCATGGGCCACTGTGAGCTGCATATTCCTTAAAAAAAAAGAAATGAGAGTGGGAACATTGCTACTGGTTCTATAAAGATTATAACATAGTATGTACACCATCAAATTGGATAACCTAGAGGAAATGGACAAATTCCTTGAAACGCAAAACCTACCATGACTGAATCACAAACAAATAGAAATTCTGAATAGTTCTATAACTAGTAAGGATATTGAATCAGTAATCAAAATTCTGACAAATAAAAGCCTGGGACTGGACAGCTTCACTGATGAAATGTTTGGCAACCTAAACATGTAAAGAACTAATACCTATCTTTCTCAAGTTTTCCAAAACCTCATTTTATGAGTCCAGCACTGCCCTAGCATCAAAGCCAGACAAAGACACTACAAGAAAACAACAAATTTCCCTTATGTACACTAAAGTAAAATTGCTAAAAAAAAAAAAAATTAGCAAACCAAATTCAGCAAGACAGTGAAAATATTATATACCATAACCAAATGGGATCTATTCCTGGAATGTAAGGATGGTTCAAAATATCAGTAATTATTTTTAAAGTAAATGGATTAAACAATCAACATACCATATCTCATTTATAGAATGAAAGAGAAAACCCACATGCGGTCTTCTCAATTGATGCAGAAAATGCATTTGACAAAATTCAGCACTTTCATGATAAAAACACTCAAACTAGGAATTTAAGGAAACTACCTCATTATAATACAGGCCATATATGAAAAGCCCACAGTGAGTATCATACTCAGTGGTAAAACCTGAAAACTTTTCTTCTAAGCTCAGGAAGAAGGCAAGGATACCCACACACAAGAAAGAAATAAAAGGCATCCAAATTGGAAAAAAGAAGTAAAATTATCGCTGCAGATGTGAACTCATATGTAGAAAATCCTAAGAAACCTACCAAAAACAAAAACAGGAAAGTTAGAACTAATAAATGAATTCAGTAAAATAAAAGGATATAGAGCCAACACACAAAAATCTGTTACATTTCTATACACTAACAATGAACAATACTAAAATGAAATTAAGAAAACAGTTCTATTTACAATAGTATCAAAAAGAATAAAATATTTAGGAATTAACCAAAGAAGTGAAAAACTTGTACAATGAAAACCGCAAAACATTTTGGAGAGAAGTTAAAGAAGACATAAATAAACGGAAACACATCCCATGTTCATGGATTGGAAGACTTGACATCAGTAAGACAATAATAATACCCCAAAAGATCTACAGAGTTAATGAAGTTTCTATAAAAACCCCAATGATGTAGAAATAGAAAAATCCATCCTAAAATTCATATGGAATCTCAAGGAACCTTGGATAGCTATAATAATCCTGAAAAATGATGAAAGCTGGAGGACACACACATCCTGATTTAAAATTTACTACAGAGCAACAGTAATCAAAACACTGTGGTACCATCATAAAGACAGACATATAGAACAATGGAATAGAGAGCCCAGAAATAAGCCCTCACACATATGGTCACATGATTTCTGACAATGGTGACAAGACCATTCAACGGATCAAGGACAGTCTTTTCAACTAACGGTGCTGGGAAAACTGGATATCCACACACAAAAGAATTAAGCTGGACCCTTACCTAGCAGCATATACAAAACAATAACTCAAAATGGATCCGAGACTTGAATGGAAGAGCTAAAACTATAGAACACTTAGAAGAAAACAAAGGACAAAAGTTTTATGACACTGGATTTGGCAATGATTTCTTGGAGATGACACCAAAGGCACAGGTAACAAAAGGAAAAATAGACAATTTGGGGGCTTCATGAAAAATATATTTTTTAAATTTACATCAAAAGGCACTATCAGAGTAAAAAAGCAACCCACAGAATGGGCGAAAATATTTGCAAATCGTATTTCTGATAAGAGACCGATAATCCAAAATATATATGTTCCTAAAACGAAACAACAAAAAACAAACAACCTGATTCAAAAATTGGCAAAGGACTTGAATAGACATTTCTCCAAAGATACAGGAATGGTCAACAAGCCCATGAAAAGATGTTCAGTATCACTGATCATCAGGGAAATGCAAATCAAACCACAATAAGATGCCACCTCACCTGTCAGGACGGTTACTACCAAAACCCCAGAAGACAGCAAGTGCTGACAGGATGCAGAGGAACCCTGGGCACTGATGGCAGGAATGTGAAATGGTGCAGCCGCTGTGGGAAACAGTGTGGAGGTGCCTCAAAGATTAAACAGAGTGACCATGTGACCCAGCGACCCCACCTCTGGGTGTAGATCGAAAGAATAAAGCAGGGTGTTGAAGAGACATCTGCACACCCACGTTCGCAGCAGCATCATTCATAACAACGAAAACGGAGAAGCAGCCCAAGTGTCCAAGGACGAAATGTGGTCCATCCATACAAGGGAGTATTACTCAGCCTTAGAAAGGAAGGAAATTCTGACACCTGCTACGACACGGACGGACCTTGAGGACATCATGGTCAGTGAAATAAGCCAGGCACAAAAAGACAAATACTATATGATTCCATGAATCTGAGGCACTTAAAGTAGTCAAATCACAGAGACGGATATTACAATGGGGGGTGCCAGGGGCTCATGGGAAGAGAGAATGGGGAGTATTTCGGTTTTGCAAGATGAAGTGTTCTGGAGACATATAATGGCTACGGTTGCACAATATGAATATACTTAATCACACTGATGCATACACTAGAAAATAGTTAAGAAGCTAATTTTATGTTATATGTATTCTACCACAATACAAAATATGGGGGGGGGGGGGGAAGTTGGGGGTAAAATAAACTCAAGAGAATTGCGGTTGGCAGACCTGCACAAGAAATACTGTCAAGGCAGGTCCTCAGGGTGCAGGGGACTGAAATCACTGGAAACTCAAGAGTCACAGGAAGGAGGAAGCAACAGAGAAAATACGAGGTCTGACAATTAAGTTCTAGAACTTGCCACCGTGCGCTTACATTGGCAGCTCTGTATAAACAGCTCGGGAAGGTCTCATAACCTTGGTATATCAGTGTCTCATGGCTGTGTTCGTGTCAACGTGTGGCGGTGTCTTGCTGAGAGGTGTTCACTATTGTTGTTGCGTGTTTCTGTGTGCTGTCGTGAGAATGTCTGAGATTCAAGTAGAGCAACAAACAAACATCAAATTTCTTGTTAAACTTGGCAAGAGTGGAAGTGAAATCAGGGACATGTTAGTCCAAGTTTATGGGGATAATGCCACGAAGAAAAAGCAGTGTACAAATGGATTAAATGTTTTTCTGAGGGAGAGAACGCGTCACTGATGAAGAGAGGTCAGGACGGCCAGTGAAAAGCAGAACTGATGAAAACATTGCAAAAATTCGTCAAATTGTGCGTCAAAATTGTCGACTGACTGTGAGAAGTATAGCAGATCAAATAAACATCGATAGAGAAATAGGAAAATCTTGGCATGAGAAAGGTGTGTCCCAAAGAAGCTCTTGCATCACGACAATGCACCAGCTCTCACGGCACTGTCTATGAGGGAGTTCTTAGCCAGTAAACAAATCACTGTATTGGAACACCCTCCCTACTCACCTGATCTGGCCCCCAATGACTTCTTTCTTTACCCGAACACAAAGGAAATACTGAAAGGAAGACATTTGGATGACATTCAGGACATCAAGGGTAATACGATGACAGTTGATGGCCGTTCCAGAAAAAGAGTTCCAAAATTGCTTTGAAGGGTGGACTAGGTACTGGCGTCGGTGCATAGCTTCCCACGGGGAGCACTTCAAAGGTGACCACAGTAATATTCAGCAATGAGTTATGTAGCACTTTTTCTAGGATGAGTTTGTGAACTTAATTGTCAGAGCTCGTAAGTGGACAATTCTAAGACATTATTTTCCCCCTCGTTGTAATTTCTTTGCAAGTCAACTAATTAATGTAAAAGTAACAAGATTTGTAGTGTTGAGTGTGTGTGTATACCTTTTACATGTAAAAAGTATGATGACAATAGCACACAAAAAAAGGGTAAATGGAATTATAAAGCTGTAAGGTTACAACACGTGAAGTGGGATGGGGAAAGTGTCACCTATAAAGTGAGACCGGGATTATCCAAAATCAGGTGTGAAGTGGGAAATGTAATGGTACAATATTGATTAAAAATAGTGTGATACATTTAAGATGCATATAGCCTCAAAGCAGCCATTACAAAAATGAGATACAGTTCAGAAGCTAATAGAAGAAAATAGAATGCTAAAAATATTTAATTAACCCAAGAGAACACATTAAAGGAAGAGACGAGGAACAAAAACAAGAAAGAACATATGGAAGATAAGTCCAGATGGTGAACTTAAAACCTCACATATCAATAACATTTATGTTAAATGTAAATGGACTGGGCACTCCAATTTAAACAGGGAGTTTTTGACTAGACAAAAATAAACAAATGAAACTCAAGAGCACTTGTTTCAAGTGCACATGAAATATTCAAAAAGTAAAATCGTATATTATTGTAGCATAAAATAACTAAGAGAAAGCATGTTCTCTGGGCTTTTAGAATTGAATTAGAAATCATTAACAATAGAATACTGAGAAAATTCTCAAATATTTGGAAAATAGGTAACACACTTCTAAATAAACCCTGTTTAAAGAAAAAATAATTAGGGAAATAAAATATTTTCAGCCAGCAGATAATAAAAGCACAATATATTAATTGTGTTAAGTGGAAATTTATAGCTTCAAATGGTATATTACAAAATAAAAAGGAGTTTAATATCAGTGATCGAAGTTTCCCTTTAAGAAACCAAAAAAAAAGAAGAAATTAAACCCAGAATGAGAAATATGATGTAAAAATCTTCCAGTTTATGTATTTTAGTAATACATCAATCCAGCAATAGCAAAAAATGGTAAGTCATCACAACCAAGTGGGGCTTGTCTAAAATGTAAGGTTGATGCAAAAAACAAAAAAAAAAGTGTAAGGTTGGTGCAACATTTGAAAACCTAATTCATCAGACTACAAGACTAAAGGAGAAAAATCATATATCTCAATAGTTACAGTTAATGCATGTGTCAGAATTCAACACCTATTTATGATTGTTAAAACTGGCAAACTAAAACCATAAGGAAATATAATTTGATAAAGGGTATCAATAAAAACAATGCAGTTAACATCATCATAGCCAATAAGGACAGACTGAATGTTTTCCCCCCTAAGACAGAGAACAAGGCACAGGTGTTTATTTCTGTAACGGTAACACCCCATCTTCTATTTTGAGATTTAAACCTCTAGTGGAATTCGATTTGACAGTGTAGTTTAAACTTTTTCTTTTTTTTTTTTTTTTTTTTTTTTTTTAAATAATTTTTTTTTTTTAATATTGATCACGGCTGGCAGTCCAGCTCCAGAGAGAGCCATTGTTTACAATCTTAGCTGTAGAGGGCGCAGCTCACCGGCCCATGTGGGAATTGAACTGGCAACCTTGGTGTTAGGAGCACAGCACTCCACCCACCTGAGCCACCAGGCAGGCCCTAGTTTAAACTTTTTCAAAGTCTTTTTTTTTTTTTTTTTTTTTTGCTTCTATCCACTCCTGCCAAACCTTACAGGCTCTGCTTACTATACATTTACTACGCATGCCAGTTTCAATGGTTCTGTTTACTCCAGACTGTATGCATACTTGGCTCAAGGACTTGAAAGAAGTTCTTATCTCTGCATAAGACCCTCTCCTATCCTGGAAACAAACCAGCCTCTGGGAAGCACCTTTCCCCCCAGGACTTGCCAGACCAGCTTCCCCTTCCCTGTGTTCTGCCTCTCCCCACCAGCACATAAACATAAAACCTTTTGGCCAGGCTTGGCAGAGAGGGAGGGGGTGGGCTTGGGTGGGGGGGGTGGACAGGAGTCTGCCACCCTCCCGGAATGCCAGCATTTTGAATAAACCTGTCCTCCAACCTCATCTCTCGAGTTTTGGCTCTCCTGCAGGAGCAGCCGGACCTTTAGCATGGTAACACTCCCACCATTTGTACTGACAATTATTCTGATGGTTCTGATGTAATGATGTTGGATCTGCCGGCAGTTTCTGGGTGTGGGCCAGGATCGTGTCTTGTGAGACCGAAAAATGGAAACACGGACCAGGGGAGAGGCAAAGAGTTGTAAAGGAAGGTAGTTTATTGAAAGCAAAGGGTCAGAGCGAGTGGGAGGGGGTCCCAAATGGGGGTGCCCAGTGACTGAGGCAAAAGTTCTTACTTTTATACCTTCCCTTGTCTGCTTGGGGAAGGGGGCTGGAGCCTTCTAATGGAATTCATCTATCAGGTTTGTCCTGTTTGCTCATCCTGAAGGGATTAATGAAATAAGCCATTCTTATCCATCAGATCTGCTCCTTTGTCCGGCCAAAAGGGATTTGAGATAGTTTATTAACCTCAAGGGTGTATTCTCATAGCTCTGTCCTGGAATGAAGGAGATATTCCAGACCTGGAGTTTCAGGATATGGCTGTTTTTTTTGTTTATTCCAACAGGGAACCCCCTGTCTACCTAGCAACGTGCTAACTAACTTGTCTCAGTTCTGCTCAGGTATAAAGACTGAAAAGGAGGAAGAAACATTGCCTATAATAGCAGATGACATGATTGTCTATATAGAAATTTTTTTGTAAAATGTTTTACTTTTTTATCAAACCAAAAAAAATTCTGTTAAGCCATAGTAATTAAGACAGTATGATTCTGCCACAGGTATAGACAAAAGACTGAAGCAGGCCCGGCTGGGACTCCCACTTTTAGAAAATTATCTGGAAACTTATAATTAACACCCTTACGCTTATTGAGCACAAGCGCAATGGTCTAGCATTCTTTCCAGGCTGCTACTCCCATCATTGTTCCTGGGATGCCTGGGTTGCTGACACCCGGAAAAGAATCACATCGCCAGAGGGAAGGCTCCATGCAGAGCCCCCCACCTTGAACCAGCACGTAGCCTCAGGAGAAACACCCAGATTTCCCCTGAGAATGTTAAGGCAGTTTTAAGGTGTTAACCTGCTGCCTTCTCAAATCACTGGTGCTCCTGTGTCGGTCTCTTTGCTGAGCGGGGCGCAGGGAGCACGAGCCCCGGACTCAGTTGCCCTCCTGTTTCAAGACCACTTGGGACAGGAGAGAGAACAGGCAACAGAGCCTGATGGGGGACGGTGCTCAGGACAGCAAGGAGGACAGGCCCTTCCAGCAGCAGCCCAGGGTAGCTGGTCGCCTCTCAGTCAATTCCAGGTGCATTCATGACCAAAAGGAAAGGTTTTAGGTCAAACTGTAAAGGTTCAATTAAAAAAAAAATATATATATATATTTATTGACCTATTCTTAGGGAAGACTGCTTAAATAAGACACATTAAAAAACAGAATCCACAAAGAAAGAAACTGGTAAATTGAACCATGTATGACTGCAAACTTCTGTTTCTCAAAAATAATAAAAAGAAGTGAAAAGATACAGACTGGAAAGGGTATTTGCAACACATGTAACTAACGAAGGGCTTATATCCAAACTCTTCAATAATTCATGTCAGTAAGAAAAGGCGCAATAGAAGATGGTCAACAGGCTCAAACAGGACTTCGAAGAGAGGATGGCCCAAGACCAACAGGACAAGATTGTCAACCTCACTGGTCATCGGAGCAGCTGGCCTGCAAAACTCGATGCTGGAGTCCTCGCCTCAGGATGTGGGCAGCAGGAAGCGGGCAGGTTCTGAAGGCGGTGGCCTCTCGGACCCTCAGGATCAAACAGGCCTGGCCTTGGTCCGTCTCAGGGCTGGTGTTGGGCACATGCCATGTGGACTGTGGGGGTCTCAAGTGACCAAGCACAGGCAGTGGGGTGACGGAAGGGTCGGGCTGCGGCGGCAGAGGGCTGGCAGCCCATCCCAGCACTGCGGCTCCCCGCTCTGCAGATGCCTTGCCTCCCACTCTCCTCCTGGCCTCCCATGTGAGCTGCTTCCTCCCCTCATCCTGCCCACGCCAACAAGGAGGAACGGCCAACCCAGGGGAAGGTCAACCTGAGAGGGGAGGCCAACTGCGCTCGTGTGTCCAGGCTCTGGTCAGCAGGTCACTGGCAGAGCTGAGCCCTCCCCTCATCCCCGCCCCCACAGGCCTCGCCTCTGCCTATTCTCCCTTCTGCAAAAGAGGCACTTTTTTGGTTTAATTAATAAAACACAACGTTCATTCTCTAGTAAAAATAAGGAAACAAAATCCAAACCAAACTCATAAAATCAGCAGCCTCTGGCAAGTATGAGCAAGAAATAGAGAAGACACAGAAAAATACAGGGAACATGGGTGGCAGATAAAACGAAAGCCGTATGTGTTGCTTTTCCCTAAAACTCTGAACATCTCAATGAAACTGGCACTTTTCCTGGGAAACGTACATTTGCAAATGAAGCAAGGTAGGGGCCTGAGGTGAACAAGGCCAGGTGCCTTGCAGAGAGGTCACCACTAATTCCTGTAGGGACCACCCTTTGCAAGGGAACGGACACAGCTGAGAGCTCCCAGCTCATTTTATGAAGAGCTGACGCCCACCTGGACAATGAGGCCTGAGAAAATATTTAACGTATCGTGATTAGGAGTGACCTTTATAAGGCCCACATGACTCACGCTTAGAAATTAATGCAATTCACTGCATCGACAGCTTCCAGTGGGAAAAACACAGAATCCTCCCGAAAGAGGCTGCAGAACCCTTTCCTGAGGGTTTCTTAGTACACGAGTAGGATCCTTTGACCCGGCAACGGTTGTCCACCAGTGATGAGCCTACAGCAGGCATCTCACAGGGGCGAGACACAGCTGTACCTACCCCCATGGCAGGTCAACACATGTTCACTCTGCTGCTGTCAGCGCTGGGCCCAGATCCGGTGGTTAGATAGTGACAAACGTGGCCCCAGTCGACAGAAACACACAAAAGCCAGAAGTTTCCCCATAACCATCAACAACCAATTAGATTATGATATGGAAACAGCATTCTACCTACATTGCACTTATGTCTTCACCCTACCATGAGCTGTCCGCGACTAAGTGCAATGGAAGGCAATTGTTAAGAAAAGCAATTTAAGAGTATCCATAACAATTTAGAATGTACCTATCCTTTGATCCAGCAAGTCACCTGGGAAAAATTTATCCAATTGATTTGGACATTTTTGCAAAAGTGGGCAACACAAATGCAAAAGGACACTGATGACAGGAAAACAATGAACCTGAGAGCACGTCACTGTCCACCAGCCAGGGACGGGCTGACGGAGTCATGGCCCCCACCCGGGTACGTGTGGGGAGTGGGGAAGAATGACAGGCATGGAGACAGAAAGGTGTCCACCATGCAGTGGTGTGTCAGGGAATGAAGCGGCACATCACGGACGGGCTCACCTGCTCCACGTGGGGCTCCTTGGCGAAGGAGATCCTGGCGATGGAGTGAGACGCGATGCACAATTCCTGCCCGTTCACCTCTCCCTCCTCCACCTCCACGATGCCTGCAAGGGAGGGCCGTCAGTCCACAGCGGCACCCACAGCACTGGGCTGCCCTAGCTCCTACACTGGCTGCCATCGGGGCTCCAACAGCTGTGAACTGGGCAGCCGTCGGGGCCCTGAGGCCCTTGCCTGCAGTAAAGCTCCCGGCGTCAAGAGGGAAAAGACCAACTCCTCTTACAGCTGGGACAGGTGGTCTCATGGAGCTGCCCTCCCCGGGTGCCCTGACTCCAACATCCCCCATCAGACAGGCCCCCTGGGCTCTGAGACGAGGGAATGGGGCCGCTCTGGCTCCCACCACGTCCAGCCCACTGACGCCCTGGGCAGCTCCAGTCCAGCCTGGGCTGGTCCTGAGCACACCGGCTTCCAGGAAGTGGGACTCACCTGAGCCAGTGAGCAGGGAAAGGTCAACCAGTGAGTTTTGAGTAATTTCTAATTCATGTACTATTTTAGGGTTACCTCCCTGTGGGGGCAAAGCAGACCTCCAGACAGAGAGCTTTCAGCTGGAGAGCGAGCATCCCTGGTCTAGCTTTCTCCCCAGAGCCCGACCCCACAGGAAAAGTCCTGTGCGCCCGTGGGGAAGGAAGCCACTAGTGTGCTTTACTGAAGGAACTAAGGCGAAAAGAAAACTGGCCAGTTCTCGCAGATGCTCCTACGGCCCCACCCACCTCCTGGGGACTGCCACACGTGGCAGACAGGGACCCAACCCCACCCATCCAAAGGCCGGATGCTTCCCACCCTGAAAGGTACCCACAGGATCACTCTGTGCCCCAACAAATGTGCCCGGGAGCAGGGGCCACCCGACTGGGGGCGAGGGTACCTGTGTTCTGTGCGCTGACGAAGGCCACCTTGTTGGTGTCGGGCTCCAGGCGGATGAAGCCACACTCCCGGTGCATCGGCTTCCGCGTGTCCGGGTGGAAGGCGTTGAACCTGGACCGGGAGCAGGGAGTGAGCGCAGGCGCGGGGCCCCACCCACAACAAGGGACCACACTTTTCGACACGTGGAAACAGACATTAGACGTACCATGGACACCGTGGGGACTTGGGTACCACGCGTGTGGGCTGTGGCCGCCGGCTGTATCAGGGCTTCTACTCCAGCCTGGAAGCACCCCCTGGCACCCCACCCTTAGCCAAACGGCTGGGCTCGTTGCCACCTCAAGGACAGCACCTGTTCTTTATAATTCAGGGTACCCTTCCCACAAGGCCCTTTTGGCTGGGGCACCTCGCATACTCATTCCTCAGCTACAAGACGTAAAACCCCACACCAACACCTGGCCTGCCCTCTTGGAAGCCATTGTCTTGCCCACGAATCCAATGGATTCTTCATAACGGTGGGAAACACAGGTCCTTAAGTAACCCGCCTCACGACTGCAAATTCTTGGCCGTGAGGACAGCTGCGCGGAGAGCACTGAAGCTTAAAACACCACCACTACCCCAGCTCCGGCCTGACCCTCGGCTGTCCCTACGACAGACACACCTCTAACAGCAGCACTGTGCCTACAGCCCACGTAAATGCACATGCCCTCCCCTGAAAGCCCTAATGAGACATATCTTGGACCATAACCCACCACACACACACCACTGGCTTTACCAAAACATGTACTGGCTACTCATTTCATTTTCCTTTTAATGCTAGTCACAAAATTCTCTACTGGGTTGTAACCCAGTTTTAAACGATGGCTTTACATTGTATGTTATTTTGAGTTATACAGAATTTCCACCTTTTGGGTTACGAGCAGGATATTACTTTGCCCTCATCCATTCAGTCAAGTATAATACAAAAAGGTATGAGAAAATGTTTCTAAAATAAGATCTTCTAAATCCTTCTCAAGTTGCCAAGCATTATACAAATAGCATCAAGTTAATAAGATGCTTAAAATAATTAATTTTGCTTCTGTTTCCCCCTGCTTCTGCCCCCCCGACCCTCCGGTTCAATCCGTTGCTTCTCAGTCTACTTGTGTAGGACACAGCTCCCATATGCCCACATGGACAATGACACCTGAGAAAATATTTAACGTATCGTGGTTAGGAGTGATCTTTATAAGGCCCGTATGACTCACGCTTAGAAATTAATATAATTTACTGCATCGACTGATGCTGGTATTATGAGCCTTGCAGTCCCCCTGGCTGAGGCAGTTGGTCACCGGCTCACAGCAGCACACAGTAGCCCAAGGCAGCACGGCAGCCCGCAGCCCATGGCAGTCCACACCGACTTCTGGATGCTCCCAGCAGCCCAGCTCCAGGGAGCGCTGTTGTTCACAATCTTAGCTGTAGAGGGCGCAGCTCACTGGCCCATGTGGGAATTGAACCAGTGACCCAGGCATTAGGAGCACAGCGCTCCAACCACCTGAGCCACTGGGCCAGCCCTAATATAGTTAATTGTGTAGTGGAGCTTGGGGAAGGGACAGTTTTATTTTTCATTTTATATTCCTCTTTATTGTTTAAATTTTAAGAAATGTGTGTTACCTCTGTGATTAAGAATAACAACCTTCTTAGCCACCTCCCCTGGACCCCCCATGTCAGCACCCCACACTGCAACCTGCCTCCTTAAAAGCACGTCCTCTGCTCTGTGTGTGTGTGGGGTGGGGGTGAAGGGGGGGGCTAGAGGACCTCAAAGTACTTCTGCTCTGCTGTCCAGTAGGACTTGGAACCACAACACTAACAGCTTCTTTCAGACCTTGACGTACTCAGGGGTACGTGTGAAAGGAAGCCCAGCCCTCTTCCTCTCAGTACCACCAGCCGAGGGAGTCGGCTGAGCGTGCACTCGTACTTGTTTGTATGTGGAGGTAAGAAGCCTGGGTCCTGCCAGCCTGGCCTCACCACATACACAGAGCCGGAAAGTCCCACTGTCACCCACAGGGTGTCTCAGATGTGGGGTCAGGGACGGAAGAGGCGCCTTTCTGAAGCACGCCCAGCTCCCTCCTGTCCGCCCGATCCCCCTCACAGACACGGCACACTTACGAGAAGTTCAGCATAGGCTGGCCCACGTGGGAGATGTGCACCTCCTCCAGGTACCGGAAGGGCTGGAGTGTCGGGAAGGTCCCAGCGCCTGGTGGGTCCGACAGCCAGGTGCCCAGCATCCAGGACAGTGGCTCCACCACTGGGTTCATCTTGGGGGGCTCTGAGGACAAAAGAAGAGACAGTCAGGGGCTCTGTGCCCACCGGTCTCCTTCTAGCTGAGCCCTGCTGAGCTCTGTGGGGAAACGCACTCGGCGCATGCCTCGTCATTCCAGCTCGTCCTGCAGGACGCAAACAGCCCTGTCCTGTCAGAAGGGGAAGGAAAAGGCCCGGGAGCAAACGTCATCATGCCAGGTCCAGCTTAGGAACGCTGCTGCTCCCACACAGAAGGGACAACAGGGCCTGCAGGGGCTGGGGAGAGCCAGAGGTCCCACGGTGTCAGCGGGGGGCCGACAATAGTGGCAGTGCCAGCTCCCATGCCAGACCAGGGTGCCCTGGCATGGGATCCGGTGATGGAGATAAAGGCAGAAGGGAGAACACAGAAAAGGGGACGGAGGGTTTCAGAGCAGCTACAATGTAGACAGTGCACTCCGTGGGCAAGATTCAAACGTGAACTTGGCCTCCTAAGAGAGGCGGCCTCTGGTTCAGGCCAGCCTTGCAGCGCCCAGTTGGCGTCCTTTAGACCGTCTCCCAGAAGGGCACAAGACTCTCATTCCACAAAAAACCTAGTCACGGAAGTGTGAGGGATAACACCCAGGCCTTGAGTTGAATGGGGCCCAGGGCCAGGATGCAGGGAGGGCAGGCTGGCTGGGCTCCCTTCCGGCCAGGAGGCAGGCGCCAGGCCCCCAGTGCTACTCCATCAAGCAGTCGGGGACTGATGGCTGCTTAGGGACCACATGCTGCTCAGGTGAGCCTCATGGAGCTGTGTCCAGTCCTTATGTACTAAGGAAAAACTGTGGGCTGGTAGAGGACAGGACGCTGTGCACTTGGCCCTACCTCCTGCTGCCTATCAAGGGTGACGGAAAGGAGGTGATTCCCAGATGCAGCAGGAACTCTTCTCCTAGCCCCACCCTGCCCCCCATGCCCCCACCCCCCCCACACACCCGGCCTTGCCTCAAATCTAAGTGCTTTAATCTGAACAATGGAAAAGCATTCGAGGAGAGAAGCACACCCAGCTGACTGGTGCAGGAGGCTAAACTATGGAGGGGAAGGTTTGATCAACAGACCCAAACATGCCAAGACAAAGGGACCTGCTTGAATCTGGGCTGATAACCTGCGTGCCTTCCTCGATCCCTCCCCACCAGCACAAGACACATGCAAGCACGGGAGTTCCAGAAGCATCTTGGCCTCTGAAATTGTACCACCTTCGATTATAAATGAAAACAGTCTGGGAGAATAATATCCTGGAGGTGGAGAAGTGTTCAACCATGTCTGAGACAAGTAGGAACCAAGGAGGAGGTGCCCAGGCTGGTGGCACAGCCCGGGGGCCTCAGTGAGAGCGTGCAGTGGGCGGAGAACAGCGAGTCCACCACGGACTCCGGCCCCGCACAGGGCGCACCGGGCAGCGGGTGGGTGAGAAGTCATTCCCTTTCCAGCCTAGGTCTCTCTCTCAGCACGTGTTTCCTTTTCAAATTGCCTGCAGAGAGTCCGAAAGTGAGGATGGCAACAGCAGAGCTTTGACTGATAAAATGTTCCTAACTAAAGAAACATAAACCAGGATTTCAGTTCCAGTCTCTGATGCAGACAAGCAACAGAAGCTTAGAATCCAGAGTCCAGACTCTAGAAGAACCTGCTGACATGGCTGCAGAGTTGCTTGTTATCTTGACCCTGGAATCCATTCACTCATTCCTGCAAACACCTTTTCTCCAGGGAGGGAAACTGCAGCTAGCAATAAAAGCTGATGATAAAATCCCTGCCCACCTCCTCGGTGCCTACATTCCAGGGAGGGAAGACACCCAATACACAAAGGAATAGGGAAAAGCAGCAGAATTCAATGTCCACTAGGTGGTAAGCCAGAAAGGGAGATGGGGGCTGTTGGGCATTTTGAGAGCTTACTTAAGACGGGCAAGGATGGTCTCCCTGAGAAGTATGTGGAGACCAGGGAACGAAAAGGGGGGACCCTGCAGCCACTCTGGAAAAGAGTGGACCAGGCAGACCTGCCACAGACACAGAGGCCCTGGACTGGGCAGGCTGGCTTGCTGGGAAGGAGCTGGCAGCCAGCGGGCCCAGCCCCTGGAAGGGCTCTGGCCTTGACTCTGAGTGGGCAGCCCTGGACAGGCTGACATCTCTGGTGGAAAGGGCCAGGTGCTGGGTCTGGTCTCAAGGTCGCCGGCTGGCTCTGCTACTGGACTGGACACAGGGCCTGAGAGAGGGCGGTGACGTGGAGGTTGACGGCCTGAGCAACTGAGATGAGTTGCCACTGACTGAGACGCAAGACTGAGAGGAAGAGGTGGGCAGTCGAAAGCTTGAGACACTACAGGCCACAATCAGTCAGCAAGACAGCCCAGGTCCCGCACTTTCCAGAAAAAAACAGAAATTGCTGTTTTCCAGACAGACAGGTATGGCCTTGGAGAATCTCTCCATCTCAGAGACTACTTTCTTCATGCTCAGTGCAGCACTGAAGAAACATTCTCTGCTTTCTGGCAGCTGTTGGGCCGGCCTGTGGCAAGCGCAGTGCAGAGCGGTGGTCAGAGCCTGTGGTCACAGCCTACTCTGCTCCCCTGGCATCTGGGTCCCGGTCCCCACACATGAAACATGGCCTAGTCTGTGTGCAGCTCGGGTGGGGTCTCAGCCAAGGGGGGGGGGCGAGCAGGAGCCTGGCCAACTCAGTACTCGGGGTGCATGGAGAGGGAAGCAGCTGGGCCCAGGCTCTGACCTGTGGCTCCAGCCGCAGCTGTGAACTGCGACCTCCTCGCCTCCCCCCTTCCACACACACAGTGCGCCCATTAATGGTGCCTCATTCTGCAGGGGCCCTTTGGAGAAGCGAGGAGCAACTTTCACAGTGCCCTTCCCCAGGTAGGAGTGTAATAAGGGGACGGGTGGTATTGAGTTGGAGGTGGGGGGCACTGATTTCACAGTCACTCTGGCCCAGAGGGTCTGCATGAACTCCAGGAGGGATGCATGGAGTATTCTGCATTCTCCACCTGCTCAGGAAATGTGGGTCCTTCCCAAGTTCTTCTCTTCTGATGCAAACGTACTTTCAAAAGTGCTAGAATGCTCCCAGAAACACGGGCCTGTTCCTATGCAGGCTGTAGGCAATGTCCTTCTCCAGGCACCACGAGCCAAGCCCGCCCCCTGCAGGGGAAATCACATAACTGCAAGGCAGCCTCCAAGACCCAGAAGCTGAACCACGAGCTGGCAGAAGTCCGAAAAGCAGCAGAAGAAAACACATTAACCCAACAACCACCAGAAGGAAGCTGGAACTGAAGTAGCACAGTGAAACAGTGGGAAACAGCCTGGATCACAGGCAGAAATGAGGTAAAGAGAAAAAGAAATGAAAACAAAGTTAGAAAAGATCAGAGACCCTCCCCACCGCTGGTGGGAACGTGAACGTGGACACAGCCCGGCGCTTCTGTAAGTTGAGCACGGAGCCGCGACGCGGCAGCAAGCCCGCCCAAGAGACAAAAACACACCAGGAACTGTATACAGGCGTTCACAGCAGCGTTGCTCCCAAGAGCCAGGCAGGGAAGCCGTCCCAAGTCCTTAAGTGGACGGATAAAAGAACGGGGCACATCCAGACACTGGAATAGTACTTGGCCACCAAAAGGAATGAAGCACTGACACACGCTACCATGTGGATGGCCCCTGAAAACGTTTCACTAAAGGGAAAGAAGCCAAGGGTGGCCAGATGTCTCAGTTGGTTAGAGCGTGAGCTCTGAACAACAAGGTTGCAGGTTCAATTCCCGCATGGGATGGTGGGCTGCGCCCCCTGCAACTAAAGGTTGAAAACGGCGACTGGACTTGGAGCTCAGCTGCACCCTCCACAACTAGATTGAAGGACAACGACTTGGAGCTGATGGGCCCTGGAGAAACACACTGTTCCCCAATAAAAATAAAGACAAAACGAAGGGAAAGGCCACATACTGCCTGACGCCATTTACATGACGTGTCAGAACAGGAAGTCCGTGCAGAACGCAGCCCAATGGTTTCTCACAGCGCCTTCAGAGGCAGAAGGCGCACGCACCACACCCGTAAGACACAGGGATGGAGGCGGCCATGGGCTTTGCGGCCACTACGGCCTCCTCTGACTGGCAGGCCCCAAGTCAGCAACCACAATGTGGCATTTGAAACATGGTGGGTTCACTGAGCTGCTTCCAGTGTAAGAGACACTGTTTCAAAACCCAGTCCAAAAAAACAGCTGCAAATACTGTGGTCACATGTTGAAATTATGTTTCAGAAAATACTGGGTTAAACAAATTACTCAAATTAATTTCACTGTTTCTCGCTACCTTTTTAATGAGGCTATTAGAAAGATTGTAATTACATGTGAGCTCCTGTGTTCCTGTTGGACGATACAGGACGGACAGTTCTCCCTGAGGACGTTACTAGAAGGCAGACTTCACCCAGAGACAACAAAAACACTGGGAAAAGGAACCACAGTAGGGGCAGCTGGTTAGCTCAGTTGGTTAGAGTGTGGTGCTATGTAGTAACACCAAGGTGGTTGGTTCGATCCCCACATGGGCCACTGTGAGCTGTGCCCTCCTTAAAAAAAAAGAAAAAAAGAGTAACCACAGTAAGTACTAAACACAGACCTGGGCATGGGTCCCAGGGGCGGGTGCCCTGACCATGCCTGCGGCCCATCGCTGAGAGTCACCTCACAGGCTGACAAACAAAGGAACGGCCACGCAGAGGAGACTTCACTCAAAACACAGCATATGATAATAATAAGACAGAAAATAAGACATACACATAGTAAGACAGAACTGAGACCAGTCACAGCTGACTCATACATTAAAGAAAAAGCTTTTCAGGATTGGATAACAAACAAAAGATCCACTAAAATAAACTCAGAAAGGCGTTTCAGAAAGCAGGCCAGACATACCCAGGAAGGAAGCAGGTGTCGTGACCTTAATGTCAGGTCAAAGGAAGTTCAAGCCAAAGACACTGACTAGACATGGAAAAGCTCCTCAAAACGCGAGGCTGCGGGTCCCAGAAAGCTACGATGAAACGGACACTCACGCACCAAACATGGCAGCAACATTTATACAGCAGAAATATTAAAGAGACACAGATGTTGAAAGAAACTAAAGGAAAGATGGATACACGTCTCTATGTCCAAGTGAATGAAATACAAATAATGAAACAGAATACCTACATAACATGATTAATAAGGTGCTTCTGACTGACATACATTGACCTTTGTAGCTCAAAACTAGAGAATACGCCTTATTTTCAAGTTCCTCCACAAGACTCTTGACAACTGACCCTCAAGTGGTCAAAGAAAAACTAAGTTTCAAAAAGAAGAAAGAGTTCCTCCCCCCACAATAAGACTAGACATTAAAACACTAGCAGATGTCCCTGAAAACATTATGCTATGACAAAGGAGCCAGACACAAAAGTGGAGCTATTCTGTGATTACATCTGCATGAATCTTACAGCGGTAACCGCATCTGTGGTCAGAGGAAACACAACGTGTGTGTGTGTGGGGGGGGGGGGGGGGATGGAAGGGCACACGAGAGCTTGGGACGTTCCCTGAGGGCGGCTACACAGGGGTCTGCACCTATCAAAGCTCGCCTAGGGGAACACCTAAGAGCTGTTTCACTTACATAAATTATACCTCAATAAAAACGTCAAGAGGCAAAACTCCCACAAAACCAACAAACAACAAAAACAAATCAGAAACCTAACACCTTGTTACATTAGCACAGAGTCATGAGTGGCCAGGTGACACTGGCCTCAGAGCTGGCGGTCAGGGAGCAGTCCAGCCCTGGGGCTGGTCCGTGCCAGCTGACAGCTGCCCCATAGCGACGAGGGCCCTCTGCTGCAGATCTTCTGGTATTTTAAGAAGAGCCAGAAATAATTGATTTGGGGCAAACTATCCCAATTTCTCAAGATGTGTTCACATTAAAACAACAGGCTGTAAGGTGAGTGTCACGCCCTCGTCCCTGGCTGTCCAGCCCACAAAATGGCTATGGCCTTGGCCTCACCTGGCGAGTGCTGAAGGCCTGGGGGTCCTGCCCGCCTTCAGCGGCGCCCAGTGCACGCCTGGCCCTTCCCCTCCCTGCTCCTTCCAGCCGGGAGGGAGAAGGCTGGTCAGCCCGTAAGCCCCCCGTGTCCTGAACCAATGGCTCACAGAACGTCAAGAGAAATCTTACTTGCCCGCAGCTGTGTTTGTAAGCGAGCAGGTTTTTGTTCTGTTTGTGGTTCCCGGGGAGCTGGTTCTGGACACACGAACACTGGAATGTTCTGCGTATATGCTGGCCGCAGAGGGAGCTGCCTGCATGCAGAAATGGGGCCCACTGATGTCAACATGATGTCAACATGTCTTTACTAGCCTGCAAAGACCAGGAGGACAAGGCCACACAAGCTGCTGTGAAATGGGTGAGAACTTGGCTAAGACAGGTCAGTGAGGAAGGAGAGCATGGCTAGTTCCGGCTAAGAACCGGGTGAGAGCGGTCTGAGTGAATCCTGACTGGACCAAGTCTCCCAGCAGCACACAGTGGGGAGACAAATTCAGAGCCCGCCCACCCTGGGAAGTTCGAGCTGGGGGGCCTGAGGCCAGCCTGGACCACACCTTTTATGCCTGGGGATGCAAGGTCTTGGGACTAGACTGCAGTGCTGGCCAGCGGTCTGCTAGCACTGGTCACGCCGGTCCCCTCTCTGCTCCGTGACAATGGCACTGGGTCAGGTCTGAGCAAAGGCTCACTCAACGGGCACCTTTCTGTGGGGACTCGGCCAGGAAACAGGAGGACCGGAGCGGAGGAACTGAGTGTGCAAAGCACAGCAGTGACTGACCAATCTCGGGGATGGGGACCAGGGAGGTGGCCAAGGGGGCTGAGGCTGGAAGTTACAGGTCTGGAGGCCCAGAGGAGTTGCCAGAACCCGAACATGGGAAGTGAGGCTCAAGATGTGAGGTGGGTTAAGGAGGCAGATGAGAATGGGAGGGTGGGGGGAATGAGGTAGGGGCGCCCAGCAGCGCAGGCCTCCCAGGCTGGCTGCCTGGAGGGGGACCAGCACCATCAGGGTGCAAGTGTGGGCCACACGAGCCAAGGATGGACACTGCCCCAGGGCAGGGTAGAAACCCAGGACGTGGGCTCAGTGTGGTCATCGGCCCCTGCACAGGGTGGGAGGGTGATTCTAGGAGAGCAGGTGCAAGAGGGCTGAGGCCTGTCTCCTGCCTCTGACAGCCTGTCTAGAGCCCATTCCATCACACGTGTGCCTATGAGTCGACTTCGCAGCGGCCAGAAAGTGTGCCCGGGACGCCTGGGGCCGTAAGTCCCAGCTGTTTCTGAGGCCACAGAGCTCACCCGATGGACTGGATAGCCAAATAAACACTCGACCGCGTCACACAGAAGCAAGCAAAAGGGACGAAAGCAGTGCGTTTACTTGGCAGAATATTAAAAAGGACTAGAAAATCCTAAAATGACTCTTCTTTTAAAAGTCAGAAGAGACACTGTGAATAGAAAGAGTACCACGTGACTGAAACGAGGTGCAAGCTGCTACAGAAATCCCAGGAGACTTCATTGCTGAGCAGTCAGTCAGAGGAGGCCCTGCAGAGCCACAGGGCGCCCGCCCCACGTGGAGCGCCCAGTCGATTTCATCCTCCCGGCTGGCTATTCGCTCTTCACTGCAATCAGTTTAAGTTTGGACGAGGACAACAAGGCAGGCACCACCAACGGGGGTGGGGAGGTCACCCCGTGCCCTCACCGGAGGGCCCAAGGAAGCTGCCTGCACGGGAGTAACCGGCGCCCCTCTGCACCCCAGTGCCCGAGCCTGTCCTGCTGCCCACAGAATGCCTGCCAGCTCCTCGGCCATGCCCCCGTCCTTGTTTTCATTGAAGCCTTGAGCGGGGAGAACGACTAACAAGGTAATTCTAACACTCAAATGTCAGGTTACACAAGCCTGGCACATTTCATTAAACTACATCCCTAAGGTGTGTGCATTTTACTCTATGTAAATTATATTTCATTAGAGAAATAAAAATAAAATGGATTTAAAAGTCAAACAAATAAAATGCATAATAAGGGATCTAACCTATTGGCCACTTTTAACCTCTTCAAGTAAATCAGACAGGCTTGTCTATGCATTCTTTTCTGATTTCATTTTTCTTTTATTAAAATGTGAACCAAAATGCAAAAAAATTTAAATTTTCTCCAAGAAATTTAAATTTTCATTTTTTGGCCCGAGACAGTGAAAGCAGGCTTACCCATCCCTAAATTTTCTAAACTCCGGACACCGTCAAGGTTCTTCAAGGTTGTTTTCTGCCAATTGACGGGAAATGTTTGTACCTGGCTATTAACAGCTCGGCAGGAAGTGAATGCCGAACCTGAAGAATGCATTCTGGGAACTGTAGTTCCCTCTAAAAGATGTCGCCTCAGAAAAAAGTGGAAGATAAAGACAGACCTGGAGAGAAACGAGTCTTAGAGCTGGGAGGAGAGATCAAGTCGAATTTCACAAAGGTCGGTCAGCCAGAGAGGTCAAATGTCTTGTGCATAGCTGGGGGTGGGCTTCTACCCTCGGCTACTCCCACTGACCACAGAGGGAACCGACTTGTTCAACAAGGAAAAGGTCGTGGAGCCAGGCACACAGCAAAAGCTGCTGCTTTCTGGAATAGTCATTCAGGAAGCGTGTCCCTTCCTATCTGTCTCCTGGAGGGCTGGCTGCCCACTCACCTTGGCTTTAAAAGTGCATGCTCAGAGATTGTTCTGTCTCCTGGCAAACCTGTTAGCGTATGGGCCCTGGACCCCAATGACAGGAAACACTCACAGGGACCTAGGGACAGACTCCTTCCTGGCGCCTCCCAGCCTCACATCGCTTTGTGTTCATAATGGTGTTTCCCGCCATGGCAACTGGACGTGACACTCAGTGCACTCATGGCACAACAGGGTAGAGAGACGCTGTCAGGTGGAGAGGACACGACCTGGCATGCGTGACCTGGGCGGGTGTCCCTGGCCTGGTACAGCAGGGAGGCTGCTCTTTTAAAACAGCAGCAAGGCCCTCCCTTTATCACCCATGAAGTGGGAAGGCAGGCACGCACACCCCCCCGGGGGACAGGTAACAGAAAATAGGGCAAATATTTCTATAAAATATGAAAAGACATAAAAGGAGACCAAATAATTATTATTTGCAGATATTATTTCCAAGTTAATCTAACAGGCACAACTGAAAAACTATCAGAATTAATAAGTGAATTTGCTAAGAAGGGTAGTTACTAAAGTTGGTAGTTTTCCCAAGTATTAGCAATAACCAAATTAAAAATAACAGGGAGGGGACTTCCAGTTTCAACTCCAACATGTGAAGACTTAGAAGTCATAACTCCTGTCTTTACAACAAGAAAAACACTGAACGAACTGAAACTTAACGACTCGTCCTGGACCCATCAGAGAAGTGGGGTCACAGATGCCACCCAGAAATCTGGACAGAGGTGCTCACACAGAATCTGCCGTGAGGTGCTCATCTGGAGCCGAGATCATTGGACGAACAAACTAGTGAGAACTCTTGGTGGTAATTTGGACGAAATGCTGGGGACTGAGTGTAGACAAGCATGAGTGAAACTCTGAGGGGCTGCAGTCCTGGGGGGAGGGGAGCCCATAATTCCCTGGGTTTTACCACCAGGAACCCCACCATGTTCTCACCATGGAAAGCCAGCAAAAAAATAACTTCATGTCTCCGGTGGGGGGAGGGAAAGGGAACATTCTGAAATAAGCCTGCAGTACTCTCCAAACCAAGGGCTGCTGGAAAGCACACAGCTTTATCTCACCTGGCCCAGGGCGGCCACCCTTTAGTCTTCTTGTCTCACCCACGGGGGAAGAAACATTTGTGAAGGTCACAACCCAGGAACACAGGCCACTAAAAGGCTGAAATTTAATCCTAAGATTATAGAGCACTCCCCCACACACACACCATTCCTCAGGGCTCCAACACAATAACAGAGATTATACACTGGAAAAGCCCCAAGGTGCCGACTCTGTGAAAGGAGTTCTTACAGAAACCCAAAGACAGCAGGGAGGATAAATACATAAATACATACATACATACATACATACATACATACATACATACAGCAGAGGAACCTGAAGCCCCTGGCACCTACAGCTACAGCTACAGTAGACATGAGACATAGCCCAGCTGCTCACCAGATTAACATGTTACTTTAAGCAAAAAGCCTACTTACCTCAGTTTCTATTATTCGATACATCAAATCTACCTTTCAAAAAGAAAATGACAAGCCATGCTAAAAGGCAAGAAAACTGTCAGAAGAGACACAGTAAGCATTAGAACCTTACTCAGACATGGCAGAGATTCTGGAATTATCAGGCCTGGAACCGAATCTGTCAAAAGGCAACGCTAAACCTCGATAACAGAAATGAAGACTGCTTCTGGATGGACAAGGCTGAGGAAAGAGTCAGTGAATTTGAAGATCTGTCCACAGAAACCTCCCAAACTGAAATGCAAAGAGAAAAATGAATGAAAACAACCCCAGAATATGGGACAATTACAAAAGTGATACATATGCATAATGGAATAACAGAAGAAGAAAGAAAGAAAGAAAGGAAAGGAAGAAATATGTGAAGTAATAATAGCTGAGAATTTTTCAAGATTAATGACAGACACCAAGCCACAGATCCATGAAGCTCAGGAAACACTAAGCATGATAAATACCAAAAGATCCACATCTAAGCATTCATATTCAAGCTGTAGAAAACCAAAGACAAAGAAGCCACAGGACAAAAAAAACAACAACCCTTAACAATGGAGCAAAACATTGTAAGTATAGTGGACTTCTCCTTAGAAGACATACAAGCATGAAAAGAATAGAATTCTATATCCAGTGAAACTATCCTTCAAGAAGAAATAAAGACTTTTTCAAACAAAAATTGAAGGAATTCATTGCCAGTGGACATGCCCTGCAAGAAATACTAAAAGTTCTTCAGGGACATGGAAGACGATAAGCAGTCGGAAACTTGAATCCACATAAAGCAAAGAACAGCATAGGAGAAGGAATAAATGAAGGTAAAATAGAGTCTTTTCTTCTTATTCTTAATGGACCTAATAAATAGATTTTTGTTCAAATTAATAATAGTAATGGTGAGATTATAGGATATGTATAAGTGAAATGAATGACGGCAATTTGTAAGGGACAAGAGGAAAGAATTGGGAATACTCTGTTATAAGGTATTGTCACTACCCATGAAGCAATAGTGTTCTTTGAAAGTGGACTTAGATTAGTTGTAAATGTTTAGTGCAAACTCTAGGACAACCACTAAAAAAGTTTTTTAAAAAGTATAATTGATACGCTAAGAAAGGAGAGAAAACTAAATCAAACAAAATGGTCAATTAAAATTAGAGAAGGCAGGGCCATCCCGGTGGCTCAGGTGGTTGGAGCTCCATGCTCCTAACACCGAAGGCTGCCGGTTCGATTTCCACATGGGCCAGGGGGCTCTCAACCACAAGGTTGCCGGTTCAACAACTCAACTCCCGCAAGGGATGGTGGGCAGCACCCCCTGCAACTAAGATTGAACACGGCACCTTGAGCTGAGCTGCCGCTGAGCTCCCGGATGGCTCAGTTGGTTGGTGCGCGTCCTCTCAACCACAAGGTTGCCGGTTCAACTCCCGCAAGGGATGGTGGGCTGCGCTCCCTGCAACTAGCAACAGCAACTGGACCTGGAGCTGAGCTGTGCCCTTCACAACTAAGATTGAAAGGACAACAACTTGACTTGGAAAAAGTCCTGGAAATACACACTGTTCCCCAATAAAGTCCTAAAGTCCTATTGCCCTTCCCCAAAAAATCTTAAGAAAACAACAACAAAAAACTAGAGAAGGCAGAAGAGGAGAGTAAAAAAAGAAGCAAATAGAAAGCAGTTACAAACATCAGTTATTAAATCCAGCTTTAGCAATAATCACTTTAAATATGAACGGTCTAAATATACCAATTAAGAGAGGAAAGCTGTCAGAAATTTAAAAAAAAGACCCAACTCTCTCTTTTCTATTAAAAAACCCCACTTTATTTAAAGTTAAAGATATAGATTAAAAATATAGTGCTAGCATGAATCAAAAGAAAGCTGGAATAGCTGTATTAGTTTCGGATGAAGCAGGCATTAGAACAAGAAAATTATCAGGGATAAAGAGGGGCATCGCATAAGACAAAGGGGTCAATTCTCCAAGAAGACAGAATGAGCCTTAATGTCTATGCACCTAACGACAGAGCATCAAAATAACGTGAGACAGAAACTGACAGAGCTGCAAGGAGCGACAGACAAATCCTCTATCCCAGGCGGGGACTTCAACCCCTCTGGGAGCAATGGCCGGGTCCAGAGGGCAGAAGAGCAGAAGGACATAGTTGAACTCAACAACACCGTCAATCAAGTGGATGTAACTGACATCTACAGATTACTGTGATGGTTCATTTTATGTGTCAACTTGCCTGGGCTAAGAGGATGCCCAAACAGCTGCTGAAATGTGTCTACAGTAAGGGCGTTTCCGGAAGAGATCGGCATTTGCTTGGTGAACTACGGAAAGCTGAAGGGCCTCTTTTATGTGGGTGGGCACTGAGGGCCTGAATAGAACCAACAGGTGGCGGAAGGGCCAACTTGCTCTGGGTTTGGACATCAATACTCCTGGTTCTTGGGGCTTCAGACTCAGACGAAGACTGACGTGATCTACCCTGTCCCCAGTTCTCAGGCCTTTGGACTGATTGCCCCACCAGCTCTCCTGTTCTCCAGCTTGCCATCCATAAACATAGGAGCCAATTCCTAAAATACATCTCCTCTTACACATGCATAAGTCTCTGTCTCTCTATATGCACATATACATACAAACATATATTCTACTAGTTCTGTTTCTCTGGAGAACACTAACAGCTACTTCATCCCAAACAGCAGAACACACATTCTTCTCAAGTTCACAAGGAACGTTCACCAAGATACACCACATTCTGGGCCCTAAAACACACCTTAACAAATTTAGCAGAACAGAAACCATACAAAGGATGCTCTCAGATCACAATGGAATTAAACTGGAAATCAGTAACAGAAACATAGTTTAAAAAATCCCCAAATATTTAGAGATTAAACAAGACACTGCTAAATAACAAGTGACTCAAGGAGGAAGCCTCAAGAGAAATAAAACATATTTGAACTAAATGGAAATGAAAATATAACATCAAAATTTGTGGGATGCAGTAAAAGTAATGTTTGGAAGGAAATTTATAGCATTGAATGTGTATATCAGAAAAAAATGTCTAAAATTAACAACTGAAGTTTTCACTTTAGGAAAGTAGAGAAAGAAGAGCAATTAAGGTGGAAGCAAGCAGAAGAAAAGAAAAACGAAAAATTAGAGCAGACACCAATGAAACTGAAAACAGGAAGTGGAGAAAATTAACAACATCAAAGGTTGGCTTTTTGGAAAAATAAAATAAAATCAATAAAGCTCTAGCCTGGTTAAGAAAAAAAACAAGACACAAATTACCAATATCATAAATAAAAGAGGGTCATCATTACTAATTCCATGGACATTAAAAGGTTAACAAAGGGATACTATGAACAACTCTATCCCCACAAATTTGATAACTTACTGTGTTTCCCTGAAAATAAGCCCTAAGCCGGACCACAAGCTCTAATGAGTCTTTTGGAGCAAAAATTAATACAAGACCCGGTCTTATATTATAAGAGCCGGTCTTATACTATAGTAAAATAAGACCAGGTGTTATGTTATGTTATGTTATGTTATGTTATGTTATGTTATGTTATGTTATGTTATGTTATGTTATGTTATGTTATGTTATGTTATGTTATGTTATGTTATGTTATGTTATGTTATGTTATGTTATGTTATGTTATGTTATGTTATGTTATGTTATGTTATGTTATGTTATGTTATGTTATACGCAGTCTTATACTATAGTAAAATAAAACCAGTCTTATATTAATAAAAAAAGTCTTGTATTAATTTTTGCTCCAAAAGACACATTAGAGCTGATGGTCTGGCTAGGTCTTATTTTCGGGGATTAGATGGACCAATTCCTTGAAATACACATACTGCCAAAATTCACACAGGAGAAACAACCTAATAGGCCTACATCTATTAAATAAATTGAGTCAATCACCCATGTCTCTACACTCTGCATAGAAGCAGAGGGAATACTTTCCAACTCATTCTTTGAGGCCAGCACTACCCTAATACCAAAACCAGACAAGGATAATACAAGAAAGGAAAACTGTATGCAAATATTTCTCATGAACATAGATGCAAAAATCCTTAACAAGCATTAGCAAATTGAATCGAATAATGTAAAAAAAGAAAAAGAATTATACACTATAATCAAGTGGGTTTCTTCCCAGTATGCAAGGCTGGTCCAGCACTCCAAAATCAACAAATTTAATCCATCACATCAACAGGCTAAAACTCACATGATCAACATAATGGATGCAGAAAAAGTATCTGACAGTCCAACACCCATTTATGATAAAAACTCTCAATAAACTGGGAATAAAGGGGGCACTTCCTCAATTTGATAAAGAACATCTATTAAAAAAAACACCCTATGGGCCGGCCCGGTGGCTCAGGCGGTTAGAGCTCCATGCTCCTAACTTCGAAGGCGCTGGTTCGATTCCCACATGGGTCAGTGGGCTCTCAACCACAAGGTTGCCGGTTCAATTCAACTCCCGCAAGGGATGGTGGGCAGTGCCCCCTGCAACTAAGATTGAACATGGCACCTTGAGCTGAGCTGCCGCTGAGCTCCCGGATGCCAGTTCGACTCCCGCAAGGGATGGTGGGCTATGCCCCCTGCAACTAGATAACGGCAACTGGACCAGGAGCTGAGCTGCGCCCTCCACAACTAAGACTGAAAGGACAACAACTTGAAGCTGAATGGCACCCTCCACAACTAAGATTGAAAAAGACAACAACTTGACTTGGAAGAAAGGCCTGGAAGTACACACTGTTCCCCAATTAAGTCCTGTTCCCCTTCCCCAATAAAATCTTTAAAAAAAAAACACAAAAAAACACACCCTATGGCTAACATCATACTTAATGGTGAGAAACCAAAAGCTTTCCTACTAAGATAGGAACAAGGCAAGGATGTCCCTCTCACCACTCATTCAACATTGTACTGGAAGGCCTGGTTCATGCACTAAGGCAAGAAAGAAAGTAAAAGGTATACAGATTGGGACCGGGGTAAAAACAAAACACCTGTCTTTTACACCTGAAACTAATATAATACTGTATGTCAACTGTAATTGAAAAGTAAAAACAAACCAAAAAAACCTGTCTTTGTTTGTAGATGACAGGACTCTCTATGCAGAAAAATGCCAGAGAAACCACAAAAAAACTAGAATTAATAAGCAATTATAGCAAGATTGCAGGATACAAGGTTAACATACAAAAGTCAACTGTTTTCCTATATACCAGTCATAAGCAATTGGAATTTGCAAGTAAAAATACAGTAACATTTACTGTAAATACATTACACCAAAAAAAAAGAGAAATATTTGGGTATAAATCTAACAAAATATGTAGAAGACTTATATAAAGAAAACTACAAAACTCTGAAAAAAGAAAATATAATAAATATAAAAATATAAGAAAATATAAGAAGATCTACATAAATGGACAAATATTTCATGTTCATAGATGGGAAGACTCAATATTGTCAAGATGTCAATTTTTCTCAACTTGATCTATAAATTCAATACAGTCCCAGTCAGAATCCCAGCAAGCCATTTTACGGCTATTGACAAACTGATGCTAAAGTTTATGTGGAGGCAAAAGATCCAGAGTAGCCAACACTAGCACTGATAGAAAAGAAGGAAGACGGAGAACTCACAGAACTCACAGTATCCTATTTCAAGAATTACTAAAAAACTACAATAGTCAATACAGTGTGGTATTGCAAAAAAATTCAGATACGTCGATCAACAGAACAGGCAGAGTCCAGAAACAGATCCACACTAATGCAGGCAAAGGCTGATTTTTGACAAAGGAGCAAGGGTGAAACAAGTGCGATACAGGGCAACCGATACAAGGGCCTATGCAACAAAGGTGCTGGAACACCTGGATGACCACACTCAAAAAACAAAAAAGAAAGAAAAAAGGAATCTAGACACAAACCTTAGACCTTTCACAAAAATTAACTCAAAACATATAAAAGCCATAAACACAAAACGCAAAAGTATAAAACTTAAAGAAACATAAGAAAAAAATCTATGTGACTTTGGGTTTGGCAACGAGTTTTTAGAAACATCAAATGCACACTCCATGTAAAAAAAAAAAAATTGGTAAATTGGACTTTGTTAAAAAATGTCTGTTCTAGAAAAGACACTGTTAAGAGAATAAAACAAAAGAGGCTAAAAAGACAAGCTACAGACTGGGAGAAAATATTTGCCAAAAAACCCGAGGGCCAGCCAGTGGCTCAGGTGGCTCAGGTGGTTGGAGCGCCATGCTACTAAGCCGAGGTCCACCAGTTCGAGCCCCACATTGGCCAGTGAGCTGTGCCCTCTACAGCTAAGATTGTGAACAACTGTTCTCCCTGGAGTTGGGCTGCCATGAGCAGCCAAAGGTCGGTGTGAGCCTCCATGGGCTGCCGCGGGCTACTGTGTGTTTCCAGGAGCGGCTGGTGGCCAGCATGAGCGGCCAGCAGCCAGCGAGAGCTGCCGTGAGTGGCTGAATGACAACTGGCGACCGACTGCCTCAGCCGGGGGAGCGCAAGGCTCATAATACCAGCATGGGCCAGGGAGCTGCGTCCCACACAACTAGACTGAGAAACAATGGCTTGAGCTGGAGTGGGGTGGAGGGGGTAGGCAGAAGAAGGGAAGGGGAAGAAAAAATCCAGGGGCCAGCCCCGTGGCTCAGGCGGTTGGAGCTCTGTGCTCCTATTGCTGAAGGCTGCCAGTTCGATTCCCACATGGGCCAGTGGGCTCTCAACCACAGGGTTGCCGGTTCGATTCCTCGACTGCTGCAAGGGATGGTGGGCTCCGCTCCCTGCAACTAAGATTGAACACGGCACCTTGAGCTGAGTTCCCGTGGCTCAGTTGGTTGGAGTGCGTCCTCTCACCCACAAGGTTGCTGGTTCGACTCCCGCAAGGGACGGTTGGTTGCGCCCGCTGCAACTAACAACGGCAACTGGACCTGGAGCTGAGCTGCACCCTCCACAACTAAGATTGAAAGGACAACAACTTGACTTGGAAAAAAAGTCCTGCAAGTACACACTGTTCCCCAATAAAGTCCTGTTCCCCTTCTCCAATAAAATCTTAAAAATAAAATTAAAAACAAAAACAACACCACAAAAAACAAAAATGCTGTACCTGTCACCCTCCCTGTTTCCTCCGTGGGCCCTGGTTTTGGAAAAATTCATGTTCCTGACCCATATTTCTATTTCATACATTTGACTTGAAAAATAGAGTGTTACATTATTATCACAGTAATAAGTTAAAACAAAAATGGACTTGTGTCCAAAATACATGGAGAATTCCTAAAACTCAGTAAGAAAGTAAACAACCCAATTTAAAAACAGGCTAAACATTTTAAGATGAACAAAATCAACAAACCTTTAGCTAGATGGATTAAGGAAAAAAAGAGAGAAGACTCAGATTACTAAAAACAGAAATGAGAGTGGGGACATTACTACCAATTCTATAGAAATAAAAAGGATTGTAAGAATTGTATGCAAACAAATTGGATAACCTAGAGGAAATGGACAAAGCCTTAGAAACACAAAACCTACCAAGACTAAATCATGAAGAAATAGAAATTCTGAATAGACCTATACTGAGTACAGAGATTGAATCAGTAATCAACAATCTCCCAACAAAGAAAAGGCCTGGGCCTGATGGATTCGCTGGTGAATTCCATCCAACCATTAGAGAACTAATCCCAATCCTTCTCAAATGTTTGCAAACAATGGACTAGGAGGGAACAGTTCCTAACTCCTTCGTTGAGGCCAGCATTGCCCTGACACCAAAGCCAGACAAGGAAGAAAAACTACGGACCAACAGACCAATGTCGTCACAAACACTGATGCAAAAATACTTAACAAAATACTAGCAAACTGAATTCAGCAGCGTATTAAGAGTAGCACATACCATGATCAAGTGGGATTTATTCCCAGAATGCAAAGAATTCATCCAACACATAAATATGAATCACTATAGTCTGCCACATCAACCAAATGAAAGGAAAAACCACATGGTCATCTAAACTGATACAGAAAATGCATCTGACAAAATTCAATACCTTCCTGATAATAAAAAGCTCAACAAAAGAGGAATAGAAGAAAACAACCTCCACATAGTAAAAACCACATATGAAAACCCCACAGCCAAACTAATACTCAGTGATGAAGAGGGAAAGCTTTCCCTGAGATCAGGAAGAAGACGAGACCACTGACAGCACTTCCACTCCCACAGCACTGACGCCCCAGCCAGAGCAATCCGACAGGAGAAAGAAGGGAAACAATCTGTTTGCAGATATGATCTCGTGTAGAAAGTAGTAGAGACTACACACACACACACAAAAGCTGTTAGATCTAATAAATGAATTCAGCAAAAGCAGGACACAAAGTCAACACACAAAAATCAGCTGAATTACTATACATTAACAATGTACAACCTGAAAAGGAAATCACAGAAACAATTCCATTCACAATAGCATCAAAAAGCATAAATTACTTAGGAATTAACTTAACCAAGGAAGTGAAAGACTTGTACATTGAAAACTATAAAACATTTCAGAAAGAAACTAAAGAAGACATAGAAAACAGCCCAGAAATAAGCCCTCACACATATGGTCACATGATTTCTGACAATGGTGACAAGACCATTCAACGGATCAAGGACAGTCTTTTCAACTAACTGTGCTGGGAAAACTGGATATCCACACGCAAAACAATTAAGCTGGACCCTTACCTAACAGCATATACAAAACAATAACTCAAGGGGGCCAGCCCGGTGGCTCAGGTGGTTAGAGCTCCATGCTCCTAACTCCGAAGGCTGCCGGTTTGATTCCCACATGGGCCAGTGGGCTCTCAACCACAAGGTTGCCGATTGAACACGGCACCTTGAGCTGAGCTGCTGCTGAGCTCCCAGATGGCTCAGTTGGTTGGAGTGCGTCCTCTCAACCACAAAGCTTGCCAGTTCGACTCCCACAAGGGATGGTGGGCTCCGCCCCCTGCAACTAGAAAATGGTAACTGGACCTGGAGCTGAGCTGCCCCCTCCACAACTAAGATTGAAAGGACAACAACTTGACTTGAAAAAAGTCCTGGAAGTACACACTGTTCCCCAATAAAGTCCTGTTCCCCTTCCCCAATAAAAAAACAAAAACAAAAAAACACAAAACCCAATAACTCAAAATCGATCAGAGACTTGAATGGAAGAGCTAAAACTATAGACCACTTAGAATAAAGCAAAGGACAAAAGTTTTATGACACTGGATTTGGCAATATTTTCTTGGAGACGACACCAAAGGCACAGGTAACAAAAGAAAAAATAGACAATTTGGAAGCTTCATGAAAAATATATTTTTTAAATTTACATCAAAAGGCACTATCCTCAGAGTAAAAAAGCAACCCACAGAATGGGCGAAAATATTTGCAAATCGTATTTCTGATAAGAGACCGATAATCTAAAATATATAGAGAACTCCTAAAACGAAACAACAAAAACCAAACCACCTGATTCAAAAATGGGCAAAGGACTTGAATAGACATCACTGATGGCAGGAATGTGAAATGGTGCAGCCGCTGTGGGAAACAGTGTGGAGGTGCCTCAAAGATTAAACAGAGTGACCATGTGACCCAGCGACCCCACCTCTGGGTGTAGATCGAAAGAATAAAGCAGGGTGTTGAAGAGACATCTGCACACCCACGTTCGCAGCAGCATCATTCATAACAACTAAAACGGAGAAGCAGCCCAAGTGTCCAAGGACGAAAGGTGGTCCATCCATACAAGGGAGTATTACTCAGCCTTAGAAAGGAAGGAAATTCTGACACCTGCTACGACACGGACGGACCTTGAGGACATCATATCAGTGAAATAAGCCAGGCACAAAAAGACAAATACTATACGATTCCATGAATCTGAGGCACTTAAAGTAGTCAAATCACAGAGACGGATATTACAATGGGGGGCGCCAGGAGCTCAGGGGAGGGCAGTTGGGTGTGTTATTGTTTAATAAGAACAGAGTTTCAGATTTATGAGAGTTACAGGGATGATGGTGGTGATGGCTGCACAACAATGTGAATGTGGGATTAAAAACCACTGAAGTATACACTTAAAAATGGTTCAACGGTAAATTTTTGGTTATATGTATTTTAACCCAACATAAAAAAAGGGGGAAGAATGAAGTGAGCTATAAAGCCACAAAAAGATACAGAGGAACCTTAAATACATGTTGCTAAATGAAACAGTCCAAAAAAGCTACATACTCCAGTATCCATCTATTTCAATTAGGTGACATTCAAAAAAGGGCAAAACTATAGACACAGTAGAAGGATGAGAGGTTGCCAGGGACAGCAAGGGAAGGGGTGGATGGGCAGAGCACAGGGATTTTTAGGGCAATCCACCTACTCTGTATGAACCAGGACTGCAATGGTGGAGACATAAGATTACGCATTTGTCAAAGTGCAAAGACAAGCCAGTGAGCCTTAACCTAGACACCTAGTTGGTAACGACGTATCAACATTGGTTCACAGCTTGAAACCAATGAACCACACTAACACAGGTGGTAAAGCAAGATGTTACTAACAGGAAAGGTGGGGGGCGGGGCGGGGGGAAGGAATTCTCTGTGCTATCTGCTGAATTTTTCCGGAAATCTAAACTTTCCCAAAAAATCAATGAGAAGCAGAGAATTAAGTAGAAATATAGATGAAACAAGAATATCAAATATTGATAAAGGTTGAGGCTGGGGGAGAGGTACATGGGGGCTTATTATACTTTTCTGTGTAATTTGTATATGCTCAAGACTTTCCACCATGAAGTTTTTAAAACACCAGATAAATTCAGAATTATAAGTGTAATGAATGAAAGAACGAGAAATAAACAGTGTTGTTTTGAAGCAAGTATTCAATTACTGATGAGAGGAAATAGTAGATTCATATTTGATGGAGAATGTGGCACGGCAGGGGGAGTGACAAAGAAATACCAGAAGGGAAAGTATGTTCACCCTCACTGGCCCACAGACATGCCCACACACACCCTGACGGCACTGTCCTACCCCTGGAGTTAGAGTGGACTCAGGAACAGAGTACCATGTCCCGTGAGAATGACAATCCACACCGGATTTCCAGACGTCAAAGGGGAAACTGAGATTGGAACCCCAGAACCCAGCGGCCCAGCACTCCCTTCCAGGCAATCTGTCTAAACATAAAGGGATTGGCTACAGATAACGGACTGAATCACCATTTGTCCAGTCCCTTCGACAGAAACCTTACAAAATGATCAGAAGATCCCGACTGGTGAAGGCATTCTGGGAACAGCAGCCTGGGAACATCAAGCGAGCAGACACTTTGAGGAAGACGTCAGAAGGAAACAACATGGCAGCCGCTCCGGGCAGACCTTGGACACCAAGCCAGGCGCCCACCCCTCCCACCACTGGCCTAGCCTCCTGCACGCTTCGCCTCCACTCCCAGCCAGGGACCAGCCTCACCCAGGACACAGCAGAGGCACAGACAGGCCATTTGCACCCAGGCAGCATCTGCCCCTTGCTCCCCGCCTCCCCCCAGGCCACGGCGCCCAGCCCAGCACGCTCCTCTCCTCACCTCTCCCTCCAGGCTACAGCAGACACCTGCTGGCTGGTCTCCACCTTACAGATAAAAATGTCCCTTGGAGCCATGCTCCCTTTGGCCCACTGTCCACTTTTCCAGTTCCACTTCATAACTAAACCTCTCAAAGTGCCTTATCACTGTGTCCCCCGCCCAGCTCCATGCCCACCCCTCCAAGGATACTACAGTCTGACCCTATGTGGCCAAGTCCAACCATCTTTCCTCCACTCTGATCAGAGCTGTATCCCACCCAGCCAAGCAGCGCTCCCACGTGGAACAGCCTTCCCTGGTGGCCCCATGCTCCCGCTTCCCCATCTCCTTTCCTAGAGCCTTTGCGTTGCATGTCTCCCAACACGACCTGCTCCTGGCTGGGCCCAGCCCCTTCTCCAGCCAGTTTCTCCAGGTAACCTCACTCAGTTCCATGGCTTTAAACACCTGTGACCTCACCCCACACTGCAGGCACGCACACACCTTCAGAGGTCCGCTGCTGACCCCTGGCGTCAACACTTAAGGAGTATCTCAGACTCAACGCCCAAAATTTTACTGTTCTGTGAGTTCCAAAAAATCATTAAATATCTCTCCGAAGGGGGGAAAATCTGGATACAATAAATAATAGTGAAAAAAGTAACCAATAAAATGTATACTGATAACTAATTATGGTTGCTTGGAGGGGAAAAGGAGAATATGGAATTAAGATCCCAGAGGGTCTCGCCCTGGGAGTGGAAAGTGAGGAGCTGGGAAGGCAGAGCACAGGTCATCACCTAGCAGCATTTATGGACAGACAGGTGTCCAGGGCTGTTTTTAACAGCTGAAAGACATCCACTAGGATAGGACAAGAAAAAGCCTATTAAATTAAAAATGACATAAAATGGCAGGCCCAAATTCCAGCTTATCAATAATCACAACTGTAAATGGATTAAATTACTCTATAGACGAAGGCTCTCAGACTGAGTTAAAATACAACTATGAAATACAGGGATATAAAAGGTTGAAAATAGGAGATAAAGAAATAAGACTGTAAATGGGACCAAAAGGGTTTTCCACATTGGTAACAACCAGGACACTTATGCCTCTGACAACAGGGTCTGGAAATATAAAGCAAAACTGGGCCAAGTGGAAGAAAGGGAACAAGGAAAACAAGACATGAAGTGGATGCAGGAGTTAGGAAACAGACCTGTTGACTAATACAAATAAGCCAGACCCAGCCTCAGCCAGATTCAGAACAATGTAACCAACTCCAAGAGAGGATACATTCTTCTCAAACCACAAAGAAGTACCCACAAAAACAGACTGATTTAAGCCACAGTGAAATCTCAAAAGATTCTCAAAAGCAGGTCTCTTTAAATGACCATATTACTGGATCTTAAAGCAATAAAACTTAAAAATACTTACAAATAAATTAGCCCCCTCCTCCAATCTATCCACTTGAAAAATGGTCAACACCATTCTAAACAACTTGGGGGAAAGGGGGTACCAGGACTGAATCAGAAACCAGAAATGAAGGGCAATTAGAGCAACGTGTGGCACATCCATGGTGAGGGGCCAAAGGGACTGGAGACTGAGCCTCAACTGCAGGCATCGGGAAATATAAATGGACATGAATGACCTAAGCATTTCCCGCCAGCGCCAGAACCACAACAAAATGAAACTGAAGAAAGTAGAAAGAAGTGAGGATTAATGAAGCAGAAACAGCACTGCAGACCTGATCAGTGGAGTGAAGAGCAGGTTGGGGGCGGGGGGGTGGGGTGGGGGGGGAAGACCTGTAACAATGACAAACTTTAAGACTCTGACCAAGAGGAACAGAAAAAAGTTACCAAAAAGTAACCTCAGGTATGAGAAACTACAAACACAGCTTAAAAAGCGCAGGAGAATACAGTGTGTAATTCCCATCAGTACATCAGGGGTCCTCCCCAGGAAACACGCAGGATGGGTTTTGTTTTTGGTTGTGCTAATGGCTGCTGTCCTGGGGGGTCCAGGAAGTCCTGAACAGCCGGTCACACAAGATCCTCTTGCCACCTGAAGTGTTCATTACAGCTCCGAGAAGACAAACATTGATCCAGATTAAATGGACAATAAGCAGGAAAAAGTTTTCCATGTATCTGTAACAGGCAAAAGAGCCTATCCTCAATACATAAAGAACATCTAGAAACCAATTTCTACAAGTACTAAACAGTAAAATTGAGGCGAAAGCAAAACATAGCTAATAAACATATATAAGATATATCCAACCTATTTGTAGAGGCACAAGAGAAGTATGGAAAAGTGTATAAAATAGTCTAAAAGACTGCACACCAAATTTTAATAGCAACAGAAATAAAGTTGGGAGGCGGGTAAGGAGGGAATTTTCGCCACTTCTTAGCCTATGTAATTCTGTAGTGTTTTAATTTTTATGTAAGAAAATGTATTCTACTTGAAGAGATGTTCAAAATCTTAAAGAAATTATGAACATTCAGGATGATTTAACTTCCAGGATGTTACAACCCCAATGGAAAAAATCTCCCCATGATTTTAAGTCTCCCATCATTTCTGACAGTTTACTACATCTACTTTAACGCTTAGATCCTAATCCAGTTGGAATTTCCATTTGTGAGGGGTCCACCCCAGAAGTTGGCTTTCCCTGTCCCAGTAGAAAACCAGCGTTGGGCACCGCTGAGCCTCCTGGCTTTCCCAGCCCAGTGACCAACCCCAGGGCTGCAGAGCGCCAACTGCCCTGTGGTGTGGGCTCCTTCCACAAGGCCCAGCTGTGGCCAGAGGCCGGCAGTGCTGAGCCCTCCTAAGGGACAGGCGGGGAACCGAGGCGCGGGTACTGACCGCGGCTGGGGGGCGGCAGGTTGCTCGGGCGGGACGTGCCGGCTTTCTGCAGCTCGTCCAGCTTCTCCTGCAGCTTGCGCACCTGGCTGTCGGAGCGGCTGACCCTCTGGCGCAAGCTCTTCAGCTCGCCGTTCTTTTTCTCCACCTGCTCGCGCAGGCAGCACACCTGGCTCTTGCTCTGCCGAGAGGAGAAGCAGTAGGAGTGCAGCGAGTCGATGAGCCTGCAGGCCCCCGACGCCGACAGGATGACCTCGTTGATGGACATGGGGCTGGCGTCGCTGTGCTCGCTCTGCACGGCTTCCGCCGCTGGCTTTGGGGTGACGTCTGTCGGAGGGGCGGAGGGGCTCTGGGAGGGCTTCTGAGGCGTTGCAGTCAGTGAGGAACTTGGGGGGCTCTGGGCCAGGCCCTTCTCGGGACCCAGGCTGGTCCCACTGCAGCTGGGCTCCACATCTTTCTTCAGCCTTTTCCGGTCGACAGGCTCTCGGGGAACAGATGGCCTCTCTCGAGTGTGCCTGGAGGAGAAACTGTACGAATGAAGTGAGCCAATAAATTTGCAGGCCCCAGACCCTGGAGGTGTAAAGTCATCCTTGGAAATGCCACTCTTATCCACCAGGCCCCCGTCGGGGGAGGTGGCGCTGTCATCGCCAACATTGCCAGCAGGTGCACTTGCTGCTGCCCGGCTGCCTGACACTGTGGTGGCCAAGGTGTCGCCTGGAGGTCCCTGTGGAGACTGTCGCGCCCGCTCCTCACGGGCGGCCCGCCTGGATTTGCGGGACTCTGGCTTTGCCATCGGGTTCTCACTGGACGACGACGAACCTGCAGTGCCTTTCCCGTCTGCTTCACTCGCACGTCCCCTTAGGCCCCCAGAGGCCTTTCTGCTGTCCTTTCTCCTGGTGCGGCCATGGCCTGCAGCCCCTCTCTTCTTCTCAGGCAGGTGGAAGATAGAGGGCACGGCCGTGGGCTTGAGCAGGCGGTGCTGGTCCTCCAGCCTTTTGGAGAAGCTGTCTTTGGTGAAATGTTCACTACAGAGGAAAGAATACTTCGTGGGGGTCCAGTTATCCCTCTGAACAGCCTTTAACCACTGGATCAGACGTTTCGAGTCCTTTAGGGGGAACCTGCAGGAAAAATGACAAAGGAATTAGAAAAAAATAATTACACATCTCCCCCTAAAATGATCAACTATTAAAGAAAAATAAGAGTTTTGCAAACACCCAAACCTATATTGACTTTGCCCACTTAAAAACGGAGTCAGGATTAAAGGAACACCTTTTGTTTGCAAGTTACTACCGAAGAGAAAGATGAACATTGTTTACCCTTAAAGAGCGTGCAGTGCTGGGGCCCACAGGAGTGAAGGGAGACAGCTCCTCCCAAGCTGTGATGAGCAGGGGCATAGAATGTGCAGAGGGCCGAGTGTGGGGAGCACAGGATGGCTTCAGGACCCCCAGAAAGAGTTCCTAGAAGCTCACAGCTGACCAACCTCCCAGTGTGCCTGGGATGCAAGACACTGGGTGCTACAAGTGGTCCCCCTATTTAGAAGCCAGACCAAGTGTCGGCCAGCAGAGATGGAACTAGAGGCCAGAAGAGCACCCCAGACGCCCAGCAGGGCGCCGGGCCCCAGCTGTGGCTCAAGCAGCTGAAGATGGGAGGGTGTCTCCAAGAGGTCAGATGCAAAGGTGTAGCTCTGTGTTCTTCCTATACTTCCGCGTCCAGCCTCTGGAAGATACTGACACTTAAGCGTTTCTTCTCATTAAGGCAGACCTTAGAAAACTCTGACCATACTGTGCACGTGGGGGCCATCTGCCCCACTGGAGGTCATCTAACCCACCTGAAGCCACTGTGGACGAGGACGAGGACGGGTGGATACTCGCTCCTCAGGAAGTTCTACACAACACGACCTTCTTAACTTCCTCAGCGTTTCGGGAGCCCATTTCCCGCAGACCCCCAATTCCCACGTCCTTTGCCTCCACACCACGTTAGATCACTATGAATGCCAAGAGCAGCCTTCTCTGCAGTGCTCTGCCTCCATATCGAAAACAGTTAACAAAAATTTGGGGATCCAAAGGCTCTGAAGGAAACTAAGGAAAGCATGGTAGCTGCTCTGAAATAATGTAATGTTACTAGTTCTACTGATAGATTGTAACGACGTAAGACTTAGCACACACCACTGCAAACTTTCAATAAGACTATAAATAACAAGTGTCACTCAGGTCTTCAAAAATTGAATACTAACACCTGCAACATAAAACAGAAACATCCCTTCAGTTTAGCGTGCTAGTACCTCCTGCGCCTAAGTCACCTCCAGGCCCGGCCGCGGAGAAGGCAAGCCCTGGTCCAGGGCGAGCGCCCACGGGGGACGCCAAGAGCGCCCCTTCCAGCCTCAGCGGGGCAAGCCCGTCCGTGCAGTGGCCGCCCTGCTCCGGGCAGGAGGCTGTCGGAGCCTCTCCCGGGATCCACCTCACCACCAGGGCACAGCTGCCTTTCTTCCCCCGGGGCAGCCAGGACCCTTCCAGCAACACCGCGCCTGGGAGCGCGTTAACCCACGAGGTACGAGGCACATTTGCTCCGCCACGTTTCTGATGGCCGAGATCAACGCAGTCTTCCCCGCGCTCAAAAGAGGAGAAAAGTCACATCTAATGCCACAACAACCGACCTAAAGAAGAGATTTTCAGAATGCACTGGTTCTGGAAATCGGCTGCGACAACTCGAATCAATGGAGCCCAGGGAGGCCGCGGGGTGGGGAGGAGAGGGTAGCGGAGGCCGTAAGGTGGGCGCTGGCGGCCGTGGGATGGCCTCGTGCCCGCCGTGGGGTGGGCGCCGAGCAGCTGTAGGGTAGTCACCGGGGGGAGCCGGTGGCCGTCGGGTGGCCGCCGCTGGCCGCGGTGGCCGAGGCGTCCGGCCCAGAGACGGCGGCCCAGGCCAAGGTCACACAGCGCCCTGCGCTGACTCACTCGCGGGACCGGCCCCGAGGCCCGGCGCGGAAAGTGCCTCCACCGGCCGGGCCGCGCCGCCTCAGTTTCCCCGGCGCCGGGCCGGGCGGGGGCGTGGCCGGCGGGCCGTGCGGGCGGCCAGCCGGGGCCCAGTTACCTGTGGAAGGAGACGGCGCGCTTCTCCCCTTTGCCCTGTCGGTTGGAGCAGTTCGCGGCCGCGCAGCAGATCACCATCTCGGGCCTTGGACGCCGCGACGCCGCCAGGCTCCGGCCCTCACCTCGCCGTGCCGAGCCCGGAGCGGGACCGCCCCGAGGGGAGGCGCGCAGAGACACGGCTGCGGGACGTGGGAGCCGGCCCCCGCGGCGCCGTACGACAAGATGGCGGCGCCCGCCTCCCGGCCGCCGGCCGTCTGCCCTCGGCTCGCCTGAGGTCTCAGGCACCCGGCGGGGCGCTGCCCGCGGCTCGCGGCGTCGGGGGTGGGCGGGGGCGCCCGGGCCGGCCGCTCCGTACGGCGACATGGCGCGCCGGGCCCGTCCGTACGGCAAGATGGCCGCGCCTGCGAGCCCGGGCTTACGGAGGGCTGACGCGCTTGCCCCAAGGCCTCGCTGCCCTCCGGCTCCTGCTTCCGCCACCCCGGGGGGTCGTTGTTGGGGTCCTCGGAAACAGCGCCGAAGGCCGTCGCAGAGCTGAGCGCGCGGGTTAAGACCTTCGTGCCGGGACCCGCCGTACGCCAAGATGGCGGCCGGCGCACTTCCGCGCGCACTTCCGGCCCCGCCCGCGCTCTGATTGGCCCCAGCGGCGGCCCGTCGCGTCGCGTTGCGGACCCATCGGAGCGACGCGGCGCTCAGTCGGCGGCCGGAGAGGGAAGATGGATGCAGGTGAGGCCCTTCCCGGCTTTGGGGACCCGCGGATGGCGCTCGCCTAGCCCCTGGGTCGCTGGGGACATGCCCAGCGCTGCCTGGGAGCCGGGCAGCGGGGGGGGCGGAGTGCGGCCCCGGGCGGGGCGGACGGGGGTGGCGTCCGTGGGGAGGCCAGCGCGGATCTGACAGTTGGGTGTTTGCGTGTCTCGGAGCTTGTCCAGTACGCCCGCAACGCCCGGGTGACCGGCCCGCAGACCCAAGGCCGGCTCGACCGAGAAGGGGCAGCGCGGCGCCCGGGACGGGAGGGAGGGACGCCGGGCGCCGCTTGGGACTCGGGCGGAGCTGCTGCTCGAAACGGCTGTTGCAGAAAGCTGTGGCCTCCCCCGCGGGGAGCTAAGTGGAACCTCTAACTTCTGTCAAGTTGCGTTGGTAGACCGGAGGCGACACGCGTACTCAGCACTCACGGCACAGGCGAGTCAGTCATCGACAGGGCACCAGGCTTTTCTGTGACTGAAGCGAGACACTGAGGCCGGCTCGTCGTGTCTTGTCCCTGGAGCCTGATACGCACTGGGGGTTGAGGGTGCGGTGCACACGTCTGTGTGGTGTCTCCGCCTAGCTCGTCTTTGCTCGGTAACTTTGCTGGTGAGTTACTGTGGATCTCTTTCCAGTAGCCTTTAAAGCATTTGTACGTGGGCTCTCTGTTTCGTCCCACAGCAGTTTTAGTTCTTTCTTTCCTTGCAGAGAGTGATTTGCCTTTGGCTATTCCTCCATCTGTGCAGGAAAGCTCATCTGGGTTAATCCCACCTGTCATCTTGGATGGCAGTGTTTTTGCTTCATTTTCTTTTCCTGGCAGCTGCAACACAAACTTGCTGAAATCTTAGACTGGAAACTGTAAAGTAGACGTGTATTGCCAATAGTTCAATGATTTGGGGCATCTTGTCACTTAAAAGTTAGGTGGCTGGAGGAAACAGTAGTCCTAACTCCCAAAGGAGCATGTTAACCACGTGCATTTTTTTGTGAATGAAGTTCGTTTAAAAAGGAAAAAAGTATCAGACACTGCTGTATTGTTTGCTGGGGCATGAGGTGGGGAAGCAATAGAATTATCCACTTATCCACTTGCTCTTACATCATTACTGCTTGGATACCTAAGGTCATTCATATGAGAAACTCGGGTAAGGTGGAAAACACAGTTTAATGTTAGTCATGTTACCTCTAATGTGAAAATCATAAAGTTAGGAGTGGCCAGATGATGACAACTAATGGGACACTGAAGGCTGCTTCAAAGTAGAAAAGGTGTTGGCACTTGAAGGCCTCTGTTGATGCTGATAAAAATGCATATGATGTTTGTAGGTTGTGGTGAGTTTTCTCCGGCATGATGCTTACATCCTTTTAGGGGTGATTTATGGTCCAGCCTTCCCTGGTGCTTACAGGTTCTACCTTCCTGGTTGTTTTATAGTCATCCTCTGAGTAAACTGCATTTATCATTGAGCATGAAGTTTGTGTTGAGCATTGTTCTAGACTCTGGGACTAGAGAAGTGAACAAAATACACAAAAACCATACTCTGGCTGACATTCTAGACATGACACCAGTGGTGTGGGTCATGTGCAAGAGTGATGGAGACCATGCAGGAGGGGGATGGAGTTGTAGCCAGGATGGCCAGGAAAGGGCTCGCTGCAGACATAAATTTGACCAAGCCCCAGAAGCAGTGCAGGAGGGAGGCGACGTGTCCCCTGGGAGCAGCATGTAGGCCGCTGTGGCAGGGGTTCAGCAGGTGGGGTGAGAAGCAGGGCCTGAAGGCAGAGGGGCGACCTGGGCCCGGTCGTGGGGCCTGGTGGGCCATATGAGGACTCGAGCATGTGTTCTGAGTGAGATATGACCCTTCGGAAGGTTTTGAGAGGAGGGGTGGCGTGACTGGAGGTGTGTTGAGCAGGCTCGCTCTGGCTGCTCTGGTGAGGGGCATGCGCAGAAGCCCGGGGACCAGGGAGGGGCTGTTGCAGTGAGGCCTGCTAGAGGCCTTGGAGGCTTCAGTCGGTGGGGAGAGGAGCTTGAGTTCTGGCTGTGTTTAAGGTTGAGAGGGTGGAACTGTTTACAGTTTGGAGGTGGTGAGCTGTGGGGATGGAAAGGACCGAGTTGAAGGTGGCGCTGAGGTTTGTGACCTGAGCTAAGAAACTAGACGGGGGAGATTTGGGGATATCCTGCTTGGGGTGAGGGAGCTCCTGGGAGCTGATTTTGTGCATGTTGACTGTGAGGTGCCTGTCAGTCATTCATGCGACGTCCAGGGAGCCTTGGATCCAGGGCCAGGAGCTGAGGGAGCAGAGCTACAGGTGTGTGGCAGGCCGCTTCGGACGAGCTCACTGAGGGTCTGAGCTGGGGAGGGAAGAGAAGGAGCCAGGGAGTGGGTGCCCAGGGCTGCCAGCGTGTAGCGGTCCAGAGGTGCTGGGCAGACCCCGGGCTGCTGGGCTTCTCCACCGAGCCTGCAGCACTGTCCATCACAACACCCCCGGTTCAAGGCCCTGGCGGAGCCAGCACTTACATGGCCACATTGTCCGTTCCTTGAAGACGGAGCTGGTGTCTTGTGCGCGCATCTCCAGTGCTTCACGTTGTGTCTGGCGCGGGGTTGGTAACTGAAGAAGCAGAACGTCCTGGGCTGTAAGACGTTCGGTTTGTGGAGTTTGTGTAAAACTCAAATCTAGTCTGCTAGTGTAAGGTCAGCGAGGGAGAAGGGCTGGTGGTGCAGGGCAGGGAGCTTTAATGTGGACACTGTCAGGGTGTTCACTAAAGCAGTGTTTTCCTGTTTTCTTCTGATGTAGCTGAAATTCCAGATTCCATTCCCTTCCCTCCCTCCCTCTCTCTCTCCTCTTCGCTCCCTCCCTTCCCTTTTTCATTAAAAACTGAACCGCCAGCATCTTCATATAAAGTATTAAGGATTTTAAAAAACAACTACTTGCAAAATCATTATCTTAACCCTTCTTTGGATTTTATTTACAAAGTATAGTGTTTCAGAAAACGTAAATGTTTGGGGGAAATATCGTTGAAACATGATGCATCGTGGTAAGCTCTAAACAAAATGTAATGGTGAAGTTTTGTGGGGTTCTCTCTGGTTGAATTACAATGTAATTGGTATTAAGTGGAGAGAAGTTGTTTACATTTATTGAGCGCAATTCCCTGTTTTTCTGTCTATCAGATTAATAATATTCAATAAAAACTTTATTTCTAATAGAATTACCAGACTCTCAAAGGGCTTTCTGCTTCCTCTTCTGGGTGTGATCACGGACATCCCAGGGAAGAAGGGGCATATCAAGCGTCTGGAACCCCGATGGCCAAAAGGGGGCAGTGCTTCTAATAGGGCCTCTTTCGTAAGGTGGACGACGCGTCTCCATCTGCTTCTCCTGCATGTCATCTTATTTCAAATTGAAATCATGACCAGGAGTCTGGAGACTGGCGTTCTTTTCGAGGTTTGAGTCCTTTTAACTCAGGAGGTATGTGAACTGCTTCATAAACGGTATGACGTCGAGTGGAAAGAGGATGACGTTGTCATGCCGCCTGTGGAGTGAGATGAGGGAGCCTCTGGGAAGCGGGCGGAGGCTGCTGGTCCAGCTGAGAGTAGAGCCCAGAGAGGGGCTTTGGAGCGTGGCCCCTGGTGTGGGTCAGCCTACACAAATGCTTGTGATTGCGAGCTTTCGTTCTGACGGAGACAGTGTTACTTTTCTACTGAAATGTTTTCTGAACTGGCGTCCCGTTTTCTGTTGTGGAGAAGTGTTAGAACACATTTTGCTTCAGTTGATATCGATGATAAAACAAAAGTGATGTTTTGTTCAGAGGAAGGGGACTTAGCACCGTCTTAGAAGTCACGAGGCCTGAAATAGCACAAAAAGAGGAGGGGTGCTCAGAGCCACTGGTGGGAGCCGTGCACGGCACCAGCACCTTGCCCCGTACCCGTGTTCTTCCCCCACCGGGACGATTCCGCAACTTTGCCCCATTTCCTGGGTGAGAAGACCGGGACTTAGAGACATTAAGTCATGTGACATACAGCTAGCAAGTGGGCTCTATCTCCAAAAACAAATCTTTATAGAAATTAGAAGCAGAAAATTGCTCCTTCCTCCATTAGAAAGGAGGATCCAGAAGGTCAGGGGCGTGGTGGTCTGTTCCAGGCACCCCTGCTGAGCCGAGTGAGCCGTGCAGGTGCCCGGCCTGTGGCATTCCAGGCAGCTGCTGTCCTGTGGTGCAGGGGGGACAGTGCAGAGCCACTGACACCAGCCAAGACACGTGCGCTGCTCAGACACGAGAAGTGCTTCACCTGCTTTTCCAGCCCAAGTTGCTGCAGGTCTGAGGCTCTTGGTGCTCTTACTTTAGGGCAAGTTTACGGCATTCGGACCACCGCTGCAGGCGCACAGACGCTGGCCTCACCTCAGTGCAGCCCTGGCTCTGAGGAGAGGGTGTGAGCCTGAGCCAGGTGTAGTGACGTGTTCGCATGTCAGGGCGGTTTCCTGTTGACATGACACGAGGTGTTGCAGGAGTCTGGTCACAGGATATGGACACTGTCTCCTCCTGCTGTCGTCCTTGTGTCACCCATTTCAGGGAGTCCCAGAGGGCCCACCAGCACAGGTCTCGGCCTTTTCACATTTCTTAACGTATTTCTTCCTCTCAAGCCTTGAGGAAGATACAGCTGTTCCCATTTATCAGTGAGAAAACCAAGGCACAGAAAGGTCCCCAACTTGTGGGAATCAGGGTGGCTCAGGTGTGTGGCTCTGCAGTGCGGGGAACGCGGACACTCCCTGCACGTCGTGTCCTCCAGGGCACAGAGAGGCAGCGACATCCGTGGTGAGGAAGTCACAGTGCAGTGGGAGGAGTGAAGGCAGCGTGTCTGCACCCACTTCTGGAGGCACACATGACACACACTCAGCTGTAGGAGCAGGAGGCCTGGGTGTTTCCTGAGACAGGAAGCTGCTGTGAGGGCTCTGGAAGCCCCCGAGGGGCCCCGCAGATGATGTGAGCTGTCACTCAGTGGCTCCAGCCTGGCTGGCGCGAACGGGGGTTGCTTCCTGGTGGTTCCGGTGTCTCAGTCTCCTCACTGGCTTTAGGCTCATGGGGTTAAGAATCAGGCCACACAGCCCATAATTTTCTCAGTTACAGTAGGGAGTGGCTGATACGTGCCAACTTCATAGAACACCTCTTACTGCCGTCCCTCTGAAGTCGGCTTCGTTGGCTATAAAGGTTCCTAATAAACCTAAGAAATGTGCCTGCTTTGCGTTTTGCCAGTTCAGGGATGGAAACTCCTCAACTTCAGCGCTGCCCCAGGCTGTGTCACCTCCTCTCAGAATGAGCCTGTCTTCCTTCCCCACCTGTTGTCTCCTGCTTGTCATCATTTGCTTCCTATGGGAAGCCAGGTGTCTGCAGAGTGCATCAGTGCGCCCTCTGCTAGAGCAGACGCACCGTACAGTGTCGTGGTCCTTGCGCGGTGCCACGGCCAGGGCGCTCGGCCTCCCCCGCGTCTCGGGAGCTGTGAGCGGCCTGTGCTCAGCGCTGCCCTGGGCGCCCTCGCACAGCAGCAGCATGTCTGGCTGTGGCCAGATGAGAACTGTGCCAATTGGAATGAAACGGGAGCTGTCGGCACCCTTTTCCCTTGATAGTAAACGTTGTGACTTTGAGTCTACATGTTGGTTGGGGCCTGCAGGTAAGAGAAGACAGTGGTTGCTGAAGGTCATGGACAGACACATAGCAGAGACACCATGTTTTCAGCAACTTGAGAAGACAGACTTGTCACTCGTCCCCACTCAGTTTTTATAATTGTGTACAGAAACAATCTTATGTGAAAAGGAGATGTGAACTTGGACGTTAAGTTGTGTGTTCGCGACCACAGTGCAGCTCAGGTGACACTGTGGAAGCCCAGACATGTGGGACGTGACAGAGCAGAGCCCCTGCACGAAGCCTGGGCTGCACAGCCTGCTTTGACCCAGTCGGCTTTCAGGTGAGGAGAGGCCAGAGCCGGGCTGGCCCCGACGCCCACGGGTTCCTTCCGTGGCGAGCACGGACCTGCTGTGGCTGCTCTCCCAGCCCTGTGGTAGGGGCTTAGCTGCGTGCCCAGTTCAGCTTCTGGCTGTCGTGGAATGCTCGCCTCGATGGTAGTGACACAGGCTGGCCTCGGAGCACTTGTGTCGCCAGCCTCTGTGAGCACCTCCTGGAAAGGGTTTCATGGACAGCACAGCAACGCTGCGAGGGCGTCCTGGTATTTTTCCCATTTCCTGGCGGAGGGACTTTCCAACCCAAGAGGCCAGGAACCTTGTGTGTACCCAGCCGCCAGGCGCCAGCCAGCACCTGTCCCGGGAAGCCACACAGGGAGCCCACAGGGCACCCTGGCAGGACCCCGAGTTGGTTATGGTGTGGACACATGGGAGTGACATGCTGTGGAGCCACAAGACTTGCTGGGCTTGTGTCTGTGGGGCCCGAGCCTCCCAGTGTTGGAGGGTAAAGGTGAGGCCACGGGTGCTGTGGCCTCACTTAGGGACCTGCCATGGGGCCTCTGGAGAGGTCCACTGCTGGGCATGAGGCTGCACGCGACACTGACATTGCTTTGTAGCCTGGGTTTTTAAAAAATAAATAGCAGATGTCATTTTTACCAAAAGGTGGAGCTATTGTCAAAAGGCTTAAGATAAGCGAGAAATGTGATAGTGTTGATTCACAGAGATTTCTGTGAAGTTGCAGGTGAAGGCTGTGACTGCCCAGGGGCCGCTTCAGGCAGCAGACGAGGGGTGTGTTCAGGGTTCTCTGAAGAGCAGCTGCAGCGATGGGTTTCCTGGAAGCCACTGCGTGCAGCCGGCCTCGCAGGCGGGGGACCCTAGGCCAGGGGCCAGTTCCCTCAGCCTGCGGCTTGTGGCCTGATGGCCCCTGGGCCTGTCTAGTTTCCTCACAGCAGCAGCTCAGTAGGATGGGGCTCTGGTCTAGTTCACTTAGTGAGGAGACCCCGTGCCCTACACACAGCGGGGCGTCAGGAAGTGGGGCGTCACCCGTGGATGCCGGTGGCTGTGCCCTTCTGGTAGCGACGTCGAAGTGAAAGCGGGGTCTGGCCTGGATCTCCAGGCCTCTGGCACCGGGAGCCTCAGGGGACGTTTGTCTCCATTTCTGGTGCTCAGTGCCCCACACAGGAGTTAGCACACTGTGTGGCACCCTGTACTGCTAACTGCTCCTCACCAAGAAATCTGGGGGGCACTAGGACCCCCTTTGTGTGGTAGCGCTCCTGTTTCTTGCCCTTGAAGCAGTCCTCTGGGCACATGCTCCAAGGTGATGCCTGGCGAGGCGGGGACAGCTTTGCCAGCTTGCTCTCCTTCCGTTCCGCTGGGGCCTCCCTTGCATCCACAGATAAGGGCGTGGTTTCGTTTTATTCCTGCTGTTTAGGTTTGAAACATTTGAAGTCTAAAACAAGTGCGTAAATCAGGAGGCTTTATTTTTTGTTTTTGCTTTGTTTTTTGCTTTCTCTCTGCTGGGCCTGGCTCCTGATTGGTCTCTAGGTTCTACCTTCTGCCCGCCACTGACTCCAGCTTTGAATCTGAAAGGCTCAGGCAGTGGGATGGCAGGCCCCCCCTCCCTGTCCCCACACATTACCCATTTGCTCTTAGTGGCGATTGTCAGGCAACCCTGAGATGCAGAATTCCACATGGGGTTTTTTTACATGGAAATGCAGTAAATGAGCTGTGATACTGTTTTATGAAGTTACAAAAATTTGATCATTGTGTGCCTTTGGTTTTAATAGCTACTCTGACCTATGACACTCTCCGATTTGCCGAGTTTGAAGATTTCCCTGAGACCTCGGAGCCTGTTTGGATACTGGGTAGAAAATACAGCATTTTCACAGGTATCAGCGGTGTGGGAGCCTGCTGTGCTCTTAGCGCTCAGGCTGCGAAAAGCGTGTTGTGATGATAATAGCTATCTGCTAACTCTCTGTGACGTACCCCCTACGTACTTACGGCTGTGTGTGTGTCTATGTTTTCTTTTTTTAAACATTCTCTAGAAAAGGACGAGATCTTGTCCGATGTGGCATCCAGACTTTGGTTTACATACAGGAGAAACTTCCCAGCCATCGGTATGTGCTCCATTCGTTACAACATGTGATGAAATGTACACATTTTAGGGGGGGGAAAACTTAGGTTTTTGAGTCATTTGACTTGAATATGCCAAATACTTGTCACTTCATTTTAGTCTTCATGGCAGCCTCGATAAGTAAGCCAGCTGAGGTCTCTCCCCAGTCCTGGCAGAGACACAGCTCCTGGCACTGCTTTTCCCACCGCAAGTCGCCATTTGTTACTGGGGCTGAAAAGCAGGATTAATGAGTCACGACCAGCATTGAAATGTAGACTAGAATGGAATGTGAAGCATTGTGTCACCATGGGGGCGGGGCAATGAGCTGCTTCAGGGGCTTTAGATAGGCTTTGCATTTCAGTGTTGTCCTGGGGTGGGCGGAGGCCCAGGATGGCCCAAGTGTGGCCCTGTGCCCGCCGGCTTCTCCAGCGCGGTTCACACTTGGCTGTGGGGAGAGCTAAAGGGCGAGGTGGCTGTCACGCGTCTTCACAGGACACTGACGTCTGTTCCATTACAACTCGTTCTTCATCATGGTGCCCTGGACGTGGGCACAGAGTGGGGACCAGCTCTTGGCCTGGCCTTTGCAGTCGGAGGACCGGAGGCCAGAGGTTCGGGGCCAGGAGCCCACATATCTGGATGCCTGGTCTCCGTGCGGTCCCTCTCCGAGATGTGGTTGCTTCTGTTCTCCAGAAGTGAGGTGGCATAAAGTCGCCTGAATGCTTGCCTTTCAGGGACACTGAAATGTAGGGAAATGAGACCAGTGCCAGCACAGGCACATGTGCGATGTGATGTGTCAGGTGCTCTGGGAATGGCTCTTCGTCCCATGACTGCTGGTCGCACACCTGTTTGGCCCTAGCTGCAAGGGGTGGGGTCGGCTGCCCGCCATGGGGGATAGCGCTATCCTACAGGTCAGGTGTCTGAACACACGGGAGGAGGACAGGCCAGGGTGGTGTTTCCTTCCGCAACCCCGCAGACATGACGGGTGACAGGCCCATGGTGGGCTGTGTCTGTGCCCACCACTGCTCCAAGAGGTGGACTATGTCCACCCACATGCGTGGGCGGGGCTGCCCGAGGCTGGGAGGTGACATTGCGGCCCTTGTGGTCTGGCCCTGGGTCTGCTCGTCCACCGTCCGCGTGCCTGGGGCCTTTCCAATGCTCGGGGTGGAGGGCATTTCCGGTCACGTCAGAGCCTGTGTCACCATCCATGTGGTACCACCACGTGCCCTATGAAGTGATGCAGGTGGCTGAGGGCATGTGAGCTTTTAGTGGTGAGACGCCTGCCCCTTCCCCACTGCCTGGTGGCCTGCGGGGGGCTCCTCACCCCCTGGTGAATGATGGGGCCCAGCATCTCCTCGTGCTCAGTTCTCTGTGACTGACCTGCTCACACATTTTGCCCATTTGGAGAGTGTTGCTGGGACATTTCATTTCCTAGCAGTGCAGGCTGGCACGACCAGGTTCTAGGAAGTGTGTGTCACCAAGAGGGAGCTGACACTTCAGTGTGGAGCCGACCAAGCACGTTCCGGTCGCTGCCTCCTGCGCTGGAGTCTCCTGGTGGACCGCCTGATGGTCAGTCTGCTTTCCGTCTCCGCGACAGGGGGGACCGGCCCCACCTCGGACACGGGCTGGGGCTGCATGCTGCGCTGCGGACAGATGATCTTTGCCCAGGCCCTGCTGTGCCGGCACCTGGGCCGAGGTGAGTGGCCCTGCGACCGTGGCCTTGGGAGGCACGGACAAGACTGGGTGGGTGACATAAAACGCAGGGTGAGTTGCATGGATGGCTCGAGGAAATGACCCACTGCTTCTCACTTATTTAAATGAATGACTTGAAAGAGGGCTGATAAACGTTGTTTTTTGGAAATGGTCTTTGAACCCCTGCAACCTTCTCTGCTGTCCGCGTGGATTTGTGTTGACGGGTCAGCAGAGTCAGAATCCTGGGGAACTGGCTTTGACTTCAGCGGGGTTCAGAACGGTGTCGGTCATCTGTGTCGTGAGTTTCACAGAGCCAAGGGGCCTTGGACACATCCGGTAAAACTGCACTTCTGTCTCTGCCCCAATAGATTGGAGGTGGACACAGCAGAAGAGGCAGCCCGATGGCTATGTGAACGTCCTCAGCGCATTCATGGACAGGAAGGACAGTTACTACTCCATCCACCAGATAGGTGGGGGCTGCGGTGCGCTACGGCCACTTGCCAGCGGGCCGTGAGTCGGGGGTTCCTGCGAGCCTGGCGGCCAGAGGCCTGTCAGCACCGGGGCTGCTGGGGTGGGCCAGTGCGCTTAGACCTGATCCTCACCCCGCCTGGCTGTCACGTGTCTGCAAATCCGTCTCGGTGACCGCGGAGGTCTGTCCCTCTCCACGCCCATCAGCGAGTCTGAATGCTCCTTTGTTTTAACAAGTCCAACTTTTAAGCTTCATGTTCTCAGTTGTAGAAGGAAGTAAAAATGCAGCTCTGAACTCACCGATCTGTCATTTCACCTCCTTAATCCCACTCCTCCTGGAAGGGCTAGAGTCTGGCAATAAGAACAAACCTGCCTGTAAAGGGTCCCTAATGCCACATGCCGCCGGGACCAGCCTCTTCTAAGGGGAGGGAGGGGTGTTGGAGGATCGGGCATGTGTGTCACTAATCAGATCTGTTTCCTGCAGCGCAAATGGGAGTTGGCGAGGGCAAGTCTATCGGCCAGTGGTACGGGCCCAACACGGTCGCCCAGGTCCTCAAGTATGTACCGAGCCCCATCCATCCCATTTCCCTGGGGAACGTGGTGTGCGTGGGTTGGGGTGTGCAGACTCCTGAGGCTTGCTGCTAAAAGATGTGAGGGGTCTCTCACCCTGTTTTCAGGGCCTTCACGAAGGTCCTCAGAGGTGACCATCCCCATGACCTTATGAATCGGGATTTAGTTTTGTCATGGGATGAATACCTTCATCCAGATTGTGCCTGTTGGCTTGGGCCTTTGTTCTTTGTCAGTGGACCCGCCCATTGTGGTGATGGTCGGGGAGGTTGAAAATGGTCCACACGACAGCCGTCCGGGGGAAGGTGGCCCTTGGTGCAGGCAGGCGCTGTGCGGCTCTGCCTCTGTTCTGACCCCTGTCCCCTTCCTTGAAAGCTCTCTGTCCAGCCACGTTCCTCTCTACCTCCTGCTTTGTGCGTCTGCCGCCTGCTCCCTGTCCTACAGTCTCCCACAATTGGCCTTCCTGAGGTTGCCCTTCTCTCCCCATCCCCGGCCTGCCCTCGTGATGGATGGCTGCCCTCTCCACCCAGCTGCCCTTGTCGGACTGCTCGGGACCCTCTGGTCACTTCCTTCTCTTCCATGTCCAACTTACTGCCAGTCCCCAAGCCTGCCCACTGTCCTCCGTCTCCAGCCCCGCCCACGCCCTTTAGGGTCCTGGGTCCAGCTCTGCATGCCTTGGAAATGTGGTCCGTGTGCTCTCTGCCTGTCTTGTACCACTCACTGCCGCCTTTGTCCCCACTGCTGCCCTGAAGCAGCCCCGCCAAGGTCGAGTTTCTGTCACGACCCGGCAAGCAGCTTGCTGGCTTTGGAAACTCAGGCCATGAAGCCATGCCCTCCAGTCCTTCTGTCCCTCTGGCCGTCCTGGCCTCTGTCACTGCCCCTCCCCACCTCCGCCTATGAGCACTGCAGGCGTGGCTTGGGCCTCTGGCTGCTTCTCTTTTCTCTGTCCACGCTGCTCTCTGCACGCGCAGCTCCCCAGACGCCAGGCTCCTGTCTAGGTGCCAGCTCAGCCAGGTGCCTTGGATGTCCAAGAGACCTGCCCCCCTAACGGCCAGAACTCAGGTTGGCCCCTCCCCCACGCGCCTGCTTCTACAGTGAGGGCAGCACCGTCCTCCCAGCATTCAGGCCACACACGGCTCGCCTGGACTCCTCTCAGCACACCTGGCCAGTGTGTCCTAACTGGCCGGTGTGCCTCGCCTCACTGTCCTCGCCCTGGTCCACACCCGTCTCTTGCCTCCTTGCTGGCTTCCTTCTCGAGTCTCTTTTCAAACTTCGTGAAGTCTGAGTCAGCCACCCGTCCCCCTTCTGCTTGGCCCTCCCAGGCGACTGCAGGCCCCCAGGGCGAGTCGTCTGAATCGTGCCGCTCACTGGTGTGTCCTCCCCTTTCTGTTAGGAAACTTGCTGTCTTCGACACGTGGAGCGCCTTGGCCGTCCACATAGCGATGGACAACACGGTGGTGATGGAGGACATCAGTAAGTGACGGTGGGTCGGGACTGGCGGGACTCGGGGAGCAGCTGCCGAGCACACGTCCCCGCCTGACCCCCAGAGGTGCCTCGCATGGGGGGTGGTGTATTGTTTTTGGATACCCCCGATTGTTCACAGAAAGTGAAAGAAATCACGGGCCTGGGAAAAGTAGGAAAGCAAAAAAAGGTTTACTGAAAGTCGGGCAGCGAGGATGCCCATGGCAGTGTCTAGAGAAGAGGCTGCCATGGGTTTCTGTTCAGCGGGGGTTTTATATTTCTCTGTGCACAATGCCGGGTGCTTGTCAGCTTGCAGGGGCTTCTTCCAAGAACCGTTCACATCTATGATGGTTGTAAGGTGCTTGTCAGCTTACAGGTGCAGAGCTGGCCAGGGGATTCCAAGCCAAGCGGTTAATTTGTAAGCTCTTTCCTGCCAGCTCACAAGCCCGCTACTGTTAACTCTTTACTTGTGTCATCAGGGGGCTGTGACAGTCATTCAGAGCAGGCGGGGACCAGGCTGAGGGCAGGGCCTGCGTCCTCCCAAGAGCTGGGCTGCTTGGTGCCGCCGCTGAGGCATGCACTTGTGCGGGTATTCTTGTGTTGGTGGCACTGCCAGGAAAGGCAGGCCAACTAGTCTGCTCTGCCATCTCGGCCGAGGTGTGACGTGAAACAGGAACGTAGCTCCACTCCTTTCTGGAAGGACCCCTGGAAACCTGCAGGAACGCAGGCAAGCCGAAGCTGCAGTTCCTGGGGGGCAGGGCTGGCTCCGGCAGGTAGCCTCTCGTGCGTCAGTTTTGAATTCGTGCTTTACATTCTGTAAGCTGACAAAGCTCTATTGTATTTAATGCCTTAATAACTTTTCTACTCAGCACCTTTTCCCAACGAATTCCCCAAAGCTGCCCCAACCCCAGTTTCATTGAGGTTCAACATGCAGGCTGTTGCCTTGGTTCCAGTTTTATGTAAGAGGATGCACTTTGAGCAGCATCATTCTAAGTGCAGAGTTCCAGGTCACCAAGGACATTTACAAGCAGGTCTTGCACACGAGACTGCAGGTGTGAAGTGTGGCCATGTATGTGTATGTGCGTCAGCCCACGGGGTATAGCCTCCCCGCCAGTGACTGGGGGCTCCATTTCTTCTCTTCATTGTGGGGACACTGTCAGCATAGGATTGGGGGGCCGGGGACATGACTTCTTAATAAAAAGCATCACTGCTTCTGCAGCTCTGAATGGTCTGCCAGGGCCGCCGTCCGTTAACAGTTCTGTCCCCCAAGAGTTGATCAACTTGGGGCCATGACAGAAGGACGTAGATCTCTTCCTTCTGTCTTTTCTCCACATTCTAGGTCTTGAAGTTTTTCTAAAACTGTGGAAACTTAGGAAATGTACAAAGGGAGTGGGGGAACCACTAGATTTTAAAAGTCAAATCGCTCATGTTGACATTTGCACATACTTCCTTCCGGTGTTTTTTTGTGTTTCTCCTGTCAGTGAAGGTGTTATAACTGGCTGTTATCTGGCTGCATAATACCCCATCACACCATAATCTCTTTCTCCCCCCCATTGTTGGGGAAACCACTTACCCCATCATCCTTCACTCACCTTCCACCTCAGGGGCCGATCCCATCACTTGTCCCACCGCTGGCTTCAGACTAGAGGCTGCTTGCTCCAGTGCACTGGCCAGAAGGGGCAGGGACAAGGTGTTTTCCAGAATCTCCATCCCTCTGGGATGTGGGACACTGGTGGGGCCTTGGAGGCTGGCCTGCTCCAGTCCCTGCTGGGGGTGTCGGTTGCTCAGAGCAGCAGTGCTGGAAGTGTGACAAGGTGCGAACCTGGGCTTATCCAAGGAGCGGTGGGTCTGGTCTGGGAGGGGTCTGACCCTGGATTTTTAACAGGCTCCCAAGTGGGATGTGTGTGGCTGCCCGGCCATAATCAGGGCCCAGTCTCACTGCATCGTTCCCACTCCCCCGAGTCAGAAGGGGTACATGCGTGTCACAGGGACAAGTGGAGGATGTCCGGCCCCAAATTTAGGAAGAACAGCCTCAGAACACAACCCGATAGGACACTGGGACTTAGAACAGTTTAGTGAGGTGCAGGGTAAGTGCAGGGGGCTCTAAATGGTCCATACTGATCGCTTTGGCTTCAAGAGTCCCGGAGAGAAGCATGCAGGCCTCGGCGAAGACACGTCTCCTGAGTTTCTAGCTCACCACTCAGAGCCGCCCAGGGCTGCAGGCCAGGAGGGAGTCTTGGATTCAGCAGAGCGAAGGCAGGAAACTGCCTGGCCCAGCAGCAGGGACTCCTGCTTTCTGGGAGCAGGGCCGCTGGTGTCAGATCCCACCAAAGTCCCTCCCCAGTGAACGAGGTGGCTTACGACGTTCATGCTCAGACTTTATAGATAGCGTGCCACGTGAGGGGTGGCCTTGCTCTTTGGGTGTCCCTGTCCACCTCCCTACCCATCTTGTCCTCCCCTGAGGGCCAGCCAGGACGTGCAGAGCAGGTCCTGTGAGCGTTGAGTGTTGACAGTCACACCTTTGTAAGCACAGGAGCCGGGGGAAGTCGCTGACTCTAGGGAGACATTGCACACTGCAGAGGAGAGTGTGGCAGTGAGGACCAGTGACACTGACGGACGCACATTGAGTACAGGTATGGTCAGAAGAGGTGCGGGGGCGCAGAATCCAATGGCAGAAACAGGGACACAGGTCGCTGTGTGCATGGTGACGTCAGGAGCTAAGGGAGGTGACAGTGAAGGAGCAGGAGAAAACCCCCTGAGCTGGAAGAAGAGTTGGGTGTTTAGAGCTAAAGAACCCCCAGTTTGTTTGTTTTATCAAGAATGTGTTAAATGTACTTGTCGCTAGTGAAATCCCAAATTGCAAAAATAAAGAGAAATTTTCATAAACATCTGAATATTAGAAGTAGTAACAATCTGCCTGTGAAGAAAGGCGGTTCACACTGGCACCAGACGCCAGAAAATGTTCAGAAATCTGAGAAAAAGACCTGGATTCATGAGGTGAGGGAAGGCCTCGATATTAGTTGTTGTCATTGATGGGGAAGTAGAGAATTTCAATATGTTAAAAATATCAGGGGAGCACTAGAGAATTACAGATGGGTGCCGGGGACAAAGGCAAGCCCATTTATTAATAACAGGATATTGTGACATAACAGGCCATATACAGACTCGTGAGTTCCCAGCAGGGCAGCGGTGACAGGCCCTGCTCCATCTTGAGGAGGATGCAAGAGGGTCCGTGCTAGTGGTGGGGCCTGGTCAGCAAGGGGAATGTTCTCAGCACAAAACAGCCTCACACTCAGGAAAGCCAAACCTTTGGTAAATAAATAGCACATGACACCTCAAATAGGTAAAAACTAAATTACAGAGGACCAGAATAACTCACGAGTTTAATAGGTGCATGTCAGATGCTAGGTTTTGGTGGCAGAATGTACCTCTTTTAAAGTGCCCAGGGAATATTTATATAAACTAATGCAGAATAAATAGGAAAAAAAGAACAACACTGTACTACCTCAAAAATTCAGATCTTTATCTTGGCTTTGGAGTCAAAGGAAGTCACGTTAACAGACTGCATATCAGAATCTGATGTACACTGAACTAGTGCCAGATAACAAAAGTGAAAATGAAGGAAATCAGCATATAGCTCAAGAAGTTAGGGAAAGAGCAACAGAATTAACGGAAGGAACCCCAGAAGAGGGGTATCCATGAAGGCGAATGCGGAGACGGTTTAAAGGAAGAAATGGCAGAACTAATGAATTCCAGCACGGCTCTTTGAAACACCAGTGTACAGTTCACCAAGTAACCATATCAGGGAGAAAGGGGAAAAGCCTGGAAATCTGTTCAGAAATTAGAAAGATTCTGATACCAGTTCTTCCCACGCCACAGAGCAATTCTGCGATACCAGCTGGGTGTCCCCAACTCAACTCTGACACTGCCTACCTGGAGACAGTCCCACAGGACTGCGCCCCTCTCCCCACCACTTCAGACACGATGGCAAGTCCAGGTTGTCACCTATGCTTCCGACCCACCGGCTATAAATAGGATTCCTGGGACCCCCTCCTTGGGTTCATTTATTTGCTAAAGCAGCTCATGGAACTCAGAAGTACAGGGTACTTACGAGGTCATGGGTTTATTATAAAAGGATATAACTCACGAACAGCCAGATGGAAGGGATGCAGAAGGGGCGCGGAGCTTCCATGCCCATCCCTGGCGCTGCTCTCCCCCAAATCCCCATGTATCCACCAACCCGGAAGCTCCTTGAACCCCGCCCTTTTGGGTTTTTATGGAGGCTGTGTTGCACAGGTGTGGTTGATTAAATCATTGGCCATTGGTGATTGAACTCAGTTTCCAGCTGCCCCCAGAGGTCAGGGGTGGGACTGAAAGTTCCAATTCTCTTAATCACTGTGGGTTCCCCTGGCAACCAGCCCCCATCTTAGGGGCTTCCCAAAGGTCTCATTAACATAACAAAAGACAGCTGTAAGCTCTTAGGAAATTCCGAAGGATTTAGGAGCTCAGCCCCGCAACGGGTGGTAAACTGAATGTATATATTTCTTACTATAAATCACAGTACCACAGAAAGACCAAGTAGCCCAGAAAAGAAAGTTAAAATCGCTCCCTCTTCCAGTTCTTTCTGTTTCCAACTACCTGCTTTGAAAGTTCCAGCCCCTGGTGAAGCACAGCATGGCTCACCTGGACGTGGCACCCCACAGCCACGTCACTAATGATGAGCGTTCCTTTAGGGTCCCAGGGCCTCTGTCACCCCTGGTGCTGCGTCCCCTCAATCCAGAAAGCCCTCTTTCGTTCCTCCTGGTTTCACTAGGCTTGGCGTTTCTGAAGAACCCAGGCCAGCTCAGTGGACCGTCCCAGGCATGTCCGCTGGCTCGACCAGGTTCATCACAGCAGGAGGCGGGTCTCCCGGTTAGGGCAGTGTCTGCTCCCTTTGTGAGGAGTCAGGAAGCTGAGTGCACAGTGGGGATTTTGCCTTACGATATAGGTACCTGAGGTGATGGCTTCTATAAGGCGTCCCTTCCTTCCAGGATTATTGGTCGGCACTCCCCTGGAGATAGCCCTCTTTTCCCTCAGCCCGCTCCGTATTTACATTTGACACCTTTTCTTCAGGGCTAGTACATTCATGGGTTCTTAAATGACCCTTTAGGGTCATTACTCGTCGTCTCAAACTTGGCCATGGCCACCCCTTCAGGCTGCCCTGACTGGTCGCTGCTGTCATTTTCGTGGATCCCACCAGCCCTCCCTTTCTGGCCTTAACGAGATGCGGGCTCTCCTTGTACCCACCCTCCCACCCACCTTCCCCCACCCCAGCCCTGGGATGGGCCATTTCCCTAGTTGCCCTGGTCCCTTGCAGTGGGGAGACGTTGAGAGACCACTGGCTGGGTGCTCGGGCTGCTGGAGTGTGTCTTCCTTCCACGACCCCCAGTTCACGTATTTGCTGAAGGGTCACCCGGAGCATTTAGGTAGAAGAAATAAGTTGTCTGAACACTGGAAAGGAAGCGAGTTATTCCTGATGCGCTCCTTGCTGCGGGGTCGGGGGGCCACAGGAATTCGGGGCCAGGCCAGCGCGGCCTCTGGCTGGGCTGGCGGCTGCCTGGCGCCTGGTCTGGTTTCGCTCTCTGGTGTACATAGCGTTTTCTTGCACTATTTTCTGCTCGTGCTTCATTTCACAAGAAAAATTCGTAATTAGGTGCGCATAGAAAACGTCCGGGTCCTCTCTATGGGCCGCAGGATTAATCTCGGCTTTTATTTCCCAAGTTTGAGTTGTATGGTAAGCACTTGGCTTTCTTACTACACCCTTTTCCTATGACAGAGTAATGCAGTGTCTTTCTTTTGGGTGAGCTTCTGCCTACTTCTGTTTAGCCATGAAAGCACGTCTCCCTTTTTCAGGAAGGTTGTGCAGGACCAGCCCTCCTTGTGCGGGGGCCACAGCGTTTCCTGCAGATTACAGCCAGCACTGCAATGGGTTCCCTGCGGGAGCCGAGGTCACCAACAGGCCGTCCCTGTGGAGACCGCTGGTGCTTCTCATTCCCCTGCGCCTGGGGCTCACAGACATCAATGAGGCCTACGTGGAGACGCTGAAGGTGGGTCTGTTCTCGCGCTGACCGGTGGAAACCCCTCTGTGGTGCCGTCTTGGCTCCTTCCTCCAGGCCTGACGGCCCTGTGACTGCTGGCCTCTACCTGCCAGTCTTGGCTGCCCCTGCCGCCCTCTCTTGTGCTCCCAAGAGCGTGCTCTTTCTTCCCTAGCCTCTGGCCTCCTGTCTTATTTCTCCTGCCCTGTGGTCAGACCAGCATCTGGCCTCCCGTGCAGGCCGCCTCCCAGGGCCTCTCACGTCGTCCACCTCCTCAGGCCTGCGTCCTGCATGGAACTTTCCCTAACGTACCTGCAAGTCGATGCTCCTGAGCCCATGGCACGTGTCTTGTCCTCCTTCCCAACAACGCTCTTGAGGACCATGTCTTCTCATTGCGTAGGAGGGCAGGGTCGCTTGTCTGAGCCGGCCCTGTTGAGGGGTGCGAGCTCCTGCTGTGGGGGCAGCAGCCCAGCCTGCTCAGTGCCTGCCCTCACTCCCTCCTGCAGCACTGTTTCATGATGCCCCAGTCCCTGGGGGTGATTGGAGGGAAGCCCAACAGCGCCCACTACTTCATCGGCTACGTTGGTGAGTGTGGTCCCCAGTGGTGCCAAGGAGCCCCACCCCCGGCCCTTCCCCCACGCCGATGTGGCTGGAGCCAGGGCCCCCACCTGGGCACGCCTGCCTCCCGTGGGTCCTTCCCAACATGGCCCCCTCCTGCCCGCGGTCCAGCCGGCTGGATTTTGCTGTGGCGGGTCTGAGATAGGCCCCGTCCGCTCCCTTCCTGCGGACTCCTGTCGTCTTGCCAGGGGAGGAACTCATCTACCTGGACCCGCACACCACACAGCCGGCGGTGGACTGTGCTGCCGGCTGCGCCATCCCCGACGAGAGCTTCCACTGCCAGCACCCGCCCAGCAGGATGAGCATTGCCGAGCTCGACCCGTCCATTGCTGTGGTGCGTCCCGTTCCGTCCCTCGGCTCCACTGCCCGCGGGAGCTTGTGGGCACCCGGTCCTGGGAGCCTTTGCTGCCGAGCTGCTCGGGACACGCTGGTCAGGGTCGAGCCTCAGCCCCGCTCCAGTCGGGCACAGGGCACAGGGCACAGGGTCGAGCTGTGGGCGGAGCCAGTGGAAGAAGTGAGGACGGTTGGGCGGGTGGTCCCAGCAGCGTCTGCATGTGCACTGGGTTCCCTGCAGCAGCATTGGGAACAGTCACTGCCCCTGTGTCCAAGTGAGGCCTGCGGCCTGTTCACGCCACTGTTTACTCACCAGTTTTTCGTTTCAGGGCTTTTTCTGTAAGACTGAGGACGACTTTAATGATTGGTGCCAGCAAGTCAGAAAGGTTGGTAGCGAATCCCCTCGCTGGACGGCTGGGGGGGCGTCTCGGGCCCTCCAGTCTGGCACCCTGCCCCCCCCTCCTCCCCAGCACCCCACATGCGCTGTGCATCCTCCTGTGGCCCACGCATGGTTGCTGCTCCTGGCGTCGTCCTCATTGTGAGGAGAGGACATGGGAACAGACCCTGCCTGGGCACTTGAGGACGGGCTTTCTAGGTCATTAGCCTGGCGTTGGCGAGGGTGGTGGAGGGGGCTCACCCCCGAGGCTGCCCCCCACGTGATCTGGTGCCTGTTGGGTCCATCTCAGCCTTGTGCAGAGGTCGCCTGCCCTCTCGCCAGCGTGGCATCTCCCTCCCCACACACTGGCCACCTCTTGGCTGGGCTGTATCTCAACGTTTGTGGCTGTGTCTTGCTGACAGCTCTCGCTGCTCGCTGGTGCCCTGCCCATGTTTGAGCTGGTGGAGCAGCAGCCTTCCCACCTGGCCTGCCCCGACGTCCTGAACCTGTCCTTAGGTGAGTCCGAGGCCTCAGGGCCACATCTCGGGGGGCCGGGTGCTGCCTGTTTTATGCATGGGATGTGGCCTGTGTGATGCTGCCCCAGATCTCATTCCGATTGTTCTTGACCAGACGCGATCCTTAGTGATTTGTGTGTGGGACATGGGGCAGGGCCGCTGTTGAGTGTCCCCCTGCTCTCACCCCAAGCTCAGCAGCAGTAGCAGCCTGACCCCCGTCCTTCACCGCGTGCGCAGGCACTGGCCCGCGCTCAGGGACCTGGGCATGCTGCTCACGGTTCCCGGGGTTCTGGAAGAGCCACAGCACATGCGGCTTTCTGGGGTGACAGTGCTCCCCAGGCACCGCACGTGGAGCCAGCTCTGCTCTGCCAGGCCACGGCCGCCGGCAGGCTGCCACGTCCCACCGCGCAGTGGGCCAGGCCCCCTCCCCCAAGTGAAACAAGCACGTGGCACAGAAAACGGGAGCTTGGCCCTGAGGCTGTGAGCATGTCCAGTTCATGCCTCCGTCAGTGTTCCCATGAAGACCAGGAGGGGACCACAGTGGAGTCCTGTGCCCCCCGTACTGACGACCACTGAGGACGACCGAGCCAGCTGTCCCTTCTCTGAGGATCAGTGAGGACACAAGCCCTCTGGCCTGTCTCTGAAGAGCCCGAGGACTATGATGGAGCTTCACCACCTGCTGGAAGGCACATAGGGGTCGGGTGCTGGCATTTCACACTCAGGACAGATGCCTCTTCAGCCTCAGATGGCACAGGAGTCAGCACCCCACCCTGGGACCAGTGGCCCTTACCTCCTGTCACTTCCCTCTGGGCTGTGACAGGAGGTATGTCTGCTCTCCTCCTCTTTCCAAAAGAGCCTCTGGGCTTCCTCCCCCGCCCATCCCTGCCAGCCGAGGCTCGGGGCCTGCCCAGACCCGCCAGCCCGGAGGCTGCACACCTCAGCTGAGTAGTCCGTCCTCTTGCCTCCCGCAGTGGAGGCCACTGTGAGTGAGCGCCCTCAACGGCCGGGCGCAGCCAGGACCAGCTCCGGCGAGCGGGCCCAGTGCCGGTCGTGGTGGGTGCTGCCCACAGGTGATGTCTCCCTCCCCACACCCAGAATCCCCAGGCAGGGGTCTGATCACGTTTTGTCTTATTTCTTGTAGAGTCTTCTGATGTCGAGAGACTAGAAAGATTCTTTGACTCAGAGGATGAAGACTTTGAAATCTTGTCCCTTTGAAATCATCCTGGAGTCAGGGGACGTCTCCACTGGCCCTCGCTGGGACGCCGTCGAGAGCCCAGCCCGGCCTCGGGGCACATGGTGCCACGCATTTCATCCATCCAGCCGCCTGCCTGCCGAGTGCCGTGCCCGCCTTCTCTGCCCTCGGCCGGAGGACGGCCCTGTCCTCCTGGAGGCCTGACTGCAGGGCTGGGACCCGAGGCCAGCACATCGCGCCACGCCAGCCCTGCGTCAGCGTCGCTCCGTCCTGCTTCCTCCTGGGCTCTGGTTCTGGGTTTGCTTTGGAATTAAAGTCCTGTTTGAGGTCACAGACATGAATTTCTGTTGGACGTGTCCCCAGTACGTCTGGAAGACCTGTGGACGGCTGCTGTGGACTGGGCCCCGCCCTCTGCCAGCAGCCCTGCCAGGGTTACTGGGGCTGCCTCAGTGGGAGACTGGGGAGAGAAACGGCAAGGGCTGGTCACCTGCATGTGACTCGCCAGGACAGCGCAGGGGAAGCCACATGCGGCCTGCCTTCCTCACATCTTCACGGCCCCACGAGCTGCTGATGGTTCCGCCAGCTTCCCCTCGCTGGGCAGTGGGTGGTGGGGAGCTGCCCTGGCTGTGGCCCAAAGGCCCATGGCGGGGTGTGGGGACACTGCAAGCCTGGCTGGCAGAGGAAGAGCGGGCCAGGCACGCCAGTGCCCAGAGCCTTCCTCCATCTCCGTCTCTGTCCTCAGGACTGCCCTCCAGGTCACCGAGGCTTCAGATGGTTTGGGGCCAGAGGGTAAAACCCTCAAGTTTATGGTGCAAGACAGATACCCCGTCTCTCTTCGCTCATGTGGAGACATTTCCAGGCCCTTCCCAGCACTGACCGATGTCAGCACCTGCCGCCTTGCACCCTGGTGTCCGGGGCCCCAGGGCACTGCCCCCACGCAGCCTTGCTGTCCGTGCTCTGTCCCCTGGGATCTGTGTCGGCAGCGGGGGGAGCTCAGGGCAGTGCAGCCTTCTTCCCAGGGAGCCTTCCTCTCGCGGATCCCCTCCTTCCCTGGGCGGCTGCAGCTGGGCCTGGTCCTGCCAGCCCACAAGGTGGCAGAGGACACCCCAGCCCCCAGTGTTGCTGACATAAGTTATTTTCCTCTTTCTGCCTTTCCGTCCCTCCAGCCGTCTTCCCCCTTTGTCCTCAGGCTGGGTGGGGAAGGAGGGAAGGAAGGTTGGGACGTTTCCATTCCTTCAGCTGAACCTGGGAAAGTGCCACCCCCACCTGCGGGGGCCAGGAAGGTCTCGCTGCAGCTCCTGCTGCTCGTGGCAGTGTGGGAGCGGGTGACAAGTTGACCAAAGGGGAGCTTTGTCTTAGTGTTTTGAAAAAGGCTTATTGAAGGAATGTTGCTCATTCTTAGTAGTATAGTTTGCAATTCTTCATGGCAAATAATAACAATTTCAATAGAAAACTGTGTTGTCTGTCCGTGTCTTCATTTTTCCTGTTATGTACAGTTGGGTGTGATAAGAACGAGAATGAACGTTTTCTAAGCTCCTGTGTCCCACAGAGCAGTCGCAGTGAGGATTGGTCGACTTGTGCGCTGTCTCCCCACTTCTCCGGCGGGGCCTCCCAGTGACACGGCGCTGTGAGTTGTGACACTGGCCTCGGTGGTTCTGAAGCAAGAAACCAAGGAAAGGATTGGGGAAAACATGGTGCCCGTTCACCAAGAGGGCGGTGGGAACGCCACTGAGTATAGCGCACGGACGTCCCTCCAGGCCAGCTGACGCTGCTCCCACGTGCCCAGCAGTCCTGTGGGGTGACCCCGGCCCATGCCCACCTGCCCACCCTCAGTGTCTACGTGCCACGGGACCAAAGCCGGACAGGAAAGCAGCTTTTCACTCTGCAGGTGCCCAGGTGAGGTGGCCCGGGACGCCGAGTTGTGGCCTGTGAAAAATGCCCGTATCAGCGTCTGGTGCTGTAACAAATCTCCACACCCAGTGGCTTTGAACAACAGACTTCCTCTCAGGAACCTGGGGGCAGAGGCAAACCCAGACGTGAGCAGGGCTGATTCCTCCTGCAGGCTCAGGGACAATGTTGAGTCACCTTGTCCAGCTTCTAGAAGCCACGGCAGCCCCTCCACCCTCAGAGCCAGCAGTCATTCTCCTGCCCTCCTCCCGGCGCAAATCTCCTGGCTCGGCCCCTCCTGCCGGCCTCACACAGACCCTTGCGATGCCATGTAGGCTCTCCCCTCACCGTCAGCTAAGATGGCCTCCCATTTCCAGGTCCCCTCTGCCAAGCAGGCACCCTGTTCACAGCTCCTGGGATGGGGACGTGGATGTCCTTGGGGCCATTACTCTGCTCGCCACAGTGCCCGACAGACCTCTTCAGGGAGACACCACAGCCAGTGGAGACAAGGTTCCCGAGGACACAGCCCCTCGGCCACGCCTGCCCGCAACCCTGGCTGGCCGATGTCACAGCAGTGCTGTTTGTGAAGTTTGCTGACTTGGAGATGGGACTGTTTCTGCCCCTGCCCAGCCCTACCACCAGCTGTAGGGTTCTGCTCAGCCCTGGGCTCTGACCCCACAGCCAAGCCCTGACAGGGTGGTCTGTACTGCAGCCTTTACCCCACCCCACCGACTGGGCCAGAGAAAGATCTAGTGGTTTCCAGCCCAGCTGTGGCTGCAGGCTCCACCCGGCTGTTGTCCTGTCCTGAGTGCCTGGGACACAGCCCGACCTCTCGCTGAGCGCCAGCTGGGCCCACCCCAGTGACCCTGACGTGTCCAGAGGCAGATAAACTACTGCTGTCAGGTCTGAGAAACCAATCCCATGTTCCCCTTTCACTGCACAGCACGGGGCCCTGGTGATGTCACCAGGCCATCCCTGCAGGTGATCCTGGGGCTGTTTTAATGGAAATGGTTAACTGTGCAAACCCTCATCTCTCACTCAATTGTGGGTCCTCGAACTCCGACCTGGAGTGTCTGCCACATGGTCTGGGTCGACGTAACCAGGACTTGCAGAGGTACCGACCCTGAGGCCACCCTGCTCCCATCAGCAGAGCTGCAGGGAGCTCCTCAAACCCTCACGTCCCCAGGACTGTTCTCCTGACCTTATTGTGACTGAGTGTGCAGATACTGGCTGTCCTCACCTGTTTCTTGTGTCCTCAAGGTGCTGCAAGGGACCGGGACCCAGGGCTGGACAGCCTGGGCCCATCCTGGCCCCACACCTACTGAGTGACCGAGGACACGACAGGCAGCCTGTCTGTGGAACCCAGACAAGAGCAGACCCGCCTGGTTTGGGGAAGCCGGGGACCTGGGTGCTGCTGGTCACAGCCCCGGTCAGAACTGTTGGGACACTTCCAGCTCAGTTTCTAGCGAGGGCCCAGAACCCAGTCTCCTGGCCTCAGCAGGAAGGGTGCTGAGACTGCAGCCTGGGCCCCCAGGAACCCCACCTGCCATCACTGCAGCCTCTGTACTGCCGTCTGCCGGTGGGTGCTGCTAATCATTCCGTCGCAGAGCTGCTGAAAATGGGGTGCAGTGAAGTTACGCTCCTGGCACTTTGGGCCACAACAGAAGACCAGCCAAGCTGGCATCAGCTGTGTTTAGATGAGACAGGCGTCACAGCACTGGGACATGGCCGGCGAGGGCCCAGCGAGGCCAGCATATCAGGCGCTCGGGACCCACAGTGGGAACCACAGACAAGGCTGGGGGGGTGTCCAGAGGCTCTCTGCCTCGAGCAAGTGTGGCCCCACTGCCACAGAGGAATGAGGCCCCCGCAGCATGTTTCCAAGTTAACTTTATTGGTACCTGTGAGAAATCCCCCCCGTGTGGATGAGCTGCTTAGATGTGGCTCATCCTGCGGTGAGAAGCCCGTCTCCAGGCTGAGGGCAGAGGGAAGCTGCTGACGGGCTGAGCCGGTTCCGCTTGTCTTGGGCGCTCAGCCAGCGTGGCCCGCCTCGCACGCGTGCAGGGAGGGGACGCGGTCCCTCTGTGCCTATGTCCATAGCTCCTCCAGCGGCCTGTGCATGGCGGCCTGGATGGTGTCCTCACATAGCTCATGGATTTCCTTGTGGACATCTTCGATGCTTCTGGAAGCGTCGACCACCTGTTCCCAGGGAGAAGGAAGAGGGTCGTTAGCACTTTGCACTGTTCTCAGTGAAGGGTTCTGGAGCTGGGTTCTGGAAAGGCAGCGCAGTTCCTCGGGGATCCTTCACCCACATCCTTCTCTGATCCTTGACCGCAGCGGGCAACGGTGGGCTCTGCTTGTGTCCTCGGGACGAAGCTGCCCCTGACCCCTGCGGCGGCCCAGTCCCGCTCCCGAGGACACCTGCCTCTCCCCACAGCCTGCACAGCAGCTCCTGCTCAGGCCACACTCCAGCACCCTGGGGTCTAAACCCTGCCCTGCCTGGGCACAGGGTTTTGCCCTGGCTGCCAGGCGGACGGAGCGGTGTTCTCATGTGAAATGCTGCCCCCTCACGGACAGCACGAAGACCTGCGTCACCAAGGGAGCCAGCCAAGAGAAGCTGGTCTCCAGTGGCGGGAGGACAGGCCCAAGGCCTCTGCCACTGCCAGTCAGGGAGAAGGCGGAGCACTCAGCCCAGGCCAAGAACAGCGTCTGGAAAAGCTCCTGGAAAGACACCCTTCCTCCTGAGGTTCCTGACAGACCTATGTAAAAACAACAGGCACTTCCTCCAGATCCCGAGACCACAGACAAGGGCCACTTCCTGAGGGTCACCTCGCTGGCCACGGGTCCAGCCACGAAGCTCTTGCACAGCACCACCCCCAGCGGCGCAGTGGCCGGCTAGCCCCACACTGCAGCCTGGGGGCATGGTCCTCTGTGGGCTGGGGAGCAGCAACACCCAGTGGCAGTGAGCACCCCGGGTGCCCAGGTGTCCATTTCCCACCTTCCTGCGAAAGGGAACCAGGGCCCCCTAGGGAAGCGGCCGACTCCGGAGCTGGGCTGGGCGTGTGCAGGATGACCCAGAGGTCTTAACACACCAGGAGCAGGAAGTGCCCAAAAGGGGGGAACCTATCATATCAGGGTGCTGGAGCTGGTGTGAAGGGGCGGGTGCCTGTTGGCCAGACCGGGGGCAATATGGACATCAAATAAACAGTGAACATGACGGGGCTGCTAAATAAAACAGAAAAACATGAGTCTCTACAGATAGAAACACATAAATACACTGCCAGTCTGATGAGCATGAGATGTTTACGTCTCAGAGAAACTCCCCGCGAAGTACTTACTAAATCACAGAGGGAAAAACAGCCCCTTCACTGTGGAGAAGCCTGGCAGGTACCACCATAGCCAAGCAGTCAAAGTGAACAGCCCCAGGAGCGGGACCGACTAACACTGTACGCCACATGACAGGACGCGCGACAACCCAGCACCCCTCTGTGCCACCCTGCCAAAGACACACGACCTAAATCCAATCACGGGGGAACAGCAAAACCCATCTGAGACTCACCTACTGGTATCCGCTGTCATCTTCAAAAATGTCAGGGTCGTGAAAGTCATGGGCTGGACACCAGTGATGTGACTGCGGTCTGGGTCCCGTTATAATGGACACTCGTGGAGCCAATAAGAGAACCTGAACGGGGCCTGGAGGCCAGACAGTGGGAATGGGCCCGCGTTAATGCCTCCACTTGAGTTATGTAGGAATTGCCAAGTCCCCAGCAGTGAGCGGGTATAGGTACTAATTCTGAAATGGCCCTGGGAAAGTTTTTTGTACTGTACTTGCAACTTTTATGCATGTTTCTTATTGCTTGAAAAATGTGCAAAAGAATTCTAATAAATATAAAATTTCAGATAAACAAAAGCTGAGAATTCTACATCAGGAGACCTGCCGTACAAGAAACATTCAAGGACATTCTCAAGGCTGAGAGAGACGACTGAAACAGAAGCTCAGGGGTGGTGACCTGGGAGGAGAGGGCGCTTTTCTCTGCCTCTTCCCGATTCACACCCCGCATTCTATACTTTCTTGCCTTGCTCCTTGTAGATGTTGAAATGTGTTATCAATGAGAATACATAACTGAAACCATGTAGAATCACCGGGACAGAGAGAAGACCCTCAGCATTTGGCATGGCGCAACCCAGCACAGATGAAGGTCGTGTGTCTTTGGCGGGTGGCACAGAGGGGTGCTGGGTTGTCGCGCGTCCTGTCACGTTGCGTCCTGTCGCGCTCCTGGGGCTGTTCACTTTGACTGCTTGGCTAAGGTGGTACCTGCCAGGCTTCTCCACAGCGAAGGGGCTGTTTTTCCCTCTGTGATTTAGTAAGTACTTTACTCTGAGACACGTAAACATCTCATGCTCATCAGACTAGCAGTGTATCTATATGTTTCTATCTGTACAGACATGTTTTTCTGTTTTATTCACATCTGCGCCTTGCTGACCTTCCCTTCAGGGAGGAAGGACCCTTCCTCACCCCCCCAAACATGATGTGTGCTCAGCACTGACCTGAGCATGAGACAGGGACGCAAGGTCAGGGAGCAAGCTGTACCACAAAGGAGCCCAAGGAAGTTGCCTGGTGGACTGCACAGAGGTGGGACGGCCACCCGCATAAGGCAGATGAGGTTCAAAGCCAACACCTTACCCTTCCACAGAGCAGCGAGGACACAGCACGGTGCTGGCAGTGGATGCTGGCAGTAGGAAAGAAAGGCCGTGTCCACGTGCCCAGGGCAGGCACCTGGCACCACCTAAGCCCCGCCTCTGGCTGCGCTGGGGCAAAGGTGGGCCCAGCCACTAGGGTGTGCTCGAGAGAAGGTGGTGCTGGGCCGAGGCGCACGCAGGGCCAGCTTTGCATCTGGGAGGAAGGGTCACATCCTGCAGCAAGGGTGACTCAAGGGCGCACAGGGAGGTGGCCGAGCACAACCGTGGTGGGACCTGTGTCCATGGGGACATGTGTGTGAGGCGCGTCTGTAGGGGACATGTCCATCGGGGGGCGTGTTGGGCGCCGGAGCATCCAGCAGAATGAGGAGCCGTCTTGCGCCTGGAACTCAGTGTGGACACAGGCGCGCCCATGACCCCAACACCGGAAGAACACTGGGGGCTGACCCCCAGAACAGACAAGGCCCACCTTCCGCTGAGATTATGTAAAAGCAGACAATAAGCTAAAGTGTTCCTCTTCCAATAGAAATGGCAGGTAAAGCAAGGTGTGACTCAGGGATTTCCTGTTCTGGGTGACAAGGTCCCGTGGCTAAACCAGGACAGAGACTCTGCAAAGGGCCCCAGCACGCAGGGCTGCTGCTTCCATGTTGGTCCCTGCCAAGCTCTTCCCGACTCTCCCACAGGCACACAGTGCCCACGCTGCAAGAAACCCACCACCGACTTGTGGGTGCCAGTACCCCGAGGGACGCCCAGCAGCGCGGCTCGGGTCGGCTCAGCTGCGGGAGCTGGCAGGGCCGGGAGCTGGCAGGGCTGGCAGCTGCTTCCCGAAGGCCCCAGGTGAACTCACCCTCCAGTTCAGAGTCTTGTCCCCCATGAGCTGCCCGAAGCTCTGCAGCGCCCGCTTCTGGAATGACCCATTCTCATAGCGCTCGTGGCCAAACTCTCCCCGCTTGGCGGCCTCTGCCAGCCGCACCTGCAGGAACACGACCAGGTCGGGCTTGGGGAGGCCCACGTCTGGCTGCTTGCACCAGTGCAGGGAGAAGTTCTGCGGAAGGAAGCCAACAGTTAGTGGAGGAAAGTGCAACGCGCCTCATTTCCTGGTTCTGAAATTTATGGGAGGACACAAACGAGGCCGCGTTTGGTGCGATGCCAAGCAGTGAGCGTCCTCACTGGCAGTGGCTCTTTCTTTTAGGTCCCACACGGCTTCCTTTCTCCCACGCTACCTTCTTCTGTTCTGACTGGGAACACATTCAGAAGCAGACAAAGCACCACGTCCACGGGCGCGTCCCACAGCCGGGTCCTAGGCTGGTCATGCTAATGCAGCCTGCACCCTCTGGCCAGAAGAGAGCCTGAGACCCACCAGCCCTCGGTCACGTCTGCTCACCCACACGCCTGCCCGGGTGTCGTCCCCCTTCCAAAGACAGAGAGGAAGACCAACAATCCTAGAAATCCACCAACTCTAAACAGTGTCCCCATTTCTGGAGGAAAAGGTAGGGCCACGCGGCTCTGAAGGTTTAGGATTAGAGCCCAGCTGTGAGCTCAGTGCCACGCACTTGAGGACCATGCCCCGCTGAGGGCGCCTGCAAGGACAGGGACCAGCTCGTGGCGTGTTCAGTCATGTCTTGTCCCCCCTTTACAGACGGAATCTAAGCAGCCAATACTCCACAGGGGAGCGTCCTTTAAAGCAGGATTCCAGCCAGCCAGGAGGAAGAACTGGCAGAATTAAAAGATTACCATATAGCAAACCGTTCTGAATAATCACACCGAGGGCTGTCATCACAAGAGAGAGGTGACCAGACACCCTGTGCCTCTTGAAGAGAGCCCGATGCCCCCGAGGTAGGCTTGCAAAAATAAAACTCAAAACCGTTCCGGTGCAAGGAAAAAGATGGAGGAATCTGCCTATTAATACATTTAAGAGACATTTCAAGTATGGGCCTTGACTGGACTGATTCAGTCTAACGGTGAAAACTCAAGACAACTCAACTTCTGAGAGAGAACTAAGGACTTTGAACACTGACTAAATGGTGACATTATGGGTGACTGCTAACTTTTGAGGGGAAATTAAGCTATTTGGGGGTGATGGGTCACGGTGCTGGGTGGTGTATCATTTTTCTGCTGGTACCTATTTGAAACTTTCAAAATAAAAAGCACAATAAAGGGGGTTAGTGCGGTCACTGCCATTCTACCTGGGGCAGGGAGGTCAGGAAATAAAAACAGCATTGCAGACACTCGCCATCTGGTCTGAACATAAGGCACAGGATGAAAAGTTCTGACGGGACATCTTTGAAAATATGTGAAATGCATCTTCCAAGTAAAAGATAAAATTACATCTGTGAAAACAATGTCGCTACATAAAAGGTTGTTCTTCCTATGATAAAGAGCAAACTCAAAAAATATAAGGACCGTGACACTCTTAGTGGTAACACTCTTAGCTGCTTTGTGCCAGCAAGGAGAGTCACACCTGGCGTCACCCCACGGGCCCAGCAGCACTCACCTCCTTGGCGCTGGTGAAGGCGACCCCAGAAAACGCATATCTGTCCACAACGAGGGTGACACCCTGGCTCAGCTTCTCCTTAATTAATGGCCTAAAACAGAAAGTGCTTCTGAGCCACGGTCCTGGCCTCCCAGCCCCTGAACTGTTGTGCTTAAACCATTCCGACGACACAATTTGGCAGCTTAGAAACCATGCAATGAAGGTATTTGGGGCAGTGACTTGTAACATTCTTCCTAGTCAAAAAGCTCTGACCTCCTCTTTAGAAGATGCCACACAGGTACTCCCAGCACAGCCCAACATGAGAGAGACAAGGCCACTATAGACTAGCAAACATAACTGATGAAGACATGTCCACTGGGAGGTCTGCTCAGCTGTGTGGGCAGGCGCAAGGGCCAGGTTACCCAACTCGAGAAAGGAGTGAAGAGGTAGACGCAGCCCAGAAGGATGGAAGGATGCACCAATGCCCTCGGGCCTGAAAGGACAACAGGAATGAGATCCTGAGGAAGGTCTCACCCAGGTGACAGCATCCTAAGCCTTGAGAGCTTAGGATGATGAGCAGAGACAAAGGGCATGACATTAGCAAGAAGCATCGCTTGCACTTTAGGGAACCAAAGGTTGTTTGATCCCTGTGACCTGGAGAAGCTCATAGAAGGGGGGAGAGGGGAACGCATACACCTGCAACAGCGAGATGCTGTCTTCATCACAGCATTACTTGTAATTGCAAACTATTAAAAACCTACCCATTCTGCAAAAGCAAATATGGTGCATGCACAAGAGTGATGCACCTGTGAAGAATGATGTCTGTAAGCAGAATAAACGACCTGACGTGTTGCCAATAAACAAAGTACAAACAAGTATGTATCATCAGCTACCTTTTGTACAAGAAAGGTGAGGACACATACACACCTGCTTCTTCTGTAAAAAAATCAGGGAAAATGTTACCCATGGGGAGGGCAGGAGTGGGACAGGAGGATGGGCAGGGCAGTGGACCTTTTTGTATGCTTTTGACTTGAACCGTTTAATATACGTATTCAAAAACTGAATCAACAAAGATGGAGGAAAACTACCCTAAAATTGTAGAGTCAAATGAACCTCACCATATCCCACATGAACACACAGGGAAGGGGAAAAACTGCACCAAGACGTTTGATCACACTCTGTACCCTTGTCCTGAAATCCTGTTATACCCAAAAGTAAGTTATCAGAAAATGAGGCCTGGGAATACATCAAATGGACACAGGAGCCAGCCTGAAGACTCCACAAGCCAAACTTCCAACAATCTAAACATCAAAACAAATGACAGCAGTGGCTTATGACCACTCAGTAAAGACCCGTTTTGAGTCCACACTGATAATGGATGGATAGGATGGGGAAGGAAGAATGCAACTAATAAATGGAGAAAGAATGATGGAATTAGAAAATCACCGTATGAAACCATGACTGACTCAGGCAGGGTATTAATGAGTGACAAGGAAGGGGTTCCATGTACTTTTGTGGTATCCCTTTTAGCTGTTGACAACAGGAAAGACAGTCACTTAGTGGGAAAGCCTGGCAAGCTCCTCTTCACACATGATGAGGGCCCCACTGCTGGGCCTCCCTTCTGGCAGCATCTCCTACGGGGGACCTAATGTCACGTCCCTTCTGTGTTATTCCTGCCCAAAGTGAAGCGAAACACAGCATTGTATGAAACAAATGCCCTGTAATTTTTAAGAGTGAGCAAATAATGAAGCAAAATGTTACTAATAGGTGAAACTTGGTGAAGGGCAGGCATATGGGAATTTTTGGTACTATTCTTAACATTTCCAGTTGATTGAAATGATTTCAAGGGCCACTGTGAGTGAGCTGCACCCTTTAAAAAAAAAAAAAGGATCTGGGCAGAACCGGAGAGTGTTAGGCCCATTCTGGGGAGAAGCTGCTGAAAATATACACCTTAGTCAGGCAATAACAGGTAAATGTTACTAAAGAGGGAATCTACTAAGATAATATAAAACAAAAAGGGGGTGGGAGAGGATAAAACACCAACCAAAATTGGTTCATCAATTGTAACAAATGTGACAGTCATCAAAGACAGAAATAACAAAAACTGAGGGGAGCAGGAAGGAAGAGACAGGGGTGTGGGGGAACTGTACTTTTTAATCAGTTTTTCTGTACACCTAATGCTACCTAAAAAAAAAGTCTATTAATTACAAATGGGGGTGGGCAGGAGGAAGAGGAAGCATCGACTGGTGCTCTCAGGGAAGTACACAGCTGTGCGCTCTCTGGTCACAGGACTGGAAAGAACCTGTACAGACACAGCCTGCAGCATCAGTCACCAGTGTGCACAACCCTCAGCAGCATTCCCCTCTGGAACCTCAGGAGGGAGCCAGGCATGCGGGGGGCAGGGTGGAAGGGCAGTGCTTTTACACATGCTCCCAGCGGTTCGCAGAGAAGAGCAGGTGTACTGAGTGGTCCTCCACCTCACTCTTCTTTTCCAAGTAAGAACTCAGAAGCTTGCCGATTTCAGTTGATCTTTCTGAAAAGAGAGACACACAAAAGCAAGGTCAGGCTTTCCATCTACATTAGAATATAGTTTGGGCTGAACTTCTGGTCCTGGACTCAGGTCTAAGTTTGTTTTATTTTACTGCATTTCTGGACAGCTTCAGACCTCCCGTGAAGCTTTAGGGGTTTCCCTGAGAAAAGGCAGCAGGACGCAGACACACTGGGACCAAGATGCTTCAGGTGAAAGGAACTCAGATAGAAAGCAGTTACCTCAAAGGAAGCATTTATAAGATGTGTAGATGGGTTGGCTTAAAGATCAGAACACTAAATATTCAAAAAGGCGTTTTCCCCATTTCCCTATCCGGGTTTTGTAAGCCTTAAGCTGTCTCCTGATCATTTAACATTGAACTTTTAATAAGCACTCTCAAGCTCAATGTTTTACTTTAAAAACATCACAAAATTCAGAGGTCAAACGTGTATCCAAAAAACAAAACAAACAAAACAGACCTGGATTACAAAACAGCACCAGGAAACTTTGGGGGGGGGGGGGGTGACAGACGTACAGTCAATGCCTTGACTGTGAAAAGTTCCACGGATGTATAACCATGTCGAAGCTCATCAAACTGTACACCTTAAACATGTGCACTTCATTGTACACCAACTAGAGATCAGCAGAGCTGCACAAAAATACACGCACAGATGCAGCAGAAGCGAGTGATACCGGACGCGGCGACCACTGGGAACAGACGTTTCGAAGGCGGTGCACACACGCGGCCACCACCGAGCTCCACGCCAGTCGTCTGTCAGACAAACCAAAGTACGGCCGGGGGCACGACGGGGCCTCCGTGCCCTCGTCCGCAGCTGACTCCGGATGAGGCACCCCCACCCTGGCGCTCCGTCGGGGAGGAACCGGACTGGGCGAGAGCGCGGCCGCGCGTTCGCTCGCGAGGACCCCCGGCCGCGGCCGCCCCCGGCCCCTCGGGCGGTGCCTCAAGCCCCGGCCCCTCGGCGTCCCATCCAGTCCCCGGTTCCCGCGTCCTCCCGGCCTTCTGGCCCAGGCCCCTGGCCCCCGCCACCCGGCCTTTCCCGCGCGCGCGCCACCCACCCGGGAAGCGGAGCAGCTCCGCGCGGTGCCCGGCGGCGCACAGCGCGGACACCAGCTTGCGGCTCTGCGTGCTCTTCCCGGCGCGGTCCACACCCTCCAGCACGATGAGCGCCCCACGCCGGCCCGCCATCGCCCGCTTTCGGGCGCCCGCCAAAACCCCGCGTCGCCACGCCGCCGCGTCGCCACGCCGCCTCCCGGCGCCCCCATTGGCCGTCGGCCGCGGCGCGCGGGGACGGCCTGAAACGGGCGGGCGGCGGCGGCGCGCACTGCGATTGGCTGGCAGTTCCCAGCGTTGGCCGGATTAGCTAAGACTGAGCCGGGGGCGGGACGAGGGCGGCTGGTCGCACCGCCTCTTCCGGCGGAGGCCGCGCCTTCGGCCCGGGTGTTTCGCGCGGGCCGCTCTCCTGTCTCGCACAGGGGCAGGCGGGCGGCGGCGCGTGAGCTGAGGGCTGAGGGCCGGGCCGCGGGAGGCGGGCGGCGAGTCGGCGGCGAGTTGCGGCGGAAGCGCGGCGCAGGCCGCGGGCGCACTGTCCCTCCCTCCGGAGCGGGCGGTCCAGCTCCTGCTGCGCCGGGGCCGCTGCCGCTTGGACTGTGTCCTGCGGGGGGGAGAGGCCGTCTGCACACTGGCCACGCGACAGCCCTGGGAAAGCACGGGATTGTCGCTCAGTCCTAAAGCACGGACTGCAAAGCTCTGAGGGTCCCATTCCCAAAGACAACGTGTGCAAACTCACAGGGACACGGGAGAGAAGCGGGCCGTGCTTTCAGCTCGGGCTCCCACGCCTGTGGACGTGGGTAACGGTGAGGACGGGGTCAACGGTCCACGTCGTGGGGAGGCGGAAAGCGTTTCGTCTGACACGAGCCCCGGGCTTCTAGAACTCGCTGAGTAATGTTTGCTGTTATTATCTGAGGGACATCTGGGCTGCTGGGCATTTTTCAGGTGAGACTGCGCAGTTGGAAGGATTTCGTGCCTTTTCTCCCAGGACACTTCCCACGTGAGGATCCCGCCTTCCTGACGGCATCGAACCCAAGTCATCTCCAGAGGCTCTCGGCCAAATGCTATCAGGTGGGGTCAGGACTCCAACAGACTTTGGGTGGACACATTCTGCCCATAACAAGCTTGGAAGTACATTTCACAGGATTTCTTCTGTGATACTGGTTTAGGGTTTGCGGATGAGAGGCACTGGCACAAAATTTGGAGGCCACTTTTTGGGAGGCAGTCGCAGCCAGAAATATGGTAGACATGAAATTCACGCTGTTGTCTCAGCGAGCTTTTGAGAACTACGTGCTTCTCTGCTGTAGACCAAGAGGTTGGCCCCGGCTTTCAGGTTTGAGAACGCGGTGGCTTCCTGCCAGGTCTGGAGACCACCCATTCAGCAAGCACTTGGGCTGAGTCTTTGGCAGCAGTTTCCCTGAACTTTCCTCCCCCAGTTCTTTCAGTAGCTGCCAAGGCCTAGGTGACAGTATTACCCAAGATACCTAGAGTAGCCTCATGTTTTCCTGATTGAGCCCCTCCCTGATTTGGTTTTCAGTCTTGGAAGTGCGATAGATTATGTTATTATTTCCAATTATTTGCTTCCTTCCTTGATGCTGAGCTTGGCCACATGACTCCCAGACCTGCTGCAAAGTAATCAGCTGTCAGCACATGTACAGGCAGAAGCCTTAAAAGCAGTTGTGTCCTTCGCCCACCCCACTCCTGCCTCCAGCTTGAGAACAGCATGTGCACCTTTAGGGCTGCTGTTTTCAGCCTGGATCCTGGAATGAAGATATGCAGCTGATAGGCAGCACCGGCCAGAAATAAACCGTTGTGACTCCGAGTCACAGACTTTGGGGTCCTTTGCTGCTGCCTAGTGAAAGCTCATGACACAAAGACTAGTGCTTAATGTGGCCTTGTGTAGGAAGTAATATCCTTTGATTGCTGTCTCGTTCAAACATGTCCAGCTTGCCTTCAAAAGGATGAAGGGATCAGAGAACAGAAGAGATCTAGTGTGGGACGAGTCCCAGGACAGCCTTTCACCACATCATTTGCTGAGATGGAGGGACATACGTGTACTACATCAGCTTGTGACTGCACAGCCCTCCTGCTCACCCGTGGAAACGGAGGGGGCCTGGCTGATGGGGCCTGTGTGGTGGGGGTGCCCGTTTGATCACAGAAGTTGCTAAAGTAGCACACATACAGCGGGTTTGTTACTAAGCTACAACAAGCAGTTTCGCTTCCGCCTCTGCCAACATGTCCTTCTTTCTCATCAGGATGCTTCAACTGCACCAGGAGAGTAACCCAACTGGCTGAAATCATCAAGGCCTGCAATTATCCCACAAAAGCGAAGTCCCAACCTGGCAACCAAGAACTGTTTCTTTGGCTCAGCGATGTCATGTCAAATGATGTCAACATCTTAGTAATTCTCTTAGCTTTTCCTTCCTTCTTAGCAGTCACAGGGTGGCTGCAGCATTTCCAGGCATCCAGTCCTTGCTTCGTGGCCCTGAGGTGGGCACAGGAGAGCCCTTGCAGCTGGATGTTATCTCCTGTGTGCTGTGCTGCCCTGGCCGGTCTCAGGCCCGATGCAGCGTGTGTGCCCAGTGTGAGCGCAGTCTCTTCATGCTCCCGTGGAGGCCTTCCGATCAGCAGGCGGGCACCAGGGTGCCCACTGCGTGGAGGAGATGACGGAATGCTGAGCGTGCTTGCAGACCGGTGACACAAATTTGGTCCTAAGTTGATAATTGCTGAAACTGGTTGATGGGTACCCAGGGTTCATTAGGTTCTACTTTTGTGTGTGTGAGATTTACTATTAAAAGAGAAAAGACACAAACCCTTTTACTGTCCTCAGTGTGTTGCACCTTCCGTCTCACAGGAACTGTGTCAGACATTGATACCATCCATCAACGTCCCTCTTTCAGCTGGGCCGCCACAACGAATACCACACATGGGACGACTTAAACATCAGATTTATTTTCTCACAGTTCTGGAGACTGGAAGTCCAAGATCAAGGCACCAGGAAGGTTGATGTTTGGTGAGAACTCTTCCTTTGTGTGGCAGGTGGCTGGCTGTGTCCTCACCTCGCCATTCCACTGTACAGATGTGGGGAGGGACAGAGATCTCTGGTTTCTTCTTTTTAATTACCTCTAGTCACATTGGGGGTTAGGAATTTGAACTATGAATTTTGGGGGGCTATTCATCCATAGCACTCACCTACTTTCAGAAGAAGAGACTGTGCTGGGCACATCACTGCCCTGCTAGAATCCATTTCCCAGCTCTCCTTGCACTTAGATGTGGCCAGGTGACGAAGTTACCACCAATGAAATGTGAGCAGAAGTGGCATGTGCTCCAGACAGCAGGCTGAACTTTCTCCCTCTTTCCTTCCCTGCCCTCCTTCAACCCAGCTTTGACCATAAAGATGATGGTGAGCGCTTTTGGGAGTAGACACCGTGCTGGAAGGAATCTGGGTCCCCAAGTGATGCCATGAGCATAGCTGCCTGCCCCTGGACTGTCACATAAGAGAAAATTCTGTCTTTTTTTAACCACTGCATTTGGTTGGGTTTTTTTGGTAAAGTAGCTTAGCCTTCCCTTTAAGCACTGGTTCTCAATTCGGGGACATTTTGGTTATCAAAACTTTGGTGGAGGTGCTCACAGCATCTACTGGGCAGAGGCCAGGGACGCTGCTAAATAGCACCCAAGACACAGGACAGCCCCCACAGCAGGGTATCGGGTCCAAAATGTCAGCAGAGCCGAGGCTGGGAAACCCTGCACTAGAGTGTATAGCAATGAACAGAGGTAGTAAGGCAATCAGCTCTCACTCTGGCAGCTTCAAAAACAGGGTCTCTAAGAGAATTCGGCAGTTTTCTTCTGTGAGTGAAAGACAAACTGTTATTTGGGAGAAATTATTTTCAACATATGACACACAATGGGCATGATATATGATTTATTCTCTATGATAATAGTTATTTTTTAGATGAAAGGCAAGAAGACCAATTTCTCCATGGATAATGGGTAAAGGACATGAAGAAAATTATAGAAAAACTGCAAATAGCCAACAAATCTGTGAAAACATGTTTACACTCACTTAAAATGAAATACAAATTGAAACACCAAGGTTGGTTTTTTGGTTATTTTTTTTCTATCATGTTAGCAAGGATGAAAAAGCCTGATTGAAAAAAAAAAAAAGCCTGATGAAATCGAGGGTTAACAAAAATGTAGAAACATCCTTAGTGGGGTGTCAGTTCATTTAAAAGTATCAGCACTGGGGTGGCTGGTTAGCTGAGTTGGTTAGTGTGGTACTAATAGCACCAAGGTTGCCGTTTCAATCCCCACATGGGCCACTGTGAGTTGTGCTCTCCTTAAAAAAAGAAAAAAGTATCAGCACTTAGAACATACACTACTCTTTGAGCCAGCAATACCATTTCTAAGAATATTTCCGAAAGAACAAAGGCAATGTGGTAATTAGAGATGGCTACAATCCTTGCTACTCCTCCCATTGAGAGGTGGGGTCTAATTTCCCCTCCCCTCAAATCGGGGTTGGCACTAAGGACTTGCTTGACCAATAGAATGTAGTGAGGTGATGTCTTGCGACAAGAGTCTTCTAGCTTCCACTGGGGCCTCCTGGAACTCTGGAAGCCCCGAGTGGCCACAGAAGAAGTACTACTGCCTGGGACCGCAGTGCTGGAGAGGCCACATGTAGGCACTCTGACCCAAAGTGCCTCCCAGCCACCCCAGTCATCTCTATGGTATCAAAAGGAACAGGAGAATCACCCAGCTAAGCTCTGCTGGGATGCCTTACTCATAAAAACTGTGAGCTGTAACAAAATAGTTCTTTTAAAACACTAAGTTTATTATGCAGCAATAGGTAACTGGGACATCTATATGTCCCTACCTCTATATAAACCAGTGTTGTCCAGAGCATTGCTTATAGAAACACTATACATTTGTAAGGAATTGGTTAAAGTGTGGCATAGTGACACAAAGAAATACATCTAGCAAACAAGATGAAGAATTGAGCAAAACATGGCCAGAATCCATGAAGCACATTAAGTGAAAGATGTACATAGTGAAAAAGTGGATAGTATGACTCACCAGTAAGAAAACAAACAGCCCAACTGAAAAAAAGGGGCAAAAGATCTGAACAGACACCTCCCCAAAGGACAAATACAGATGGCAAATATGCACATGAAAGGTGCCCAACATCATGTTCTCAGGGAAGTGGAAAGAGAATGGGGCACCTCTACATGTCTTGGAATAGCCACAATTCAGGGCAGTGACCACACCAGATGCTGGAGGGGATGTGGAGCAGCAGGAACTCTCAGTCACCTTCCGGAGTGGGGTGTGCAAATGGTGCAGCCACTTGGGAAGACAGTTTGCAGTTTCTTACAGAGCCAAATGTAGTCTTACAGTGTGATTCAGCATTCACACTTCTTGGTATTTACCCAAAGGAATTGAATATTATGTTCAAACAAAAGCCTGTATGAAAGAAACAACATACCAGCTTTATTCATAATTGACAAAACTTGGAAGCAATCAAGATGTCCTTTAGTAGGTGAATGGACAAACTGTGGTCCATTCAGACAATGAAATATTCAGCATTAAGAAGAAAAGAACTATCAAGCCATGAAAAGACAGGGAGGAAACTTAAATGCATATTACTAAGTGACAGGAGCCATACATACTGTGTGAATCCAACTGACATTCTGGAAAAGGCAAATCTATAGGTGTGGGTGGGGGAGGGCAGGGAGAGGGATGGATAGGGGGAGCACAGGAAATTTTGAGGGCAGGGAAACTATTCTGTATGATGCTGTAATGGTGGATGCTTAACTGTATGAGAGTGAACCCTAAAGTAAACTATGGACTTTAGTTAATAATGATGTATCAATATTGTTTCACCCAATTAGTAAATGTACCACACCAATACAAAATACTTATAATAGGGGAAACTCTATAGGTGTGGAGGGAGTATATAGGAACTCTAGCATCTCAATTTTTCTGCAAACCTAACTGCTCTAAAAAATAAAGTCTATTAATTAAAAAAACCTAGCCACTTAAAACAATAAAAAAGGTGGACAGTATTTAAATTACGTATGCGTGTGTGCACGTTTTCTAATCAAGGATTAAATGCAGCCAGAAAAGAATGCACCCAAACTACCACTTGGATTCAAAGGTGAACAAGATTATCACAGTGCTGTACCCTCGGGAGGGGAAACTATAAGTTCTTGTATAGTTTGAATTTTTATAATGAACATACAATTGGCCAAAACACGAAAACGCTTCCATTTTTAAATATTTGGGGTTTAGCGAAGAATTCAGTAAGGGGGGGTACATCTTAATGCATTTTTCCATAATGAAACTACTGCTCATTCATCGGTCAGGGTACGCCACTTGTAGGACCAACTCCCTTAATCTCAGGGGCCAAGGAGGGGGTGTGGTTGCGGGCCCAGACCCCTTCCGACTAATGGCCAGCTGTCCATAATGAGCGGGCAGAGGTCCCGCAGAACCCCTTCTCCGAGGAGCCCTGGGAGCAGCCAGCGCTGAAGAAACGTGTGCGCTGGCCCACACACCGCCTTAAGCCCCACGAACATGTGTCCCGTCTCCCCGTTTTTTTGCGCGCATCCGGTGCACTTCGGGGACCCTCTCGTCCACTGGAACACGTTTGTCACTCTTCGCAGGCACCTACTCTGCGTCCAACCCCATACAGGAGTGGGCGTAGGCTCCCGAGCCACGTGTCAGAGTCGGTCTGCCGAGTGGGCGGGGGCCCGGGGACAGGAGAGCGCCCAGATCTTGCAGTTGCCCCGCGAGGACCCCAGCCCCGCACCCGCGCGACGCCGCGTGCACCCAGCCGACCGGAAAGCAGGGGGCGGTCCCTGCCAGCGACCCGCCGCCGCCGGCCGGCCAATCAGCGCGCAAGCTTCATTAATAGTGAACGCACCGGCCCCGCCCCCTCGCCTATCGCGGCGCCGCCCGCTCGCGCAGACCCAGAGCGCGGCCGCGGAAGAAGATGGCGACCGCCATGTACTTGGAGCACTACCTGGACAGTAAGCGTCCCCCGCGCTCCCTGGGCCGCCGCCCGCGTAGGGCCCTGCCTGCCGTGCCCCGCCGCACGTCAGGACTCGCGCGCGAACCCCGGGGGTCGTGGAGACTACGGGGCTCCCGGGGGCGACGGGGCCGCGCGTGGGGCGGGGCGGGTACGAAGGAGGGGAGCGCGCGCGCGCGCGCGGGGGGGTGTGTGCAGCACGGGGTCCCGCCATCGCGGCCGCGCCAATTCTATATGCGTCATGGCGGGGCGGGCCCAGCGCGGGTGGCCCCGCCCCTTGGACTAGACCCCGCCTTCCTCTGACAGGCCCCGCCCATTTCATCGGGCCCCGCCCCTGTGAGGCCCCACCCTCCTTGGTTCGGGGCCTCATCGGTTTGGCCCCACCGTCTTCCCCAGGCCCCGCCCTCCTTCGATAGCTCCCACCCTCTCCGCATCCACCCCTCCCCGATTAGGCCCCGTCTTCCTCAGCTCGGCCCCGCCCCCACTGCTCAGGTCCAAGAAAGTGATCCCAATTCCCTTGGACTCTTTTGGGGCTCCGTGCCTGGGGTCCCGGGGTTCGCTTCTTGGCTCTGAGCCTCAGCTTGTGCATCTGCAAGACGGGGAGGTGATGCTGGCGTGGAGGGCCTCCCAGGGTGCCTGCCTTTCCGCGGGTGTACTTACCGGGCTCGTTAAGGTGTTCATGGCCAACGTCTCTGAGGCTCCTCCCGCAGGCGTCCTTCTGTTTACCTGTAGCTCAGGATGGACCCTCCTGACCACTCCTCAGCAGATGGTTATGCCCCTCATTTCGCAGAGGCTGAGGTGCTTATCAGGGGCATGCACATTCGGACCCTGGCTGTCATGGCCTGGGGGGATGTTGGGTGGGCTTGGACTGGGTGGCTCTGGATCCCTGTGCTGCACTGGGGATAGTCGTGGTCACTGGGGCCTGGGCGCCCCACCCGAGGCTGCTGAAGGGAGTGAGCCCCTGCTCTGGGGGAGACAGTGGGGATCAGCTTTCCTCGGGGTCGCCCAGTCCTGTCCATTTGTTGTGCTCTGCCTGCCCATCCTGAGCACTTGTAGGGTTAGACTTCCCGCATTGTCACCGAAGAGGCCGGTACCCAGGCAGGAAGTACGGCCAGTTGCCTTCCTGTGCCCCGCTGCCTGCCCAGTGGGCCCTGTGGGAGGGTCTGAGGAACCTGAGTCACATCATGTAGGCACATGCTCACTCCTCGAGCACCTGCTGTGTGCCAGGAAAACAGACACAATCCTCATTTTCCTGACACCTAACTGTCAAATGGGCAGAAGTACTTTTAGAAACTTCACAAGATTAAGGGTCGTGAAGGAGCCCAGCAGACCTTGAGAGCAGGGGATGGCTCTGTCTTGCAGAGGCCTGGGTGGTAGGACAGGGCTAGGAGGTCGGGAAGAGGGGGAGGAGGCTGGGGAGTCCAGGGGCAGGGCTGGGACTTCGTGCGGCTCTCATGGTGAGCTGGGGAGCGCTGGGGCTTTAAGCAGTGGCTTTGAAACATTAGGTTGAGCTTTTAAAATGACCGCTGGCCACTGGCCGGTGGGCAGTGTGGAGGGGGCCGAGATGCAGGAGCCCAGTCAGGGGCTTGTGGAGGCTGTGCAGGCTGGGAGGAGCTTGGCCTGCACTAGGAGGATGGCTGTGCAGGCTAAGCAGCGTGGGGCGAGGTCCTCAGCATGTGCCGTTCAGCATGGCCTGTTTAACTCGAAATGAATTAAACTTGAGCTTAATTAGGAATTCAGTCCCTCAGTGGTACTAGCCCTGCTTCATGCACTCAGTGTCCCCATATGACCAGTGCCCATGTTTTGGGCAGCTCAGAGCACATTTCCATGCTTGCATAAAGTTCTGCCCAACAGCACTGGTCTGTGCTAGCAGTGCACTGGTTTGCAGAGTCAAGGAGTAAACCAAGGAGGACTCCAGGGTTTGGGATGGGCTGGCTGTGGGCAGGGGTTTGGTGTAAAAGACTCACATGGCCACCTTCTCAGCCTCTGCTCATAGCTTATTTCTAAGTTCACCTCCAACTTCTCCAGCTTTGATAACTTCTGAAGTGTAGTGGCCTGTTAGCAGTGTTTGGTACTCACTTGTCCCTACGTAAAAGATTTCTTAATCCTTGTGCTCCCAAACCCTAACAGAAACAGAAGACAAAGTGGGCTTATTATCTCCAGGCTTTAGCTATAAGTTCGAGAGGGCAGGTCTGTGTGCTGCTACTGAGAACTCCATGTCTGTGTGTTTCAGGTATCGAGAACCTTCCCTGTGAACTTCAGAGGAACTTCCAGCTGATGCGAGAGCTGGACCAGAGGACAGAAGGTGGGTTTTGGCCTTCAGTACAGCCAGGGAGAGGTGGCACCAGGTACTGGAGTGGCACTGAGCCACCAGGGGACCCGGTGCAGAGGGGCTGCAGCCTCGCCCTCGGCTGTGGGTGTCGGACGGTGTCTTCGCGAGAGTGCTGATACTTTAAGTCAAGCTTTGTTCCTTGGATTCGCACACATCTTTAAATCACATCTCTATAAGTATCATCCCCTCCTTACATGCAAAATATTTGTGACCTTGTCTTCCCTTTAAAAGAGTTTCTAATTTCAAACTATGTGTGTATAGTTTAAAAAAATTAGTGCTTTTGATCTCTTGATATATAAGTTCCTGTTTCTAAGCCTCACATTTTGCTGCTATTTCTTTTTCTATTAACCTTCAGTTTTAGACTTTGTTCGGTTGTTATGGAAAATGAACTTACTCTGCAGTTGCCCCCACCCACCTCAGGCAGCTCGCCTCCTCTCCCGTCTCCCAGTGAATTTGAGTTGTGTTGGACCAGTGGTGGCAGCTCCATTGGCACCACCTGGTAGGTGGCTTACAGCCGGCCGAGCCACACCACATGCTGAGCTTATGGGATTTTTTTGAGTAACTTTTTCTTGGAGTTCCTAATTGCTTTATGTGTTGGCTTTGTTTTTCACACTCCATACACATCCGTGTTTTCAGTGCGTCTGCTGCACCAGGTTCACCGCTGGGTCTGTGCTCACTCCGCACAGAGACCTCCCCAGGGGCCTGTTGTTCTGCAGGTCCACCCGGGCTGCTCGTTTCGGGCCTGCACAGGCATGGCCCTGGGTGTTCACAGCCTCCCCTTTGTTTCTTTTCTGTCTAGACCCTGTTTCCTGGGTCCTAAACATCCTCTTTCTTGTTTTGAAGGATCCTTATCTCTGGTCGCCTCCTGAGAAAGGGTGTATGGGATTGCATGTCTGAAAATGTGTGTGTCCTAGCCTCATATTCGATTAACCATTTGGCCAGCCAACAGCCATTCCCCAGCACCTGACAGGCATTCTGCATTGGCTCCTAGCTTCCGTTGCTGCTGAGACATCGGAGGCCATTGGGAGCCCTCCCCTCTATGTATGTGATGTTTTCCCTGCTTTGAAGTTCTGGGCTGCCCTTAGCCCTGAGATGTTACATTTTGTGGAGGTGAGCGTGGGTAATTTTCATTCTGTTTTCCTTGTTGGAACAGCTGGTTTTTCACTTAAGGTGCAGCACCCTTACTAGCGAACACGGATTTCTGTTATTATGAAATACAGCATTTACATCCGAAATAAGCATGAACATTTAGAAATTGCTTAGCAAATATCACCCAGTGAGCCTCTCCACCTCTAGCATCTGGAAACCTGTGTGACCCCTGGCGGCTGCCACCCTGACTTTCCACCTACGGTAGTCGCTTCCCCACCTCTAAACCAAAGAGCTAAGCATTGTATGTGTTCTGCCCATGCTTTATTCTTTAAACAGGGACTCTTGACAATCAGGGAGTGCACGGTGCGCATTCTCTGGGAGAGCAGTCATATGCTGGCACCATCCTGGGCACGTCGTCCTGGTCGCAGTGTATGCACAGCTCCGTGTGTGCACGGTCTCTTCTTTGCTGAAACTTGGTATTGTGAGGCCTTGTTTGTCACCATGCTGGCGAGCGTGTGTGATGCGTGGGGTGGGCCTAACCTCACCGTTTCTGTCCCAGACAAGAAGGCAGAGATCGACGTGCTGGCTGCGGAGTATGTTTCCACGGTGAAGACACTGTCCCCGGAGCAGCGCGTGGCACACCTGCAGCGCATCCAGGGCGCCTACACCAGGTGCAAGGAGTACAGCGACGACAAGGTGCAGCTGGCCATGCAGACCTACGAGATGGTGAGCAGCGTGGAGGCGCAGGCCACTCAGGCTCGGGCAGAGCGATGCTTCCAGAGGAAGCACAAATCGGGGTGTCCTTCACCCGGGACCGCTACCACGTCTTGTTTCCTATGCCTGCTGGCTTGTGTACTTGGCTGGGGAGACCATCCGTTTTGATCCATTGTATCTGTGTTTTAACCCTTTCGGTCAGCTTTAGGAAGAGTCCTAGGATTGCTTATGTCCTGTTTCCTCTCAAGTAAACTTCACGCAGCTCACGCGGGGCACGTGAGGTCGTATGGCCAAGCTCTGCTGGCCTCCCGGCGGTCACCTGACTAATGCCCTTCCCCACCTCCCCAATAAAACCACAGTGGTATTTTCAAAACCTGAATTAAGTTGTATTCGAGAAAGGATGCTCTAGAAGGAGACCCCCAAAGTGCTGCATCTTTAGAGTAAGCAGCCTGTTTTCTAAAGAGTTAGGTCCAATCAGTTGTCGGTAAGTCAGATTTTATCTCTGAAGCATAATGAACTTAAGATTGTAGTTCATTTCCAGACACGGAAGGGTGTTGTCACTCCTCCCTTGTGGCTGTGACTTGGGGATGGGTCGGTTGCCAGGAGTCCCCGGGTCAGGGAGTGCGTGGTGCTGCTCCCTCATAGATGTCCCTCCCCCAGGAGCAGTCGTGCTTGCCCTGGCCCATTGCGCTGACCATATCGCTTTCTTTCTTTCTTCCAGGTCACCCTGTGCCTAAAGCACTAGAGTAATTGTCTGTTTTCCTTTTTTGGGGTTTTTCTGGTTAAGAACCCATCCGTTCCTCAGCTTTTTAAATTAGGACTCGACATGAAATGCCCTCGCCCCCTTCCATTGCCCCTCGCTAGTCTGTGTCTCACTGCTTCCTCCGTGGTTCTTCCTGAGTAGAGTTTATTCTGTTGGGGTACCAGAGAAGACCCTTGCCTACATTGTGAAATCGTGGCCTCGTCTTAGCAGAGCTTTTTTTAATAGAAGACTCAGTTAAAGGGCAATAGAATGCTTGTCGGCTGGCCTGCAGTGTGTTTGTGACTCCTGAGGTCTTTGCTTTCGTTTTTAAGTAAGACTTGGAGCATCCTTGTGTGCAGGTGGACAAGCACATTCGAAGGCTCGACGCAGACCTGGCGCGCTTCGAAGCAGACCTCAAGGACAAGATGGAGGGCAGTGACTTTGAAAGCTCTGGAGGAAGAGGGTTAAAAAGCAAGTCTTAATTTTTCCTTATTTTGTTACTTTTAACTCGAGAGTTTCAAAGAATTTTGTCTGATAATTGTATTAGGAACAGTACGGTAAATATCATATTTGAGTAAATCTAGTCCGGCTTTAGTGAATTCTGTGAAAATAATTGCAGTCTTTCTTGTCTTCCAGAAGGTCGAGGTCAGAAGGAAAAGAAAGGCTCCCGGGGCCGAGGCCGCAGGGCCTCAGAAGAAGACACTCCAAAGAAGAAGAAGCACAAAGGAGGGTGAGAGGCTGTTTTTCTTTTCTCTTTCCCCCAGACGCCATTAGTGTTTGTCAGGGTCTAGAACACCAGTGACAGCCACCCCTGAGGAAGTGCTGTAGTTCTCCGGGCTGTACGGGTGTTGGTCTGTCAGTCCTCACAGCAGCCCGATGTGAGCAGCGTTGTCACCGGTGGCTCCCAGGGAGGGCACCTGCCCGAGCTTGACAGCCAGTGTGCGGGAGCGGCGGGTTTGCCCCACAACTCGTTCTCTGAGCCCCTGTGTGTCCTGCCTCTCGAGTGACACAACAGTGTGTGACAGTTCAAGCTAAGCCATTCTTTAGTAGCTGACTATATATCTGTTGATCGTTTCATATATAAATATATTTTTTGTACATATTATTAAATTGTGTGACTACGTTTATTAAATACACATGTCATTTAACTTAAACTTGAGAATGTTTCATTTAAAGCCTTCTCCTACCTACTCCCCACTCCCAGGTACTGTAGTGTTGTTTCCCAGAAGTGGTATTTAGACTGAAGAGAAAATGGTAGAATGCCGGGTGACTTCTGTTTAGACGATTCTGACAGTTATGGGGAGAGGTCAGAAGAGTTAGTTCTTGACAAAAAGGGAAAGGTTTTGGTTATAAAACCCGGTGTTTAAACTTTCATCTTTTAAAACACGCACATGGCAGCTTTTGCATTGTGAAACAGCACCCAGACACAGACCAGCACACAGAACAGGCGGGCAGTTTAATGAAGCGCTGTGAGAGGCACGGCCTGGTCAGTCTGACTGCTGCCCGGAGCCTTTCATGTACCCGTTGAAACCATGACTTCCCCCTGCCCCAAGTAGGCACCGTCCTCAGTTATCCATTGTGTGTTCCTATTCTTTCTTCCTAGTTCTGTCTCCCATGTGTGCATTCCTGAACCTTTGAGATTTGAGATTTATTTTATTAAGGAATAATTGACATACACTGAGACGTCCTCTTTTGCAGATGTCCTCATGGTTTGATGCTCTAATTCAATTTCTTTACAGTTATGGAACTATTCCTGCTTTCTGTTTCTTCTTGAGTCAGTTTTGGTAATCTGTGTCTTTCAAGTATTTGTTCTTTCTTATAAGTTGTCTGATTTATTGACATCAAGTTGTTTATAATATTACATTATCCTTCTGATGTTGTAGGATCTGTACAGATGCCCGCTCTTTTGGGCCTGGTAATTTATGTCTTCTTTCATTTTGTGTCGATCTTTTCAGAGAACTAGCTTTCGGTTTCATTGAATTTTTTTTTTTCACTCTGTTTTCTATTGCATTTATTTCTGCTCTTATTATTTCTTTCCTACTATTTAACTTGAATTTACTTTGCTTTTTTTCCTCTAGCTTTTTAAGGTAAAAGTAGCTTAGATCATTGATTTTCTCACCTTCTTTCTTTTGTAAATATTTAAAGCTATAAATTTCCTTCTAATTTCTGTTTTACTGCATCCCATGAATTTAGATAAGTTGTATTTTTATTTTTATTCCGTTCAGAATATTTTAAAATTCCCTTTGTGGTTTTTCATTAACCCACAGCTTATGTAGAAGTATGTTTCTCAGTTTCCAGGTAATTCGGATTTTTCCATGTAGTTTTCTGATTTCAATTTCCATTTTAATTTTGCAGTGATCAGAGAATGTTCTATAGTTGAAATCCTCTGCAATCGACTGAGTTTGAGTTGTGTTATGGTTTACGGTCTGTCTTGCTGAATGTTCATATGCACTTGAAAAGAATGTATGTTTTTCTGTTGTTGGGTGGAAAACATTGAGTGTGCTTTAAATGTCCGTTTGATAGCGTGGTTGGTAGTGTTGTCCCAGTCTTCTGTATCCTTAACTGATACTCTGTTTAGTTCTATAAATTTTTGAAAGAGGATTGTTGAAATTTCCAGTTCTAGTTATGGACTTGTCTATTCTCCTTTCTGTTCAGTTTGCTTTTGCTGCATCTATCTTGAAGCTTTGTTATTTGGTTCTACATATACATTTAATTTTTTGAAAAATAATCGACTCCTTTATCACTATGAAATTTATTTATTTCATTATTCCTTCTAATATTCTTTGTTTTGGAGTCTACTTTGTCTGATATTACTATAGCCCCTCCAGCTGTCCAGATGATGAGTTTTTGCATGGTGTCTCTTTTTCCTTTTTCATCCTTTTATGTTCAAACCGTTTATGCCTGGAGGGCAGTCAGTGCTTTGGCCATGTTTACCTTCTTTCCCGCCTCCTGTCCATGCTGCTTCCACAGTCTGCGGAGGTCTGGGAGTGCGGGCTGGCCAAGTCGGAGGTAGGCCCTTTCCCCGAGGACATGACAGGGATCTCACTCTGCCTTTCCATCACCCTGCAGCCTCTGCGTGGTCCCTGGGTTCAGTAAATGCACTGTGGGGTCCAGCCACCATGCGTGCAGGGTCTTGACGTGTCAGTGCCGCCGGCTAAGCCCAGGACATGCAGGGCCTGCTCGCTCCCTCGCTGCTGTCCCGCTCCACCCTAGGGCTCCCAGCCCATCACTCCTCAGTCTTCCACTGTCTTTAAAGTGTGGTTTTAGCAATTTGTTGGGTTTCTTTTTGAACTCGTGGTGGCAGCTGTGTTCCCAGTCGTCCTGCCCAGGACCTGAAGGCAGTCTGGGCCTTGTCTGGGGAGGAGCAGGCATTCTCATTTGTCTGTTCCTCACCTGAGGTCACTCCCAGAGGGGACAAGACAGGATGTGTGCCTGGCTGTGCCTCAGATCTCAGTGATGACCCACACCACATGTGTCACAGCCGTCCCCGCTGGCACGCTTGACATGGCTGGGGCACGCAGCTATTTCTAACAGCCGTGCCAGTGTGCGTGTTGGTGAGTGCTGTCTAACGGCGCTGAGGGGCGGTGGCTGCCCCAGTGCCGATGATAGGGGGAGACGTTTGTGTTATGGTCAGTGGGTCGGGCTGCATCTGGCATATTGGTGTGAATCCATTTCCTGTCCACGGCCACCCTGAGTCGTGGTGCTGTTACTGTCATTTTGCAGATGTTGAACAGCCAGAGATGGGCTGAAGCAAGGGGTACATGAGATGCTGAGGTCTGTCCTGAGACTGTCCCGCCACCCAACCTCGGCGGCTCGAGAACGCAAGGGCAATACGGGGTCAGATGGGTGACTTGAGCGACAACCGATGGGCTCACCCTGGATCCTGTGGGATACCGGGTGGCACAGCTCCAAGGATGCAGTCCTGAGATGTGCGTGGGGAGCCCACTCTGTCCCTGGGTCTGGAGCTCTCACACACTCCTGTGTCCCGTGAGCACAGTGGCTTCACAGTGTGTGGTGTGTTACAGGTTCTGTCTTCCCTGGTGGGAGATTCTGAAGGGCGTGCCCGGGCTGGCAGGGGCTTTCCTAGTGTGGCATGTTGCAGATGTCCTCCTTCTCTGTCTGCGGAGCCCCAAGCTGTGGCTGCCCGGACACACGGTCGCAGCCTGAGGAACTTGCCTGGCAGTGCCGCTCTCTGGCAAGGCAGGGCCTGCATGTGGACACGGGACAGTTCCTCTTGTAGCCCCTGAATCTCAAAGCTACCTGAAGTGTTTGGGAGGGGTCTCCTGGCACTGCCTGGTGAGGGATGCCTGCCATGTTCAGGGAAATTAGCCCAATAGGGCCACAACAAGTAGTGCAGATGGTAAGGTCACCCGGCCTGCCCGAGGGACAAGCATGGCAAGCAGGAAAGGCCCTCGTGAGCTCAGCCTGCTCGTGACATCCTGGTGCTTCCCTCTGGAGGTAGCAGCAGCACCCACCACCCCTGGAGGGACACCACCTTGGAGCCCCCTAGGTGAGACTGGAGAGTAGGTGATGCAGGAGCGATCCCCAGTCTGAGTGGTGTCCTTGCCAGGTGGTCCCTTGGCCCCAGCAGCCTCTCCTGCTGCCACCCTGAACCCAGGGTGACAGGCATGAGTCAATTGGCAGCTGAAACGAAGTCAGTGGTGAAGCATGGAGAGCAGCACAGCGTTCTGTGTACAGTGTGACTGTTAGAGGGTTTGCCTGATCACCCTCAGCATGTGCACCTGGGAGGCAGGACAGAGCCAGCGGGTGGGTGAGACAGTCTCAGCCACGGTGAGAAATCTAGGTTTCAGCGGTGGCAAGGAACCAATGCCCTAGCCTGAGGATGACTGTGACTGTTGCCTGGAGCAGTGGTACAGCACATGGATAGGGCACTTGTGACACTGACAGTTTTCAGATATAAAGAGAAAGTCCTGTCTGTCCTCAGAGACAGAGCAGAGGGAAGAGACTCAGATTGGCCTGGAGCCCTCACAGGCAGCACTCCTGCCGGGGGTGTGGGGGGGCACGAATGGGGGGCAACATGTTTGCTGGGACCGCGTGGCAGCCTGGGGGCAGTATGAGGCCTGGGACATGACCGCAAACCTGCACGACCTTTCTCAACAGGTCGATGGAAAAGGAGGGGGCGATTCCCTTTGGAAACAGACTCTCCTCATGTTACTCTTGTCATGATATTTGAGTTGTCCTGCCGGCCACTGTTGCTTACTTTCCCTTTACCACGTGTGTTCTTGGTTTTGGGGGATGGTCAGAAGATTTCCTCTCTGTACTGATAGGACTGTACTGTCGAAGGTGGCCTGCAGCTTTATTTGAAAAATACTGAAACACATAAAAAGTCGATGCCCCAGTCCCTTCCGTTTAACAGGTGAACGTCCGTTGCCACTGTCCCACCTGTTTGCGGCCCGGAGGGGCATGTAGGCATGGTGGGATCCTGGCTTCGCCACTGGTTAGGGGCGCTGAGGGGTGGATGGCGACAGACCTGCTTCACTGGGGTGGGCAGGGAGGGTGGTTGCAGTCAGAAGTGTCCCCGGTGATGGGTGGGTGGTGGTGGGTTTGGGAATGTGAGGGGAGCTGATGGGTTCTGTGGGTTTTGGGGTGAATGAAGGTGCCCGTGGGGATGTGTGGTGGGAACATGCCAGCCTTTCTCATGGGAGGGACCAGGAGAGAGCTGGTGAAGGCAGGGCCATTCAAACACCTGGACCCGTCTTGGGTGGGATCCAGACAGGGTTCTCGGGCGTCACTGGTGGTGACATGTTCCAGAGGGGGAGAGGGCCGCCAGGAGGCCGAGGAGGGTCAACCTGGGGCTGGGGGAGGGAGCCCTAGGAGCAGGTCCTGTCCAGGTGAAGGGACCAAGACAGGATGGATGCATGTCCCTAGAGTGGTCCTGGACTCCAGGCTGTGAGGTGAGTGGTTTTCCCTTTGCAGCCTGTCAGCGTCGCTGCCCCTCTGCCCTTACCTGGCACTGTGGGAGGCGGCGTGTCCCCACCCATCTGCTCACTGCGGCCGTCTCCCCCCAGGTCTGAGTTCACCGACACCATCCTGTCTGTGCATCCCTCTGACGTGCTGGACATGCCCGTGGACCCGAACGAGCCCACCTACTGCCTGTGCCACCAGGTGTCCTATGGGGAGATGATAGGCTGTGACAATCCAGACGTGAGTGTCGGGGCACGGCGAGGCGGGTGTTGCCGCAGGACGTGGGGCCTTGAGATGGGGGTCCTGGACACTGGCGTCCACTGTGGGCCCTCGGGCGAGGTCTTGTGCCAGGTGGGGGTGGGGGAGGTGGTTGTCTGTTTCTGGGTCTGGCACACAGAACAGCAGAGCGCTGACTGCCGGCTGTCCCCTCTGCTTTGCAGTGTCCCATCGAGTGGTTTCACTTCGCCTGTGTGGACCTGACCACGAAACCCAAAGGAAAATGGTTAGTATGGGGTGCTGCTCTGTCTCCTCCTGCCCACCAGGCATCCTGCCTGCGTTGGCTTCCCTCAAGAACGGGTGGGAGGCTGGGACCCCTGGCACTCTTGGTATGGCTGTGGGGACCAGGCCATTGTCACACATTGGTCCTGGGTCTCCAGGCCAACCTGGCAGAGGGACTTCTGCTGCCCACCTCACCCGGGTGTGTGTCTTTTATTATATTTGCATAATACTTAAGATGTTTCTGTTGTTGTGAAGAAGGGCCATTCTGGGCTTTTGGATGAGGTCCAGATAATCCTAAGTACAAACGAGACATGGGGGTTCTTTTCCCCTGGGGAAGCTTCCAGGGGCGCTTAGCAGCACAGCATGAAAGGTGGGACCAGGGTGGGCATGCCGTCTGGTCGGAAGCCAGCTCCTCCTGTTCTTGATCCTGGATTCAGTTGTTCCTAAGATTTCACTTAAATAAAAACCTGGTTTGTTTACTTGTGTTAAAAATGTATATATGTTCTAAACTGAAAAATTAGACGTGTTGCCGTCCTTGTTTGTGTGTGTGGGATGCCTCTGCTTGTGTGCAGACGGGGATCAGACACCCCAAAGGGCAGTCTGCGTTATCCTGGTCCTCAGCAGCCAACAGCAAGGCGGGGCGCCCCCGTGTCTTGCACCGGGATCTGTGGGGCATCTAAGAAGTGAGTGACACAGCAGGCCCCGACAGTGCTCAGTGGCATGGGTGACGGGACCATGATACGGCCGTGAGCGGGGCCCTGGCAGGCAGAGCTGCAGAGCTGGGCGGCCCGCCAGGCTGAGGAAGACGCCCTGCCAGGCACGCTCCGTCAGTGATGGGGGGCTCCTGCGTCGACAGATGGACACGAGGCAGAGAGGTTTGATTTGAGTTTGGTTTTGGACGTGCTGGCTGTGGGTTGTTTGCAGGACTTCGGCTGGAAGAGTCTAGCAGGCATTGGAAAATAGCTTTGCCTCGGAGGAGCGGGGGGGCTGTGTCAGCCCAGCCGCCCTGCGTGGAACAGGCAGGTTAGATGGAGCCGGGGAGGCAGGCTGGGGCCCCCTCCTGGCTGTGTTAGTCCTGGTTTCTTTGTGGTCTTTTTAGAGATCCGCACGTGCTCAGGCTTCTTCCCTGTCAGTGAGATGGAAGCTCACGGCCATGTTCTCGCCTTGCGGGATTGTGATGCTGGGAGAGTGTTGCTTTTGTCTGGGGCTCGGCTGGGATAGGCAGGGGCAGGGACGAGCTCAGTCACTCCCACATCAGCTGCCTCCTTCCAGGGAGCTCAAGAGGGCTGAAGGGGAAAGCAGCATGGCATGTCCCCTTATCACTGGCTGCCACGGTCCAGGAGTGCCTGAGAGAACCCTTGATCGAAGGCTCTGGGACTTGCTTGCCCAGGGCCACCAGGGAGCACATGTTAGTGTGCAGCTTCCTGGCCAGTCAGACTTGCAGGGCGGGCCTGGGAGGCTATGGGGCTGCCTGGTGCAGCATGCACGCCCTCCCCAGCCTGCATCTTGGGATTGTCTCCAGTTTGATCACTGCTGACCCTGTTATGGCACAGGGAAGAGCTCTTACCTTGATCAGGAGGAAAGCAGTCGCGCTGATTGATTTGTATGTCTCAACTTCAAAGCAGATGAGCTAGACTTGCAGTGTGTTCAGGAGCTTTTCCCAACAGGAGAGCTTTGTGTTTGTGCGTCTTTTCTGGTGCTGTCTCACCAGTGTCCAGCTGTCCTGGGAGACCTGGGGACATGGGCTCTGGGCCTCCCGAGTGCTGGCATGAGGGGTACAAAGGGCCAATTGCTGTGCCTTTCTTGTCACAGGTTCTGTCCCCGATGCGTTCAGGAAAGGAGGAAGAAGAAGTAAGGAAGAGGTTGACGCCTGGGCCAGAAGAGCAAGTTAACACACTCCTTCATTCACGTTGCAATATTTTGTCTTCATTTTAAAACTACCTTGTTTCGAATGACATTTAATAACTCGATGGCCAGTTGTAATTCTGGATACTTCCTAAAACAAACAAGAACCCACCTGAGCCCTGTTTGCACAGAGGAGCGATCTCATCGGGACTTGCCACAGTGACTTTATTGTTGTGACTTTTCGTACAGACCCCTGCACTGAGCACAGCAGTCCCACGAGGAGCTCGAGGGACTCCATGGGTATGTGCGTGGGGAGTGCTGGGTGCACTGGGATGTCCAGCCTGGTGCATATACTGCCATCACTTTGCAGCTAGAGGTGTGAGCCTCGTGTGGTCTGTATTCCCTGGGCTGCTCCCTTACAGCCCAGCACCACTGTGAGCGCATCTGTCCTCACCGAGGGGCGGTGCCCGGGGGCACCCTCCCACCTCAGCTCTGCCTCGCAGTGACCACCTTTGCCATCTGGACTGTTTCCCTCCCTGAGGGTTTTGCCTTCTAGGTGAACACTCTGGAGTGGCAGACGGCCGTTGGTACCACGACCAGCACCAATAAGAGCCGGCGTGACAGATGGGCTGAGGCTCTGTTTCTCTGGGATTCCAGACGTTTTTACTGTGAAGATGAGGTTGTTGTAATAGCAGGAAGATAGTGGGTCCAGGCTGCTCAGAGACAATCTTAAAGCTGTTTGTGTTGTGCACTGGGTCAGCAGCTTACACTGGGAGGGCGGCAGTGATGTGACGTGACGTGTGTGTTTCTTGTGCCGCAGTCGCAGTTCTGCAATGAAGTTGAGGAACCAGAGTGTACCTCCTGTCTAATCAGCATTCACCAAGCTGATTCTGAGCTGTCTTTTGGATAATAGTTGGGGGACATTGCATACATTTGGGGTGTTAGGATTCACTTGTGGTGGTGCCTCTGGTGTGACTGTCGGGAGCGCCCCTGGACTCTGCGAGGCCCCATGATTTGGAGAAGTGAGGATTCCTGAAGAAAGACGGGAACTGTCTGTCCTCATGTCCTGGTGCAGCGTGGAATCAGATGTGAAATGCCCAGAAGAATAGCGTTCTCTTTGTGAGGAATGAGCCACCTGCTTCCTTCTGATGGGCTCGTTTACTGTATCCTTCTCTCCTACTTCCTCGTCTTTCACCCAGGAGAGGAAATATGGCAGAGAGGAGCTCGTGAAGCTGTGTCTGGGACACACTGCCCCGCAAATGAGTTAATATTCGGCAATGACAGCGGGATGTCAGAGGGCAGCCAGGGTCCGGCTGGAACATGTGTCTGTGGTTCTCAGCAGGTCTTAGTCCGCACTGGACATGTCTGGATTGCTGTCCTTTCTGGAGTGAGCCCAGGGAGTGGAACTTGTTCCCAGATAACTGCGGGGGGCTTAGTTCACCATGTGGGACCCTTCTAGTCTTGGGCTGGGTGGTTAGGATAGGGGCTCCGCAGCTGCTATGGCCTGTCCCCGGTGGGTCCCCAGGCCTGATGAGCGTTTTCATAACCGATGCCTTCCTGCTGCTCAGGAAGGAGGGATGGGGGCGGCCTCAGAATGAGCACCCGCCAGCACACCCGGTCTCAGCCACGCCAGGAACAAGGCATGCTGCTGGTATTTAGTAACTTAGTTCTGTGTTAACACAGGTGTAAAGCGATCGTGGGGAATTAATTGTGGAAAAATGTTTTCTTCCCTCTTTAACCAGTTTTTATGGACAAGATAGGTAAGTAATAGTAAGTTTGTGATGATTCTGTAGAAACTGATTTAATGTTTGCACTTCATCTGTGAATACTTCACACCCATGTCGCCATGGAGAAACAGTGGTGTTTGTAGATGGAGGTTGGTGGATGGTTAGTCTGCTTGTCGTCACCTGGTTACCTGAGGCCTCATTCATTTCTCAGGAAAGATGGCCGACTTCTGTGTCTTAGGCTTTTATTTAAAGTTCGATGTCATCCTGCTTGCCACTGTAACATCCCATGTGTCGACCTTTTTAAGTTTCTGTGCTTGTCTGTTTCTAGTGTGTATTTTTGCCAGTTAGAACGGTATCACCAAAGTCACACGTGTGCAGCTCTGAAGGAGACAGAAACCATGAGCAGAAATGAAGTCCCCCTCGGATGACGTTTGCACGATGATCGCATGCCTTCCCGACCATTAATACCATCTAGGAGTCAGGAAGACTTGAGGGTTGTCTGGCAGGGAGAAAATGTGCCACCTGGCCTGGCTTCAGCCCACACTGCTTGCACCGCCCGAGCGTTGTTCCACATGGTCTGGCCGCCCTGTCCAGGGGGTGTGATTCAGGCCAGACCCCCCGTCTGCCAGGCCTCATACCTGATCCTGGGGCGGCTGTGGACCCAGCCTCATCCCTCAGGTTGAGGGGGTCAGTGTCGGCCCAGCGGTCCCCCTGGCAACCGTGTGAGCCCAGGCTGCCGGCCCTCTGCGTCTGTGGGCTTTACTTGTAAGAGAAGTGTCATGTTCCAAGGACAAGCAGAACCATTTTCCTTGTCCTAAGTGTATGTCATCAGCCTCCAGTTCTCCAGCTGGAGGACACATGCTGCACTAATAGAAACAGTTCGTTAGCTGAGCCCCTGCATCTGTGGCTGTGCTAGTGGAGCTGTTGGCTGGGCAGAGGCCTGAGTGACTGTCCCGAAAATGCAGGCTGGGGTCCCCGGGCAGGTGTCTGTCCCCACTGTGCAGGCTGGGGTCCCCGGGCAGGTGGACGTGAGACTGATACAGGCCAGGGCCAGGAGAGCCAGTGGCTTCTGGTCTGCCCAGGGCAGCAAACGCCCAACACAGCTGTGTGCACCTGTAGCAGTGGGGTGTTCTGAGAAGCATGGGACAAGTCCAGCCGTGTGTCAGTGCTGTTCCAGACGGCTACACTGCACTGGGCCTCCTGCCCTGTCCCTTGGCAGAGGCTGCTCAAGCAATAACGTCCACAGAGCAGCTTCCCCACATGCCACAGCCAAGGCCTGCCCCATCACAGGACATTTCTGGTCATTGCAGAGCTAAGGTTTCCTCAATTTTTAGTGAATAGTGATTCCTGTCCTGAGAGGAATTTTAAAATGGGAAGTCTAAGAAAAATGTCCTCATTCAGGAGACAGTCCTATGAAGTTTCTTCCTACGTATGTATTTTGTGGTGTTCACCTTTACCACATTTCATCCAAAAAGATGATGCAGCTTTAACATGAATGTTACATTTTATTTTCAAGGAATTATCTATGTTCCCTTTGTAAAGGAAAGATAATATTGTAAATCTTTTTATTAAATAATGTAAAGATGTATATCTGTATTTTTGGATCATGTTATAGATTATGGATATATTGTTTAATAAATAAAGTATTTTTTGGAACAAACGTTAGAGAATGCATCATTTGGGGGATGCAAAAACTCCAGCGTTGCGGCCAGTGGTGGTCAGCGTGTCCTGGGGTGAATTGTGAAGAGGATGTGCGGTGAGCTGCAGGAGAATGCTTTGCTGGCCATGGGCTGCATGGGGCCCTGGGCCTCACCTTGCTCAGTGGCGAGCTCTGGCCCTCAGCTGTGTCATAGTGTCAGAAGTTGGTTCCCAAGCTCACAAGGACGGCATAGATGAGCACGCTGGGGTCGCTTTATGGATGTGTCAAGTGCCTTCCAAGACTGGCATGGCTGTCAAGACCCCTTTGGAGTCTAAATAGTTCTCAGGATGTTTCCTTGAGAGGGTTAATGATCAGGGTCCAGAAACCCAATGAGGTCACCACAATGGAGCGGCTCAGCCTCACCCATTTTCCACATGAAAACCATTCATGGACCTGGAGTCCACCACGGCACCTGCGGCAATTTGTGTGGGTGACTGCCTGGGAAAGGAAACGCCAGCTGTATTGGAGTGGGGGTGGTCAGCTTCACTGGTTCTGAATTGCTGCCAATCCCCACAGGTGCAAGATGCCGCTGGTCTACTAGATAGCGAGGGCGTATGGCAGGCAGGCTGGTGGGAAGTGACATTTGTCTGGTTATCTTCCCAGTGCCGGCCTGTGTCACTGAATAGGCCTGACAACTGGTACCATTCCCACAGTGACTGACTCATGGGGCAAGGCTCATTAAGGCAGGAGGGGCCATGTGGAAGTCTGGTTTGTCCTCTCCCCGCCTCCCCCCAGAACAGTGATGCAAAGGCAAACTGCATCCTTGACAGGGATGCACAGTAGGGTGTACTGAACACCCCCAGTTCACCTGCGTGAAGACAGTGTACTGAGGACTGGTCTGGTGACGATTCTGGCTGGTGCACTGTTACCAGAGGAAATTGGCATTCAGTGAGTGGCCTGACAAGGACCCATTTGTTCTTGGCAAAGCCACCAGTGCACCTTCAGTCTGCTTCAGGGCTGTGTGGATGCTCTTGCTCTCTGTAGTCATGGGGCCCAGAGTACCCCTCCCGTCTGCTTTGCTGACGACACACGGAACTGGGTGAGCATACAAGCACTGGCCATGCCTCAGTAGGACCCATGGAGCCAGACAGGGAGGTGACCCCTGCTCCAGTTCCAGGTACTGTGTCAGGAAGGTGGAAGCAGTGTCACTGACAGTTCTGGGTACTGGAGGGCTGAGGTAAAGTGACTGCAGAAGCAGCTACCACCCCTAAACCGGGGCCAAGGCAGGAAGCTGTCGTTTCTGCATCTGGCATTTTGCGGGAGGGGCGCTGAGTGGGACTGCGAGCTTCGAGGAGGGCTGGCTTTGGGAGGGTGCCCTGCGGGGTGGGATTCAGCCCATGGTAGCAGGTGGTACCTGCCTGGCCCTGGTGCCCCATGGAACTGGGACTGAGACGCCTGCGACACCCCTGAGGGAATGGGACAACGCCAGGAACTGGCACCAGGGCCATGGGGTGAGGGCCATCACTGCAGTGATGTCACAGGAATATCCATTAGGCCACAAGTTTCCTTCGTCCCCTGACCTTGTCCCTCCCACGTGCCCCAGGGGGCAGAGGCCAAGGGCACGCTGGGGCTGAGGGTGGAGCCTAACCCCCTCTGAGGTCCTCTGGCTGGATTTCCTGCCAAGGCCTTTGATCAGGACAGTGTTGTGGCTGCTCTCAGCTCTGGGAGCTTCCTGGGGTGCTGCCTTCAAAGCACACCAACCTGCATGGGTGTCTGCCCTTTGGCAGGAGCGGGGACCAGCGCACCGGTGCTCTGAAAGCCAGTCTCCTGGGGGGACCAGAGACCCCTACGGGGACAGAGGCCCCTGGGGGGCAGGAATCCCTGGGGGAGCGAATCCCCTAGGGGGCTAGCCAGAGACCTCTCGGCCCGCAGGAGGGAGTGGGCCTTTACCCTTTCAGGCCCGTCGGGGAGGGGGTGCGAGGATGTGCTGAGACTCCTGCAGGGCGGAACGGGCCATGGCCGGCTGTCCCCGCAGGGGACCGTGAACCGCGCGGCGCGCCCGGGAGCACGGGGCCCGCTTTGGGGCTGGAAGCGGGGCCCGGGGCCTGGGGGGCGGGGCCCGGGAGTGCGGGGCGGGACCAGGGATGTGGGGGCCGGGGCGCCAGTGCGCAGACTCAGCCTGTCCGCCCCGCCCACTCTGCTTCTGAGTGGCTCGAGGCCTGCGGCGGCCCCTGAGGTCAGGACGGGGACGCGGACGTAAGTGCGTGCGCGCGGCCGCCGGGGGTCTGAGCGAAGGGGCCGCGGGCTGCAGGTCGGGGTGGTGGCCGCGGGCTTGATCCGGGAGGGTGGCGAGCGCGGGCGCCGCCGGCGGGTCCGACCCTGCCCTGGCTGCGTCCCGTCACGTGAGAGCGCGGGCCGTGCGCGCGCCCGGAGTTCCTCGCGGGGACGAGCCGGAGGCGCGCGCTCTGCGTCCTCCCAGCGGGGCGGCGCCTCCTGGGCCCGGGTGGTCTCGGCCCGACTGACCGTCGTCGCTCGTGGGCTGCCGTGCGCAGCTCCGAGTTCCCGGTCCGGGTTGGGCGTCCGGGCGGGGCCCTGGCCTGAGCGCGCTCCGCCCTGCGTCCCTCCTGACGTGAGCGGCCGCCTTGCGCTGCAGTCGGTGCTCCCGGCGCTGCGGGTGCTGCGCGAGGGCGGCCCCTCGGCGTGTCCCCGAGGTCGCGCCGCCCCAGGTGCTCGTCAGGCTGTCTGAGCGCCAGGTGAGGGGACGTAGCCACCTGTCAGCTGTCGCCTCGAGCTGTGCGGGGCGGGTCGTCGTGCGATCCCGCCTGTACCACGTGGGCAGCCAGAGAAACGCCTTCTTCGCCCCGCTTTTCCATTCGGCACTTTTTAAAGTTGTGGTGACATAGACGTGAAACATAAAATGTACCGTTTTAGCCATTTTTTTCAAAAAGATTTTACTGGGGAAGGGGAACAGGACTTTATTGGGGAACAGTGTGCACTTCCAGGCCTTTTTTCCAAGTCAAGTTGTTGTCCCTTCAATCGTAGTTGTGGAGGGTGCCGTTCAGCTCCAGGTCCAGTTGCCGGTTTCTGGTTGCAGGGGGCGCAGCCCACCGTCCCTTACAGGAATTGAACTGGCAGCCTCATGGTTGAGAGCCCACTGGCCCATGTGGGAATCTAACCGGCAGCCTTCGGAGTTAGGAGACCGGAGCTCTAACCGCCTGAGCCACCGGGCGCCCCCATTTTAGCCATTTTGAAGGATACAGTTCAGTGGCATCGCCCCTTTCCTTGTAACGCCCGCGTCCTGGCTTGGTTCTGAAGGAAGAGGGCTGAGAGGCGATAACTCCTTGTCAAGGTGAAGCTGTAACACCCAGGACGGTGAATTCTCAGGCGAACCTGCATGGGGCCACGCCCAGGTGGGAGCTGGGGCAGAGCTTCCCACGCCTGCCTCTTGGCTCCTTGACCGCCTCTCCAGAGCGGTCCTGTCCCCACGTCCCCACCGTCCTCACGACTGTCCCTGACCTGGGCCACCTGGGCCATGTCGGGCTCCGTGCCCTGCAGTTACTTCCTTTTCGTCGCGCCTAGTATTCCAGTGTTACAGGTGCCATCACTTACTTTCTAGGGCAGTGGCAATGGTGCCCCACCTGGTGTCCAGGTGGCCTGTGTGGCTCCTCAGGTGTCGGGCGGCCTACACCCCTGGAGCCTCTGTGCAGCAGAAGACATGGGCGTGGATGTCCAGCGCCGCCCCTTGGGGGATCGTGGGCACCAGCCCCCTGGTTTGCAGACACAGCTCCTCCACGTCCTCCCGGGCCCCCGAGGTGATGCTGACCCACAAGCGCTACCCTGTGCGGCGGCTGCCCTTCTCCGTGGTGTCTGAGGAAGACCTGGCCGCCTTTGAGCGCATGGTCCCCGGCAGGGTCGTCACAGACCCTGAGGAGCTGGAGGCGTCAAACGTGGACTGGCTGAGAACCGTGCGAGGTGAGCCGGGGGCTGTTCATGCCTCGTGCTCCAGGGGGTGACTGAGCATCAGCTGTGAGCCGGGCACGGACGACGCAAGTTGGGGGGGGCCTGGAGTGACTGTCCCATGCGGCTTCCTTATGCCTAGGGAAAGCTGCCTGCTGGTGACTTTGAAATGCGCTGAGGACAGAATTTATAGAAGTTTATTGGTGGTTCACGACAGTTGTTAATTAAAGGACACGACAGTCCTCTGGCTGCTGCGACAGGCCTGTGTTTTAACTGCTTCCTCTCACCTCCTGGTTCGGTCCCTGGGGCCACTGATACAGAGAATCACAATCAGGGGGCTCAGAACAACAGAAATTGAATCTCAGTTCTGGAGGTGAGAAGTCTGAGACCAAGGTGCCTGAAAGGCTGTGCTTCCTCCCGGCGCTCCAGGAGAGGACCCTTCCCACCTCTCCCAGCTTCAGCCTCTGGTGGCTCCCTTGGCTTCTGACAGCATAACTGCAGTCCGCCTCTGTCATCCATCCCATGGTTTTCTCCCTGTCGACGTAGGAAACGCCAGTCTGGAGAGAATTTTTGTAGGAGTTTATTTGATCCAAACTGACGGCACGTGCCAGGATCGAGATCGCAGATGCTCCCGAGAATAGCAGCTTTGCAGCTTCCTTTATGCGTTTGAGGTTACGGAGGGAACAGAAGGAAGATGACACGAGGAGAAAGCAGGCGGGATGGAGCACAGGAGAGTTAAGACTGTGCTCTCGCTTTACGAGGAGGGTCTGAAGGGGGCATTTCGAGGCGTGGGAACCTAGATGCACAGAAACAATGGGCAGGGCTGCTTACAGCCAAGATAACCTTTCAGTAAAGAAGTCATAGGCCTGGGCGGGACGACCCTGTGACCTGCCCAGCTGGGGGTTTACCCTCAGATCACCCTGAGGTGACTTCCGTGGAGTCCCTTTTTTGTCCACATCCCCTTGTGTGCCTGTGTCTCCACTCTCCCTCTCCTTTCTCTTATAAGGACAACTGTCATTGGATTTAGGGCCACCCTCATGCAGGATGATGTCATCTCAACATCCTGAACTCACACCTGCAAAGACCCTTTAATCCCAATGAGGTCACGTTCACAGGGTATGAGGGGTGGGATATGGACATATGTTTTCAGGGGGCCCATTCTCCCCACTGCAGCTCCCTAGGGCCAGATGCAGGACTGCTGCATGGGCCACCCCCTAGTTCCCTCTCCTCTCATCACACCCATCCGCTGTCACCTCTGGCACATGTCTGTGCACCAGCTGCCTGAGCTCAAAGCTCCATGAAGAGTCAGTGACATAGGAGGAGCACATGTTTCTCCTGCCTCCTCTCATCTACTCAAAGTACTTTCAACAAGATAGAGGGCGGAAAGAAACTTGATCGTCTTGGGGAGGCAGTGGTTAGGAATGCTGATGGACTAGCTTGGAGGAGCTCCCACAGGCCATCTCTGGGCATCACATAAATCGTGACAGCAAAGAATTGTAACCCTGTGAATAAGAGAAGAACCCACGAGCCCACACTGATGATTAAAGAGCTAAATAAATAAATACACACGAGAGAAGGAAGGCCCCTCCTTACAGTAGAAGTTCAGCTAATAAATATAGATGGATGGATGGCTTCAGAAAAATCACCATTTGGCAGCCATCCTAAGAACTGCTTCAGGAAGGAGAAGCAACATGCTAAATTCATGGGTGAACTTGGGGGAGCAACAGGATATCTACGGCATCTCCCCACGTGATACTTAGTAACGTGCAGTGCGGAAGCCAGGCAGGGCCACCCGCCCATGGCATCCCAGCCACCTTCAAGGTCCCTCCACCTCCCCTCAGTGCAGACGTGACCGCTCGTGTCCTTGGGGTTGTGGGTGTACTGATGACTGACCAGGGTCACTTCACCAAGGAAGGAGAAAGTGCTGGTGAAGAACATTCTTCTTCCTGGAGGGAGCATAGACCCAGGAGGTCCCCTGCGCGTGTATGATGCACTCTTTTCTGTCACAGGCTGTAGCAAGGTGCTGTTGAGGCCCCGGACATCGGAGGAGGTATCTCGCATCCTCAGGTAAGGAGCCCCCCAGCTCCCTGCCTGCCCATGGTTCTCTGTCGTTCGTCAGTAGTTTGTTCACAGAGACGCTAAGGCACAGACCCCACGAAGCTGGTAGCCTGTTCAGGACCGGAACATCAGGACCTCGGGGCACAGGGCCCAGCCTGGCGTGGGAGTGGCTACAGACTTGTAGTGCACATCAGGGAAAGAAATAGACCTTGTCTTCAAATACGCAGTCTTTGATTTTTTACATCAATAAACTATCATGCTTATTATAGAAAAAATGGAAAACATAGAAAACCGTACAGAAAAAAATGCAAAAGCAACCAGTAATTTCACCTCCAAAGATAAGGACTGATGATATTTTGGCTTGTTATGTTAGTATCTTTTCTGCATGAAAAATACTCGCACCTGGCAGGGTGGTTTTAAATGTTATCACATTGTATCTATGACACTGTAGTGTTTTAAATGTTATCACATTGTATTTAGTGGCACAGTTTTTGATGCATGAAAGTTGTCCCCCTCAGACCACACCGTAGTCCCAAGTTTTACTTGATATTGAATCATGCTTCAGCTCCCTCGCAGGTGAACTGAGGCACATGCACACTTACTCTGTCAGAATCCATTGCTGGAGGCTCGCACCTGGCAGGGTGGGTTTACCTGGTGCATGTGCGCAGGCTGCCTGCCTGGGGCAGGCACACCATTTCTCCAAATCCTTACCCCTCAGGGTCCTTGATTACTGCCCTCAAGCCAGTCATTGGCCTGGAGCGTGTCCGCAGGAACGATGGTGTGGGCATGGGGCAGAGGGGCCTGATACCCCACCTGTGCTTGTCCCAGGTACTGCCATGAGAGGAACCTGGCTGTGAACCCGCAGGGAGGCAACACGGGCATGGTGGGGGGCAGCGTCCCTGTCTTTGACGAGATCATCCTGTCCACTGCCCTCATGAACCAGGTCATCAGCTTCCACGACGTGTCTGGTGAGGCTGGGCTGCCTGTTGCTTCTGGGCAGTGGGGAACCTGGGCTCCGGAAGGAAAGGACCGGTGGCTGCAGCTCCAGGCACAGCTCCATCTGTGCCTGGCCCTCTGGGTGTGTGCACATGGGGTATTGTTTAGTTGGTCACTTAGTGACTTACACGGTGGGCTTGAGGTGAAAGGGGATGGGTTGTCACTGTGGCCCCTTCCGACTGACGTGTTTGGGCCGTGAGTGCCTTTTCTGGGGTGTATGAGGTCACACACGTGTGACGGAGCTTCCTGCTCAGGGGCTCGCTCCGTTGTGGTCTTTTCCCCTCGGATGGGACCTTTGGGGTCGGATCACTGTCTGTGGTGGGGGCACCTGGGCACTGTCGAGCAGCATCCCTGGGCTCCACCCACTTGATGCCAGCAGCACCCCCCAATCAAAAATGTCTCCAGACTTGTCACATGTCCCCTGGAGGCGGGATGACCCCATTTGAGACCACTGCCTTATAGCCGTCCTCTTCTCTGCTCCCTTCTACAAGCGCGTGTGTGTTTCTTCTCTTTTCACCTTACCAGTTTTTCCTCTTTTTCACAGTACTCATAGAGCTAACTCCTGGGGGAGGCATAGGGAACACGCTTTTTTCTGGGCCTGGGTCCCAAGGTAGTTCACTCCACAGGGCCCCCATGTGAGTCTCCATTGCCCTGAGCCAAGGGCACCACGGTGGCTTGGTTGCTCGGCAGGGATCCTGGTTTGCCAGGCGGGGTGTGTCCTGGAGGAGCTGAGCCGGCACGTGGAGCAGCGGGACTTCATCATGCCCCTGGACTTAGGGGCCAAGGGCAGCTGCCACATCGGGGGGAACCTGGCGACCAACGCGGGCGGCCTGCGGTTTCTGAGATATGGCTCACTGCACGGGACCGTCCTGGGCATGGAAGTGGTGAGCTGTGTGCCACTGCTGTCCCCCATCACAGTGCCATGGCGTTGACTCTTCCTACCTTTTCCCAAAAGTCAGTGTGTTCGTGAGGCCCCTGCGTGTCAGGTCCAGGCCATGTGCCCTCGGGCGGGGGGGGGGGGGGGGCTTAGGTCTCATTCCGCCTGTGGAGGCCTGTGACTGCATGGACACTGGGTGGTGTGGCGCGCACCATGGGGGCAGTGCAGGGGCATGAGGCCACCTTGGCGGGCAGGGTCATGTGTTGCTTTGGAGACCCAGGTTTCCATCGTTCCTGCTGGGCCGTGTGGGTTGCACACAGCGCCCACTCAGGGCCATGCCCTGGCTTCCTGAGAGAATGATGGTACGCCTGTGACCTCCCCGTCCACGTGAGGCGCTCTGGGTGTGAGCAGGTTCGTGTGAGCAGGTTCCCGTGACCAGGCGACATTCCACCGGGGCCGACTTCCAGGCTGTCTCTGTGCAGGGAAGGAGCAAGGGTCGGTTGGCCTTTAGTTATTCCATAACTCACCACCCTCCAGGGCGCCCTTCATTTCCCTGAACCCTCACAGCCCGTGTAGCGCACCTGTGGCGTTCTGCAATGTGGAGCCTTCTGTCCCGTTACCCACGGGCAGAAGAAACACAAAGCTGCACGTTGCACTTCCATCCACTAAATCACTGAGTCCAATAGCTTTGTGTTCTGGCTGGCTGCACGTTATTTTTATTGTAAGTCACTTGTCATACTTACGAGGTGTGCCCTGCTCGCCCCAGGTGTGCCCTGCTCGCCCCAGGTGTGCCCTGCTCGCCCCAGGTGTGCCTGCTCCACCCCCAGCTTCCCTGGAGAACTGGGCCCTGAGCCTCCTGGTTGTGGGTGGTGGGGCTGGGCAGGGAGTAACTTCACTCCTTCTGGGGAAGACAGTTCTGTCATCCTGACTGGGTGACTTCAAGCCCCTACCTGGGGCCCGCTGCATTCCTGGACCAGACTGGGGTGAGGTGGGGGCCTCCTGGCTGGCTCTGCTTCTTCAGGGTGCCCTAGGTTGGTCGGCCTCCCCCGAGCAGGGGCGCCCACTCGCCACCGATGCATAAAGGCTTGTGTCTCCCTCCCCAGGTGCTGGCCAATGGTACCATCCTGAGCGGCCTCACCTCCCTGCGGAAGGACAACACGGGCTATGACCTGAAGCAGCTGTTCATCGGGTCGGAGGGCACCCTGGGGGTCATTACCGCCGTGTCTATCTTGTGTCCGCCCAAGCCCAAGGCCGTGAACGTGGCGTTCCTTGGTAGGTGGGGTGTCGCCCGCTCCGCTGGAGACTGCTGGGAGCCCGGTGCACCTGGCTGCCCTGTCATTGGTGCCGGGGGCCGGGGATGGGGGGATGGAAGGGGATGGCCCTTCCCACAGGATGGCCCTGCCCGTTTCTCCCAGCTTCTTGCTGTTTCCAAAGGGATCCAGGACCGGGCCGTGGTCTGGAATCAAGGCTTCCAGGCTCTGGGCAGAGCACACTTTACTCTGTAACAAAATGGGGTTTCGTTCATTTCTTTCACCCCAGTTTGTCATTGAAGTAGCTTGTACTTGAGGTTCTAAGGGAAATGGTGTCATTTGGCATAAGATCAGGGACACTCTTCATTCTGCGGGCGAATCAGTGTGCATCCACGGGGCTGTCCCGCCCTCTCACGTGCATTTCTGTCACGGAGCCCTCACGACCACAACCCTCCTGGCCATGGTTCAGGGTCTCTGCTTCCACTGACTTTAAAAATGAGTTCGACCTACTTCCTTCCCACCTCCTGTCTTCGTTCGATTGGGTTGGTGCATCGTAGAGTCTCCTTTCCTCGCTCAGGAGTTATGCGAACCAGCAGTCTTCTAGAGATTTCCACAGGCTCTAAATTTGCCAGTCCAGTCAGTCAGTGCCTTTCCCAGCTGGAACAGTCAAGGATCATGACCCCTGAGCCTGAAAGGCCGCGTGTGTGGCCCCCCCACAGGGTCCCGGGCCCTTCCCACCTGCCCACACATCCCTGCACTGGGGTGCCAAAGCGACCTCACGGCGTTCAGCACGTGTGTCTTGAGTGAGTTATGAGCACCAGGGGAAACCTGAGCACTGCTTGTGAGAGAAATGCGATGAAGCCATTGAAGGGCAGCCCTGTTTCTGGGCCTTTGTGCAGCCATCCCCGGTCTCGTCTGACCTCCCACTGCCTTCCCAGGCACCGGGGCCCTGCCCAGCGAGTGCTGTGTGCCTTAACCTCTGATGCCCATAGTGTACTTGTGGGCTGAGCAGTGGGTGTTTCCCTGGGCAGTGCTTCTCCCACTCCTGTGGGAGTCGGGTTGGTGGCTGCTTCAAAAGTCGTGACCTTGGAGGGTCTGGGCCTGGCTGTGGGCTGGTGTGTGCCTGAATGCTGTGCCCTGTTGCAGGCTGTCCGGGCTTTGCGGAGGTTTTGCAGACATTCAGCAGCTGCAAGGGGATGCTGGGCGAGATCCTGTCAGCGTACGAGTTCATGGATGCTGAGTGCATGCAGCTGGTCGGGCACCACCTCCAACTGGCCAGCCCGGTGCAAGGTATTGGTCCCCACATGGCCGGCAGTGCCCGCCGCTCCTATACCACCTGATGTGTGACAGCTCAGGCTGTCCTCCAAGGATGAGGAGGGAAGGGCAGTGTCGGTGCAGCTGTAGTTGAGGTGTCACCATGATGGGGTGAGCACGGAATTCTGTGTTACGCAAGTTGTAAATGTGCCCTGCGCTTAGTTCCGTGAGTGGCATATTGCGTTGTTACTCTGGGGTCTTTGAAACAGCCACAGGCCCTCATCACAAGTGCTCTCCTGTCTCCACAACTGGGAAGCACTGCCCCATGATGGGTTCGCCCTCGGACCACAGTGGGTTTTTCTGAATGTGTGAATGAGGGCAGCACACCTGGCTCCTTGTCACCGTTGCGCATGACGTGAGGCGGGGTTCCAGGAGGCAGTTTGCATTGTGAACCTAGAGGTTGAAAATATGCAGCTGTAGGTCTCGGTGACTTTATTCCTTTCTGAGATCTACCCTAAAGAAACAGCCATGGGCTTAGGCTGCCTTGGCAGAACACCACAGGCTGTGTGGGTTCAACGAAAGAAATGTATTTCTCATGATTTTGGAGGGTGGAAGTCTGAGATCAAAGTGCCATCAGGGTTGGTTTCTGCTGGACCCCACTTCCCGGCTTGCAGACGGCCACCTGGTCACTGTGTTCTCACATGGTAGGAGGAGAGAGCTGTCTGCTGTCCCTTCCTCTTCTTATGAAGCACCAGCCTACGGAGCCAGGCCCTACCCTGATGGCCTCACCTAACCTTAGCGACCTCCTTAAAGGGTTTCATCTCCAGCTCATCCCATTGGGGGGGGGGTGTAGGACTTCACCATGGGAATGGGGGGGTTACAGTTCAGTCCATAGCAGTTATAAATATGGAAAGATCTTTATGCTCTGAATTTTTCTTGAGATGCTACTTTTAGTATAATAAAATGGGAAATAACTTAAATGTCAGTGGTAAAGAAATGAGACATATACAACCATTGAAAAGATGGAGGGTGTCTGGGCAGAAGGGGGGATCGCTGGGCGAATGGAGGGTCTCTGGGTAGAGAGAGGGTCGCATACTGGAGTGCTGTGTGTTGTTGGGTCATGTGTGAGAAGCTGCTCTAACAATGTTTAAGGCAGAGGACAGGCCACCCTGTGGCCAGTGTAGAAGAAAGACTGGGATGACTTGTTAGTGTCAAAATAGTAATAGGCTATGTTTGGCGAGCTGGGTGATCATTTTGCATTTCTACTTTTCTTTCTTTTCCAAATTCCTTTTATAAACACGTTTTACCTTTATAATAGAGAAAAGCCCATAAAAACTTAAAGGCGCTCAAGTATTCTGTGTGACCCATGATAAATTTCAGCGCAGAATTTCTGTTTCAGCAAGAAAAATGCCAGTGTTTGAAAGACATTTCCCTCTTGGTGGTGGGATAAACCTGCATTTGTTCTGGAAGACACTTCAAGGTAGAAGGAGGAACAGTGACAGTCAGTGAGTTTTCATTTACTGACGTCAAGAAACGTAACAAATATACACAATAGCCACGACGGAACGCAAGCTTAGCTATTGCTCAGTACGTTAGTCATACACGTATTTTTAAACTTCAGATGAGATATTTGTGGTGAAAAGCATGTGCTTCTCACCTTAGCACTTGTGGATTTGCGGTTGCCCTGGGCCATCCCAGGCATAGTGGCCTCTCCTTCAGCCATGGTCCATCTGTGGCCTGTGGTTTGGTAAGAGTGGCCTCCTGTGAGGTGCCCCAACAGGCACCAACAGAGGGCGTCACGGCGTCATCGGGTTGTTCCTGTGTTTCCAGGGAGCATGGTTTGTCACAGTGAAAGACCTGTTTTAAGCATCTGAGGTCCAGCCTGAGCTCTGTTGGCAGCACAAGAGCCACCAGAGGTGACTCTCCACTTGCTCTCTGCCCCTCCAGAAAGTCCGTTCTACGTCCTGATAGAGACCTCAGGCTCCAGAGCGGAGCACGATGCCGAGAAGCTGAGCGATTTCCTGGAGCAGGTGCTGGGCTCCGGCCTGGTGACCGATGGGACCCTGGCCACCGACCAGAGGAAAATCAAGGTGTGTGTGCTGCTGGCGCCCTTCCTTCCTCTGCCCACCCCACTTGTCTGACATGTGGGGGCGCCAGGCGCCTGGCTGAGGGAGTGGGCGGTGGGTGGATGTGAGCTTTGCTGGGAGAATCTCTTTGGAACCAGACTCTTGGTGTCTAGATGGGTTTCAAAGCAGAGGCCTGTGGGCCTGTCAACCTATGCGGAACTGGTCGTGAGGGTGGGGCGTTTTCTGAGGAAAGAAGACTCAGCCTCTGAGGCCAAAGGAAGGAGGTGGGGGCAAGGGGCCTGGGGGCCATCGTTACCATCACATAAGGAGGGGCAGGGCCTCAGGCCTTGGGATCCGTTGTCACCCCATGGGCCCCTGTGGTCTCTGGAGCTACAGTGTGTAGAGTGGCCAGCAGGGGGCAGGAAGGCCCCACGGAATGGCAGGACCAGGCCGAGGGTGGGGCTGATACAGGTCCTGGTGAGGGTGAGTGGGGGCAGGGTCTCCAGTGGTCTCAGTGGTCAGCCTCATGGACTTTATTACTAAACCTTTTTCTTTACAATTACTTTTATGTTTATTAAATGTTATGCATAGGGACTTAGACTCTCTGTCAAAGCGCATCACAGAGCACAGGCTTTCCTGTGAGGCATGGCAGCCTTTAGCTGCCTCTTTGCCCACGTGTCTTCTGCCCGGGCCCAGTGCCCCCAGCAGCAGACAGCAGGAGCTGGGGGCACCACTGGTGACCAGGTTTCTGCTCAGAGCTGGTGGCCAGGGCAAGTACCATGAGCTGGCCTGCCTGGTGTGGAGGCCCCTCCTGCAGAGGGCGGGCTGCTGACCTCTTACCTGGGGGGTAGCTAGCCCTGTGGCTGCTGGCTTCACAGCCAAGTTCTCAGACTTTGGTGGCCAGAGGCCCAGCCTGACCATGCAGAGGGGGTTGGGGCAGCTTCCCTCCCAGGTGGGCAGGGATGGGGGTTGGGATGATGGCCCTGAAGAGATGCCGTGGAGGATGCCAGTGCAGGAACACAAGGCCTGAGGGGCTCCAGCTGCCAAGTTCCAGGATGTCCCTGCTTTGTGGGACAGAGGCAGGAGGCAGGAGGCAGGGCATGGCCAGGACAGCCCCACAGGGAGTGAGCTGGGGGTCCCTGTGGCTGGGCCGGTGCCAGGATGTCGCTGGGCTCTGGGTGTCTACAGAGGGTTGCAGAGTGACTTGCGGGCTGTAAAAATCGATGTGAAAATTGGGGAAATCCATGATAGGAAGGAATTGTCGTTCTCTTTAGGGATGATCATGGCACTGGTTATGTTCAAAAACAAAAGGAGAGTCCTGACCATGTAGAAACTTGGCTGTGACATTTACTGAAATGGTGGGGGGGGTGAGGGGCGGGAGCGGGGCAGAGGCCCTGCTGGGACAGCGGTGGCGGGCGTGCTGCTCTGTTCTCTGCCACCTACGATGGCTTCAAGTGTCCACAGTGACAAGTTAACCCAAACAAGTGAACCACAGATGTGTTTGTGTGGAGCGACAGCACTGCCATGACAAGCCCCCAGGCCCGGTCCCAGGCCCCCTTATCCCCCACTATGTCTGTTCCAGCCACCAGCACCCTCTGTCGCTCCTGTGCCCGTGTGTCCCTGTGTGTCCCAGGGCCCTGTGACCCATCCCCTCTGCCTGCATTGCTCCTCAGGTACCTGCAGGGCACCTGCCTGCCCTGCCCCACCTTTGCTCAGGGCCCATCCTCAGCCTTCCCAGCCCCTCGCCTGTCAGGCAGCTCAACCAGCCACTCCCCCCAGCCCCTGAGTGCCCTCTGTTAGGCCTGTCTCCTTCCAGAAAGGGGCTGTCGGTGCCTCAGGCGCTGGCACTTGGTGCTGTCCTGGGGCAGCGTGTGGGACCCAGTTCTAACACCCATCGCCATTGACACTTGTTGCCCTTGGGTGTCACGTTGCCTGTCCCCTCCCATCTGTCCTAGGCGCTGTGGGCCCTGAGGGAAAGGATCACGGAGGCATTGAGCCTGGACGGCTACGTGTACAAGTATGACGTGTCCCTGCCAGTGGAGAGGCTCTACGACCTTGTGACCGAGCTGCGTGCCCGCCTCGGCCCGCGGGCCAAGCACGTGGTGGGCTACGGCCACCTGGGTGAGTAGAGCCGGGCAAGTGGGTCAGGTGGGTGATACTTAGCCGAGGGTCAGCTCAGCACCACGGCGCGTGGGCTCGACACCAGCAGCACGCTCCACACTTTGAATGGTGATGGAGGAAACCTGGGGGTGGAGACAATCCCACCCATTCTCCTGAATCTTTGGGGTGTTTTGGGGAAGACTGCCATCATGCAGTTTCGGTTGCAGAGCCGTGGGTGTGGGGTATTCTGCTGGCCACGATGCGACCCCGTACCCCGGAGTCTGAGCAGGGACCTGTGAGATGGCCCCCCCACAGCCAAGTCACACCATGAAGACACTGCTGCAGCTTATTAGAAGACATGCGGGAGAATTGTGTGACCTAGAATGGGGGTGGGCTTCTCGGTATGTCACAGGGGCTGAGGCATACTTCTGTATGTCCACCAACCTTAATGGGGACGATGGCTGGCTAGCATTTGGGGAGAACTGGGGGGCGAGCATGGTTAGAACACGGTGTGAAAGGACCGTGGGGGCACGAGCCAGGAAGTGGGCTAGAGCAAGGGGGCCATCCTCACCCAAAGGGGTGGGGCTCGGGCCACCCGCCCAGAATGCTGGACTTGAGACTCAGCCGAATCCTCTTCTGGGGACGCTGACTCCAGCCTCTTGGACAGATGGGGACACCATTACGGTCAGAGATGGAGTGAGGGCTCTCCTCAAATCAGGAGGGAGTGTTGAGTGTGCTGATGCTTTTTTTGAGCAACTGAGATGACAGGTGCTTGTCTGTAACAGGGAACAAGTGACACTAGCCCCTCAGAGGCTGAGTGGGCTTGTTCCTGGCATGAGCCCTTATGGCCGTGGTCCCTCTTGTGTTTTGTTTGATCCGTTCATTTGCATCCTGTGTAGGATTTTTCCAGGTACCTTCACGAATGGTGTTGTCCCGTAAGGCTTCTTTCCTCTGCCCATGCTGACGTTGTCACCCGTTACCCGTCGTGGGAAGTCTGTAAGGCTGCACTTATCTCCTCGTCCAGTGTTGGCTGGAACTTGCCAATGAAGACACTGGGCCTGAGGCTGTGTGTGTGTGTGTGTGTGTGTGTGTGTGTTTGTGTGTTGGCAGGCGTTGACTGCAGACTGATTTCTGTGATGACCACAGGGCTATTGCAGCTTTCCTTTTCTTCTGAGTTGGTTGTGGCGATTTTTTTTTTTTTGGTAGGTATTTGTCCATTTCTTCTAAAATGTTGAATACAGACATCACCCGTTCATGCTATTCTTCTGCTCCCCTGGCCCGGTGTCAGCGTTTGTGAGGCGGCCCAGCCTCCCCAGAGAACCAGTGCTCAGTTCTGTTGATCCTCCCTCTTGTGTGTTTCTATTTCACTCTTTTCTGCTGTTACACTTACTATTGTCTCTCTCCTGTTTTAGGTTTATTCAGTTGCTTTTCTAACGTTATAAATTAGGTGTTTAGCTCATTGGTTTTTAGCCTTTTCTCTTTTCTAACATAAGTGTTTAAATTTTCCTCCAGTAGCACCCTAGCTGCTGTTTTTAAATAGTATCTCAGTTTATCACTTTCTTGGACTCAATGTGATCTCAGAAGTTCCCAGCCAGGACAGTAGCTATCACTGAGTCACACGCATCGTCCTGAACCAAACCACTGCTTCCGCCTGTGGGGACTTCAGCGGGGACGGCCGGAGCGTCAGCACGGCAGAGGCCTTGAGCCACCTGCTGGGTTCTCTGTCAGTGCTGCTGGCACACCTCCCCTGCCCTGTGCCCCCCTTCGGAGGCCGCCTGCAGCCCTGGCCTCAGCCCCAGGCCGAGGGCGACGCAGCCAGAGTGGCTCCAGTGTTTGTCACTCAGCTTGAGCTGGGTTCCCAAGAGCTTTCACTTGCTGTTGCTCTCACCTCAGCAGCTGAAGGTGCCCCTGCGTTTGCGTCGAGGTCCCACATTCTGATAGAACCTGTGTCACACCAGGTCTTTGTTATACCAGGCCTTTGTCATACTGAAACTTAGCGCAGCGGCCCACTACGTGGTCTGTTTCCATAAATGTAATGAGTACTTGAAAAGTGTGCCCTCTGAAGTTGGTGGAGCCCATGTCTGCACAGATGCACCAGATAAAACACGCACACTGTTTAATCTACATCCTGCCCGGCTGTCAGCCGAGAGATGTGTCAGATCCCCAGTGTTGGGGGGACGGAGCGGTCTCTTTGTAGCCCTGCCATTTCTGAAGATAGGAGATCAGAACTGTCATTTCATTTTGGTAAACAGTATCTTTTGCCACCGCTGGACTGCCTCTTTTTATCTGTAGAGTTGCTTTTACCTTGAAGCCTCCTTTGTTTGAATGATACAATAACAGCTTTCATTTATTCAGTGTTTGCCTGACACACTATTTTTCCTCCCGTTACTTTTGGCTATTTTCTATCCTTTTGAGTTAGATGCGTGTCTTGAAGCATGTAGCTGGGGTTTCTTTCTTGTTGTTGCCAGTTGTTGTCTTTAAATGAAAGCATTTGGTTTATTTACGGATGGCAGGGAAAGCTTAACTTTCCCCTCTCCCCTCCTAAGTTCTTTGCTGGGGCCCCATAAATTAGATCCACAAAACACAAGAGTAACAAGAAAAAAGCAAGTTCATTAACACATGCCTCTCAGAGGAGGCTCAGCGATGAGCGACCCAAAGTGTGGTTACAGCCTGGGCTTCCACAACGTCTCTGCAGAGGACAGCGCGTCCTTAGCAAAGTGCCAGAGGAAGGATGAGGACTGAGAGCTCCTACAGGAGCAAACTGGGAAAGGAGTCTCATCATGGAGATCCCGCTGGTGCACCTCCAGGCTGGTCAGGGTCCAGCGTGTCTCTGGCGATTGTTCCTGTCCTTCCAGGTAGAGAGGGGAGGGGACACCTTTACAAATATGTCCCGCTTTTAGATGAAACGGGGTGGCCTTTCTGCTTGTCAGTGGCTTTCAGCTCAAAATACTCGTTGTGCCAACATTTGCTTCATGTACATTATTTACACGAGCTGTAGTCACGGATGTTTCTTTTGGATTCATTTCCTTCATCCTGATTCGGACCTTCTATTCGTGTCTCAGTTCTTCCCCATTTCCTTTTCTGTATTTCAGCCTTCTTGCCCTCATTTCACTTTTTTCCACTTACCAGTTAGAGACTTGTACATGTGTGCCTCTCTCTGTCCTTTTGGTGCTGACCCTGGACTTGGAGCCTGCATGCTTGCCTTCTCAGGTTGGGAAGGCATCCGTATTAGCAGCCTCCTTCCAAGCAGTGTGTGAGGGTCAGGCTTCCGCGTCAGCTTGGCCAGGCCACGTCCTCAGGGGTTTGATCAAGCATTAGTCCACATGCTGCCGTGAGGGCACAGTTTGCATCAGGTAACATTTAAGTTCGTAGACTTTGGGAAAAGCAGATGGTCCTCCGTACGTGGGTGGGTCTCATCCAATCAGTTGAGGCCTGAAGAGGAAGAAGACTGAGATCCCTCAGAGGGGAAGGAATTCTGCCTCCAGATGGCATTTGGACTCGAGCTACACCCTGGGTCTGCAGCCTGCTGGTCTACCCCGCGTACCTCAGACTGCGCGTGCCCACGGCTGTGCGAGCCAGTCCCTTAAAGTGTCTCCCTCCCTCTGTACACACCTGTTGGCGCTTTGTGTCTGGAGAGCCCTGACTGGTACACGGCACCAGGACCTGCCGACCCTGTAACTGGCTGTAGTCACCCCTCCTGTCTTTACGCTGCTTCTGGAGCATATTTCAGTTCCCTCTGCTTTGGTCTCAAATGGCCTTCCATGGCTGTCACCGCATGTGGTCAGTATTTGCGTTCACTCCCAACTCCAGTCCTTCTCTGTCTGGTTTCACAACCTGCATTTCCTCCTCCAGAATCTCTAGTGACAGAACGTCACAGATTTTATTTGCCTGAAAGTGTGTTGATTTTGCTCTTAAATTTTTTTGCAGTGGATTTCAACAATTCTAGGTTGATGGTTCTTTTCTCTGCAGAGTGAGATGCCGTCCTGCTGTCTCCTGACCATTGTTGCTGCCGAGTTCCAGTGAAAGGAACGTGTTTTTCCTTTCCTGATGCTTTTATGATCCTTCCTTTGTGTCTGGGGTTCTTTAGTTTCCCTCTGATTTGTCCATGTGTCCTGCTCAAGTCCGCTGGGCTTCAGTTTTAGAGCTTGCTCTGCCATTGTGTCTTTAAATGCTGTTTCTTCTGTCCCCTCTTCTCTGTTTCTGGAACTCCAGCCCAGCGCTCGCCGTGGTCCTGCCCCAGTCTCTCTTCCCTTCTTCATGTCTTGGCTTCTGTGTTGCACTCAGATCTTTTTGTTCAGTTTGTTTTCTAGTTCACTAACTTCTTTGCTGTGTGTAATATTCAGTTAAACATGTTCTTTGGGTTTTACACTTTAGCCATCACGTTTTTTCATGTCGAGAAGGTTTATTTGGATATTGAAAAGCTTTGCCTGGCCAGTGTTTTATATTTTTTATATCTTTGGGCGCACAAGACATGTATATTTTGTTTTTAGAGATGATAGGATCTCGTCTTTATAGTCAGATTCTGCTGGCTCTTGCTGATGGTGGCTTCTTTCTTGTGTGGGTGCAGTGTTTGTCCTGGGCTCAGGTGTCTTAGGCTTTTATCTGTGGGACATTTTGAGGCTTGAATTGGTGGTGATTTGCTTGTATGCAGCAGTGGGGAGGGTGGAAATGGGTACCTGGGCCGCCTTGCCCAAACCCTCTTGAATCATCCTGTTCTGAGCTCAGTGTCTGTGGTGTGAATTCTGGCTGTAAGCATCCAGGTGTCAGTAGAGGTGGGTTCTCTCCTGCTACATGCAGTGTCCCCTGGGCAGGTCCCTTGCTGGTGGTTTTAGTTCCTTTGCCCTGAGTGTGTCAGTGGGGACCACGTTTGGTGGGAGGGTTCCCTGTTGTGCAGCCCACCTTTGAAATACCCCGAAGGAGGGAGGGGATGTAGGAAGCTCAGGGTCACCAGGTTAAAGGCCCCAGGTCTACCCTAGGGTTTGCATCTGTGTCCCAGCTGCCAGCAATGCCCTCCTGCTGGCCTCTGGAGCTCCCTGCCCCTCAGGGTGGGCGGCAGCCCTCACTGGGCCTGTCCCACCATCTGCTCAGCCCTTCTACCTGCGAGACCTCTGGGTCTGGGCGTGGGGCCTCTTCTCTGTCCGTCTGTGCTGGCTTTTCCTGCCAGCCACGCCCAGTGCCTCCTGGAGTTTACCTCCCAGGTCTCCCCGGCCAGCATGGCTCCTGCCTCCCTCTGCCCTCGAGCCCCCCAGACAGTGGCAAGTCCACCGTCTGCTGTTCCTTTTCTCCCGTCACCCGCCCACATGCCAGGCTCTCTCTGGCCAGGGTCCAGCCGGCTCAGGCCCAGCTCATGGGGCACGTCGACTTGGATTAAGGTCATGTCTGTTGTCATTGCTTTGGGACAAGCCATAGGCGGAGTGTGTTCGGACAGTGCTGGAAAGCCAGGGCCCTGGGGGTTTCAGCAAGGGGGCCTGAGGCGAGAGGACAGCAGGGTGGCCAAGTGGACCTGAGAGGGGCTAGCTGGGGAGTCAGGACTTTGGGTGGGTGGGTGTCAGCTGGGTGGCCTTGGAGGAGGAGTCCTGGGGGTGGGGCGGGGCACCCATGGTGTCTGGGGGGTGCTTGGGGGGATGGGGCCATCCCAGCCACTGTTGGAGATGTGAGTCTGGTGACAGCCACCATCAGTGTGGTCCGGCCCTGGGGCCCTCAGTCGGTGAAGGCCCTTGCAGGCTGGCGCATAGCCACTCTCAGTTGGGAGTGCCCAGAAGAGGTCAAGTGGGTAGAGGGGGTGTTTGTGTTGGGGAGGACTGGAGAGAGAAGTGTGCAAAAGACAAGGGAGCTGTGTCCCCCAGAAGAGGCTGCTTCTGTCACTGCAGGTCAGTGGCCAGTGCATGAAGGACTGGAACCAAACTGAGCACAGGAGGGGCCTCGCAGGTGGGGAGGGGTCTCAGGGCCCTGCTCAGCCTGACCCGGGGCCCTGTCCCTCCAGGAGATGGCAACCTGCACCTCAACGTGACAGCGGAGGCCTTCAGTGCATCGCTGCTGGGTGACCTGGAGCCCTACGTGTATGAGTGGACGGCGGGGCAGCAGGGCAGTGTCAGCGCCGAGCATGGTGTGGGCTTCAAGAAGAAGGACATCCTGGGCTACAGCAAGCCGCCCGAGGCCCTGCAGCTCATGCAGCAGCTCAAGGCCCTGCTGGACCCCAAGGGCATCTTGAACCCCTACAAGACGCTGCCCTCCCGGGCCTGATGAGGCCAGGGGCAGTGGGAGAGGCGGGGTGGCCTCGGTCCAGTCTTTCTCTTGCTGTTGTGCCCAGAGGGCTAGCGTGGCTCAGGGCTCCCGCCTGATGGAGCCAGCTGCAGGCACGGGGATCCTGCGCCCTGGTCAGAGGAGCCAGGAGTTGGCTCTGTGCCCCCAGCACCCACTCTTGGACACGATCCCACCTGCGGCTGTGCAGGTTCTGTTGGGTGAGGGCAGAGGAGAGTGCTGCCTGGTGCTCCCCATCCGCTCTGCCCGCCTCTGGGCGAGCACTCCAGGAGCAGGGCCTCTGCCGGCATGTCTTAGACACTTGTGCCCACTCGAAAATGGACCAGGTCGCACCTGCCTTGCTTGTGGGCTCCTGGGTCCCGCCTCAGCCCTGGGAGGGACACGGAGCTCCTGCTTCTGGGTCTGGGCATTGCCAGCCCCCACAGCCTCAGGCAGCAGTGACGACCTCCATGTGAGCCACCCGGAGTACCGGTCTCTCCCCGGTCTGTGACCACCAGAGGCTGGCTCACCAGGTACTTTACGGGTGACTTGCAATGGCTGGCGGCTGGTCCCTCTCAAACCAGAGTGACCGGAATGCACTGTGCCTTGAAATGTATCATTTCCCCCTTTTCTAGAAGGCTCATCAGTTGGCAAGACAGTTGTCAGGGCTTAGGTGTTTAGTTCTTGCATTTTGCTGTTTGCTCTGATGTCAATGTTTCTGCTTCTCCAGCAGTGCCAGCTGTGCCTGGGGAAGCCCCGACAGGCATATGGCCTTCCCGCCTTCCTGCTTCTTCAGTGACCCTAAGTCGGGTCATCCCTGTTGACCCACCGGGGCTGTGGGGACACATGTTTCCTCGCTTGAGCTGTCACAAACTTCTAGTAAAAATGGGAATGATCACGACAAGCTCCCTGCTTTTGTTACCACAAAATTAACCTTGTAAGAACCCACAGTGCCGTACATGTGCCATACGCCCCAAGCTCCTAGACGGCGGCAGACAGTCCCCGGGCCTGATGCTTGTTAGGGCAGCCGTCCCCTTTCCTACACTCTGTCCCTGTCCCCCTCGTGTGACAGAGCCTTGTCTCATTGGGCCCATGAGGCTTAGTGTCACGTGGCTTTCCCATAGTTGTCAGAGGCAGGTCAGTTCATTTCTGTAGTGACTTTCAATAATAGTTTTATGACCAAGCAAGTTTATTTTGGAGATTTAAAATAATGCATGAAATATTAAAAAGCCTAGAAATTTTGAGATATTTTTCGCTAGAGTATTGGTGTGCCTTCGAGAAGGTGGCCAGTGACTGGGGTTGTAGGAAGTGTCAGAGGAATCTCCGTTTCCCTGGCCCCAAAATGTCAAAATCTGAAGTGGCCCCCAGTTCACTCCTGGGGCTCCCTTTACAGGCCCACCTGTGCGCACACACACAGTACATGCACATACTGTGCACAGGTGCACGCACACAGTATACAAACACATGCACAGACAGGCACACAGTACCTGCACAGGCACACACTACATGTACATACGCACACAGTACACACATACATGCACAGACAGGCACACAGTACCTGCACAGGTACAGGCACAGGCACACGCTACATGTACACACGCACACAGTACACACACGTGCACAGACGCACACAGTACCTACACAGGTGCAGGCACAGGCACACTACATGTACACACGCACACAGTACACACACACATGCACAGACAGGCACACAGTACCTGCACAGGTACAGGCACAGGCACACACTACATGTACACACGCACACAGTACACACACACGTGCACAGACAGGCACACAGTACCTGCACAGGTACAGGCACAGGCACACACTACATGTACACACGCACACAGTACACACACACGTGCACAGACAGGCACACAGTACCTGCACAGGTACAGGCACAGGCACACGCTACATGTACACACGCACACAGTACACACACGTGCACAGACAGGCACACAGTACCTGCACAGGTACAGGCACAGGCACACGCTACATGTACACACGCACACAGTACACACACACGTGCACAGACAGGCACACAGTACCTACACAGGTACAGGCACAGGCACACTACATGTACACATGCACACAGTACACACACACGTGCACAGACGCACACAGTACCTGCACAGGTATAGGCACAGGCACACACTACATGTACACACGCACACAGTACACACACACATGCACAGACAGGCACACAGTACCTACACAGGTACAGGCACAGGCACACACTACATGTACACATGCACACAGTACACACACACGTGCACAGACGCACACAGTACCTGCACAGGTACAGGCACAGGCACACACTACATGTACACATGCACACAGTACACACACACATGCACAGACAGGCACACAGTACCTGCACAGGTACAGGCACAGGCACACACTACATGTACATACGCACACAATACACACACACATGCACAGACAGGCACACAGTACCTGCACAGGTACAGGCACAGGCACACACTACATGTACACACGCACACAGTACACACACACGTGCACAGACGCACACAGTACCTGCACAGGTACAGGCACAGGCACACACTACATGTACACACGCACACAGTACACACACACGTGCACAGACAGGCACACAGTACCTACACAGGTACAGGCACAGGCACACACCACATGTACACACTCACACAGTACACACACATGTGCACAGACAGGCACACAGTACCTGCACAGGTACAGGCACAGGCACACACTACATGTACACATGCACACAGTACACACATGCACAGGCACACACAGGTCACACACACTACATACAGGCACAGGCACACACACACAGGTTTGTCCCTAGGCCGTGTACAGAGCACTGTCTGCAGGTGGCCAGGTTGGGGCTGGCCTGTTGGAAAGGAGGTGACGTGTGCCTCTGCGACCCTGGACAGGGTGACCGTGAGAAGAGGGCGAGGGGACAGCCCCCTGCTCCTGAGAGAGGTGCACCAGAGACACAGAGCCTCTGGCTCACTTTGGGGAAAGTGCCTGGAGGTCAGGTAGGAACGACCTGTGTTTTTTGGATGCTTTGAACTTTTTTTTTTTTTTTTTGGCCAAGCACATGTATACTTAAAACACAAACAAAACAGACATTCAGGCAACAAGCTGATTCCGAGATCTGGGGGTGGGCTGGCCGTGAGGCCTCAGCCAAGTGCGTTTATGACTTCCTGTGACTTAGGAGAGTCTAGCCAAAGTGGAGTCTTTCCCGAGGGGCCCCCTGCTGCCCCTGCCTGATACCTGAGGCCACCTGTCTGGCCAGAGTCCTCTGGCTATGGGTGGGCCACACCCTGCCAGAGGTGTGTTTCCTCCTGGGGGTGTCTTGGCCCAGTAAGATTTCAGGGTGTGTCGGGACACCTGTGATGGCCTCCCTTGACTGGTGGCCAGCCTCTGCTCTGTCCCCTCTCCTTCCCACTCTCTGCCAGGATTTAAAACAGGGCCCGCCCTCTCCACCAGTCACCAGCTGCCTGTGGTCACCACTGGTGCCCTGGGCCACTCTCGCCAGTGGGGCTCCGTTGCCATCGCAGGTTGCGTATGCCCGTCCTGCATTGCTGGCCCCAAAAGCTGGCCTGTCCTGTGGCTGTGGCCACTATTCCACTGTCATTTGCTGGATGGCCCCAGGCAGCGCCCAAGGTGGCCACGGCACAGGACAGACCCTGTGGGTGCCTGACACTTAGAGCTTGGCATCTGGCCCCTCTGTCCTTCCTCTGTCCTTCGGTCAGGACGTGGCTCCTGGCACCCAACCTCTGAGCCTCTCCATGCCAGGTTTGCGGCTGCTCCAGGGTTGGAGGCCAGGGCTGCTCCACCCGCGGCCTGCTGCTGGCGATGACTGGGCCATGGAGACGGGTGCGTGCCAGGCACTGCCTGCCAGTGCGACCTCGAGGCTGGTGGGCACAGCGAGGGTGGGGGTCCTCCTGGAGCTCACAGAGGGTGGGGGCCACCGTTTTCTCACTTGCCCTTTGCCTGTGATGTTTACCTGACACGGGGCCAAGGTGTCCTAGTCCTCCCCCCTCTGGCTTTGTGTCTGTGTTATCTTAAAGTCGATGGCGGGCCACTCAGAGGCGTGAAACACAACACAGCCTGGCAAAGTGGACGCAGACAGGAGGCCTGGAGGGCAAACCGTGTTTATGATGATAAAACGTGCACCCCAAAGATGGGAGGCTTGAATTTTCACACATCCAGAAAAACCTACCCAAACGACACTACAGACGCACAGGGCACAGGCCATGTGCCCTCCTGCCCTCAGGAAACATGCTCCCCTGCCCCAGCATCATGGGAGCTGGCGGAGTCCACGGCAAAGCAAAGTGTAGTGACGTCCACCGCCTCCAGGCCAGGCCGCACACAGCGTCACATGAAAAGAAGCTGCACAGTTGGGAATGTCTGCAAAGTGAAGTCTGTCTTCCAACCCCCTGAGCATGGGTCCCACCTGGACCCTGGACCCCAGCCCTTGAGGGTGGAGAGACCACCCCCTCCCGAAGCCTCCTCCTCCACTTGGGCTTCTGAGAGGATAATCTTTAAGGTGCTGGAGGAGGGGAGGGTGTCTACTGTGTTTGGATTAGAAAAAGCTTGTGGTTTTTGCTTTAAACCTCTAAGCTGCTGCAACATGAGAAGAGTTTATATAAGAGGCCCCACCCCCACCCCACGGAGGTGCAGGCCTGGAAGGGGCCCAGGGAGTGGTGAGGAAGCCCCAGCCAGGGGCAGGAGCTGTGCGGGAGGGAGGGAGCAGGATGGGGAGTGCACGGGGCAGGGGGGCCTCTCCTTCCATCCCAGGGAAGTGGCTGGGGGCTGGGCAGCCCTGCCCAAGCCTGCCAGGAGCCAAGTCTTTCTAAGCTCAGGATTCGGGGAATCTGATACGCGTGGACCCAGAGGGCACAGAGGACAGCCACCAGGTTGCTGCCCTATGGAGAGGTGGACATGGCAGGTTATAGAGCAATGTGCCTGAACCCAGACCCCAACTCCTCTGATCGGTGACAGCACTCACGCTGGACACAGTCCCAGGCCACTCCTCCATCTCCTCCCTGGCCCCTACAAGAACTGGGGGTGCACTGAGCTGGCCGCGCCCCCCTCCAGCACACCACCCACCATCCTCAGCTGGAGGCCCCTCAGATTCCAGTGTGGGGAGGGTAGGCTCATCCCCACAACGGTTGAGGCCCCAAAGGCCACACAAGTGATGGGACGCTGCCCGCTCCTGGAGTGGCAAGCAGAGGCGTGCTGGCTGGACCCGTGGGCAGCCTTGCACTCACGATGTCCCCGGTGAACTCTCCAGGGAGCGTCTGGCCTCTCGTGCCCCTGCCTTATGGGGACAACCGTGTCACTGTGAAGTTTCTGGAACAGCTCCTGGTGCAGGGGTGTGTGAGGAAGCGGCTTTCTGGGTGGGCCCTGGTGTACCTGTCTCCTGGCTCCCCTCCCGCTGGACCTGTTGAGAGGTGTGCAAATACATGTTGTGTGGGACGGTGGCCTAGGAAGTCATATGATGTCCCCTTGTTTCTGGGCAGCGCCCAGAGCCACCTTCCTGGTTCCATGGCTGTGGCCCTCGGGACAGTGAGAGAGATGGGCTGCAGACGGGTCCGAGGGTGACTGGTGGGAGGGCAGAGCCTGCTGGACCTGGCCACTTGAATTCCCAGCCTCAGAAGCAGACGGCTGGGCTTTGGCTCTGCTCCTGACTCAGGCCTTGGGGTCAGTTCATGTGCTCAAGCCAAAGCCAGGGCCCAGAGGGGCTGCTGCCTGACGGGGCCCTCTGTGGGCGGCCAGCTGGCTGTCCTGGTGCTCGGTCCCCTGAGCCCTAGGCTGGCAAAGGGCTGTGAACGGGAGCCCCTCCTGCCAGCCCCTCACCCATGGTCACCCCCACCCTCCTACTTGAGGAAACGCAAGGACTCGCTGCCTCCCCTCCTGCCTTGGGTTTGGCCTAGAAGCCGTCCTCCCCTGTGGGCCGCGGCCCCACACCCAGCACAGAGGTGTGAGCATGAGCCGGCTGGTCTTGTGGGGTCAGCCCTGCACACTTTCAGGGTCCCTCACAGGAAGCAGGTGGCAGGGTTGCTTCATCTGGGTGTGCTCCCCCAGCCCCCATCTGAGCTGGGCCCTAGGGGCTCCCACCTCAGCCCATGCTTCCTGCCCAGATCCTGGGAGCTGAGATCCCAACTGGAAAACCGTGTTCCTGGGCCCCACCACCTGCAAGTGCAGCGATCACAGCGGTGACAACACTGGTGTGAGTGGCTGGGTCGGAAGGGAGTGTCCCCTTTAAAGCTGGAGTGAGAACCCCCCACCCCGTGACGTGCCAGAAGGAGGAATGCAGAGGGAGCGCCAGATGGGTGCTGCCCACACCTGCGTCAGTGCCATGACCTCGGGCTGCACCCTCAGTTGGAGCCCTGGGTGAACAGGGAAGGGCTGTGTGCCAGCTGAGGATCTCTGATGCCAGAGAGGCCAGGCCTGAGCATCTCCAGGGTGGGCCTCCCAGGGGTGGCCTGTGGTGGGCGACACAGCTGTCTTGCATCCAGGCCCCTCCTCAGAATGGACGCCTGGGGCCCGAGGGGCGCACTGCAAGTGAGTAGCCATTCTGCCCGGGCTGCAGGGTCTCCCCTGACCGTAGGACAGAGGGCACAGGAAGACATCCACCCCACACAGGGACCACTGCGGGGGCTGAACAAGAAGCCCCCTGCCCTCTCACCAAGCCTGCCACCTCGGCAGGGTTGTCCCAGGACTCAGGCCACCCAAGGGGCACCCATCCCCCACACTTTCCCCCAGCCTTGGGGTGGGAGGGGGAGGAGGTGGGGTTCACGGGAGTCCAAGATGGGCTCTTGATGGAGGGTAGAAGGACAGGAAGGGGTTGGCATGGCTCCTGGACCCCCGACCCTGTGTGGGGGTGTGAGCTGGAAGGGGGGCTCAGGTGAAGAGACCTGGCTCAGCGCGTGGTTCAGAGTCAGTAAGCCAGGTCTGCGTGCACAGCCCCCTCTGACCCCGCAGGTGGGCAGGCAGGAGATGGACCGGCCACAGAGAGGGGCTCTGTTCTTGCTGGTACAGACCAGGCTACACGACACCGGGCACCGGGCACCGGGCACCAGGCGCCGAGCACAGTGTTCTCCATCCCCAGTTGCCACGGAGACGCCATTTGCTCTGGAGAAAGGGCCAAGTCCCTGTCACTCCCTAACACTGGCACCCAGCTGCCCACACCTTGGCAGCACCGCTGGGGGCCCCGCCTGCTCTGCTCCTGGAGCCTTCACCCTTATCGCACCGCCTGCCAGCTGTCGGTGCTGCCTCCCCCCTCCTCCATCGCATGCCACCAGCTCCCTTCTATCACTGTTCCTGTGCCCAGTCCTGTGTCCTTGTCCACCTGACAGCCGAGTCCCCCCAGAATTCCCATTCTTCATGCCCCCTTGGTCTCCTTAGCTGCTGCCTCCTCCTCTCCAGCCTCCCAGGCCCCACCATGGCTGCGGCTGGGCCCTGGGTCCCCTTCTCTCCATTGCTGGCGTCTCCTACAGGGCCATCCTAGAGGCTCTTGGCTTTGGACAGCAGGTGCTGACGTCTGCGGTCGCCACCCAGGCCTCACCCCTGGACCAGGTGTGAAGCTGCTGGCTTTCTCCACAGGCTCCACAGCCCTGGGCCTGGCCCCTGTCACCATCTGTGCCAAGACCCCAGGGCTTGGCCGTGCCTTCTGGGCTAGTGGTTCTGAGGCTCTCGTGTTCCCTCAGGTTGGGGCCCTGGGGTGCTTCTCACAGGTGTCTGCACAGCTGTCTTTCCTTCCATGTCCCCTTACCAAGTGTCCTGAGAATCTGACCTTGTGAGGTGCGTCCACGGTCTTAGTTGGTCGGTTCAAAGAAACAAGGATAAGCTGGCAGTGACCACTGCCCTCAGAACACTGCCTGCAGGACTTCGGTACAAAAGCATGATGTCTGGGATTTCCCATTGTTTCAACCCACGTTTATAAGGGACATTTTCAGTCGCTGAGACAGAGGAGCACCTATTTCCTTAGCAGGGAAATCAGGGCATGGGGGTAGGTTTAGGGGTACAGAAAACACAATCAATTCGGAGGAAAGTCAACAGTTGTAACAACAACAAAGTCTGGTGGGTAGGGGTGGGGCCTCAGCACTTCTGCCCTGGGAGGTCCCCACATGTGGTACTTAGCGTCCCCCCACCCCACCCACACCCAGCTCTCCTTTCTGTCCGTAAATGGATGAACTGTTGGCTGCCCTTTGTCTGCTTGGTCAGTCACTCACTCAGAATGGCTGTCTTTTCCCTGTCAGCAGAGTTCGATGCCCTGCGTATGCCCCATTGACTTTAGAGGAATGGCATTTCAAAGCCATAACTATGGCACTTTGCCCTGCCTGGCCTATCTGTCCCACTATGTCTCCCCAAGTACCCAGGCAGGTGTCTGTATCAGGCCCAGGGAGGGGTGACACCAAGAAAGCAGAGGAAACCCCACCCCCTGCTTGATGGGGCTCCTGACTTGGCGGGGGACTGATGAGGGCAAGAGAGGTGGGGGCTCGATGGCTGGGACTGGACAGGGACCCCCGGAGACAGACAGAAGGGCCACCCACAGACTACCCAGGGCCAGGGGCCATGCCTCCAGTCAGTGAGCACCCCCTCCTGGGGCACCCTGTCTCCATCTGGAGACCACACCTGTTACCTGGGCTGGGGCTGGGGACTGAAGTGGCACCTCAACACCCCCAGCAGCTTCTTGGGGTGGCCACTGTGTACTGTTACTCTGTGTGTCTGAAATGTTCCACAAGGACATGGCGCCCCATGCAAGGCTCCCTGTGAAGAGAGCCGTGCCCGGAGGGACCTTGGTTTCATGGCGGCAACGTCCTTCCCCTCGACCTTGGGTTTGGCTGTGTGGCTTCACTGGCCAGTGATACATGAGGGGCTACGATGTCATCGGCTGTGGGTGTGCTCATAGCCGCCCCTCTGTCCTCCATGAAGAGAGTGTGTCCGGTGGCTGCTGTGGGGCTTTTTGTCTTTTTCTTAAGGATTTATCGCTTGGTCAATTGCTGCAAACATTTCCCCATGTCCGTCATCTGTTGTTTGTGTCTGAATCATTTTTATTTCCTGAAGAAAGACATGAACTTTCATGCAGTAAAATCTAAAATTTTTGTTTATTTTCTGTGATGGTGGCATCTTTTGAAAGTATTTTTCCAGCCCAAGATATAAGAAATAGCGAACTTTCTCCTAGTATAAAGCAAGCTTTTCAGAAGGAAAAGGAGATGGATAAAAATCCTAGAATTTGGGGTCATATTTTCCTTATTCCTCCTCACACCTGTTGACTGACTCTCAATCTTCATTTGACACAAAGGTATTTGTGTCCAGTTCTGAGTTCTGGATCCAAAGGCCCTGGATGCTGTCCATGGCTGCCCCGGCCAGCCCTGGGCCCTGGCCTCTGGGGGTGGGGCAGGATGAGCAGGTGTGGTTGGTGAGATGGGCCAGGAGCAGCGGCCGGGAGTGGAGACTGAGGAAGAAGCTGGCCCCCTGTCCAGCTCCATCGGCCCCAGGGAAGTCCCAAGGCAGGCACTCAGCATTAATCCCTCCAATTGGGGCCCGGCTGGAGGGCGTGGCCTCACACCTGAGCAGGCAGGTGAGCACTGGGGAGTCAAGATCATTCCCTGCAGGGAGACACATCCAGCTGTGCCTGAGGCTGCCAGCAGCAGGGAGCCTGGACCACCATGCTGTCCTCTCTGGGTGGCACACAGAGGTAAGGCCGCTGACAAAGTACTTCGTTAACCCTCAGACATTCTGAGAACCTGCAGAAAGGAGCTGTTCTGTGTTTATCTTTGAGAGGAAGTCACCGTGGGTTTGGGACTATTTCCCACTGACACTTCCCTGAACTCACCCCCCCCACACCTCTCGTCCTGGGCTTCTGGGGGACACAGGGCTCAGGGGCAAGGAGAGGACGATTAGGTGTTTGCGCTAAAATTGGCTGGCTGCTGGGGACCTGAGCTCTCCTGGCCTCAGTCCTGCAGCCACGTCCCTGTGGCCAGTCCCCTGTGTTTGCAGCCACCCTCCAGAGAGCTTCCTGGAGCTGGTTGAGTCCCCACCCTGAGCTCCTGACACTCATCAGGGCCAGTTACCTGAGTGTGCATTTCAGGATGCTCGCTGCGGGGCCTGAGTCACAGAGTGAGCCCTCTTTCACGGAATCCGGGCACCCCTGCCTGCCAGCTCTGGTAACAAATGACTGTTTCCCCTTTCAATGCTCAGGCTTCGAAGTTGGGAGGGAGGTGGGTGTGGTCTGCAGATGCTTCGCATTTCACTTCTCTGCCTCACCCCAAATGCTTCTGGAGATTCTAGTGTCTCTGGGTGCCTTCCTTTCGACACCCCCAGCCCTCCCCGTGGGACCAGGGTGGGCATGACCAACCTCTTTGAAGACAGGAGAGGACGGTACCACGCTGGTCTGGCCGAGATGGGGGAGGGTCCTGGGTGACCCCTCCTCGTGGACATGGATGTTGTCACCACGCTGTGAGGAGGAGGCATGAAGCCAGGGGGTGGGGCCAAGCCCGGGTTTCACTGGCTTCCCCCGCCCTCTGTGCACAGAGAAAGCAAGGGGCCAAGTGGGAGCCACAGGGCATAAGTTGCCCAGTGGGATAGCAGCATGGCTGTTATGACACAAGACCAGGATGTTGGCCGCTCTCACCTTCTCAGGTTACAGGTTCAGCTCCGAGTCCTTGAAGGAATAAGCTCCCGAGTCTCTTCAGCCACAACCCTAAAGGCATTGACCGCCCAGAGGCTCTTGTTTATTTTCCTTAAACAGGAAGCATTTGCAGGCTCTTCTGGCTTGTCACAGCTTGCTTGTTGACAGGCAGAATGAGCCACGGCCCTGAGGACAGAGGGACAGTTGTGAGCAGGCTCAGTGGAGCCATGAGGACGGGCAGCTGTCGGCAGGGTGGCCGGGCGGGGGGACCCAGTGGCCCTGGGTGGAGACTCCCCAGGTGAGGTGTGGCGTCTCGGCGAGCCTCCTGGTCTGAGATGGATTCAGGCACAAACCCTCCTCAGCTGTCTCATGGTTCTAGGCGTCCCTGATCTGGGAGCACCTCCCCAGGCCCCCGTGACTGCTGGCGACCCCAGACCAAGGCTGTGGAGTTGCTGCCTGTGTGGCAGCTGTTGGATGTGCATGCAAATGTCTGAGTCCTGGCCGTGGGACAGGACCTCTGGAGACCTGAGCTTCTGGTGGTTTGAGGCTCAGCTCTGTGGGGAGCAAACAACCTGTGGAGTGCTGAGCCCTGAAGAGTGGCACCTGTGAGGGACTGTGTGACCTGAGGGGACTGTGTGACCTGTGAGGGACTGTGTGACCTGAGGGGACTGTGTGACCTGTGGGGACTGTGTGACCTGAGGGGACTGTGTGACCTGTGGGGACTGTGTGACCTGAGGGGACTGTGTGACCTGTGGGGACTGTGTGACCTGAGGGGACTGTGTGACCTGTGGGGACTGTGTGACCTGAGGGGACTGTGTGACCTGTGGGGACTGTGTGACCTGAGGGGACTGTGTGACCTGTGAGGGACTGTGTGACCTGAGGGGACTGTGTGACCTGTGAGGACTGTGTGACCTGTGAGGGACTGTGACCTGTGGGGACTGTGTGACCTGTGAGGGACTGTGTGACCTGTGGGGACTGTGTGACCTGTGGGGACTGTGTGACCTGTGAGGGACTGTGACCTGTGGGGACTGTGTGACCTGTGAGGGACTGTGTGACCTGTGAGGACTGTGTGACCTGAGGGGACTGTGTGACCTGAGGGGACTGTGTGACCTGTGGGGACTGTGTGACCTGTGGGGACTGTGTGACCTGAGGGGACTGTGTGACCTGTGGGGACTGTGTGACCTGAGGGGACTGTGTGACCTGTGGGGACTGTGTGACCTGTGAGGACTGTGTGACCTGAGGGGACTGTGTGACCTGTGAGGGACTGTGTGACCTGAGGGGACTGTGTGACCTGTGGGGACTGTGTGACCTGAGGGGACTGTGTGACCTGTGAGGACTGTGTGACCTGAGGGGACTGTGTGACCTGTGGGGACTGTGTGACCTGAGGGGACTGTGTGACCTGTGAGGGACTGTGTGACCTGAGGGGACTGTGTGACCTGTGGGGACTGTGTGACCTGAGGGGACTGTGTGACCTGTGGGGACTGTGTGACCTGTGGGGACTGTGTGACCTGTGAGGGACTGTGACCTGTGGGGACTGTGTGACCTGTGAGGGACTGTGTGACCTGTGAGGACTGTGTGACCTGAGGGGACTGTGTGACCTGAGGGGACTGTGTGACCTGTGGGGACTGTGTGACCTGTGGGGACTGTGTGACCTGAGGGGACTGTGTGACCTGTGAGGACTGTGTGACCTGAGGGGACCGTGTGATCTGTGGGGACTGTGTGACCTGAGGGGACTGTGTGACCTGTGAGGGACTGTGTGACCTGAGGGGACTGTGTGACCTGTGAAGGACTGTGTGACCTGAGGGGACTGTGTGACCTGTGGGGACTGTGTGACCTGAGGGGACTGTGTGACCTGTGAGGGACTGTGTGACCTGAGGGGACTGTGTGACCTGTGAGGGACTGTGTGACCTGTGGGGACTGTGTGACCTGAGGGGACTGTGTGACCTGTGAGGGACTGTGTGACCTGAGGTGAGTGTGTGCCTGTGAGGCGCTGTGTGCGTGGCTACGTCCTGACCATGAGAGGACCCCACTCGCTGATTAGGCAGCAGAACTTTCATGCGCCTGCTGGCGGGGACACTGGTACTTCCCTGGGTGACAGAGGCAATAGTAGCTCCAGGATGCTGGCACCTGTGGAGCCGAAGGAGGGGCCGGCATGCCTGCAGCTCTCAGTCTCTGCTCTGAATTTATTTCCATCTGTTCTATGTTCTTTTCTACACTGAATCTATGTTATGTTTATTCTGTATTCTAGCCCAGGCCATCCTACTCTCTCTACTCCATTCCACTCTATTCTACTCCATATTTATTCTACTCTGTTCTATAAAATAGCCATCTGCGACCCTTGCCTTGATGGTGAGACCCACCAACCTGACTTCACAGCAAACAGCGTGCAGCCCACCGCTAGAGCACCATCCTGGCTGCTCAGCACGAAGCAGTGGCATTTGGGAAAAGGGTTGAGGGGACACAGGCCGTCCTGGGCTCTCCTCGCATCAGCAAGCTGTCCAACGATGCCCCTGAGTCCTGGCCGCTGGAAGTGAGGACTTGCCGTGCCTCGGATAAGTGGCCCCCACAGCCCTGTCCGGCACCCCCAGCAGCCGCGTTTAGCGGGACAGGTCCAGACAGCCTCACACTCACTTTCAGCTGGGGCGCCTGTTTCCCTTTGTGGCCGTTCTCCTACTGGGACAACAGCTTCCTTGGGTGGCCATCTTGGGCGGCGTTTCAGGGCAGCAGAGGTAGAAGCAGCAGGATTCTTAATCACACAGCATCACTTCCGGCACATTCTGTTGGTCAAAGCAAGGCCCCGTCATTCCCAATTCAACAGGTGGTGAGATGGGTGGCATCTTGCTTGGAGCGGGGGTGGCAGGTAGTCGGTAGGTGCTGGGACAGGCATATGTGGTCACGTTTCTCTTCTGTCATGTCCCGCAGGAGGTGACGATTCTAGAAGACTAGAAGAAGCCCCTGGGTGGAGTGTGGCCCACACTCCTTCCCTCTGTTCTTTAGAGAATGTTGGGTTTGGACGTCCAGCACCCCCTCCCTGCTTGTTTTTGGTTTGGCCTATATATGATGGCCTCCACCCTGACACTGATGGGGTCTTCAGTGCTGGGAGCTGCCCCTGGCCTTGGGGAGACCTGTTCCCGGCCTGTGGGGGGCACTGGGGCCAGCTCCTGGCTCCTCTTCCTCAGGCCAGTGAGCCAGGGAAGGGCCTGGGGTGCCTGGCTTCCTGAGGGTGCAGCCTTTCTGGCCAAGTGCTTGTCTGTGGGGAGGGAACCCAGAGCAACTGTTCAGTCTCGTCCTTGGCCCGTGCTAATTAAATGCTGCCTCTGCACTCACATCCTTGGTTTGTCTTCAAGGATGTACAGTGTACTTGGGGCTCAGTAAGGACCAGGTGAAGGAAAGACACAGGCTGGATGAGGAGTGACCGCTATTTGGGGAGGAAGGCTTTATTTGATGACTTTGGATCCTACACGAGTCCTGGGTTGGGGCCCTGGATCAGCTGAGGGAGAATTCGTTCTGAAAAAGTGGTGTCCGTAGACGACATCATGGTTCTAACTGGGAAGCTGCAAAGAACTGAAACATCACATTGCCTCAAAGTGAGAGGGGTTGTTGTAGGTTGAAACAGGTGGTTAGCATGCAAAATCTTATTAAATGCCTCTGCAAGGGGCCAGCAAACCTGCAGTATTTGTGGAAGGGAGATTTATCGTGGAACAAAGTGATGCCTGGGTAGGACGGTGAGTAGACAACAGACTGGTTAGCATTCGCTGTGGGCTCATCTAGCAGGGGTTAGACTCTCATTACATGGGGCCAAAAACTGCCCTGGCCCCATGTGCGGTCAGGGAAGACAAACTCCTTCCCTGGAGGCGTCTTGTGAGCTCAGCAGAAGTGACTGCAGTGCAGGAACCCCGTGACCACAGTGTGGCTTTGTAGCAGTGCACCCCTTTGAGGTTTGGAAAACCTGTCCCTTCTCACTGGGATGTGGGTGACTGGGTCCCTTCCTGTACCCTTGCTGCTGTCCCCACCTGCCCCACTTGGTCCTTTGCTGCAGCCTACAGGCTGGTGGCTGATTCCAGCGGACACGGGCGTCCCCTGCAGGCAGGCCCCACCCTGGGTGTAAGCATATTTGATGAGCGTATTGCTGTTCCAATGCTTATTAAGGCTCAGCCAGTCCCATTTTGGCTGCTGGGAGCCTCTCTGAGGTGGGTCCCAAGTTCTTGTCGCAAGGACTCGGGGGGGCATTAAGGAGAGAATTACTTGTTGGAAGAGGGTGGATTATGGTGGGGAAAACTCTTCTCACATCAGTCTGCAGGGCCTGGAAATGCAGGTGTAGTAGAGCTGAGGGATGGGGAGAGGACAGCACGCGCCAGTTGATGACGTAGCTTGAGTTTGCATATGTGCCGTGTGGATCCAGCAGGGAGTAGTTATGGGTGCTCTAGTCCTGCCATCCTGTGTCTTTGAGACCACGCTCAGTGGAAGAAAGGAGACAGAAGGAAGAGGAGGAGGTTTGTGGGAAAAGCTGCAGTCTTGAGTCGGAACTGGACATGGCGGTGCACACTCACGAGGGGGCCTGCCTTTCTGTGTGTGGTCGAGTGAGCACCCCAGACCCAGATTATGTTCTGATCCTACCAGGAGGACCAGGGCGTCCTGAAAACATGGCTGGTTCCTGGCCTGGAGCACCCTGTGTACCAGACAGCAGGACGCTGCCAAGACCAGATTCTAGAGTGAACAGGTGACAGGCAGAGTGGTAAAGGGACTGGATACTAAGGTCCGACAATTAAGTTTGCAAACGCATCCTGGAAAAAGTGCTACATACCTCACTGCTGAATATCACTATGGTCACCTTCGAAGGACTCCCCTTGGGAAGGTATGCTCTGATGCCAGTGCCTAGTCCACCCTTCAAAGCAATTTGGGAACTCTTTTTCTAGAATGGCCATCAGAGCTGTCGTCGTATTACCCTTGATGTCCTGAATGCCATCAAAATATCTTCCTTTCAATATTTCCTTTATCTTCATTCGGGTAAAGAAAGAAGTCATTGGGGGCCAGATCAGGTGAGTAGGGAGGGTGTACCAATGCAGTTATTTGTTTACTGGCTAAAAACTCCCTCACAGACAGTGCTGTGTTAACTGGTGTGTTGTTGTGATGCAAGAGCCATGAATTGTTGGTGAAAACTTCAGGTCGTGTAACTTTTTCACGCAGCCTTTTCAGCGCTTCCACATAGTAAACTTGGTTAACTGTCCAGTTGGTACAAATTCATAATGAATAATCCCTCTGATATCAAAAAAGGTTAGCAACAGCGTTGCAACAAGTTTGCTAACTTAATTGTCAGACATCGTTTAATGTACATTAAAAAAACGTTTTTCTGCCCTAGTGATAAGCAGGAAGAACTGGAACTTGGATAAATATTTCATTTACAACTGCACAAAAACTAGCGTATCAAGACATGCGAGGCACAGGGCCTGTTGGGAAAGCAACGTTGTAACTCAGCCCTGTGTCTCCATCCTACCAGCGCCCTTGTTTCCTTCCTGGGACAAATCCTCAGGACTTCTGGCATCCATCCACGTCCCCCTTACCACAATGGCGCTGCTCTGTCCTGACCTGGTTCTTTCCACCAGACGTAATTTGCTGGATGTGTCTTGGTTCTCCCAGCCCTCCAGGGGGTTTCCCCACCTGCTCCCTATGGGAGGACACCCATGTGTGTTTCCTTCTGTTTAGTCCCTGGCGGGGGCAGTGTGGCCTAATGGTTAATGCGGCCCGGGGCCCCAGGGCTCTTCTGTAGCATGTGACCTCCCTGTGCACAGTGGGCAACAGCGACCCACTGGGACTCCATGGGGTAGAGCACATCGGGTGCCAACATAAGGAAACACGTGGTGACTACAGGAGTACAGGATGAGGCCCTGGACACATCCTCACGGGGCATAGGAAGCTCTGTGCATTTTAACTCCACGGTCTTGAGAGCTGGTGCCCGTCAGAACACTGAGGGACAGACACTGTGGGACAGCCCTACTCCATGGGGCACCCTGTCCCAGCCCTGTCGCTTCCCTGATATAGGCACAGTGTTTCCCGTGGGTGTCCAGCCTAGGACCTTTGCTGCACTCCACCTGCTGAATTCCTGACACACAAGCAAACCCTCCAAGAGTCCCTCTTTGTGGGGAACCACCCCTCCAGATGGCAAGGACATGCCATCTCTCAGTCCTCTCCTCTGATGTGCCCCTGGGGTGTGAGCTCCCAGGGAACCCCTGACCTGCTCTTGCCTCTGCTCCGACTCCCAGGGATTGAGTCTGCCTCTCAGTTTCTCCTGGTTTCTGGGTCGGGGGCTGAGAGGGTGTGTAGTCTGATTATTCGTGCCCCCACAGGCTGGCACAGAGTACGTGTTTGATAAGAGCTGTCACATGGATGATGGTGGGGTAAGGTGGGGTGGGATGGGTGGCATCAGGCCATCCCATGCACGACTGGGGGCCGACGTGTTCTCCTGTCTGCAGGTGCTTCTGGGCTATCATCCTCTTGGCCCTGACCCTGTTTCTGCTGGCTGGCCTCCTGCATGTGGATGTCATGTTTTCACCGTGAGTGTTGCACTGGGTTCCCTTTGGTCTGGGCACTGCTCCCCTCCAAACCAGTACCAGGGCCCCCAGCCTGCCCACCTCGGGGTGGCACCCAGGACTGGCCAGTGACTAGGATGGGTCACACCTCCCTGCTGGTCTTCAGTCTCCCCTCCTGAAGAGGAGGGCCAGACCCTTCCTTTGGGGAACTATTAGCTTCCTGGGGCCTTCCTGTGGGCAGTGAGGAGATCTCTGAGAGGGTGGGGACTTGGCCCAGGCTGGGGGTGTCTCGGGTAAAGCTGCTGTGGGCAGAAAGTGACCAGGTGCGAGGAGGCAGGGGTGGGGCCCATAGTGGGTCAGGGGAGGTCAGCACCGCTGTTCCCCTGCCTGCCAGTGGTACGTCCTCTGTGAAGCGCATGGGCCACAGGATGGCCACACAGGCCCAGCACCTTAGCCTGGCTGCTGGGAGGGTCTTGAGGCCCCAGGCCACCTTCCCCTGCCCCCACCCCACCCCTCTGGTTGGATCTCCCTGGGAGATTGGGGAGTACAAAAGACCCCTGGGTCTCTTTGCCACCCCTGCTCACCATTGTCCCCAGGGCCAGTGTAGGCCTCTGGACCCTGTTTCCTACCATCCTGGGTCATCCTTACTGGCCTTGCTTTGGGGACCTGCATAGAGCAGGGTGGGCACCTACTGCTCCAATCTGGAGACCACAGCTGGGTGGGTGCTATCATGAGATCACAGAAGTGGGCACCAGCGTCCACCTGGGCCCTGCAGTCAGGTCGGCCAGTCCTGATTTGTAGGGTCAGCCAAGAAATGCCAGATGTGTGGCCCAGGTTACATGCCAGGGGCCTTGGGAGCCACACAGGAAGTTGGGAGGCTGAAGGGGGTGCCAGGGCCTGGGGGCCCAGTCTGATATGTGGGGGAAGATGGTGCAGCCACTTAGAAAGAATCGTGTCTGTGCCAGTGGGTCCTCAGGGGCTGCAGGTTTGGGATTCTCTAGGTTAGGGGGAGCACAGAGGTGGGGCTGGGGGTTATAGGGTTGGGGTGTCACCGGTATGGGGAGTGCAGGTTGGGGGATCTTGGATTGGGGGAATCATGGTGATAGAAGAGAGTTTCGGGGTCTCCAGGTTGAGGGGATTGCTGGGTTGGGGGTCATGCAGTTGGGGGAGCAAGTTGAGGGGTTGCTGGGTCAGAGTGTCTCAGGGTGCGGGTTGGTGGGGACAAGAGAGGGGCTCCCTCGCTAACAGTGGCTGGCTGTGCTGTCCTCCCAGCTTGTTTGGAGACCAGGCTGAGGGGCCACCCATCACCAACGTCATGTTTCTCAAGACGCACAAGACCGCCAGCAGCACGGTGCTGAACATTCTCTTCCGATTCGCCGAGACGCGCAACCTGTCGGTGGCGCTGCCGGCTGGCTCTCGCCTCCACCTGGGCTACCCCTGGCTCTTCCTGGCGCGCTACGTGGAGGGTGTGAGGCAGGAAGGCGCCCAGCAGCGCTTCAATGTCATGTGCAACCACCTAAGGTTTAACCTGCCTGAGGTGCGGCTGGGGGTGGGACCTCCGTGTGGCGGCAAGGGAGAGTGGTGAGGGGGTGGGGCTGAACCCCAGGGCCCACCTTTGGCTTTGAGGTGTGACCATGGGGGAGACATCGAGGCCTGGAAGCTGGAGAGACTAAGGCTGGGGGTTGTGTGCAGGGATCTGGCAGGAGGGAGCTGGTAGAGGCCCCTTGGAACACCAGCCCCCCAACCCTTTACACCCCACTGCCAGTTGCCAATCATTGCTTTTGGAATCGGAAGCAGGTGCCCCCACAGCCTGCCACCCTCTCCCTCTTCTTCTCCAGCCTCCTTTTGGTTCCCAAACCTGCCCAGTTTTTCCCACCTCAGGACCTTTGCACTTGCTGTCCCCTTTGGTGGGGAAGCTCTTCACATCTCCTCCTGGGGTCATTTGGGTCTCAGCTTAGAGGTCACCTCCTCTTGGGGGGCTTCCCTGACCTCCCTTCCAGGAGAGAGAGGAGGAAGGAGAGGGAATTTGGGGGGAGGGGTGTGTCTGTTTCCGGTGGTTTGGATCATTGTGGACAGTCGTGGAGGGTGGTTGTCAGGGCAGCAAGGTGGCCTGGACATGGTGCAGGGAGATCAGGTGGGAGAGGAGGTGGGCAGGTCCAGGTGTGCTGTGGGGTGGGGGGTGGGGGAGAAGAGACCACCTGACCCGTGGGCTGTCCCAAGGAGCCCTGAGCATCAGCAGGCCTTGTTTTGTCTCCACACAGGTGCAGAAAGTCATGCCCAACGACACTTTCTACTTTTCCATCCTCAGAAACCCTGTCTTCCAGCTGGAGTCTTCCTTCATCTATTACAAAGACTACGTCCCCGCCTTCAGGGACGCCAAGAACCTGGACGCCTTCCTGGCCTCCCCGCTCACCTACTACAACCAGAGTGTGAGCCTGCGAAACGCCTACGCCAGGAACAACATGTGGTTCGACCTGGGCTATGACCACAACGCGCCCGCGGAGGAGAACTACGTGCGAGCGCGCCTGGCGGAGGTGGAGCGGCGCTTTCAGTTGGTGCTCATCGCCGAGCACTTCGACGAGTCCATGGTGCTGCTGCGGCGCCGGCTGCGCTGGCAGCTGGACGACGTCGTGTCCTTCAGGCTCAACGCGCGCAGCCAGCGCAGTGTCACCAGTCTGACGCCTGAGGGCCAGGAGCGTGCCAAGCGCTGGTGCGCCTTGGACTGGCGCCTCTACCAGCACTTCAACCGCACCTTCTGGGCCCAGGTGCGCACAGAGCTGAGTCCTCGGCGCCTGCGCTCGGAGGTGGCACGTCTGCAGGCGCGGCGGCGGCAGCTCATGGCCCTGTGCCTGCAGGACGGCGGACCCAAGGACAAGAAGCAAATCACTGACCGCCACCTGCGCCCCTACCAGTCGGGCAAGGCCGACATCCTGGGCTACAACCTCCGGCAGGGCCTGGACAACGAGACGCTGCAGGTGTGCCAGAGGATGGTCATGCCTGAACTGCAGTACATGGCCCATCTGTACGCCCAGCGGTTCCCGGAAAAGCCCCCCAAGGACATCTCCTTCCTGGAGGCATAGCCCCGCCTGACTGTTGCCAGCCCCTCTGCTGTCATCCTGGGAGGCCTTGGGCCTGGCCTCAGGCTCGGAGCAGGGCTCCTGGGGCATCTGGAGAGCCAGGCCCTGCCAGACCGTGGGTCTTATGGGTGAAGATGCCTATGAGGAGAACTACCTGTGACTCACCCTCTTGGTGAGGGTCCCAAGTCTAGGACATGTGAGGATGTGAATCTATTCACCAAATAGAAAAGTCTCACAAGGTAGGAAAGTGAGAGTGACCTTTAATGACATGTCAACACACCCCGCGTGGGGGGGGGGGCATGTGTGGACACACCGCCGGTCAAGAGTACAGGAGCCCAGGGAGTGGCTGGCCGTCCAGCAGATGAGATGGCAACCCCCTCCCCCCCTCCCCCGCCTTGTGGCCTCTTCCCACCCCCCTCCCCAGTTTCCCCTCGTAAGTTCTCTCAGGCCCAGAGGATCTGAAGAGACACAGAGCAGGTGTGTCATTTCCTCGTGGACATCATATGTCTTAATGTTCCCAGAGCCTGTTTCTTCCTTTGAAGTTCTGTCACATTCAAGGGAGGGGGCAGGAATAGGAGGGCAGGTGGGTCCCAGGACTTCCCTGAGGAGGCTGACCCTCTGAGAGCCCCTTTCACAGACAGCACCTTTCCTGTTGCCCTGGCCCAGGCAGTGGTCACCCAGACATTGGCCACAGGGCAGCGGTCAGCCATGAAATCACCTTGGAGACAGCAGGAGGGGATGGGTTAATGGGGCCTGGCTGGCAGGAGCCTGGGGAAGGGTTGGGATACTGACCTGCCTGGTCTGAGCCAGGCTCCTGAGCACAGACATGGGGTTGGAGCCCAGTGAGGGTGGAAAGTGCTGAGTCCTGGGGGTTAGGGGAGAGGCAGGCTGGCACATAGGCTGGGGTGTGAGGTTTCACGGAGGTTCCTGGAGGCTCTGAGCACTCACTTTTGTTCTTAGAGGTGGGGTCTCTGCAGGAGGCCGGGGGGGGGCCACTGTGGCCACCCTGCCCCCAGATCCTGAGCACCTCCGGTGGAGTGGGTCGGCCAGCATAGAGGAGCCCTGTGTGGCCCCGTCCTGACACTGTCCCCCACCCAGGGTGTCCTGCTGCACCAGAGCCGCAGGGCTGGCAGGAGGGTCCTGGGTCCTGACGCAGCTCTGGGACAAGGCCAGCTCCCGCCTCCCGCCCATACAGTGGGCCCTTGTCTCTTTGTGCTCACTGGGGCTGAGAGGCAGGCAGGCACTCCCGCGGCTGCCCCACAGCCAGCTCTGCGGCTTTCCTGCGTGTGCCTGGTGAGTCCCCACCCTGCTCGCTGCACCCTGGCCACCGGGGGCCAGGATCGGGCTCTCTCTGTCCCCTCTGGCCGCCCCTCTTTAGGATGAGGGCCCATGGGTGTGTGTTCCGAGGGCCCTCCAGTCAGAGGTTCCACATGGATCCCCAGTGGGACAATTTCCTGGCCCCAGGGCAGGTGTGACATTGAAGGGCAGGGTGAGGGGGTGGGAGGGTGCGGGGAGTAAGTTAGGGATGGGAAGGATGCAGACTGGGGTCAGGCGGAAAGCTGCAAGCCGAGGCCCAGCCCCAGCCTGCAGGGTCAGATGGGCCTGTGAGTGAGGATGCTCCACCAGGTGGAAGGACCAGTAACTGAGTCCTTGCCTGGGACAGAACACAGGGCACTCAGGTTAGATGGAGCCCCGGCCTGAGGGGACAGAGCCAGGGAGGTCCTCTTCCTGGTTTCTATGCAGAGGGCCTCTGCTCTTCGTATGTGTGCATTTTAATTCCTTGTCCAAAAAACAAAAGAAGTGGTGACACAGGAGGGAGGGTATGGGGCTAGCCTGCGTGCCCCAGCACAGAGTCCTGACAGGACAGGCTGTAGGCAGGTCTGGGGCAAGCCCCTGTGAAGGCAGAATGACCCCCAACAACTTTCCTGGGGCCCAGGGTGAAGGGCCAAGTTCTCTTGGAGGCCTCAGTTTCCCCTTCTGCGATGTGCCTCTCCCAGAGGGCCTCGCTGTGGAGGGAAGACGGGCACCAAGACTCAAAGGGGCTCCAGTTAACCCTGGGACGTAGACACCGGTTCAAGCCAAAGCCCCGGAACCTGTTGAATTGGCCTAATTGGGCAGGGCCGACTCCTCCTCTTAGATTGAGGGGGTTTCCCCAGGACTTTGGGGCTCTGGCCGGGGCAAGGAGTGCTCGGCAGCCCTGTCCCGCTCTGTCCAGCTGGTCTTGGGAGCTTCCCTCTCTTCCATCTGTCCCCAGAAGGGGGTAGACCTGGGCCCCTTGCTTCTGCTCCCAGTGGTCTCAGTACCAGGGGAGCGAGCCAAGTGGAGAGAATGTCCCACTGTGTTCATTCAGCCTGGAGGGACACGTGGCACTCACGTCTGTGTACTGCTTGGGCACAACTGCCCCTTGGATGCAGACTGGGAATGGGGCCCAGGGCTTCAGGGACATGGGCAGCTGTTGTCAGAAACCCCAGAGCCAAGTGGGGTGGGCAGACCTGAGGTTAGGCAGGGGTCTGCTAGGCTCAGCGGGCAGCAGGCCCATCCTGGATAGAGGTGGCTCAGGTCTGTCTGTGTCAGGGACCCCAGGCATGGAGACACCCTATCCTGTGCGTCTGAGTGAGGCCCCTCTCGTTTAGGGATGTGTGTGTATGTTCCTTCTCATCACATGCTTCTCATCCGATGGTCTCCTCGCATATGCTGTGTTCCTCCTCCCTCCTCAGCGACATCTGCAGCCCCCAGCCCACCTGGCCCACCCTCCATGGGGCCCGGCCACAGGAAGAGGCCGTCTGGCAGAGGGCTGTTTGGAGTGCAGACCCATTTGTGCCCAAATGCACCCCCACCCAAGGTCCTGCCCCGTGAGTCTCCCTCAGGACCATTCTCCTGGGAATGGGGTTGCCCACAGAAAGACTTCCCCAGGCCCCCTCGTCACCCCCACAGGAGCCCAGTGGAGCTTTAGGGAGCTGAACTGTGTGGGGCATGGGCCCAGAGGCAGGTGGGGAGGGGGGCCTTCTTTACCCTCGCTGAATAACCAGGTGCTCCCTTCTGTCAGGCTCCCCTGGAAGCTGGAATGTCACCTCCCCTTTGCCCCTCCACCCTTAGCTCTGCACCAGGAACCACCCAGCCTCCGCCCCACCCCAACCCCCCAGCCCTCAGCCCCCAGCCAGGCGTGTCTCCTGTGTGTGCACCAGCTAATGGGGCTCAGCGGGAGACGGTGCCCATCTTCCTCCCATCGCCGTGAGGAGCAGCTGCTCCTCAGTGCACAGACTGGAGCTGGTGTGCCCCCGCCCCTCCTGCGGTTCCTAGCTCTCTTGAGGCACTTGTGGGAGCTATTTGGGGCGTCCTATGGATGGCAATGGGTCTGCTGGACCTCCTCACGACCCCAGCCTCACTCAGAATGTCCTGCTTGGGCCTGGAGTTCAGGCCCCTTCTCTGCAGACCTGCTGGGACACACTTGGGTTTCTGCAAGTGACCCTCACCTCTCCTGGCCACTCCCCAGACCCCCTGGCCCTGGTGACCCCTCAGGTCTGAAACGGGTGGTGGCAGGAGCTAGGGCATGTTCCTCCTGGAAGCCTTGTGCCTGTGTGTGCCTGCGTGAATTTAAGTCCCTCTCTGTTTTAGTGTGTCTGTTTCTGTGCCTCTGTGTTTGTCATGGCTCCCAGGGTTGTGGGACCCCTAATTGGGGACACTGAACCCCTTCTTGTGCAAAGCCTTGGGTCTTGATTGTGCGCTTGGGCAGCTGTGTGCTGGGTGTTTCATGATGACATGTCCCAGGCACATGGGTGGGTAGGTCGGGGGTTCTGGCCAGGCTCCCCTGCTTCACCTCGGTGAGCTGTGTTGACAGGAAGGACTGATTCCAGACATTTGGGGGAACATTGGCTGTGGAGGAGGGGTGGGTAAGGATCCAGGGACAGGACGGTCGGAGGTGGGCACAGGAGGCGGCTGGGCGTGGGTGGGGGCCGTCTACGCATGCAGAGCCCCCTCCTCCATCCAGACAAAGAGAGGGGAGGGTGCATGGACCCTGCCTGCTGACCCGCTGGTCCTGGGCCCGCAGAGCATGGGGGCCCCCCGAGTCCCCGCGCGGAACGTGCTCTTCCAGAGCGAGCGAAGCGGCCTGACCTACCGCGTGCCTGCGCTGCTGCCCGTGCCCCCCGGGCCCACTCTGCTGGCCTTCGCGGAGCAGCGACTCAGCCCTGACGACACACACGCCCACCGCCTGGTGCAGAGGCGCGGCACGCTGGCGGGGGGCTCCGTGCTGGTGAGAGATTGGGCGAGCGGGGGAGGGGTCGGCGGTCTGGGACGGGCGCCCAGTATGTGAGGGCAGGAAGCTGAGGCCCCCCACCTCCCGGCAGTGGGGCGCCGCGCGCGTGATGGGCACCGCGGCCCTGGAGGGGCACCGCTCCATGAACCCATGCCCTGTGCACGATGCGCGCACCGGCACCGTCTTCCTCTTCTTCGTGGCGGTGCGCGGCCGCACACCCGAGGCCGCACAGATCGCCGCGGGCCGGAACGCTGCGCGCCTCTGCTGCGTGACCAGCCAGGACTCGGGGCGCAGCTGGGGCGGAGCGCGGGACCTCACGGCGGAGGCGGTGGGCGGCGCCGAGCGGGGTAGGTGGGCGCACGGGGGTCTACACCGGGGGTGGTCTGCACCGGGGGTGGTCTGCAGGCGGTAGGGTGGGGGACAGTCTGGCTCCCGGTCCCTGGGCTGCCCGTCCCCGCTCCGCCCCGCCCCCAGCCTAAGGGACACGACACAGCGTTTGTGGGTTGTTGCGTCCCCGAACCCCTCAGTCTCACAAATGGCTGTTGGTCACACCCAGGCTGGCCTGGCGGCAGGAGCAGGCTCCTCCATCTTCCTGAGCTGTGTCTTAATCTGAGCCCCCAAACCCCAAGGCCTCAACTCCTAAACCACTTCCTCCTCCTCCTGCTCCTTCTCACCCCGCCCAGTGGGGCCCAGCCGGGGTTGCGGGCAGGTCCAAGGTCAGCCTTACCTCATAGTTTTCCCTCCACTTCTGCTGGCCCCTCCCCAAGGGCCTGACCACCCACTGCTCTCAGGGGCCACCCCAATCCTGGCAGGTGGGAGGTAAACTGAAGGTCGTGGCAGGCTCTGAGACAGGACAGGACACACAGAGCTAATGAAAAAGTACCTGCTGGTGTAGACCCCACCCCCTGGGGCCAGGGGAAGCTGCCTGAGACTCAGTCCTGAAACTTGGCTCACCCGACCCCTGAGCTGCCCCTCTGTCTGGACAGTGCTCACACCTGTGTTCTGAGACTGGCCACCTACTGACATGCTGAGAATCTAGCCGAATGGCCTGCCTGGACTCCCCACTCCTGCTAATGGCCTGGAGAGGCTGGTGCAGTTGGGAGGACACAGGGTGGCTGGGAGGAGTGGAGGCATGGTCAACGGGTGGCTTCCTCACAAGCCATGCCCTAGTCTGAGGCACTGTCGCCCCCCTTGCCCCCGCCCCGCATCTTCCCAGTCCCTGCCGCTGAGGCTGTCCCCTTCTGGGGTAACCAGCAGCCCCTCCCATCTGCAGACTGGGCCACGTTTGCTGTGGGCCCTGGTCATGGCATCCAGCTGCGCTCCGGCCGCCTGCTGGTACCAGCCTACACCTACCGCGTGGACCGACGTGAGTGTTTTGGCAAGATCTGCAGGACCAGCCCCCACGCCTTCGTTTTCTACAGCGATGACCATGGCCAGACCTGGCAGCATGGAAGCCTCGTGCCCAACCTGCGCTCGGGCGAGTGCCAGCTGGCTGCAGTGGATGGAGGGCAGGCCGGCAGTGTCCTCTACTGCAATGCCCGGAGCCCCCTGGGCAGCCGTGTGCAGGCGCTCAGCTCAGACGAGGGCACCTCCTTCCTGCCTGGGGAACTGGTGCCCACCCTGGCCGAGACCGCCCGTGGCTGCCAGGGCAGCATCCTGGGCTTCTCGGCCCCGCCCTCTTGCAGGTCTGGGGATGCGGGATGCTCAGTGGGATCCAAGAAGGCCCCCTCCGTTCCAAGCCTGTGTCCTGGAGTCCAGACACCCCTAGAGATGGGTGCTGGAGACACCCAAGGGGGTGGGGGGCGGGGCGGGACAGAGGGGCATGGGGACAGCCCAGGAGACCTTGGCCCTGGGGAGCCTGGCCCAAAGCCTGGGCTCGGTAGGGACAGGGACACCTGGACTCTGAAGCTCCTTGGGCCCCCTGCTGCCTTGTCTCAGGGCCCCACGTGGCTGCTGTATTCCCACCCTGCGGGGCGCAGAGCTCGGCTCCGTATGGGCATCTATCTGAGCAGATCCCCCCTGAACCCCCACAGCTGGACGGAGCCCTGGGTGATCTATGAGGGCCCCAGTGGCTACTCTGATCTGGCGTCCATAGGACCCACCCCTGAGGGCGCCCTGATCTTCGCCTGTCTGTATGAGAGCGGGGCGAGGGTCTCCTACGAGGAGATCTCCTTCTGTCTTTTCTCCCTTCACGAGGTCCTGGAGAATGTACTGCCAGGCCCCAAGCCACTCAGCCTTGGGGGTAAGCCTCGGGAGCTCTGCTGGCCATGCTGAAGGGCCCTCTGGCCAGGCCTGTCCCCTGGGAAGCTGGGAGGAGGGGCAGGAACGATGGGGGTGTCGTGACCCCAGGCTTGGGCAGAGCTCTGGGGCACATGCTTCGAGGCACCTTTGTCCTTTGGAGAGTCGTGAGGGTGGGTCTTTGGGAAAGGCTCTGTGGAATCACACAGAACTTCAGTTCTAATACTTCCGAACAAGCAGGGCTGGTCTTTGAGGAGGGGGCATGCAGCTGGAAGCCAAGGGCGGTGGGCTCAGTGGGGGCAAGAGGTAGGCGGTGGGCAAGGGCGACCCTTGATGACACTCAGGTTAATGCTTCGTGGTCCTGGGGTCCTGGCGTTTGGGTCTTTAATCTCACTTTGCTTTCTGCCTTTTGAACGGGAAATAAAGGGACGTTTCTCTTGAGTCTTTCTTTGTGGAAGCCCTGGGGAGGGACCCCAGGTCCCTAGCCCACTTCTCTGACCACCCACGCCCCACCTTGGCCACACTCTCCCAAGCGGGGGTCCTCAGAGGTGGGGGCAGGATGGGGACAGGAAAAGCAGATCCATCTTATTGTGGCAGCCGCCAGGTGTGTCTGGGGTCAGCAAACAGGCTGCGTTTTCAGTTGGAGGAGCAGACGTTGGGGCCCCCCCGAGTCAGGTCACCTCCCAGGACCTGTAAGCTCACAGAAGCACCTTTTTATTTCTTCTGCTTTTCAAAGTCTTCGTTTCTGGTTATAAAAATAAAACATGCTCATTGCAGCAAATTTGAGATATGTAAAAAACTATAAAGAAAAAATAGAAATGACCCCACATGGATCCCTGTCATGGCCACAAGGCGATGGTCCTTTTGGTGCTTCTCCCTGACTCTTTTTCTTCTTTGTAAAAGATACCGGTGTTTTAGCACAAGCACTCCCTCGTCTGTCACACTCCCGCCAGCTCCCTTTCGTGGCTCAGAGCATTATTTCTTCACAAGTCCCCTGCTGGGTGACCTGGCACTAGTCATTCCCAGTTCTGAATCTTGTTCACTGAGCACCTTTGGAGAGTCTCTGGGTGACCCGGGTTTCCAGTCACCTCCTTATGCTGGGTTCTAGGACAGCGTGCTGCCTCCCCAAAGGGTGGGAGTGTCCAGGAAGCCCCGGAGCCACCAAGGGCCCACGGCTGCCCAGGGAACTCAGGCAGCGGTCCCCACAGGAGCAGAGCGACCCCCTCAGCGCTCACCTTCATTCTCCGCTCCCCCACATGAGGACAGCTGGTCTGCCTGGGACGCCTGGGCAATAGTAGGGGTCCGCTTTTCTGTTTTAAAATGTAAACCAGAGAAGCCAACAAAGATGGGCCAGGGGTAGGGTGGGGGTGGGCGCAGGCTTTCTGGAGGTACAGACTCAGGCATGGACGGCGTGGGTAATGTCACCCCGAACCATGTCCACTCAGAACCTCAGATTGTGACTTATTTGGAAATAAGGTCTTTGCAGATGTGATTAAGTAAGGACTAAGATGAGGTTGTCCTGAATGAAGGTGGGTCCTTAGAAGAGGCAGGAAAGGACACTCAGGGAAAAGGCACTTGAAGACGGAGGCAGAGACAGGACTGATTTTGCCACAAGCCAGGGACACCTGCCCCGCCTCCCAAAACTGAGGAGGCAGGAAGGACCCTCCTGGAGGCTACAGGGAGCGCAGCCCTGTGACCACTTAAGGGCAGAGTCCCGGCTCCAGCACTGGGTGAGGATGAACGCCTGCTGTTTAAGTGCCGGTCTGGGACACTGTGGTAACTGATACACCTTTCACTTGTCGTCTGTCCTCCAGCCATCTGCACGGACCTCCAAGCAGCTGTTGAATATGTTGAATATTGGGTCCCGCCCCCCCCCCCCCCCCCATGCAGGGAAAGGCTAACATGATAACGTGTGGAAGGCTCCCATGTGCTGCATGCTTTACATGTTCCATTTAATAAAATCAAAACCCCTTAAGGTGGATATTAGTTCTGCTTTCCAGATGTGGAAATTGAGACTTGCCGATGGCGTCACAGTTTCAGGGTAGAAGGCAGCTCGTAATCCATTTGGTGGGTTCCACATCCATTCTCTTAAGTGTGATCCACTTCCTGGGATAAAAAAATCACAGTGGCCACAAGTGTTTGTTTTAACTGGTGAAACCAATCCTCCCATCCCTCCGGCCCCTGGGGTGACAACATCATACACTTTCATGGTCCCTTCCCGAAGTAGAGTTCCACGGCGGTCTCACCATGTGCACGGCTGGGACGCATTCTCCTCAGGTGAGGCTGTCCCGTGTGATCTGCTGACGGCTCGTGGCTGGTTCCCTCAACCCCCAAGTCCCAAGGCGTCCCACCTGCGCACCCTGTCCCAGCGTCTGTTTCTTGTGGAGCCTGACCAGCAACCCCAACATAATCCGGGCTCGCGCCCCAAGTCCCTTTCTTAGTGACGCCCAATAGGTTCTGTAGCGTTGGTGACTGTGACCTGGTCAGCGTTCCTTATGGAGGGACACCCACATGTTTCCAGTGGTTTTATTATTATCACCCTGCAAACAAAGCCACAGTGCACACCTTGAACATCCCACAAGCTGAGACTTTGATTCTGCAGATGGGTTCACAATAAGGGTGGCTGAGCAAAGATCCTTGTCATTTTTACTTTAATGGATAACAGACTACTTTCTCAGCAGAAGAAACAGTTCACAGCCTCGTGTGAGAGGCTTCTCTTCGCACACTTGTGGGCTTTACACATTGTCTACCCTTTAAGTCTTTTCCAGTTTGATGGGTGCACAGTGGCCTGTCATTCATTGCCCAGGTGATGGTGAACTTTCACGGGCGCTCTTCCTAGGTCAGGGTGTAGCCTCAGAGGGTGAGCGTCAGCCTCATGGCCAAACAGTGGGATCTTAGCCTTCACCATCATGACTGCAAATTCCCCCTCCTGGCAGAAAACACAGTTCTGTTAGGTCCCACCCAGTGGGAACTGGGGGATGGAGTGGGTCCACTCCCTGCCAGGTAACATCTTAACAGAAGCGAAAGGAAAAAATAACTGTGCTCTGGGTTGTCGGCCTCTCAGGAAAGCACCAAGAACAGAGTCCATAAATAAAGTGGAGTTATCTTCACCAGTCTCCAAATAGCCATTTATCAAGAATGGTTTGGGGTGGCCAGATGGCTCAGTTGGCTAGAGCGCGAGCTCTGAACAACAGGGTTGCCAGTTCGATTCCCACATGGACAAGTGAGCTGCACCCTCCACAACTAGATTGAAGACAATGAGCTACCGCTGAGTTTCCGGTGGGGCAGCCGGGTGGCTCAGCTGGTTAGAGTGTGAGTTCTCAACAATAGGTTGCCAGTTCATTTCCCGCATGGGATGGTGGGCTGCACCCCTTGCAACTAAAGATTGAAAATGGTGACTGGACTTGGAGCTGAGCTGTACCTGCCACAACTAGATTGAAGGAGAATGAATTGGAGCTGATGGGCCCTGGAGAAACACACTGTTCCCCAATTTAAAAAAAATTAAAAACAAACAAAAAACCAGGGCTTTTGATCAGCTCGTACTTAAAAAAAAAAAAAAAAAAAAGAATGGTTTGGGCGAGAGCAAGCAGGGCCGGCTGCCCACATCAGCAGTCCTGTGGGATGGGAGTGAGGAGCTCTGATGGGAGTGAGAAGAACTGCTGGGGGCCCCTTCCAGGATGCTCACGCTAAGGAGACGTTCAGCTGGCATCTGTGAAGACATGCAATATGGAGTCCTGAGCGTGTGACCATCTACCTACTCAGAGCCTGTCCCCTCAGCCCTCTTGTCTGGGCTGGAGGGCTGTGGGCTGCAGCACAGTGGTTCTCCTACAGAGAGATGGCCTGATGGCATGTTGGCCACACCCTGTCTGCATAGACCTGAGGGTGGCGGTTACACCTGGGTGTGGAGCGTTTGGGCACAGGGATGCCCCTGGCCACCCACGAACTCCAAGCAGAATTAAAAAAAACAACCACACCTTTGCACATCATAGTAAAACTGATGAAACAAAAGAGAGGGAGGAGTCTAAAAAGTCCCTGAAAGGAGAAATGTTTCGATTGGGAGTGTACTTCTCACCAGAGAGCACGGAAACTGGAAAACAGTGGAGCGAATGGTCTCTTCAAAGTGCTGAGAGAAAATAGCCACCAAAATTTATGCCTAGCAACAGAGTTCTTTAAGAATGAGGGGACAATAGTGATGTTCTCAAATAAACAGAATGACTTAATTTGTCACCAGCAGACACACTGAGGAAATGTGAAAGCTCAATATTTAAGTGGAACAAAGGTGACTGCTGCCAGAAAGTCAGACGGAGAGTGGTGGCAAGCTCAAACAGCTGGTAAGTCTGGGTAAGTCCTGGCCATAGGAAGTGACAGTGGATTGTAGGTTTTCAGCAAAGTATAGACTTCACTACAGAATAAGGACAGCACTTACGTTGAGAGCACAGCAAGTGGGCAGGAGTATTCTGAGCTCCTGGTACTGTCCACGGACATTGAACGCACCCACTGGCGGTGGATCGTGCCTTCTATGATCTCCAGTGCAAACGCTAAAAGAATAGCAAAATTGTATAGGCACCAAAGCAATTGGGGTGACAAATGGAAAAATAGGAAGTGTTCAATTCAAAAAAGGCAAAGAATCAGAGAAAATATACATAGTGGTAGTAAGATAAATAGAAAGCAAATATTAAAACAGACGATTGAAACAGAAACACACCAGAACCCCATTACTGTAAACTGACTATATTCCAATGAAGAGACAAAAGTGGTCACGCACAAAGCAAAACAACAACAAACCCTGTCTCAAATCCAGCTGCATCGCACTGACAGCATCCAGGTATAAGGCATAAAGACACAGAAAAGTTGAAAGTTAAGAGAGGAAGAGAGAGCATGAAAACATGCAAGTACGCACCTGAGGTATGCTTTTCTCAGGGCCAAAGCATGACTAGTGATGAGGGGACACATTTCAAAATTATAAACATTGGATTCAACAGAAAATTATAATACTTTTAGACTTCTGTGTACCTGATACTACGCCTCAAAATATGAAACCAAAGTGGACAGATCTACTGGGAAAAATAGACCCACTGTTATAGCAGCAAGTTTTAGACACGAGTCTGTCAGTGACTGACAGAGCAAGCCGACAAAAATAACATCTGTGGGACAGAGTAGCTTTGGCCTAAAAAGCTTGACTTAAGCGATACATGTGGACACTGCACAGAACAGTGAAAGGAGGCACAACCTTTCAAAATACACTCAGATGCAAAGACTCACTTCCGTCAGACCTTAAAGCCAAGTCTCCACAGACTTCAAAGGATCGAAAATTACAGTGAAATTGAGCTAAAAATTTCAGCCCCTGGTCCTGGTAGCAACATCCCAGCCTGCCCACCGTGCCCTGGGTGGAGTCACAGGCACTGCTCTGGCGGGGGGGAGGCCCAGCTGCCCCCCACAAGCCTGTGGCTTGGCGTTGTGCCAGCTCTGGGTCGCGCTCCCGTCCACCCACGCTTCCCTTGGCCTGTAGGTGCTGTGGTGGTTGATTAAATGTGTCAACCTGGCCACAGTACCCTGGGGTTGGGTCAAATGCCAGTCCCCATGTTTCTGTGAAGGTTTTTTTTGTTGTTTGTTTTTTGTTTTTAAATGAGATTAACATTTAAATCAGCAGACTTGGAGTAAAGTGTATAACCCTCCATGATGTGGTAGGTCTCATCCAATCAGTTGAGATTTAGGAGACAAGACTGAGATCCCCAAGGAAGAGGGACTTCTGCTTATAGGCGGCCTTGGGCTCCCGCTGCAGCACCTGTGTCTCCAGGCTGCTGACTGGCCAGGGTCACCTGAGATAATTCCTTAAAACAAATCGCTATACACACATGCTATTGGTTCTCTTTCCCTGGAGATCCATGATGGATACAGGGCTTTGTGTTCCTTCCTGTACGTCAGTGGTGGGTGGAGGCAACCAGAACTGCAGGCCATACATGGGCCATCCCGCCTCTCCTACACCTGGCCCAGGGGACAGCCTTTGGAGGGCAAGCTGGTGCCTGACAAGGCGCCCTGTGTCTGCAGCCCAGGGGCTGACCCTGACCTCCTAACCCACAACACTTCCATCTTCCCAAAGTGACATTCTGTCCCCATGAAACACTCACTCCCCTCCTCTCTCCAGCCCTGGCACCACCATCAACTTCCGTCTCTGAATCTGACTCCTCTAGCAACCTCTTACAAGGGTGATCACACAGCATTTGTCCCTCTGTGTCTGGCTTATTTCACAGCTCACATACTCTCAGGTCTATACATGTAGCAGCAGGTGTCAGAAAGTCCTGTTTCAGTCTGAATAATATTGCACTGTAGGCACCACGTGTGTTGGTCCTTTCCTCCCCCCAGGCCATGGGGGTACTGCCAGCTGTTTGCTATAGTACATTGATGTTTTGTGCATTGACGTACTAACTTTTAAAAAGTAATTATTTTAACGGTTGAATAATATTCCATGTGATAATTTATTTTTGGAATTTAGATTGAGTTAAAAAACACAACAACAAGAACGAAAAACAGCCATGGGTTTGTGCCCAAGGCAGGGGTCCCCTGTCACTGGAGCCCAGAGGCAGCTCCTGCCAGCTGGGCCATCCTCTCAGGCAAGCTTCATTATGCCAGAAGGACCAGTAAGAGCTGAGTCCTGGGGATGTGTGGCAAGGCTGGGACCCTTGGCTGGGAGGAGCCAAAGGAGGTGGGGGGGGTACCCCAGGGCAGACCCGAGGCTGCCGGGCTGGGCCTGGATACACTGGCACCTCTGCCCAGAGCGTCTTCCTGCCTGAGGGCCCCAAGAGCTTGAGCCCAGAGCACCCCACACCACGCCACAGGAGCCGCAAACACAGGTCCCCACAGGCAGGTAGGGCAGCCTGACTGGGGTCAGACAGCACAGGCCACCCCCGATCTCCTCTCAAGTGTTTGATTGAGCAGCAATCAGGGGGCTCCTGTGTTTGGGTTCAGCACGGTGCTGACCACACCCCCATGATCACCTTCAGGAGGACCCCCCACATCTTGAAAAACTGAGCAGCCTCAGCCAGACACAAAGGGGATCCATTCACACCAACCCACTAGGGCTGAGACCCCAGGGCCCCCACACCAGGCCCCCAAGGGCCATATACTGGCCACCAACCCTGCTCCATGACCCCGAGAGTGAGTTCCCTTTGGGATCCATGCCTTTTTCTTGCCAGGAGAACTTGGCCAGAGCCCCCACTGGTCTTACAGGCCTGACCTTGGATTTCCTGTCCTTCCAGTCCCGTGGAACCCTAGGCTCCTACGGCAAGGTGTCCAGCACCCCCCTTCCCCCATCTGCTGCACACCAGGACGTGGAGGGCACAAGGGTTGCAAGGGTGGAGGACGCGGGGGCGAGGATGCAGCTGGGCGGGCCCCAGGCTGCTGGGGCAGCCACACCAGGCCTGCACTGGGCCTCCTGCCTCATCTAGGAAGCCCTGGCCTGGGGAGGGGAACCCTGAGACCCAGCTACACCCGCCCCTTGGAGCCACTGCCCTCTCCCTGAGATGCACAGACATGGTGGCGTGGGTGGGGGTGGGTGAGATACCCTGGCCGCTGCCGTGACACATGTGCTGGGGCAGCAGGGGAACGGAAAAACTGAGTGCTGGCGGGCGGCAGGAGCCTTACGGGAAGATACATGCAAAGTGCTGACTGTCGGCTCTCACTTCTTATCTGAGGCGCTGCCACCAGCCAGGACGCCTGCCACTGGAGAGGCCACCGCTTCCTCCCTCACCGCTGCGCGTGCTTTTTTCTTTTTTTTTTTTTTAATCTATATGAAATATTGTTTTAAACATACTCAGTGTGCTAGATCAAGTTGCTCCCTTGTCTTGTGACAGGACCCCAGTTTTGTTCCTTGCCTTTGGTGGCAGCGATTTGTGTCATCTGGTTCCCTCTGCCCACACCCCACAAAGACGGGTGTGGCCACTGGTCCAAGGAGCGGCGGTCCCCCAGTGTCCAAGCCAGGCTGGGTCTGCCCCCGCTGCAGCCCTGTCCCTGCCCCTCCTGTGACCACAGACCCAGCACAGTGAACCCTAGTGCGGTTCATATTTGTGCTGGTCAGCCCCCGGGAGGTATTTCAGGCGTGGTTCACGGGTCAAAGGACAAATGCTTCACTGACTGCCAGATGTCACCAATTTTCTCCCGTTTGGCATTTCCACCCGCTGTGCGTAAGCAGACTGCTTCACGGGGGTCCTTGACCTGCTGTCAGGCTTTCAGAGTTCGCCAGGCAACGGGTGCCATTGCAATCTGCATTTTTCCACTATGAGTAAACTCGAACATCTTTTCTCTGTTTAAGGAATGTGTATATAATACATATACGTACAATATGTGTGTGTGCGGCTGTGCATGTGCGCGTGTGTGAACTGTCACCTCACTTCTCCACGGCACCTCTGAGTTGTTCCTCCATATTTCTCGGTCTTTATGTAATTGGAGCCTTAACCTGTGTGATATTGCAAACACCTTCCCCCATTTGCCGGTGATGCTTTTGCCATGCTAACAAGCTTTCCCAACATACACCACTGAGGTCTCCTTTCTCTCCTGGCACTGTAATTCCGAGCCAGTGTAAGGATGGTGTCACCCACATTTCCTTCTATGTCTTGTAGGGTTTTTTCTTTATACTTACATCCCGGCTGCATTTGGGATTTCTGCACGTGTGCAGCATAAGGTGAGTCTACCTGGATGTTTTCCATGCAGCTGTGTGGTCCCTGCACCACAGGTTAAAAAGTGTCTCTCTCCACGGTCGGACCCATTCCTATCTCTTCATGAGCTAATCCTGCTGTTTTAATCGCGATGAGTTTAGATCCGATTGAACTGGTCTTTCTTTCACTTTCTCTTCGTGGTTTTCTTGGCTGTTACTGACTTGTTTTTCCATGTGAATTTTACAATTGCAGATATGTGGGTTTTTGTTGGGATCTTGTTAGATTTATAAAGTAACTCAGGAAAAACTGACGTCTTGATGGTGTCGAGTCATCCTAACCCAGGCGTGTGTTTGCGTCAGTCAGGCCCACACTGCTCTCCTCCTTTGGGTTTGTACATTTCTTATTAAATCACACCTCAGCCATTTCATCTGTTCTGTTCTATTGCAAAGGAACACACTCTACCCCTTTTTCTGCAAACTGGTTAGTGTTTGAACATGTGATAGCCCTTTATTTCGGGAAGTTAACTTTATATCTGCTACTTGCCTAGAGTTTCTTGTTGCTGTAGTATTTCTCGAACAGAACCTACTGGGTTTTCCAGGATTGCAAAAACGCACCACCCCCAGACCTCCAGCAGCTGGGTAGCTGCTCCTCCATGCGTGACCTTGTGTGGTATCCTCGACTCATCCTGGAGGTGTGGCACCGGGCTCCCCTGCGAGCAGTGGGGGTCACGATGACCCTGAATGCCCCCTGAAGCCTCCCAGGACAGGGCCCCAGTGTCCTGGGCACAGGTTGTGAGCTTAGGGTGCTGGGGAGTGGGCGGGGCCTGGACGAGACTTACTGGGAGGGTGTGGGGACAGAGTCCCAGAGAGCATTTTCCAGGCTCTTAGCCTACTACGTTTATGGGATGAGGGAGCAGACAACATTCTCTGCTCCCCAGGCGAGATGGAAATGCTAGCCTTCGTGGCAGTGCATCTGTCCCTGCAACAAAGCGACAAAGGTTACAGAACTGCCACAGGTTGGCCCATGACCAGGGCAACCATTCTCTAATGGAGTGGCTCACTGCTGCGGTACGCACAGTATGGGGACAGGCTGGCGAGCTGCCAGACACTGTGAGTCAATGGCAGTCATATACTGAACTTACTCAAATCATCCGTGAAATGGGTATGAGATATGCTATTTTCAATATGCGGGGGCCGGATGACGAGCTTTTTACAGCCAGCATGAGAGATCTGGTTTTGGATACTGCCCCTGTGAGTGCTTTTGGATCCTTGGTTGCCATTCTTAAGCCCTATGTGGGGCGGGGGAATCCATGAAGTTACCGTTGCCATGGCTACCCTAGGGGATGTTGAAAGCCGGAGGCGAAGGAAGTTAAGACAGGAGGTCTGAGCAGTTGAGACCTGGAAGCCCAAATCAAAAGTAAAAGGGCGTGAACACACAATGGGATTTATAGATGATGTAATACAGAATTGTACACCTGAAATCTATGTAATTTTACTAACAATTGTCACCCCAAAAATTTAAAAAATAAATTAAAAAAAAAGTAAAGGGCGAGGTCACAGGCCTCAGAGAGTAACACACGCACTGATGTGGTGTGATCCGGTGGCAGCAGGGGTCGATCGGGAAAAAACAGACCGACAACCCAATGCACTCTTGTTGGAACTTTGGAAATAGTTGTGTCTGGAACAGCAAATCCGGAGAAGCCTAAAGGAGAAGTCTGGGAAAGCGCGACCCGTGTCCCTCCAGGACTTCATGCGGCCACTTGAGGCCGACTCCTTTCAGCTTGATTAGGGGTGGGACCACGGTACCCGGTCAGAGGGAACGAATGGGGACCGGAGGCCCCACGTGGAACTGTCCATACATTGGTCCCCTTCGAATGTACAGAGGGTTTTTGCTCTAGTTGACACTGGCGCCGACTGCAGTCTCGTTTATGGGAACCCAGAACTGTTCCCTGGACCAGCAATTTGCATTGATGGCTATGGGGGAAAAACTGTGACTGTGAAAGCCGTTTCCTTACCACTGGGTATAGGAAGGCTTCCTCCTCGTACCTACAAGGTTTATGTCTCCCCCGTTCTGGAGTATATTCTAGGGGTAGACGTGCTACATGGCCTCAGCTTACGGACGTCGGTAGGAGAATTCCGTCTCCGGATCTGGGTGGTGAAAGCGGTGACACGCGGGCATGCTCACCACCCTCCTCAAGTGTTGCCACAGCCCTGGCGCGTGGTTACAGTGCGACAGTACCGCCTGCCAGGAGGACAGGAGGAGATTGGTCGTACAATATTGGAATTGGAGAAGGCACATATTGTGAGGCCAACGCACAGTCCCTTTAACTCCCCAGTATGGCCTGTCAAGAAGCCAGATGGGACCTGGCGAATGACTGTGGACTATAGGGAGTTAAATAAGGTGACGCCACCCTTGCACGCTGCAGTGCCTTCAGTTCATGATTTGATGGATCGGCTGACTGTCCGCCTGGGGACATATCACTATGTAGTGGATTGGCCAATGCTTTTTTCTCCATTGACTTTGCACCCAAGTGTCAAGAGCAGTTTACTTTTACTTGGGACGGGCAGTGGTGGACTTTTCAAGTCCTTCCGCAAGGATACTTGCACAGCCCCACTCTCTGCCATGGGCTCGTGGACCAGGATTTGGCACAGTGGGATCGCCCATCCTCTGTGGCCTTGTTTCATTATGTTGATGACATTCTGTTAACCTCAGATTCTCTTTCTGATTTAGAGCAAGCAGCTCCCTCTCTTCTCTGCCACCTGAAGTCACGGGGCTGGGCAGTGAATGAGGAAAAGGTCCAAGGCCCTGGCTTATCCGTCAAGTTTTTGGGTGTTGTGTGGTCGGGTAAGACAAAGGTCATACCTGAGGCAATCATTGACAAAATACAAGCCTTTCCCCGGCCGACCAAGGTCTCCCAACTGCAGACGTATTTGGGTTTGCTAGGATATTGGCGGGCGTTTGTACCCCATTTAGCACAAATGGCAAGGCCCTTGTACAATATGATAAAAAAGGGGGCCTCATGGGATTGGACAGAGGCTATAGAGCAAGGCCTTCGTTGCCACGAAACGGGCAGTGCAGCAGGCACAGGCTCTGCAAGTAGTGGACCCTGGTCGCCCATTTGAACTTGATGTTCACGATACCCAAGAGGGGTATGGTTAGGGCCTCTGGCAACGGCAGGAGCGTCTCCGGTTGCCAGTGGGATTTTGGTCCCAATTATGGAAAGGAGCAGAGGTCCACTACTCTCTAACAGAGAAACAGCTCGCTGCTGTGTATGCAGCCCTAGTGGCCACAGAAGCCATCACAGGAACAGCATGGGTGTTGGTTTCAGCAACCTATCCTGTCCAGGGGTGGGTCCGTACATGGACCCAGGGACCCAAAACGGGGGTGGCACAGACCACCACCCTCGCCAAGTGGGGTGCCTACTTGGAGCAACGTAGCACCCTTAGTTCAAGCCCTTTGAGCACAGAGCTACAACAGGTCCTGGGGCCTGTGGAGCTTGTAGCCCAGGCTGAGCCAAGTGCTCTGCCTAGAGGGGAGGACTTGGAGCCCTCGCCCTACAAAGAAGGACAGTCCCCAGTACCTGAGGATGCCTGGTTTACCGATGGTTCTAGCTGAGGGGCTGTAGCCGTTTGGATGGCTATTGGTGTGCAGCCCAAAACAGACACCATTTGGTTTGATACTGGGATGGGCCAGAGTACCCAGTGGGCTGAATTACGGGCTGTGTGGATGGTAATCAGCCAGGAGCCCGGGCCCCTAGTTATTTGTACTGACAGCTGGGTGGTGTTCCAGGCCCTAACGTTGTGGCTCCCTACATGGAAACACCAAAACTGGTTGGTGGGACACCGTCCACTGTGGGGTCAAGCCATGTGGCAGGACCTCTGGGAACTAGGGCAGAGAAAGGAGGTGACCCTAATGCATGTCACAGGTCACTCCCCCTTAGTGTCCCCAGGTAATGATGAAGCAGATGCCCTAGCATGTGTCCAATGGTTAGAACAGACTCCTGCCACTGATGTGGCCCTTTGGCTGCACAGGAAATTGCAACACGTTGGAAGCCGAACCATGTGGCAGGTAAGCAGATGCTGGGGCCTGCCTTTGAAATGGCAGGAGATAGCAGATGCCTGCTATGACTGTGCCATCTGTGCCCAGGACAGCCCCTAAAGGCGGAGGCGCCCCTGGGAGACACAGCAGATTACGCGAGGGAAGGTGCCCCTCACTCGCTGGCAAGTGGATTACATTGGACCCCTGCCTAAGGCCCGCAATGCGATATACACATTTACAGTAGTGGACACTGCTTCGGGGTTGATGTTTGCTTGGCCCGGTCCGGCTGTGGATCAGCGGCATACAGTGGTCGCTCTTACATGGCTGTGTGCCCTCTATGGGCGCCCCCAAGTCATTGAATGTGACTCATTTTACGGAGCAAGAAGTGCAGCGCTGGGCTGCCAGGATGGACGTGCAATGGTTGTTTCACACCCCGTACAATCCACAAGCAGCTGGCATGATTGAACGCTAAAACGGCCCTTTGAAGCAAGGCCTCCGGGTGTCAAAACACCCTCCCATGATGCATGACTGGGCCTCGCATCTATGGGACGTCCTGAGAGTCCTGAATGAGAGACCACGGAAGGGAGGGCCTGCACCGCTCCCATTCAATTACAAGTTACCACCAGTGAGACTCTGTTAAAGCCTGGCTACAGCAGAAATGGAAACATTTTGCTGCCAGCACCCACATGCTTGAAAACAGCGGAATGGCAGCAATGGACTTGGCCCTGGCAGGTCAAAAGCCCCCACTGTCAGTGGTTGGGCCTGATAGCCCCATGGGGGGCTGGTTTGGCTCATTATTTGCAAGTGATGCCAGGGGTGGTGGCTGAGTGGCCACCGCAAGTGACTGTGGAATACAGAGGTCCCGATACCGGGATGATTTTGTGGGGAACATATGTGCTCTCGCTGTGGCCTATTATGGGGTCCCCTTTTCTGTTACATGTTGAAACTACGCAAGGGACCCCAAGCACTACCATAAAGGTCTGGTACCACAAACCGGGAAAGGTGCCAGTGGCAGCGACCCTCCTTTCCCAGGACAAAAAGCTAGCATGAATCCTCCCAGATGGAAGGGATTTGCCATTGTTGGTTCCTAAGACTGCTATTTCTTTCTACCCATAGGTACCTATGGGCTAATACGACACAGGGCTCCTTGCAAAAGACGCTTGTTGTGTAGATTGTGAGGCGAAACCCTGTAGGGGTGGAGTGTGGGGACAGAGCCCCAGAGAGCAGTTTCCAGGCTCTCGGCCTCATGTGGAAAGGTGCTGGCTCAGGTAGTAGATGGCCATCAACTGTGATTGGATGGCTGTCAGCTGTGACTAGTTGGCCGTCAGCTGTTACCGGTTAGCCATTAGCCACTAATATAACTGCTGTGGCTACTCCGGGAGGGGTGGGGGGGTTGGTTGGTTGATTGGCAGAGAGGTGGGCGGCAGATTGTGGCTCCTGCTTCCTGTCTCCAACCCAGCCGCCAGCGAGACTATAGTGGTAAGACTCCCCTATCTATGGTTCTGTGGGTGTTCCTTTTAGGCCTCACCATATCCTGCGTTCTTGTGCAGGGAGCGGGAGCAGAGACCCCGCATGGCAGAGGCCTTAGGGTCCTGGGGTGTGAAACCCAGGAGGCTTTTGGGGGTGGTCCCTGGCGGTTCCCTGAAGTCAGAGGCTGAGGGTGTGAGTGTGGAAGGAACAGATGAGGGGCCTTCGGGCCTTCGTGTTTCTGGGACAGTGAGGACGATGGCCACAGAGACCTCCATGTGTCAGTGCCAGCAGGGCCTCCTCCCCTCCTCCTCCCCATGACCAGTGAGCAGGAGACAACTGGGGGCCTTCTTAGAGCTTCCGTCATTATTTAATTATAATATAATAGGAAAGGAAAGGGCCTCTCAAGTGTACGTGGCGGCCACTAGGGACATGTGTTTCTGAGTCCCCAAACCCAGTGCCCACTGGCTGCTCTGCCCTGACAGCTTCCCTTCAATGTGGGGTTGGTGAGGAACAGTGGGCCTGGCTGAGGGTGCCCAGCGAGAAGACACTTGCACCCACCAGCAGCACAGGCAGAGCCCCCCGTGGCCCCTTTAAATAGCACCATGAACATGTGCCAAGGACGAGGCCACTCTGGAGTACTGCCCCGCCCACCAGCCAGGAGTTGCACTCAGGCCTAGCGGCCCCCGCACTCCCCCGTGTGCTTCTGGAGGTGTGTGCTGCACCTCCTCGTGACGGGTACTTCACTGGCCACCCCAAGGCAGAGTCTCCAAGCAGGACCCCGTGCGCTCATGTCTAAGCACCCATATCCCTCGGAGGCAGTGGAGGCCCCAGGGATGCTAAAGCCCCCTGACACCCTCAGGGAAGGTATGGAGGAAGCTCAGAGCAGCAGTTCAGGAGGGAGACTCTGGCTGGCTCAGCTCGGTCTGGGCCTGGAGTCCTGGGCGGTCTCCTCTCTTTGCCCAGATGGAACAGTGGTCCCTCCTGTGCTCAGGTACCCGAGAGCATTGAAAGGAGAGCCAGGCAGGGTTGGCTGAGCGCAAGGGTGTTATCCCGACATGGCTCAGCACCAGTGGCCCCCCAGCTCTCCCAACTGCGTGCTCCTCCAGGGAAGGCATGACCCCAGCCCTGGGTGGAGGGTCTGAAGGCCACGGGCCAGTGAGGGAGCTGTCAGAGGGGCCAAGAGCAATGTCCGTGCTCAGGCCTCACAGGCTGGGAACTCTGTGGGCTGTCAGCTGAGGCCCTGCGGCTGGGGGAGGCTGGGCTGCCTGGGAAGACGATGGTGGCATACTCCGTCTGTTCAGGAACACAGGGGGCTGGAGGCTCCGGGGTCTTCTCCCGCCACTGGAAGTCCAGTTCCCCGTAGTACACAGAGAACACAGGCCCAGGGGAGGGGCCCTGCTTCTTAGGGGGAGAGGGAGAGAGGAGTGAGTGCTCTCCGAGTGGCTGGCACACACACAGACACACACATACACACATGCACACATAGACACATGCACACACGCCCACACAGATGCTCACACACGCATACACAGACACACACATACACACACAGACACATACACACACAGACACATGCACACACGCCCACACAGATGCTCACACACGCATACACAGATGCACACATACACATACACACACAGACACAGACACATGCACACACGCCCACACAGATGCACACATGCAAACATGAACACATGCATAGATATACACATGCACAAACACAGGTGCACACACATACCCACACATGTGCACACACAGATGCACACATGCACATTCAAAGGTGCACATATGCACACACAGACACACACATGTGCAAATAGCACAGCACTATGGGGCTGGGCTGGGTTCCATGACAAGTCCCCATGCTCAAATGTTTGGGGACAGGTATGGCTGCTCGAGGCCACTCACCCCTGGGGCAGAGTTGCCTGGCCAAACCCGAGCACCATTGCCAGAAAGCGAAGGAAACTCACCAGAGGCCTGTCTTGGCTCCTACAGGCACAGACTCCTGCAGAGAAACACAGACAGGTCAGTGAACCCTAGAGGCCCAGCAGGGGTGGGGTCTCAGGGGGTCTGGGTGGAACTTGGGGAAGCCTCAGCCAGAGGAAGGGCCCCAAACCTTGCAGCCTGGTGGCCCAGCACCCTCCCCGCCTGCGCCCCCCCCCCCCCCCATATAACAACCTGACCCCCTGCTCATCTCCCAAGGGTCCTGTCTGGACATGAGTTATCTGGGCACCTGGCCACAGGTGCCTGTGAAGGGAGAGCATGACCTGCAGCTCAGGGCCTGTGGAGGGGCTGACCTAACCCTGGGCTGGGTCCCCTCTGGGTCAGAGCTCCAGAAGAATCGACTCTGGCCCCTCCTTCCAGCCCCAGAGACATCTACCCATCATCAGAGGGGCTGAGTGAGGGCCAGATGCCTGGACCTGGTCAGGGTGTGTGTAGGCGGGGGTGGGCATCCACAGGCAGTCAGAGTTGGGTGGGGGCATCATAACACACCGCTGTGACTGTGGCTGTGGCCACAAGTACCACCAGTGCTGGAAACACTTTCATATTGTCCTGTAGCCTGAGGTGCAAGCTGAGGTTTGGGGGCAGGCTCGGCACAGGTGGTTCAACCCCATGATGACTCTCCTTGTCTTCCTGTGTGATCTTGACAACTGTCCTCCCCACTCCCCCCACCCTTCAGGCCCCTTCTGAGAGCAAGCAAGGGGTAAGGGACACGGCTGGTGTCTCTGAGGGGCCCAGATCCTAGGAGGGCCAGTCCACCCCCTCCCCGCAGGGGTCCTCACCGGACGGCAGTGGGGGTAGGGACTGGTGGATGAGGCTGTGGGCATTGCCTTGGGAAATGCCCCGCGGGGATGGCGGTGGGCTGGCTAGGACATTACCTCGCATGGCCCTGGGGAAGGCGGTGGCCAGGGCCCAGGTCAGCAGCAGCAGCAGCAACACTCCCACCAGGATGCTTGTGACACCGATGACCAGGCCCTGCATTTGGCCTGCGGGACTGGTTGGGGAGCTGGGGCCCTCAGTTGGTGGCTCTGGGACTCTCTCTGGAGATGCAAAAAGAGACTCAGGGACAGGGACACAAGAATGGAGACTCAGCGTCCTGCCCTGTCCTCTGCAAGTCCCAAGGGGCCTCGATCTCAGACCTGCACTGACCAGTCTCACCCAGGCCTGCACAGCTTCATCCTGAGAGGTCCCTGTCACCTGCCCCTCCCTCAGGACAAGTGGGTCTGGGGTGCTTCCAATCGCAGAGGCCCACAGCTATTGGTCACCATGGTCCCAGACATGGGACAGAGCCCTGGAGTGGAGCCTGGAGAGTCCCTGCTCACCCCTGGGGTGTCACCCCTGCTGCGGGGTCTCACCCCTACCCTGAGGTGTCCCAGACCCTCACCTGTCACTGTGAGGTTGGCGTGAGGGCTCTCACTGATCTTCGTGTCGGGGAACAGGTGGATGGCCCCACAGAGGTAGATGCCGCTGTCATTTTGCCGGGCGGTGAGGACGCTCATTCTGAAGTCTCGCCCGTTGGGCAACTGTGTGACACGGAAGCGCTGGTCCCGGCCGGGCTGGCTGCTGTCCTCAGGGAAGGCAGCCAGCTTGTCCATCTGGTTTCTGGGGCTCATGCGATACCAGTTCAGCACAAAGTTCGTGGACGTGTTGGAGAAGCTGCAGGTGAAGGTGGCTGTGTCCCCCTCAGCCACTGTGAGATGGCGTGGGTTGAAGGTCAAGGGGCCCCAGGGCCTGTCAGGGGCACCTGGGGGTGGACAGAGAACCAGCAGACTATGAGGAAGGGACGTGGGAACAGCCCAACAAGACCCCTTCTCACTTTCCCACATCCTGTGCAATAGGAAGGTTCTGGAAGACCCAGCCCACACTGGCGGCCCCTCTGAGCCTGCTGCCATGGAGACTTGCAGCGTCTCCTCGCACACCCCAGGGACAAGGCGGTCACCTCTCACCAAGTAACACCATGGTGGGACCTTGTCCTCTGATTGTGTTGAGACCTGGGGCTGGCTGCCTTCTGGCTCTGACCCCAGGTCTCCCGTTGCTCCCTCAAGCGGTGGTTGTAAGGACCTTCACCCCATCCCTTACTGACCCCATGACCCCAGCTCTGCATCCTGGGTCCTTGAGCAGCCGCCTGGCCCAGTCCTGTCTGACCTGTGCTGGTGGAGGGGAGGGGAGGCAGGGTCCTGGGCTCAGGGTCCAGCCTTTGCCCCCTCCCAGGACAGGCTCAGAGCTGAGATGTCCACGAGGACACTGCTGACTTGGGAGCCTGGAGCCCTCCATGCCTCTGCCAAGACTGGGGGCTAGAGTTTAGAAGCAGCTGGGCCATCACCCCTGATATGGACAGAAACGAGGCCCCGACCGTCCTGGGCTCTGGCCCACACTCTGTCTGGGGACGTCCCCACGGCGCGGGGCTCAAGGCTCTCCCCACAAAGGGCCTGCTTCCTGACACAGCAGCTCACGCTCACGCACACTCATGTTCACGCTTCTCTTCTTCCTGGCTGTGCATTTATTTTTGCCCTCAGGTCCGTCGGTAAGGAATGTTTACTGGGAGTGGTTCCTCCCATACTGTGACACAGACTGGAGGCTTGGTTGCCTTGGTTACGGGTCTGGCTGCTTCCAAGGGCAGGGTGACCCAAGGCCGGTGCAGTGCAACCAGAGCTGAGAGTGCTGCTTCTGTAGGCCCAGCCTGCTCTGATCACGGAGCTGGCGGCTCCCAGGAGAAAGGGATGGTGCGGGACCCAGTGCCCTTTCAGTCTGGGCCACATCAGGGCACATGTGACCAGGAGAATGCCCTCTGCCCATGCTCACTGAGCACCTTGCATGGGGCAAAATCACAAATACTTAGGAAGAGCAGTTGGGCCTTGAGGTGGTGAGGCCAGGTGGGCCCTGAGGGGTTGCCACCATCCCTCCACTTCTGCTCAGGGACACACAGGACCACCACCACCCCGAGGACACTGAGGACACTGGCTTGGATACACCAGGGCCCAGTCAGCCTGGACCTCCCGCTATTTCCCCTCCCTGGCACCTCTTCTGGCCACTGATGGATGGAAAAGGCTGGCACATGGATAGCTGTGTAGCTGCAGGTGCTGTCCCTACGAGTCCTGTCAAGCACCAGCCAGACGTGAGCATGAGCCGGAGCCAGGAGGGTCCCCAGGCTGGGGTCCACGGTCCCTGTGAAAGGATGGCTCTGTGCAGGGTGAGTAGTAGTCCGCCCATCCCTGCAGAGGGGCACGGGGTATCAGGGAGTCTGAGGAAGCCTGGGCGGGGTCCAGGCCTGGGCTGGGAGTGGCCGGTGTAGCTGGGTCCTTGCTCTTAGCGAGACCCACTGCCCCGCGGAGCCTGGGCGTCTGCTCACTCCCTCCATTTCCCGGTGGTGACACAAGCACCAGTGGGGCCATCAGCCCTTTTCTTATCTGTGCTCCTGCGCTGAAACCACGGGCCACCAGCAAGCCACAGCAGGCTGCCCCTGGCAGTGCCAACATGTGTCTTCCCAAACATTCACTCAGGAAACACAGTCTACCTGAGGAAACATCAGTGAGTGACAGTCCCACCTGGACACAGATTTGGCAAGGTCGTGCCATGACACTGCAGCACCAGAAGGGACAGTGTTGGTTCCATGGGCCACCCTGCTCTGAGCATCACCTGCCCGTACCCCCCACAAACACCCCTAGGGATTCCCAGTCTGAACAGCACCACCCCAGGTTGGTCTCTTACCCCCACCCCAAATCCATGCCACCAACCGGGTCCAGCCTGCCAAGACCTCCAAGCAGACCCCTCTTGTGGCCAAAGCGACCTAAGAAGCTCCCCTCGGGACCTCTCCAGGAGGCTTCCCCCAGGAAACCCCTGCGTGGACATTGGCTGACGGGTCCTGGGACCCTGTCTTCACCTTGCGTGGCCAGGTTGCCCTGCTTCTCTCCGGTTTAGGCTCTCATCTGCTCCCCTTCTCCTTAATTTGTGACTATTTGAGTTGGCTCTTTGTGATGTCTCTCATGGCATCTGAACTTGACCAGGTGTAAACTTGGGCTACCTGGGTCCCTGTCCACATGCCCATACAGGTCTCTAATTCATCACAAATGAAAAGGACAATTCATTTCCTTTGCTGTGGGCCCAGAGGGAACATCCCCATTGTGGGGTCTCCAACGGATGCCCCAAGAAGGACCAACACATCTGTGACCCTCCAAGAATGTCAGAGCTGGCAGCAAAGCAAAGATAAACAAGTGGGACGGCATCAAACTGAAAAGTTTCTCATAGCAAAGGAGACCACCCACACAACTAAAAGGCAGCCTGTTGAGTGGGAGATGATGTTTGCAAACCATGTATCTGATAAGGGGTTACTGTCCAAAATATATAAACTACTCGTACAACTCACTAGCAGAACAACAAACAATCCAATTAAAAAATGAACAGAGAACCTGAAAGGACACTTTTCCAAAGAGGACACACAGATGGACAGCAGACATACGAAAAGACACTCAATGTCACCAGTCATCAGAGAAATACAAATGAAAAACACAATGCAAAAATCACCTCACAGCTGTCAAAACAGCTGTCATCAGTAAACCAACAAACAAGTGCTGGCGAGGATGTGGAGAAAAGGGAAACTTGTGCACTGTTGGTGGGATTGCAGACGGTGCAGCTGCCATGGAAAACAGTGTGGAGGGTCCTCAAAAAATTAAGAATATGATCCAGCAATTCCATTTCTGGGTATTTATCTGAAGAAATCCGAAACACCGATTCGAAAAGATATCTGCACCCATGTTTTCACTGCAGCACTATTTACAACAGCCAAGATACAGAAGCAACCTAAGTGCCCATCAGTAGGTGACGGGATAAAGAGGAGGTGGTTCATTACACAACGGAGTATTACTCAGCCATAAAGAGAATGAAGTCTTACCATTGGCAACAACATGGGTGGACATGCTGAGTGAGACAAGTCAGCCTGAGAAATACAAATGCCCCATGCTCTCACTGATATATGGAACCTAAAACAAAACCAAGAAGCGAGTGTGTGGACACAGAGAACACTGGTGGGGTGGGAGCTGAGGGAAGGGGTCCCAGGGCACAAGCTGGCAGATATAACAGGAGGCAGAGCTGGGCTGTGAGCACAGCGTGCCAACCAGGCCACAGCACTGCACAGTCGGCCCCCAGCACCCACAGCAGTGGCCTTGACCAGCCTCATAGCGAAATGTTTGAAAAAACCACAGTGCCCGGAAAATTCCCAAACCTCAAACTTGACTTTGCCACATGCCAGGATCTCTGCTGAAGCCACGCGAAAGAAAGGGTAGGGGTGCTCTGCTGTAGCCTACATTATCAGCAGGTGCCCCGCCATTTTGTCTGTGGTCTTGGGCAGCCTTGCGTTTGGTGCCCGTGGGAGCCCTGGGACCAGTCCCTGCGGGACCGAGAAACATTAGTTATTTATGTAGATGCCATCTCCTCTCATAAGCTTTGGCCAGAACTTGCAAAATGCTGGTGGTGGGTACATTCGACCTGAAGACGTGTTTTTCCTTTTACTTCACATGGAACTTAAGAAAACCAAAACAGTCTAGAGTGAGTTAATATTATACAATATAGACTTCACATAACAATTTGGATTTCTGGAAGACCTGGGATACTGGGCGTCACTCCCACGTCTGGAGCTGGGTAGTGGCTGCCCCTTTCATGGAGGCGTGCACTTGCCAGGACACCCCAGTCCCCACCCGACGCTTTGTCCACCTGTAGCACCTTCTTTGCTTCTGGAAATCTTTGGAACCAGTTGGGAACATATGATGGTGAGTTAAGTGTGAATCAGTAAGAGCTTGGACTGCTCTAAGTGGTGCCCGGGGCACAACGTGAAGGAAAGAACATGAGACAACGCACCAAGGGAGGGTTTTCGAGATTTAGTGACAATGCAGTGTGGCTGGTCAGGAATAGCAGTGTGACGCTAAGCGGCCAGGTGCTGTTCTTGGCAAGCAGGGCTGGTCATGACTCACAGCTGTCCCTGGAATGAGAGCATTAACGTGAGGCGGTCACACACAGCCTCTCTGGGGAGGTAGCCCCCAGAGCTTCTTGCTTCAAGGGGGGACCAACTCAGTGGTATGTTTGTGCCCCAAGGTCCCTGCAGACCAGGCTGCAGCCTCGTGGAGCTTCTCCCCTTTATCCTGAGCGTGTGTCCCATCGATCCTGAACACCAGACCCTCAGTAAGTCGTGTCCTTCTGCAGCACCCAGTGCTGGTGCCGTGACAATGGGATCAGGTTGCTACAAGCCTGGCGTTGGCCAGCGGAGGGCAGGTGAGCTGCAGGTGCTCAGGGAGGGTTGCTCGTGCTGGGCAGCACACTGAAGTCACACGTCAGGTGGCTTTGATTCTGGGACAACCGAGTGTGAGGCAGTCAGCAGGAGGCACGGAACCTGGTGCAGGAAAGTGGTTGGGATTGAGGTTTAGGTCTTTCCGGGGAGGACACAATCCAGGTAGCGGGTAATGCGTCAAGTGCAAATAAGAGCTCGATTCTTTTTGGGGCACAGCACAGGCACTGCTCATTGCCTCAGTCAGTACAGAACTCCGGTCAGTCTAGACTGACGAAGCGCCCTCAGTGACGCTCAGGCCAAGTGCAACAATGAGTTCTGCTTTCGGCCATAAGTGAGCCCAGTGGGACGATTCCCCCTCGATTGATCACCAGAGGACGGTGGGGTTTGCGTCTCCGTCCTCCCTGCAAGCAGTTCAGTGAGCCTCCCAGAGTCTTCCACAAGGGCCTGTTCTACCTCAATAAAATAAACCAAGTTGTTCATTGCACTTGTACTTGACAAGAGAGTTATAGCTCTGTCTTCATTACACTGAGTATATTTTAAAAACTAGAAAGAATAAAAACAACAGAGGAGAGCCCTCAGAGGTCCCAAAAGTCACACTGCTTATGTTTTCAAACACGGGTCTCCTGGGCCCAAGGCAGGTGGTTGTAAACGCTTTAAACCTTGCTCTTGATTTCATTCCATAAACTGTAATTATAGCTCTTGCTAACATGCTGAAGAATTCCTTCCTGCCTGGGTGTTCATGTCATCCAAATATTTACAGGCTGTCATCACTTCTCAGCCATCTCTGCAAAACCACACACATTCTGTTCCTATAATGTCTTTCACAGAGCAGCTTGCTTAGTACAAAGGTGCTTTTCTTAGTCTTGCGTTCCATTTGTCTTCATCTTCCCAAATAGTACTTATCAAAGGTGAACGACATATTTCGGGCACAGTCTAGCTCCAGGTTGTTTCAGAGGTTTTAGATTCCCTCACTGTGACGGAGCCCCTTGTTCATGTAGAACTCAGAATAGTGCCGACTTTACAGGTATTTTTATCATTTTACTTGGAAGATTCGATCATGTCTCCCGTGGAATGGCGTTCAAAGAACCCTAGGCCTTTGCTATTTTGTCAGCGATCACGGAATATGCAAGAATTAAATGGGTTAGAACACATTTCTGTCATTTGCTTCTCATTATGCAACATTGAATCACATTTCCAGCTTCTTTATATCCACAAAGTATTATTATTTCCCAGATTCTTTCCAAGTCAGCAATCTCTGGAAACTTAAATCTATTGTTTCATTCAACAGTGTTCAAAGAGTTACCAAAGTCTTTCTTGCAACTGCATTTTTAGCTTTTCAGAATACTTATTGCTTCACAGCAACTTTCTTTCTTTTTTTTTTTTTTTTTTACAGCAACTTTCTAGTTGGCCTGCCTGTGTCATCCATATGACAATTTACTGAGACAATTCTTTTTGCTTATTAGGTCTTTGGCAGCCCACTGATGGGATAACAGGTATATAAAAATAGTATGAAATGGTTAATATTTTCTTCTTCAAGTAACACCAACCCTCAACAACCGTTTCCTATATTTATATATTTCAAGGTTTACAATATTTTCACATCCGTTTTTAGTTTAAAAGCCGTATGTGGCTTCCAAGTGCCATACTGGTGACAGTATAGACCCTGCCCTACCTCTGTGGTCCCAGGTCCTTGCACAAGGGACTGTCTGTGACACCCCTGGAGGCATTCCCACAGAATTAACTGTCCCCCTCCCAGTACACATTTATCTTAATGTGAAGGTGTGAGTTTGGTCCCCAGCCCAGTGCCTCATGGGACAAGGATGAAGAAACAGTGGCCAAAGAGTGACAACGCCAGGTCCTCCACTCACCCTGGGTTTTGGGTGACAGTCCAGTCGGGGGGAAGCTGAGACAAGTCCGTCTTGCAGCTGCACTGGCAGAACAAACGCGGCATTGACTGAGACGGCTTATTTGGAGGCAGAGCTCATGGGGCTACGGGCATGCATGCACCCCTTGTGTGGACACAGGGAGCGAGGACATGAGTACAGTTGGGCCCACAGTTGGGCACAGGGAGGTACTTGCACAGTCACCATACCTGAGCTGCTTGATTCACTCATGTTTTTTTTCCCTGTGGTGTCTCCCTTTTATCTCTGGGTTTGCTCTTGTCATTTAGTTTTTGACACATGCTGACACCACCCTGAGCAGATGGCATTGTCTTTTATGTTTTTTTTTAATCAAGGAATATTGTGGAACAGTTGTTTTTCCAGGACCCATTAGCTCCATGTCAAGTCGTTTTCAATCTTGTGGAGGGCGCAGCTCTCTGGCCCATGTGGGAATCGAACCAGCGACCTTGGTATTATGAACACTGCGCTCCAACCACTGAGAAAACTGCCGCCCTGAGATGGTATTTTCTACCCTAATCTGTGTGGAAGGCAGAGTTCACCTTCTCTCACCCTGACCCCATGTCAACCAGAGTCCCGAGGAACAGAAGCCCCCATAGGGCTCCAAACAGGGGTTTTACACAAGGAATTGGTCTCAGCAGTGTTGGAATGGCTGACGAGGAAAGGGAAGACACAGAAGACACATGCGCCTTGGCTGCAGGGCAGCACTGGGTGGCGGGGAGCAGCCAGGCCCAGGAGGCTCACAGCCAGCACTGCCAAGTCCACTGTCATCACGGCTGCAGCTGCCCACTCCCTAGAGGCCATAGCCGCTGGCTTGTGGTGGCTGGTTTCCTGCTGAAACTGGCAGGCTGAAGCCAACCACTGTTGTCAGAAACACCTAGAGCTTTTCAAAATCAAAATCAAATTTTTCTTTTCCTTCAGCTTTCCCATCTTTTGCCAGTTCCTCTTTTTGGAAGAACCAATCCAGAAGTCACCTGGCTGTGAAATCTGGGAGATTTAATTCTCAGTGTTTTGGCCCCAGAATGAGAAAACGTAGGAAGGAAGCTAAGGAAAAAAAGGCCAGCGAGTGTCACACACCCAATCCCACCAAATCTTCAGCATAATTTTAATTCTCTACTTTTTCCATCCACGAAATAACGATAGCAGGTCAAGTTTAAACATCAGTGTAACTTCAACTCTAACTTGGCAAGACTAGCTTTAGCACATACAGACACCTCCAGCAGCTCCCTTAAGGAGCAGTTCCCACAAAGCACTCTGAGGAAGCTCTACAGTGAGCCTGGCAGAGTCTTCACTTGACCCCTTTGGAATGTCACCCTTCATATGAGCATATTAAGGTCTCTGAGATATTTACCAGTGTCAACCGACTTTGACATTTTTGGCTTTGCAATTAGTATGCATTAGCGGAAAAAATGGTCACAGTCCCTGCCACCCCTGTCTGTGAGGGAGAAGCAGGAACTAAAGTAAGCAGACAGGAGTATGTGTGTCTGTGTGTCTGTCCGTGTGTGTGTCTGTGAATGTGTGTGTGTCTGTGTGAGTATATCTGTGTGTGAGTGTGTGGTGTGTGTGAATGTGTCTCTGTTGTATGTCTATGAGTGTGAGTGTGTCTGTGTGTGAGCATGTATCTCTGTGTGTATGTGGGTGTCTGTGTGGGGGAGTTTAATAGGTGTTTTGAATGAAGCCAATTAGATGCAGTGATAAGAAATACGATCAAGAGGATGGATCTAGTTAGGTGGCCTGGTCAGGGGCACAGTCTCTGAGGAAGTGACATTTCGGCAGAGGGCAGGTGGAATCAGGCACACACAGTAACAGGGCTACTCAGATGCCCCCGGGTCGTCCCCATCAGAAGCTGTTCTTGAACTCTAATGACATCTGCACAGAGAGTGAGAATAAGCCTTTGAAATGTTTATAGTAATTTGATAGACTGCTTTTATGTCTGTTAAATCTAAATAGAAAACATATTTCTGTACAGTTTTTCTCAGTAGTTGAATTTTACTGCATTTTAGATGTTCCTATGACAGACTGAAGAAAAGGGTAGACGTGGCCTGTTACCGCAGACAGCTGGAGCCACTCTGCTCTGAGGGAGGAGGGGCTGACCCTGAGTGGTGGCCGGAGGACGGCGATGTGAGAACTTTGAGGAAGAAAAACATAAAGGCCTGGCTTTGACTTGAGTGCAATGGGAAGCTACTGCAGAATTTACAAAGTTTCAAAAAGATATATGATGCCATTTAGATTAAAAAATCATTCTAACTGCCTTGTGAAGAACAAGTTGAAATGAATTAGAGAGTGTGAGACAGGACCATCCCTGGGAAGTTCCCAGAAGTTTCCTGGAAGTGACGATGGCCCAGATGTGGCTGTGATGGGAAGGAGAGAGTTCACTGGGATGGAGGTGGAAGAGCTGGCACATGACCCTGAAGAGCTGGAGGTAATGGGGGGAGGGGAGGGTCTGGAAGGTGGGTGCCGTTTGTCAGTGGAGGAAATGGGGCTGGGTACCCATGTCCAGACATCACTGGAAGTTGGCTTTTTCAGCCTCAGAATTGCCTGGTCTGAAGAGAATGGAAAGGACTGAACCCCCCAGGGCATGTCTGGGGTCCTGTGGAGCCTGGGAATGGAGCTACATGCTTCCCGGGCCTGCAGATGCCCAGACACTCAGGTTTGTGTCTCCATGTCTCTGACACGAACCATCAGCAAGTTCACTGAGTGCCTGTGCTGCTTGAGAGACCACAGAGGGTGCTGCAAAAGGTGGCAGCCACACAAGACCTTTACATTTGCTGTCTGGAAGGACATCTAAGATACACACAGAAGTATAAGATCCTCTGGTACGTGTTATAAGAGGCTGCTAAAGTGGGCAGGACTTGGCCCAGGGAAAGCTGGGAAGCCTCGTGGAGGAGGAGGCATCAACTGCTCTCAAAGGAGGTGCATGAATTTGAATCGACAAAAGCCAGGTAATATGTTTATATACAGATGTGTGTTTGTAGAATGTATAATATTAACCCCATGCATCACACATTCCTATTTATTTCTACATCTTCATCGGTATAGATGAGTGTATATACACACATGCTAACAACTATCTATAGTGTGTATGCATGTGTGAAACTGCGGGGTCACAGCTCCAACCCAGTCGCACGGGCTTTCTTCCCTCCCTGACAGCTGGACACCTGGTTCTCAGAGTTTACAATATATTCCTTTGTTGTCCCATCTTAATATACACAAGAAGGCTCAAAATTGCTGGCTCATTTGTCTGTGAGAAACACGCATATTAAATGGAGGGTGGTACATATGTACAATAACGTGTGTCTTTTGCTTTAATAGTAGTTGATCAAAATATGCTTTTCCCCGGCTAGCTCTTCTCTCCCGCCCACGTCAGGGTGCTGGTGTTGCTCTCAGATTCGTTGGTAACATGAGTGAGCGCTCATATTCCATTTTGGGTTCCCCCACATTTGGTACGTTTTTGTCTTCTTTACATGGAGTAAGATGCACTCATCTTGGGGTATGACTGAGTTTCGACAAGTGCTTGATCCATGTAGCACCAGCCCAGTCACGGTACAGAGCAGAGCTGTCCTGTGTCCCCTGAAGGCCCTTCCTGCTGCCCCTGTGCACAGCCCCCCCCCACCCTTGCCCACCATCACCTATTTCCTGTGTCTGTCTTGGCCATTTTGTGAACAGCATATCAATGGAGCCACATACAGCTGAGTTAGCCACATGCCAAGCACTTGCTGAGTCCACACAGAGGACGTGCTGCACAGGTGCCCTGGCCTCTGTACAAACACGCCGCTTTGGGCCGGCCGGTGGCTCAGGCGGTTAGAGCTCCGTGCTCGTAGCTCCGGAGGCTGCCGGTTCGATTCCCGCATGGGCCAGTGGGCTCTCAACCACAGGGTTGCCAGTTCAATCCCTCGAGTCCCGCAGGGGATGGTGGGCTGTGCCCCCTGCAACTAGTTGGGACCTGGAGCTGGGCTGCGCCCTCCACAACTAAGACTGAAAGGACAACAACTTGAAGCTGAACGGCACCCTCCACAATTAAGATTGGGGGGACAACAACTTGACTTGGAAAAAGAAGGCCTGGAAGTACACACTGTTCCCCAATGGAGTCCTATTCCCCTTGCCCAATAAAATCTTTAAACAAACAAACAAACAAACAAACAAACAACAACAAAAAAAACACGCCGTTTTCTCAGAGGGGCTTCACCACAGCCCGCCGGGGTCCTGGAACCCACCCCGAGACACCGAGGCACGGCTGTGCTGCACACTTGAAAGTAGCTAGGAGAGTGCACTTTGAAAGTTTGCATCACAAGAAACAAAATGCTGTAACTATGTGAGCCGATGGCTGTTAACTAGACATAGCGTGGCCATCATTTCACAATACAGACAACACCGAATCGTTACATCCTACAGCTGAAGCTGATAGACTGTTATGTCAATTACATCTCAATAAAACATTCCTAATCTTAAGGCTTTCCATGTCTAAATAAAATTGAGATTTGATTGGAAAAAAAAAAAGAGCTCCAGGGCCGACAGAGGCAGAGACAGAGAGAGGCGGGCCTGCAGAGGACAGTGACATCCACACAAGCAGGCCGTCCTCAACGCGGCTCCATCAGGGGAAGATAAACCCGCCCGAGGCCTCAGGTAGGACACGGGGGCATCTGAACTTGGGGCTGCATGGCAGCTACTGTCCCGGGAGGGGCATCCGTCTGCAGTAGCGCCAAAGGCTCGGCCCAAAGTTGGGACAGTGCACAGATGGACAGACACGCCTCAGGGCTTGGCCTTATGTGGATACAGGGACGTTGCACATACAATTATTCCAGATGAAGCCTGAAGGGGGCCCCTAATTCAACACGACTGTGTCCTTCTAGGAAGGGGGACATTTGGACAGACAAACAAGAGAGGGCCACGTGAAGACGGAGGCAGAGATAGGGTGATGTATCTACAAGCCAAAGGACACCAAGGATTGACGGCCATCACTGGAAGCTGGAGTGGCCTGGAAAAGCCTGGAACACACGCTCCCTCTGGGCCTCTGGACAAACCACCCTGGCCAGCACCTCGATCTTGGACTTCTGGCCTCCAGACAATGAGACAATGAACTGTTGTGTAGACTGCTGGTCTGTGGTGTTTGTTACAGCCTCTGACACAGAGAGCAAGTGTGCTAATGTTGTCAGCTGGCAGCTCTGGGTGAAGGGTATTCACTGCTGTATTTTTGTAACTTTTCTATATGTTTCCAATATTTTCAAAATTGTAAGTTAAAAAAAAGAAATGAAATAATCTGACTTGAAAAAAGTGTATGATGGGCTGGGCTGGACACTTTTTATAAATTGCTTGACTCAGTTCTCACAGCCCTGTCGGGCAGGCATATTGTCCCCAACTTGTAGGGGACAAAAGAGCTGTTGCTCAGAGAGGTAAGGGATCTGACAGAGATTACAAAGGTCAACAACAAGTGCCTTTATCTGCACTGCTGTTGGCCCTCACCCCCTAGGACAGGGGGCGGCCACCCACTGGGTTTGGGATATTTCATACAATGCAAGAAAACACGCACATGAAGCAGGCTTTCCATGGGAACGACTAAATTAAAAATGAGGAAAGAAACGAGCTGTGTCATGGGATGAGAAGTGGCCTGCGCCCTGATTGCGCGAGTCTGGGGATGAGCAGGAGGGTCACCCCACACGTGACATGGGCAGCTCCAAGGGCTCGGTGCCGACACGGGCTGGCGCCCACGTCACAGATGGGGAAACTGAGGCACACTGAGTTTGAAAACCTTGCTTGACACACAAGCTAGTGCATCTGACACTGGAGAGTCTGCCTGCAGAACCTTTTTCTCATCTTTCCCAGCTTTGGGAAGTGGTCGTGATGGGGAGCGGGTCACAGGAGGCCTCACAGCCCCCTTTATGCTTTCGGTCCCTTCCCAGGATAACACACACCGCTTCTGCTCCCATGGCTGGGCTCCTGTAAGGCCCTCCACTAGGCACCTTTCTGCCACAGGCCCTTGGACCATTGACCCCAGCTTCCTCCACCAATCCTGAGGTCTTCCTGCTGAGGAGGAAAAGCTGGGCTGCCTGGTGCCCCCATGGTCACCGAACAGGCTCCAAGGGGGCAGAGATGACCGAGAGCTCTTGGGCACTGGTACTCCAGGACAGGCGGTCACGGTGAGGTGTCAGGGACCCCACCTCATCTTGATCCTTCCAAGGCCATCATCTCCCAGCCCAGCGAGGCCTTGTGGGAAGGCCTTGGGCCAGGCATGGAAGCTCACTGTCCCGGTTCCCATCTGTGCGTCACAGACTGGGGATGAGGGCAGCCAGGAGTCGCTCCCTCCCTGACCATCAGGCTTTGACCACAGGACAGCCCACATGGGGGGCTTGGGGCCAGAGGCCCTCAGCAGAGCCGGCTGTGGACGCTGTCAGCCATGCCTAGCACTGTACACCCAGGAATCTCGTCCATAGACCCCTGATGGGGTGAGGGCAAAGAGTCTTTACTCACAAGGTTACACTTTGGTGTAATTGAAGTAAATCTTCAGGCCATCTAGCCTGTCCCTCAGGAACCAGTCAAGCCCCTATGAGGTTCGTCCCATCCCAGGAAAACTTAAGTGGGGGCAGCTGGGCTCTGCCCAGCCTGTCCCTGTCACCCTACAGACAGGCCCGCCCGTCCCACTGGGCACAGAGGAAGAGCTGGGACACTCCTGCCTGCTCAAAAGACTCACCACCAGGTGAACCCAGAAAAGGCACTTCTCCAGCCCAAAACCACACAGCATGCTGCCTGCTGGAGCAGTGTTAGGCCCCAGGCGCCTGGCGCCCCCACAGCCCCCTCCACACCCCCGGGGACCACGGCGCGTTCCCAGCCCCGACTCCCCACACCACCCCTTTGAGCCACGTACCTAGGAGCCACCCTGGCCGCCAGCCCAGCTGCAGCACGACCCAGAGGAGTGGCCAGGGTGCCCATGGGGTCCCCATGCCCCGAGCGCCAGCGGTCTGTTAACCTGACCTCCTCTCTTCCTCTGCTCCAGTGGAAGTGCACGCAGAAAGGAAACTGTCCCTGTGAGATCGAAGGGACACGCCCCAAACCCCCGCCCCCTCTTCCTCCCCCACATAGGAGGGTAGTGGGGGTGGGCAGAGAGAGAGGGAGGCGAGAATGAGCGATGGGGAGAGTGACAGAGTAGGGGGAGGGGATGGGGTAGAGGGGTGAAGGAGAGATAGCAATACAGAGATAGAGATGGAGACACAGACACGAGACAGAGGGGAGGGCAGGGGGCGGGGAACCAAGAAAGACAGGCAGATGGAGGGGAGGGTCCAGTGCTCCTGCCCCACCATGAAGTTCGCTCTATCTTGGGCAAACTGTGGTCTCTTTATTTGTTGTTGCCTATTTCCCTTTTCACAGGATGGGTGGGCGAGGGGAACTTCTCTCCTCCCCCCCCAGCCATCCTCCTGTCCGTGGGAAGTAGGTCCCCCTTTCTGGGCTCAGGTCCCGGGGGCAGCATTGAAGGGTGGGTTCTGCCTTATCTAGTGCCCTAGTGGCCACAGTGTTTCAACCCACCACTCTGCCACTGCTGGAGGGGCGGGCAGGCAAGTGCCTGGCCAGACCTTGGCGACCTGCCACCAGCCACTCCTCTGGGCAGTGGGCAGCGTGGACACATCCTGCCAAGGGCTCGCCCGCCTTCCTGCTCCAGGAGAGACACAGCCTTCCCCCCGGGATGCAAGGCACATGTAGTGGGCAGCTGAGGGGCTGTTGCGCCCCAAGGCCTGGTCTGGGGCATTTCCACCAGGCCCACCCGAGACCCTTCTCCGTGTTCTACCCCGGGGACTGGGCCCTCCTCATCTGCAGGGTGGTCTTGCCTGCTGGTCCCCTCTGAAGGGCTTCGGGTGTTTAGCACCCCCCTCCCAGCTTCAGGCTTTCAGGAAGCCCCATGCCAGGCTCCGGGTGCCCTGTTTCCAGATCGTTCCACCATCAGCAGCCTCCTGACAGCCTGCAGTGCTGGGGGCTCAGCCTGTGCGCAGACCTCCTCAGTTTGGGGTGGGGGTGGTCCTGGGGCCTCCAGGGGTCCTGGCCTGGCTGCATAGTCTGGAAGTTCGTGAGCTACTTTGATTATTTTGTTGCATTCCCCTTTAAGCATTTTATTACATTGAATGGAAAACAGGAGAACTGAAAGTGCTGATATTAGTGATGATGCATAGGTCTCATCAGTCTAAAATAACGGAGACAGAAACCGCCTGACAGCTGGTGCTGCAGCCCAGCTCTTCGAGACTCTCAGGGTTTGGCTGTGAAGGGAAAACATTAAAGAAACCTGAACCGGTGGAAAAAGAGCATCAAAGATGATGTCTACAGGCGACGTGAGCAAGCGTGGAGCTTTAGTCTGTGAACAAAGGGCCACTCCCCGAACCGAGGCGCCTGGGTGGGTGGGTGGCTTGTGGGGGGGCTGCCGGCCAGGTGGGCCCCGTGGGTGCAGGGAAGCTGGGCGCCGGTTTGGCACCTGGTCTGGGAGGAAGAGCGTGATCCCCCATGTGGACAGGTGTCTGCGGCACACAGACCCTTGGGGCCCCCCCTCAGAGGGCTGCCGTGCTAAAGGTGGGCTGGGGGTGTAGCCTGGGGCTGGGGAGGGGGTGAGGTCAGGGCAGGCGTCTGGCCAGCACAGAACCTGGCACTTCAGCTCGGTGCCCAGCATCTCTCTGCCCTGGGCACAGCAGTCCCTTCATGTTAGATCTGGGCTAAGGGGCTGTGGGGGAGGGTGGGTCGTGTGCTCTGATCCCTGGGGATGGGTCTCCTCAGCACTCCAGCACCCCCACCATGCGATTCTCTCTGTAAGAGGCTGGCCACGTGTCCACGCCACAGAGGGGGCCTTGTGTCTCCACTCCGTCCTTCCCCTCCCCCTCCTTCTCGTCCCCTAACCCTTTCCTGTCCTCCCTTCTGTCCATCCCCCTTCCTTCCCTGCCCTCCTCTCTCTCCTTCCCTGTCTCCTGCCTTCTCACTGATGCCTCTTGCGGCAGTGGGCTAGATGGGGGCCCAGACTCAGGAGGCTGGAAGGGGCACTTGGGCCCCGGGAGGTCAGGGTTGGCAGGGGGTAGATGCGAGCAGATGGGGGGCACAGAGACTGTGGAGGAAGGGGGGAAACGGGCTCTTGAGGAGCCTCACACCCACCTGGTGTGAGCAGGATAACTGGGTTAGAGCCTGGGGAGGGGGCTGGGGTTCCAGGGCCTCTTGGGTTACAGCATGCCCAAGGTGAGCTCCCCTCTGTTTATCAGAACACTATGTCCCCAAACATGCACTGTTCCCATCACTCATTGTCCCCACCACACACACTGTCCCCACTACACACTGTCCCCACCCTGTACTGTCCCCACCCCACGCTGTCCCCACTACACACTGCCCCATCCCTCACCATCTTCATTAGGGCAGGACAGGTTCCCTGGGTGGAGGAAGGAGGGAAGGTTGGGGGCTCCATCTGCCCCCTTCCTGTGTCCTCTCCTCCCTGCCCTGTGTCCTGGCTTCAGCACTTCATGCTCAAGAGGCTGCAACTGGGGTCACAGCCAGGGTCGCCCGTCTCTTGCCCTCAACTCTAACCCTCTCTAACAACCAGGTTCTGGGCTGGGGGCGTCTAAGATCACCCAGCACACCAGCTCAACACGCTCTGCACTAAGGAAGGACATTTTTTGTTCTTATCAGTAACTGTAGGTTCGCGTGAGTGTGAGTAACAAAGAGCCAGCCCTGCACACTCAGTCTAGCTTCTTCAGTGATAACATTTGCACGGTCACAATCCATAGCCAGCCAGGACGCTGACCTGGGGACGGCCACATGGGGGTCATATTCAGGGCCCCCCTGTCCCCACCACACACACTAATTGTGTGTATGTTTGCTGCACAGTGTTTCGCCATGCGAGGGCATGTGCCCACTGTTACCAGGCCCTCCTCCCTCCTGCCTGATATCCCTGCTGCCACCTGCTGTGCCTCCATCTCTGTGCCTTTGGGTTTGCACAACGCATACAAATGGATGAGCTGTGTGTGGCCTGTTGGGCAGGGCTGTCACACAGTGTGACTCATCTGTGGACTTGGCCCATGAGTAAGCGTGTCTCCGTGGGCACCTTTGACCCCCAAGCAGAGCTCCGGACGGGCCGAGTGGTTTGCCTGGACCCTCTCTGTTGAGCTTTGCTGATTGTGCTGCGAGGAACAGTGTGTGCGGGTTCTGTGCGGAATCAGCTTCGGACCTGGGAGCACATGGCCACCTTGGCCTCGGGTGCTGGCGTGTGAGCTCCTGCACCCCCGGTGTCCTTTCCTGCTGTCTGGTGAGCCCGGCTGCCCACCTGCTTCCTGCTGGACCAAAGAGGAAGAGAAATGAGCAAAGGGGACCCTGGGGCTGTTTACACCCCACTTCCTGAGACCCGGCTGGTCCTGGGGGCTGTGAAAGCTCCCTACATGGGCCCCATCTGGTTGGGGAGAAGAGCTCTAGAGTTTCCAAGGTGACCGCCCCAGGTGACGCGCTCGCAGCGGGCGGTGGAACATGCGCCAGCACAGATGGAAAGTGGGGGAGAGGGGATCCCCCGCACGCTCCTGAGGCAGTTTCCATCAGTGGGGAGAAACCCAGGAAGCAGCAGGATCATCCCGAAACCTCTCTGAGGAGGCTGCTGGTGATGTCAGTGACCCACCACCGTCTGTGGGGCACAGCTACTTCTGAGGCGGGAACAGGAAATGGTTAATAGTGTTTGCAAATAAAAACTTTCTGTTCTATCCTGTTTTTAAAGCATTTCCCAGAAGTTAAAGAAGGGTGCCTAATTTAGCTGCCCAATTCAAGAGCCAAATTAAACAAATTGAATGGAGTATTTTCACCATTGACTATACACAAGAATAAAGTTAGCTGGATTTTTTGTTTGTTGAGGTGGAGGGCGGGGGATCACAGGAAACTCTTACCCTTTTATTTTCCAAACTTTCTAGAATGCTGTTAGTGGTTTAAATGTGAATTTATAATTTAAATTTCCAAATGTGTGTGTGTGTAATGTGTATATATGTTGCATGTGTGTAGGCATGCATGTTCCTATATGTGCATTCATGTGTAAGCATGTGTATGTGTGTACCAAAACCCTGGACTTTAGGCACAGCCCCAGGGTATCAGTTAGCTTTGCTATGATTGGCTGGTTTATACTCCCAAAACCTTAGAAAACAGTGCCTTAAGAAATAGTGGCAGCTAGAAGTTTATTTCTCTCTTGAGTAAGAAATCCGGACATAACCCGCCTGGAAGTAGGATGGCAATGCCAGCTGTTCTCAGGAATCCAGGCCTTACCTTTCTGCTCCCTCAGCAAGGTGACCCCATGGTCTGAGATGGCTGCTGGAGGGCTGGCCATCATCTCTGCACTGTGGACCAAAGGAAGGTGAAAGTAGAGTGGAAAGAGTCGGATGATGCCCAGCTATCTGGTCTCATCCTGGAACTTTCTTGGAAGCACATACCTTGTATCTTACTGTCACACTTAGCTGCAAGGCAAAGATGTCACATGGTTGAAAGAGCCAAAAGAAGTGTCAGGGGGCCGGCCCGGTGGCTCAGGAGGTTGGAGCTCCGCGCTCCTAATGCCGAAGGCTGCCGGTTCGATTCCCACATGGGCCAGTGGGCTCTCAACCACAAGGTTGCCAGTTCGACTCCTCGACTCCTGCAAGGGACGGTGGGCTCCGCCCCCTGCAACTAAGATTGAACACAGCACCTTGAGCTTAGCTGCCACTGAGCTCCAGGATGGCTCAGTTGGTTGGAGCGCATCCTCTCAACCACAAGGTTGCCAGTTCAACTCTCACAAGGGATGGGAGGCTCTGCCCCCTGCAACTAAGATTGAACACGGCACCTTGAGCTGAGCTGCCTCCCGGATGGCTCAGCTGGTTGGAGCGTGTCCTCTCAACTACAAGGTTGCCGGTTCCAGTCCCGCAAGGGATGGTTGGCTGTGCCCCCTGCAACTAGCAATGGCAACTGGACCTGGAGCTGGGCTGTGCCCTCCACAACTACGATTGAAAGGACAACTTGACTTGGAAAAAATCGGTGGAAGTACACACTGTTCCCCAATAAAGTCCTGTTAAAAAAAAAAAAAGTGTCAGCAATGAAAAACATGGTAAACACATCAACTCACTTGACAGAATTAGCTACAGACTAGACAAAGGTGAGGGGAGAACTGATGAACTGGTAGAAAAATGAGAAGAAATTGTTCAGTGTGCAGGTTAGAGAAACAAGTTAGAGTATGCTGGTTAGAGAGACGAGTTAGAGTGTGAAGGTGTGGGGACAGAGCCCCAGAGAGCAGTTTCCAGGCTCTCTGCCTCATATAGAAAGGTGCTGGCTCTGTAGTAGGTAGTGGATGGTCAACAGCTGTGACTAGTTGGCCATCGGCTGTTACCGGTTAGCCATTAGCCACAGATACAACTGCAGCGGCTAAGCTAGCAAAGTGGTGGTGTAGTGGCATGGCACGGTGGAGTGTAGATTACGGATTGCAGAGGCGGACTGCAGTTAGCAAGTGAGGTTGGTTGGCAGAGACAAGTGGATGGCGTTGGGTTGTGGATCGTGTGGCTCCTGCCTCCTGTGTCTCCAACCCAGCCGCCGCCAGCGAGACTATAGTGGTATGACTCCCCTATCTATGGCTCCATGGGTGCTCCTTTTTGGCCTCACTATATCCTGCGTTCTTATGTGGGGAGCGGGACCAGAGACCCCGCAGGCCGCCCCACGTGACAGCAGGTTAGAGAGACGGGTTACAGTATGCATGTTAGAGAGACAGAGTCATGGCAACGTGGACAGCATGGTGGGAAGGGCTGGCGCACGCGCGTCTGGATTCCAGGAGGAGGAGCGCGCAGGCGAGGGCAGAGCACCACTTCCATCCTTCTGCAGGTCTTGATTTACTTCAGGTGATGGTTACCCTAAATTTGTGTGTTGGAATTTCTATGGCCACCATCAAAATAATAGAAACAGAGAGTGTGGCACCTAAACTTGTGGGAGGATGAGAATGGAACGATAGTTACTCCACGACAAGGTGGCACGAGAGGGAAGAGCCCCTGGGATGTCAGCCAGAGGGGGTGGCTGGCTCAGACTGGTGAGTTGAAGAGCTGAATGAAGGGCGACTAACTTAAGACTCTGCAGGCGACAGAAAAGGCATGGAGGGGCCTGGTTCTCAGCCTGTCACCTGTCGGAAGGGGTGGAGGCTGTGGTTCTAGAACCTGGAAACCGTTGGCCAGCAGGCATCATGGCCCTCAGCTAGGGACACAGCACACACTCTGTCCCTGTGGACGAGAAGGGTGGCTGGCTACAGTGAGTGCTTCCATGTGCCCATGGGGAGGGTGGGGCCCCAGGCACACAGATGTGGCAAGGGCCCATATCGGGGGAAGGGTACGCCCCTGATTCGCTCTGGCTGTCTCCTAGGACAGGCTGCCGAATTGCCTGGGGAGAGTGTGCTCTCCACCACGTCTGGGCCATTGTGGACGTTGCTGGGGGACAAGGCCTTGCGGGGTGTTGGGAACTGCAGGTACTTGTCAGCCTCACTGGAGAACACCAATGCTGAGCGAGTGTTTTATGGCTTTGGTCCCATTTGACTGCCTGTCAACAGTCACGTGGAGAAGCCTGCTCACTCAGCATGGCTGCTTGAATAGGTGCGAACGTCATGCCTCTGTGTGGCCCTTGTCCTGAGGGTGCTTCCTCAACCATGGGCACCCACAGGTGGACCTCCTCTGTGCTTCATTCGCATTGTCCTTCCCTTGGGGTCCAGGGGTCAGGCTCCTCCCCACTCTGCTTGAACATCGGCCATTCTTTCCTCAATTCACTTGTTCTCATTGCACCTGACAAACTGCTGCTATGCATGCTCTTGAAAGTCACACACAAAACTCCAAAAAGACAGGAGAAGCCAGACACATGTGTACAGAAAGCATTGTCCGTACTCCCTTGCAGCTGCTCGGGGCACACACTGTGCAGGTGGTGATTTTCTGGCCCAGCGGGCTGGCAGTGCCTTGGTGGGAAAGAACACACAGAGAGCTTTTGGAGGCTGGCTTCTTTGAGGTGCTGACCTCAGACTTTATAGAAGTTCATGAAGCTGTGCGTGTATGTTTTAGGCATTTTTACGTAAATGACGTACATTTCTAGCCAATAAAAAGTTTGAAAATTTGCAATGACACATAAAGTTAAAGTTCTTCACAGCCTTGTTTGTGATGGCAGAGAACCATCACTGAGCAGCTTGGGAACAGGCAGGACAGACAGGGTAGAGCCACGGGACATAAGACACAGATGATGAAGGGGAGAGCGTGGGGCATTGTCCGGGGCACGGCGTGGAGGGAAACGCCAGGCTTCAGGTGACATGTTTAGCATAGTTTCCTGTTTGTGACAAGAGCACACGAATATCTGCGTGTGCACGTGCAGCTCCGCTACCGTCTCTGGGTGGCCGGCTGCCCCGCAATGTCATCACCTTGGATTGTTTTTCCTTGTCATTTATCTGTTTGCTTCTCATTTGTCCTAAAGAAAATGGATTGCTTGCGTGATTAAAAATATTAAAAAAAAGGATAAGAAAAACAGGCCTGTTTCTCCTTTCTCTGAGACAAACCGGTTGCCATGGAGACTGACCGGTTGTCAAGGCAGCGATGGGCGGGTGGGGCTGCAGAGGCGTCCTCCAGCCAGAGCTGGGGAGCCTCAGTCCGCACTGCGGCCCAGTGCCAGAATGGACGGGGTGCAAGTGTGGGCCCGCACATTGGCCCAGCTGATGGCCAAGAGTAAGCCGCAGGACACCTGGGAGCTGGTCCCCGACGAGAACTTGGCCTTTGGTCACGTGGACGGCGGAGGTTTCCAGTACCGGCTGAGGGGGCTTTCAAGGTGCGGTGGAGGGTGGGGCCTCTTGCTGGGTCCTGGGGGTGGACAGGGACTGAAGGCTGCTTGACCACTGGCCCTAGGCTGGGCCTGAGTCCCAAGGCCAGGCTGGGTGCGTCCTGGCACCTGGGCATGTGGGGAGGGGCATGTGTCCGTCCTGGTCTTGTCCCCCAACAGGTGGGTGGCTGGGTGCTTGTGATCCCTCTCAGTGGCAGGCAGAGACCCTGCCTGGCAGTGCTAGACCCCTGGAGTCCAGGGGGGCCTTGCCAGTTGGGGGCTGGTGGGGTGATATGGCCACCCACTCAGGAGGGCTCCATCGGCGTACGGCGCATCTCCTGGTCTCCACGGCAGCGCTGATGTGAGCAAGGGATGGGCAGGGGCCTGCGGCTACCACCCAGCCCTACACTGCAGCTGGGCCTGAGGGACCGGAAGCTGAGAGGTGCACTGAGGGGCACAGCCCTCGAAAAGGGGGAGCTGTGCCCCGCCTGGGTCACAGGCAGAGTGGGAGGCCATTTGGGAGTCCTGGTGGCCTTGTGTCACTATGTGAGCCTCCATCTTCATCATCATCGTCATCATTGCCATGATGACAGCTGTCAGTACAGTGGGATGACCCAGACCTGCAGAGCCCCCCCCTAGCCAGGCACCCCAGTCCTCACAGGGAGCTGGGAGGTGGCGCAGTGGGGGAGTGGGCCTGACTGCCGTGGAATGCTGGCTTTCTCAGGTCTGAGAAGCACGTTAAACACCTGGCTGTTCCCATAGCCAAAGCGAAGAGCTGCTCTAAATGGCAGGTGAGGACGGGGACACGGCCAAGCAGGTTTTCAGTTTCCAATGGCAACACCAGCTGGTGGGATGGTCACAAACACAGCCTACATTCTTCCACCCAGCCCTCCGGCACGTGCAGCTTGTGAAGTGCTCATTAATGAAATCTCAACACGGTTGGTTGTTCGGTCCTCAGGGCACTCTCCACGTATAGGCAGTCTCCCCAGCCACTTGTGGCTGCAGGCTGGCGCAGAGGCAGAGCCATGCCACAGTCACGGAAAGTTCCAAGGACAGACCCGCAGGGCTTCCTGGGAACATTCGGAGCCTTCCCACGCATGTGGGTTCCCGTGCCTGCATGCATGTGCCACACAGGGGTCACTCGTCTGTGACCTGAGGGTCTTGGAGAGAGGCCCCACCTGCCCGGCCCTGGGACACGCAGCCTCAGATGGCCTGGGGCACCAGCACCTTCACCATGTACTCTCTGACCCGAGCAGCTGGCCCTCTTCCATGCAGGGGTGGAGTGTGGCTCCCCTGTTCACACGGTCAAAGCCAGAGGGCCCAGGACACACCTCATCCTCCAGGAACCCCCGCCCCTCCACTGTCTCCATGCTTGTCTGTCAGCTGCGTTGTTCCCATCACACAACCCCCTCCTCCATCCCCATCACCCAGGCCCCTGCCTCCTGGTTTTACTTCCTGTCACCTTCCCTCCCTGGGGTGGGCTGCCCCCTCTGAGGCCCCATGGCCCTTTCCTCAGCTCTGCCTGTCTGTCCACCACAGATGCCTTCTTTTCATCCTCTCACTGGTCTCCACAGGCCTGTGTTTGTTTTTTGCTGACATTGCCTCAGGACACTGAAGCTCCAGGTCATAATATGACAGAAATGCAGTAGCTCGCAGCCCCAAGTAAGTGCAGAGCGAGCCCTCACGTGTGTCAAGCCAGGCTTGGCCACCCAGCGTGCTTTGGTGCCAAACAGGCATTTGCTTCTCAGATTATGGGGTGCAGGCAAAGGCCCCACTCTGCCCACGAGTGGTGTGGGGCACCAGGGAGCACAGCCGCTCCGTCCCCTCCTCTCACTGCTGCCTCTGTTCTTACCAGGCTCCAGTGCGGCCGCTGCCAGTGGGGCTGGTCCTCGGCCCACGTGCACATCCTCTTCCATGTGTGGTGGGACGAGGACAGCCACCTGGGGCTGGTGAAGATGCGCGTGTGGGGCCAGGGCTGTCAGGCATGCCCGCGGGACGCCCGGGGACACTGCCAAGTGAGCCTCCTGAACGTGCGGCTCTTCCTGCACAAGCTGGTCCTGTTCGTCCTGCACAATTGCTACCGTGAGGGCCTCAGCTCCGACCAGTGCCCTGAGATCTGCTTCGGGGACCAGTGTGAGGCCTGCGAGCTTGGGGTCTGCTTCTTCCAGAAGCCCCCAGACCCTGCTTGGGGGCCCGAAGTTAGGAGCTGCGGCCCTAGCCAGGACTCTCTGTGTGGCAGTGGCCCCGTGGTCCACCGTGCCCGGGGCCGCACCCCCAGCTGCAGCACCGTGCCCCCTGCCATGCCCGACGTCATCAGAAGCCCCCTCTCTGAGAGCAACCAGTTCTTCAGCGAGGACATCGACATTGTCACCGTCCCCTTCTCCCTCGTGCGCACGCGCAGTGACAGGGGACTTCTAGGCCCTGGACGGGGTGCCCGGGGACCGCTTATCATCGACAGAGGTTCCATCTACCTGCCCGCCAGCGTCACAGCCACGTCCACGGGCAGGGGCGTCCTGGTGAACATCAAGGCCCCAATCCTCCACGGCAAAGGCCGCCTGCTCAGCAGCATCAAGCCCTTCCAGGTCACAGGCTTCATCTACAAAGGCCACGGCTCTGTGTCCTGCCCAGCTGGCACGCATAGGCAGGGTCCGGGCTCGGTCCCCGGCAGCAGCGGCCGACCAGCTGGAGAGGACTTCCTGCCTGTGTCCTATATCATTGGCCTCACAGAAGACGGTGATGGCTCCCTCACCTTCCCCTCGTCCTTAGCCCACGTCATCCCAGGCCCGGGCTACCCCTCTGACGTCAATGGCTCCCTCACCTTCCCCTTCGTCTTCACTGATGGGCACTGGGGACAGGGTGGCAGTGGCCTCATCCGGGTGGGACCAGAGCCCAGCCCCAGCTCCACGTGCAAGGGCTCCCTGACCATCCCCCTGTCCGTCCTCAGCGTCATAAAGCGGGGGGGCCTGCATGCAAGTGGCTGCTGCAGGAGCAGGAGGCACAGGCGCCCCAGGGCCCACAGGGAGCAGGGCTCCTGCTGGGGGCCGTACTTGGACCCCTACGAGGAGGTTTGGATCTGGGTGTGCATGGCGGCCTTCATTCTCTGGGTAATATACCTGTGCACCTTCAGCCCTGACAACTCCCAGCAGCGACTGTGAGGGTGACCCTCCCTCTGTGGTCCCCGCGCACCACTCTCGCAGGGCCGCGCCCACATGACGGTGCACACGGCCTGCCTGTCCCCGCTGGCAAGACTGCTTTGCCCTCCCTGAGCGGAGGCCTCTGCTTCCACCTCTCGCTTCTGTGTCCGCTCTCCTGAGGAGACTCTGCAGACATCCACGTGAGATTATTCCCCCAGTTGTCCCTGGTGTTCAGGTATATTTGTGTGAGTCTTACACTCCAATAAAGTGAAAAATGAAAAGAGAAAACCGTACAGCACTCCTGGGCTGAGCTGAAGCCACCACCTGAGAGGAAACTGCGTGCTAAGTGGGAGGGTGGCAGGGACACTGTGGCCCTGCAGGGACCGCAAGCACGCCAGCACGTCTTCCCCTGGATGGCTTCTGCATTCCCGCATGTGTGATGGGGCAGGAAGCCCAGGCCAACCCCTGCCGATCAGGTGGGAATCACCCTCCCTGTGCTGCCCATGGTGTTTTCCGGAACAGGACACGTGCCACCTGCCATGTTCCTGCCCCACCAGGACGCAGCGTGGGGTGGGGAGCTTCAGCCTGGCAGCTCTTCCGATTGGGGGGACCGAAGCCAGTCGGCACCTGGGCTGGGTGGAAGGTGGCGAGAAGGTGGGGGGCTGCTGGTCCTGCCACCTGCAGGTCGCATGGGGGGGTCCTGGGTCCCCTCCCTCCCCCTCTGGGACCCCGCCTCCTCCGCCCGCGCTGTCCTGCAGCGCCCCCGCGTGGCCGCTGGCGGGACGCGCAGCCCTGCGATGGTGGGGTCTGGAAGTCGCCGCTGCTGTTTAAGTGTTGAATCAGGCGGTTTCATTAAACCCAAACGGCACACATCACAAGCGTTTACATTAGTTTCAATGAATAATTAAATTTCATTTAGTTCATTAGTAATTAATTCATTAGAATTAGAATTCACCGCTAAGAACGACAGTGACTTCAATGAGCACCCCGGTCTGCTGACCGACCGTATGCGCACGCGCACACGTCCGCCTTGGACTCTGCTCCTTCACACCCTCCTCGGGGACTTCCAGCGCAGGGACGCCAGAGCCCCAAGGGCGGGCCTGGGCCTCAGCTCCAGGGACGATGGCGCCAGAGGCCACCCCTGAGCCCACACGGGAGTCCACCCCTGAACCCACCCCTGAGCCCTTCCTGTAGTCTGAATAACCAGGTTGGGCTGATTTAAATGTGTACAATAACTATTTTTGGAAACCGAATTAATAATAGAGATACAGACTGAAAAGTCTCTAAAAGGATTAAAGGCACGCACATTTTAAATGCAAATACTGCTCAGCCAAAGTTGTGGGGACTAAAAATGGGAACAATTTCCTGGCTTTTGGTAAATTTCCTAGTGAAGGGAGAAGAATCCAATTTCTTGTAGTCCAGGAGATGCACAGTGGACAGGAGCAGATGCACCCCTCTTCTTCTCCAGCAGGGGAAAGGAAGGGTGGGGAGGCTCAACCTGACTTTCAAGGCCTGGGGCCCAACCTGTCTCCAGGGCAGACTTCCAGGCCGGGACCAGGGGATGTGACCTAGCTGACAGCGTCCTCATTCAGAGCACAGCCCCTGCAGGTGCCAGATCCCCTTGCCCAAGGCCCCTCAGGGGGCTCTGGGAACCCACCGTGTGCAAACTGCCCCACCTAGAAAGCTTTTTAAGCACCTTTTCTCTTAGTTGAAAAGTCAGAGGACAACTTAACTTTGATTAGGGAACATATAGATCCTGTAGGACAGATGTTCTCATCAGCAAGGGTAGAAACTTCTAGAAAGTTCTAGGAAGTCTCAAAGCTCTCATCAGAAAGGGGCTGGGTCAGTGTGGGTGACAGTCAGGGCAGATCCTCGAATCCCTTGCTGGCCAAGGCAGGTCCCCACCCCCAGAGACCTTGCGTGGACTGGGCTGCTCATGGCCATGCTGCTTCGTTTTCCAGGCACTGGGGGTGGGCTTGCCCCCCGGCACAGCTGCTGCTGCTCACTGGGGGCCTCACAGCAACCACACACTTAGCGTGCTGGTGGCTTGAATGCTGCCTCCGTTCTGATTATGGAAGTGACAGGAGTGGAGCACTGAGTTAACAACTGGTTCTCCCCAAGTGTCCTTTCTGTGCGGTCCAGGATTACCATCCCTAGATAAGGGCAGTGTGAGGTTTTGTGCGTGGTCTTCAAAAGCCCCAATAATCTTTTCCATAGCACGTTTCATTCAACAAACAGCTGGGTCTGGCCACCGTGACCGGCTGTGACTTTGGCTGGTGTGTGGTTTTTAACCTTCCCAGCGATGGTCCAGGACCCCTGTGGCTGTACCTGGCAGCAGGGGGTGCCAGGTATAGAAGGGTGGCATTGTTTCTTTTAAACACAAGGAAATCATGAAAACGACACATACTTACTTTGGAAAAAGAGGAGAGAAGCAGATGGGGAGTTAGAAGATGACCCCTCGACCCCACAGCAGTGCCTGCTCACAGTTTCTCAGCGCGGAGTCCTCACGAGGGCCTTGGGGCTGGGGTCCCACCCACCGCACTCCCAGGCCCGCCCGCCCTCCCATCGGCTCCTTCTTCCTGCTCTCTCCTCCTCACTGAGCCCCTTCCAACCTGGAGTGTGGCTCAGCTGTGCCTGAGGAAGAGATTAATAACACAGAGAGTGAAGACATGGTTGGGAGACTGCTTGTGTTCATGTGGTTTTGGCTTCTGCCGTTCATGGGGGGTGATCGGGTCACTGAGATTGTGCCAGCTGGCCAGGAGGGCTCTGCACAGCTTCACAAGGATGGCCTAGTGTGCGTCCTCAGTTTACCGGTGTCGACAGCGGTGGTGCTCTAAGTATGTTCTCAGATAAAATTACCCTCCAACAACTTTTAGCTTTGCAAGTGTCAGTGACTCCTATTCTCAAACTATTTTGGGGGTTATTCACAGTCAATGGAATCTCCTGAATCATGAATGATGACGGACAGTTGGGGCGATGACTGAAGGAGCACGTGTTTTTCCATCTGTGTCGTAAGGGACCCATGCTGGGTTCTTCCCACATATTCCCTTGGCAAACCAAATGTACGTGCTGTGTGCCAGATTCCAGACCTTTCTTTCTGGACTTTCCACTTGCCTGTCCAGCCTGTGCGGTCAGCTCTGGAATGCCCTGCGAGGAATCTCTGTTGGGCACAGAAAGTCATTGCCTGCTGGTTTCAGAGTCTTTCTTTGATTAATTCTGGAGAGTCCCCATTCCGGGCGAAGACGGGGTCCTTCCCCTCCATTTGCCAATCTGATAAGAGGGTCAACACAAAGCAACCGAAACCCACAAGTGGTAAAGCCTAGAGAGATGACATGAGACCACAGAGAGTGCCACAAGCCAGACCCCAGCCCCAACCCAGCAGCTTCTGCACCACCAAGGGTGGAGGCCACAGTGGTCACAGCAGGGCACAGGCCAGTGAGACTTGGGTTACATTTTGGGTGCAAACGTGAGGACAGGCTCTGCGAGAGTCTGGGTCCTCATCAGGAGGTGAGACATCCCAGGTCCCCCGATGGCCTGGCCCCCACTGTGAGCTCACCCTCCTGCCCTTCCAGGGTAGTTACAGTCAACAGGGATCCGGGAGGGAGCCTGAGCATGAAGGGGGGATCCTGGCTTTAATGGCGTTCGTGACTTCTCCACACCTGAGCTTTTCCCACTCTAGAGGTAAGGGGATTTAGTTTTCTAAGGTGTTCTTGGTGACGGATGAAGTGTTGGAAGGACTTTTGGAAAATCACAAAGCTTTGTACACATCGTATAGGGCAGTGTCCTGGGGTTGACATTTGTGGAAATATTTTGAGCAAAGGTGAGGTACAACCAGCAGGCAGGAGATGGCCCGAAAGCCTTGCATGCACTTGCTTTCGATGGCTTGTTGCCAGCTAGTAATATCCAGGGAAGCTTTTAATGAGAGCAAACTTTAGAGAGACGAAGGACGTTTTGCACAGCACACCCAATCCAGTCACCATAGGTTTTATTGGCACCTGCCATGTGCTAGAAAAGCGAGCTGGAGTGAAGCAGGAGGAGTGTGCCGGCGGAGGCTGGGGTCCAGGCACGGCCGGCTGAGGGCTCTCTGAGCTGTTGGCTGTGTGTCTGCACCTGCGCAGAGCCTCAGGCTGCCATCTTGTCAGGGGCGTGGAAGGACTTGGCACCCTGCATGGATGGCCGCGGGGGGGCCTGCAGCATCCTATGCCTCTCCTCCAGCTTCTGGGCCCATTCTCCACGGAGCCTGGGATGGTGGCAATTTCGGAGCTATGAGTCAGCTTCAGGGACCATGTGCCAGCCAGGCTGTGTCTGTCGGCACCTGAGCATATGTGTGAACACAGCCGCCCCCTCACGGGCTGTGGGACTGTGGGCAGGGCTGCGTCCCCGTCCAGCCATAGCCGTGACCTTGTGGGGTCCAGGAGAGCCCTGTGACCTGGGCCAGGTCATGGAGGGTCTCACTCCAGACCTGCCTGCCCAGGAGGGAAAGCACTTTGCCCCGTGAAGCAGCCTCTGGGAATGTCTGTGCCCCAGAGAAACTGAGCTGTGTCCTGAGCTGCCAACCTGGTAAGTGCCCAGTTTCTCGCACAGGACCACTGGCTCATGCAGACCGGACACAGGCCCACGGTCGCTTGTGCCCCTCTGAGCGCCCTCTCACTGGGCCTTGTTCCCCAACTTTCTTCCAAGACCGCCCACCATCCTGACTGCCTCGGAAGGTGGCATGGCGTTGTGACGACAGCACAATGCGTGGAGTGGTCGGGCACAGAGACAGCCTGGTGCAGGAGTCCAGGCCCCCCAGACAACCACCCACAGGCGATGACCACAAGGTACCTTCAGGGTCGAGTGTATGGTTTGGCTTTAGAGGGTGGAGAGTGGGGTGGGTGCCCGGCTCTGGCTGACCTCTGGGCTTGGTGGCAATTTGGTAAATGGCATCCACTCAGATGGTTGTCCCAGCACCCAGGGACCTAAGAGAGGCAGGTGCCTCCAAGCAGCACACGGTGGCCCCAGGACAGCAGTGCCCACGGGTGTCCGTGCATGACGGCCACGTTTCTGCCCCTTCACCAGGTGCTGGTTGCTGATTGGCTGCCCCCAGGCCAGGCATGTAAAGCAGACGAATCCTAGAAACTGCAGGATGGCTGCGGGGTTGCCGTCAGAGACCAGGGCATGTCCCGGCTATGGCCTCCGGCCCCGGAACCAGCCACATCTCCCCACACGGGTACCGAATGTCATGGCCCACAGCCCTGTCCCGGTCAGCCCTGGACCTTGCTGACCTACCCAGCTTGAGCTGATGGCAGCCTATTGTCTGACCCAGAGCCCACTCCTGGGACCTGCACCCCTGGGCAGCAGACCCAGAATGTCCCAGGGCCTGATGGCATGAGAGGGCAGGGTGAGGTTCTGAGACCCCAGGGGGGAGCTGAGGCTGGGAGGAGGCATCAGTGGGGGGGTCCCCTTTTCCCATGTTTGGGGGCAGGGGGTTCTGCTGGACACGGCCCGAGGGGTGAGGTGGGTACAGCACTCGGTTCTGAGGGGCCAGGACAGGCAGAGTTGGGCACAACTGCCCCCATAGCTGGGCCACCACAGCAACCAGAGCTCTGGTGGCTGAAGCATCAGTCCAACCTGGTCTTGCCAGGAGCCAGGATCGTCCTCCCCAGCCCACTCCCAGGGCAGCAGCTGCTGGTGCTATCTGGAGAAGAGGCTGTGACTACTTTTGAGTTTCTGGCCACTTGAGTCTGTCTCAAGGTGTGAATTATGTGCTAATCCACTCTCCTAGCTGTCCTTGAGAGCAATTATCCTGGGTACACTTGGGGTGACCTAGGAGACCCCATCAGCACTAAGGCCCCTGCACTCAGTGGCAGAGAGAAGAGGGCTGTCAGCTTTTGGTGGGCAGCCATGCACACGTGTGGACGGGGGGGGAGGACACAGGGGTGTCTTTCAGCAGTGGGAGCAACTGTCAGAAAATCAGACCAAAGCAGGACACGCCTCCATGAAAAATTCTACAGCACTCAGGAGTGTGGGGATGGAGGGAGGGGTGTGGGGCAGAAGGATGGTGCTGGCATCCTGGGGTCTCCCTCTCTCCTACTTCATCTCTGTTGTGAGTCTGAAGCTGAGTTGATGTGGGTGGTGTTTCCTATGGGGCTCCCCTCCGCCTGCGTCACGGGATCTGAGGGGAGGGGTGCTGTCGCTGGAGTGTGGTGCTGTGTGCCTGGAGGCCTGAGGGCTGGGCCTGGTCCCGGTTGCATGCCGCAGCGACCCCCGTGCTGTGCCCTTAGCCCACCTGTCCAGGGCGCTCCTGTGCATCCTCACGTCCTCACTCTGCAGTCGTTCCGCGTGAAGCTCAATTTTTTTCTCCCAGAACAGCTTTAGCACGTCTGCATCGTAGGCTACTCTTTCTGGGAGCTTCCAAGTGTGGTTTTTATTCATTTTCTGGAAAAGGAACATTTATAAGGACTCATCTGGGTTGTGTGTGAGTTCGAGGGCACAGGACAACCAGCAGGTTCACGATAAAGACCCTGCTCTGCCCCAAACTCAGAATGTCCCTGGGTGTCCCGAGCACCAAGCAGGGGTGTTGGGAGTGGGACTCTCAGAGGGTGCACGGCTGTCTCTGGAACAGAGTCCTGAGTTTGTGGAAGTAGCAGCTGATGGCAACACCCCTTTTGAGCCTCGGTCACTTCAAAATTTAAATGATGATCCCCTCTTGTGCGTGTTTGCTGTTGGGAGATCTTAGGTAAAGACGGTAGGATGAGGCTTAGCAATTTAAGCCACCACATGCAAGGAGAGTCTCATCCACCAAGTCAGACAGACCTGACTTTTCAGTCGCTCCTCAGCCAAGCCGGTGGGTCTCCTGGTGGCGGGCGTCCTCCGAGCGAGCACCGTCTGCAGGCCGCACACCGAGGTCTCTCCTGTCACCTCTTATATGGGCTCTGTGACACGGCACTTGGCATCACTGCAGTTCCCAGGAAACATCAGCTGCCTTTGGTCTGGCTGTGGTCCCTGGAGACAATCTGGCTCCCAGCACACACTTACTGGTGGGCACACGTCCCTTGGCTCCTCCTCCAGAAATCCAGAGGGCAGCTCCGCCAGCATCCTCTGCTTGGCTCGCTCCCTGCAAGATCCTGTTACCAGGGGGACAAAAACGCCTTCTCCTGATGGCTGATCTCAAGACTCCTTGTAGGTGAAGGCTTTTAAAAAGCAGTGTGCAGCCACTCTCTCCCCTGGATTTTAATCTGTATGGAGAGAGTTGTATGAACGGATGGTCTCCAAATAATACACTGATTATGCTTATGGTAAAGCAGCAAGATCGTAAGTAGCCTTTTTCTTATTTTTTAGTGCATTGTGAAATGTTTATATTGAGTATGTATTACTTGTGTAATCTGAAAATCAGAGCTAAAGAAGGAATTTGGGAGGACACATCTGGCAGGACACACCTGGGAAGACACACCTGGGAGGACACATCTGGCCCCTCAGCTGATGCTTCAGCTCTCCCTCTCTCCTGAGATTCCCAAATTCGGCGAATGACTCAGGATGACCCACTGGCACCAAAGAAATCTAATGTGCACCGTTTTGAATAGACTGTTCTTGCCAATAACGCCTAAAATGTAATAAGGCAGTCAAGGTCAAGTGTCTGTGGAGAGCTGCAAATGGGACCCACCTCTCCACCCTCCAGCTGCCTCCCAGTCATGATTCTGAGCCTGCTCCCTTCTCCTTCATCTGCCTGTGCCCACTGCCTGTCACTTATGCACAGCATGTCCCAGGGGCCCCCTTGCCTCAGTGTCTTCCTGCATCCCCCTTGCATGTGGTCCCCATGTTCTGTAGAGAGAGCACCCTGATAATCACGCCAGCTGTGGAATCCTGGGGACAAGGTGAATGGCCCACGATGATGAGCCTGCCAATTCCGTCATGGAAATGGGTGTGCAGTGGGGCTGGGACCAGGGGCTGGAGGGCACCAGGTGGCTTGTTCAGTGGGGAAATGGAAACACAGGAATGTGCACAGGACTACACCAGACTTGCAAACAAGATGGCAGAACCGCAAAGTGCAGTGTTTCTCCTGTACCTGCCAATGCACACACTGTCCTGGGAAGGGTAACGGCACGGGTCTCTGCCTGCCGGCCCACAGCCCAGGCTGGACTCTGGCAGCCCCACTCACCTTCCCCTTGTCCCTGGGAGGCTTTGGGGAGACCAGCCCCTGGCATTCCCTTCCTGGCATTCACGGTGTGTTTGCCTTTCCCCATAGGCTGTTCTTACCTGTCTGAGTTTGGTCAGAGATGTGTCTGTCTGCTGCCCACTCTGATTTTCATAGGGGGCTGGTGTGTGCAAGGAGACTGGCCAGAGGTTATTTATGTTTCATCTTAAACCAAGTGTGGAGAGCAAGTGCCTGGTTTATAAAACGTAAGCAGGTCTTGTACTTTTCAGGACAAAGTAAGCTTGCCCTGGTCTCAGTGATATAAGCCAGCTTAGGCATTCACTGACTGCGGTGTTTCAAGAGACATTTCTGAGGGTGTGTTTGGGCGGGCAGTGCTTTCCCAGACCTTTGAAAGCCTCCCTTGTCCCAGGCCTGGCTCTTGCCATCTAAGAGCAAGTGGAGACGGGGAGGTGGGCCTCCAGATGCACCTGACTCTCCTGTTAGCCTGCAGGGTCTTGCCAGGCGCTGGAGCTGGAGCATTCTGTGACTCTGATGGGGCCTGGGGACAGCAGCAGGTGTTGTGGGATTAAGACACTAGCACTGGGTATGTGCAGATGTCCCCCACAGGTCAGAAAGTGCAGGCTGGCTCTTCAGGACCCATACATGCCGACTGCACGCTGGCCAAGCGGCTCCTGTTTGTGGTTCTTTGCCTCTGGGGGAAGCAGGCAGACTGTGAGCACAGGCCTGCCCCTCAGGCCCCTTCCAGAGACTGTTCTCTGATTGGACACTGAGCCGCACAGTCTCTTGAACCGGCGTGCCAGGCACACATGGCGTCCTTCTGGCTGCAGGGACCCATCTGCAGCTGTGATTGGTTTGGATGACAGGGGCTGGTTCCAGTTTCCTCGAACCAGGATCCCCCAGTTTAGCTGCAGTTCAGTGTCAGAGGTCAAAGTTAGGGGTGAACCCCAAGGGGATGCGTCAACCCTGATGGGACAGGCTTCCTTGTGAGGCTTCTTTGTCACACCCCACTGGCCACCAGCCTCATCACAGTCACTGGACGTGGAGCTGATGATGGCCAGCCTTGTCCCGAGAGAAAAGGGGATTGTGATTGTGTGTGCATGTGTGTGCGCACATGTGCATGTTTATCTGTGTGCTTAGTCGTAAGTCAGAGTGGGGCCGGGAGCCTCACACTGAGGGTAGAGGGCCTCACGTTCACTTGGGGATCTTGCCTTTCACTTTTCCTCTTTAGCTGGGCCCATGTCGTACATTCTCTGCATCTGGAGGGCTCCCTCCGGGTGTGGCTTTGTCCCCCTTCTCCCGTGATGTGAACTTGCTCACGGTCAGCCCAGCCCTGAGGTCAGATGCCACTCGGGCTGCACCCACAGCTCCCTGCAGCATTCGCCCGGGGGCCTGGTTTGGTTCGTCTAAGTTGCTACTGAAATCCAGTTATTTCCCAAGACTTATTTCCAAAGCTCTGCATGTTCTTCACACTCGTCCTGTTGGGAGCACATCGCCTGCAAACGACCATCTTTCCAGCAGGGCTGGGTCCAGGCTCTACCATCCCTTTATTTTCAGCCCCCCTTCCTTCCCTCCAGCAGCTTTGTGGCCACCCTAGGGCTCTGGGGGCCACGGTGTGGAACTTAACGGGAGGTGGGTGCTGCTCATTCATCTGACTTGTAGTCTTCATGCTGACGAATGTCATGTGCAAGCAGGGAGGGTAACACACTGACACTAATGAAATGTTGCTTATTTTACGTTCCTTTTATTCTTGAGCGAACACAGTGAACTGTCTGTAACAGCCACCTGGTTGAGCTGAATGTCTCTTTGACACTGAAAGCTGCTTTGGTAAGATGACATTCCGAGTGCTGGGCTCCGAGGACAGGCTGCAGGACAGCCCCTGTGCTAGCCGTTTCCTCCACTTCGGCTGAGTTTTGGGCAGTGTCTGGGCCTCCAAGTGTGCCGTTAACGACATGAGTCACAGACCAGAACTAGGTTCCGACGGGCTCTCTATCTGCAAGTAGAGCTGAACGAGGCTCGTGGGTGGCCAGGGTGTCCACAGACCGTCCCATCGGATCAGAAAAGAGACAAGTCACAGCTGAGTGCACAGGCCAACTGAAGTCGGTCTTGGGGGATCTGCCCTCCTGCACCCTGGCCTGGAAAGCGAGGCCCCCTGGTCTGTGGTCCCTGCGTGAGACTGTTAAGTCGGGTTGGGTGGGGAAGGCACCCAGGGGTGTTCGTGGGGGAGCAGATGCAGTAAGCAGGGAGGCTGCCAGAGAGCTGTCCCCCACTCATCCTGTAACCAAAATATGTACGACAGACACACGTATGGCCCAGCAGTCCCCACCCCAGGTGTTTGCCAGGAGATGAGAAGGATTAACATAAAATGTATTTGTTTTAGGTGGGTTTACAACATTAAGTGTATGTCTTATGTTACATGACCTGTCACGAAGATTGCTTGCACAATTATTGACTCTGAAATCTCAGTAAGTTTTAACTAATAAATAAAATAGGTACAAATAAAAGGTTTTAAGTAAACTTCAGTGATAATATTGTACGAATACATTGAAAAGGTTCTTGGTGTCTTTAGTAATTTGAAACTGTAAAGTTTCATTATCTCATTTATCTGATGAATATTCATTGAATGTCTAGACCATTTCCAAATAAGTGAAAATAGTGAAACACTAATTACTGAACATAGATTTATCAACTTTTTGCTATTTATTGTATAGGAACTTAATATATTTGGGTGTATTACTAAACACTAAAATTTTTGTATGTGTTGTGAGGAAATATATTTCTAGAAATTATTAATCACATTCACAACTAGCTAAAGAATTCTGGTGTAACTGCACAATTGCTTACTCAGTTTTCACTACAGATTAAGATGGATATTTAATTGTTTATGCCTCTTTGCTCTTGTGAACAGAGCTGCTGCGGATTCAGGCATCAGCTTTTAACGCCTGGTTTCAATTTTGGAGGGTATATTTCTAGAAGTGGATTTGTTGAACCAACTGAGTGGTTAGAGATGAACAGAGGAATGTTTTGCGGGGTGGAAATTTCAAAGTATTGTATGCGTAAGTCACACCATTTTACATTTTCACAAGGTATGTTTAAGGGTTCTAATTTCTCTATTCCATTTGTTAGTTTTAGTTTTCTTGATTACAGCCGTTCTGGTTTGTGTGAGGGGGTATCACACTGGTTATAATTTGCGTTCCCATCTGTGTGAGGGGATCACACTGGTTATAATTCGCGTTCCCATCTGTGTGAGGGGATCACACTGGTTATAATCTGCGTTCCCATCTGTGTGAGGGGATCACACTGGTTATAATCTGCGTTCCCATCTGTGTGAGGGGATCACACTGGTTATAATTCGTGTTCCCATCTGTCTGAGGGGATCACACTGGCTATAATCTGCGTTCCCATCTGTGTGAGGGGATCACACTGGTTATAATCTGCGTTCCCATCTGTGTGAGGGGATCACACTGGTTATAATCTGCGTTCCCATCGTGACTGAGGATGCTGAACATCTTAGTGTGCTTTGTACGTCTTCTCTGGAGAAGCGTCTATTCAAGTCCATTTTAAAATTTTAGCTTTCGTTTTGTTGATGAGCTTTAAAAATCCTTTAATCTGGATAACAGACTTTTAGCAGAGATATAATTAGCAATTATATGCTCCCATTCTCTGGGCTGTCCTTTCACTTTCTGGACAGCGTCTTTTGACGCACATAAGTTTTTAATTTTGAGGAAGCCCAATTCATCTTTTTGTTGTTGCTTCTATGTGGTGTCATATCTAAGATACTGTTCCTAAATCCAAGGTCATGGAAGTGGTGAGAAAATGCTCTTCTCTGCTGCCATCTAGTGTGCATCATGGGCATAACACCTGAGCGGAGGTCACCAGGAAATGCTCTTCTCTCTCCAAAGGTTTCCGAGCCAAGGAAGAACGCGTCAGACTCAGTGCCCCAGGTGCAGTCATCTGTGCCCTGGGAGCTGCCCACTGGAATGTGGAGTCCTCGCGGTGAAACCTGGCCCAGGGCTTGGCACACCTGAATTAACTGCCTCTCGCCTGGCTCTTACCTATGCTGCCTTATGCCACCCTCCTCTCTTGCCTCCCGACCTTCCCCAGGGCCGTGTTTTGAACTCACAGTGTGCAGAGAGAGTCTCTGTAAGTCGCCACATCCGGGGGAGTGGGGTGCAAACTAAATATTTATGTTGCATGTAAGAGTCAGCCCAGGAGGACCAGGCCAAAAGGAAACCAGGTCTGAGTGATGAAAGCCTGGGTATGGAAAGACCATGGGGAGGCCTGCAGGGGCCAGACTGCAGCCCCCAGGCAGCGCTGGGGAGGCAGGCTGTGGTGGGATCCCAGGCTCTGGCCTGGGGACTGTAGCTGAAGGGGCCTTGGGGACTCCTCCAGGTGCAGCATTTGCAGGGGGAGCTGAACACCAGGCTCCTGGGGCAGCTTTGCTGGAACAGCCACTGCCCTGCACAGCTGTGGTAGCTGGACCTGTCGGTGGATTGGGGTAGAGTCACTCAGCTTTTCCCTGCCATAAGGTGTCTTGTCCAAGTGTGGGGCCACCCTCAGGTCCAGAGGGCTGGCCTGGTGTGGGAACTCCAGTCCTGGGGGGCCTAAAGAGATATATGGAAGACCTGGGAACACAGTGCAGAGTCAGCAAAGGACACCCCAAGAGATCCCAAAGCAATAGGCCATGCTCACAGTCAGCAACCACGGGCTGGCAGCAGCTCAGCACCCCACACCCCACATTCTCCATCTATTTCTGTCACTGTCTGACCTTCTCCTTCAGTCTCTGTCAACATCTGTCTTTGACGAGGTTCAAGATATTCATGAAACATGCTTGTCGATGAGAAAACATCCAGCCTAAGAAAAATCCTGTAAAGAGTTTATTTGAGTCAAAAGTGATGCCAATTGCTGGGACACAAAATCTCAACGGACTGAGACAACGCTCCACAAAATAGCAGTTTGCAGCTGATTTTATACCTAGAATCACAGGAGGAGGGTTACATGAAATCCGCTGGTGGTAGATTAATGGGGTGGGAGAAAGCAGAGTGGGGAAATCTCTGTGATTGAAGTAAATTAGAGAGACAGGTACTTCTTCCACACAGGTGGGTACAGGATAGTTAATAGTTCACTTTTTACAGCACATAGAGCTGGTCATTCGGACAAGAATAATAATGAGGGGTTTACAGCTTCCTGCTCTGGTCCAGAAAAAGCGATTACTGACATTCCAAAGGTATGTTATCTTAGATGCAAAAAGACAACAGACAGGCTCACTTAAGGTAAAGATTGACCTCTGTGAAGGAAGCTACAGGCCAAGGATGTGACTTCCCGTCATGGCCCACCTTAATTAGGAATGTTTATGTTCAAGCCGTCCTATGTGGTTATTTTCAGTCTCCTGAGCTTGTCAGGTTTAATCAGTGGCCCCTTTTCCATCCTCATGCTCTTGTCATCACCCTGAATCACCCTGCAGTGACCCTTTAGAGCCCCCAAGAGACCTTACTTCATCCTTAGCTCAGGATGTCTTATCTACCCCTGTTCCCTTTCTATTTCCCTACGTTTCCTGCATGTGGGGTCCCTGACTCTCTCCTTTATGCAGGGTTCCTATATATATGTATTAAATCTGCTTATTTTCTCTTGCTAATCTGTTTCATGTCTATTTGATTATTACAGCAGTCAGAAGCCGGGGGTAGAGGAAAGTCTTCCTCCCCCACATAAGCAAGTAATCAGATATTTAATAAAAGGTGAAATGTGGGAGTGTGTCTACATCACTGGGTCCTGAAATAAGATTCGTCAATTTAACTAAACTAAGTTATTCTCAGGACTGAGTGATTAGATCAATGAAATATGTGATAATCTACCAATTTAACTTCTGGATGTGAAACTTTTATTCAAGTTTCAAAGGTGGAAAGAAGAGGACCAAAAGTTTTGCCCTTGGGCAAATTGACTTTAAGCTGCTTCTTAGGAAACAAAAGACTCGTAAAGAACCTTTGACCCTCCCCTTTTTCTGCCTAAGAGATTCAGTTTGAAAGACCTGGTTTAGGGAGGGAACCTTGGCATAAACTCCTTAGCATAAGGCGGGAAGACGCCCAGTGGAGCCTGGTGACCACCCTTCCCCCATGTCCCATTCTTTTGTGGGTTGCCTAACAACTATTTACCTTCTGTGAGAGTGCCACTCTTCCTAAATTACCTGCAAAGCACCCAATGTTACCTGCTGTGTTAGGAATTCTTACATGTATGTGAATTCCCGCGCGCATGTGTTAAAATTCGATTTTATCTTAGTCTGAGTCTATTAATTTTATGACTAGTTCGGCTAGAAGTTGTTATTATAGGCAGAGAGAACAGGGCCAAAGGGATGGGGGGAGGAAAGAAAGGAAGATGTGAGAGGAAACAAAGAAAAGAGAGGAGATGAAATCATTCCTTAGAAAAGGTGCAGCTACAGCTAATTGTTATGGGTTATAACACTACTAGCATTGCAGGCAGGGAAAAGCTCCACCCTCTGTGTCACCAAGACAGTTCCTTCAAGGGAATCCCTCCTCCAATGGGAAGGAGACCTCAGCAAAGACACACCCTGGGAACATACTGGAAACGCCCTGGGATCACCTGTGACTCCACCCCTGAATGTTTCTTGCCCTGTTTCAAATATAATCCTAAATTTTCCTTGTTCCAGCACAGTGTGTCTTACTTCTGGGCTTGTCCCCTCTTGTGTTTTGTGGATATATTTTCTTTTAATACTTCCTCGGCCCGCTTGCCTTTGTTCATGAGGCGTTGTTACAACCTATATTCTGGAATGCCTTCCTGTGATGACTCTGACCTGCTCTCTGATAACACACTTACTAGGTTAGAGCAGAAGAAATAATTTTTTAAAGCCCCCATAGTATTGTGGGAGCCTGCCAGGAGAATTACTGGCCGGGGCACTACTAGCTCCTGGAAACGGCTGCAGGTGAGAGCTCTGGGACGTTTGCCGGCAGAGGTAAGCGGCGTTTTTGTTCACCCTGTCAGCCTTCCCGGTCTATTTCTGCAGGGTTTTGGAGAATTTACAAGTGCGGCATATCATTTTCCTCTCTTCTACATGTAGATTGGCAGGAAAAAAGGTTTGTGAGGCTAGCTTCTCGGGAGTAGCGACTCACAGGTTTTCTTTATTGATTCTTCCCTCCCAGAGATGGTCATTTTTTGTGTCTATGTCTCTTGTGTCATTTGTCATAAGGAAATATCACAGGGACAGAAAGCCTTTGGATTCTTTGGTTAAGCTGTGAAAAGGCTATTGGTTTGAGTAGCTATTAAAATCCTACCATTAGTGGCCATAGTATGGATCCTTTGAATTGGAAAAACTTCTAAATTGGAAAATGTGTTAGAGAACTCTCATGACAAATAGCAGTTTGATTGGACCCTAGAGAAAGACCACATGTTTAATACAAATGGCCACAAGGAAATTTAACTATTGTTAACCTTTTCAATGAGTTATTTTTGGGTCCTATCAGATGCTAATATCAATATTAGGTTTAAAAAAGGCAGAAGGGAAAATTAAGAGATGTGCAAATGTTAAAATTCTTTCCGGAGATTTAAGATTTAGAGAACTGTTATGTTGAAACAGGTTTTAAAGATTTAGTAACCAATCAGAAACTTGACAAAAATGGAAGCTGATTTTTTCAGTCTGATAGAAGTGAGACAGGCTCAGCATCTGCCCCCGGGCCCTCTGCCGAGTAGATCTGAAATGTAAATACAGCCCACAACTGCCCCAGGCCTGTTGAGCTAAATAAAATGCAAAACTTCAAAAAGGGCACTTATAACAACACAAGCCTCCCTCGTCCAGCCTGGCTCCCCTTTTCCTGCCTCCTTAAAGACTGTGAAGCACAAATACAACCCTGAGCACAACCCCTTAGCAGTAGACAGGAAGACTCCATGCAGGAGCCTCACAAAACTTTACCTGCCACGTTTGTTCAGCTTTTCCTGAGTTATCTGTAAATCTCCCATTCTTTATCCTAAATCTAAGAGCCCACTCCCACCCTTGTCGAAAATGTCATATGTACCTGATTTCTCCTCACTGTCTTTGGAAATTTCATGGTTATGTGAATTCTAGGTGCGCATGTATTACAATTCCTGGTCTCTGTCTGTGGGGTTGGGTAGAAGTTAGAAGGTTGCGAGGCTTTTGTCTCTTCTGATTATAGATTGGCAGAAAAAAATATCTGTGAACTTCTTGCACATAGAGACTGTAGGGTTTTTATTCTTTCCTCCCACAGATGTTCACTTTTTCCTGTGTCTGTGTCTTGGATGTCATTTCTCCTAAGAAGTCACTACCACGGGGACAGAACACAGGCACAGGCTCCCATAAGCCTGTCGTTGGAGCCGGCCCCACAGGCTGGGGAGTTAAGCAGTTTTGTCCAGACTGGCATCTGCGGAGACAAACTTTGCTCTGGGTCCCTGTCTAGAAACCGCCTGAGGTTTTTCTTTCCTTCTCATTCTGTGTCCCGGGAGCTTGGCTTTGTGACCAAGGAAGGTAATCCTCCCCGGTCCCCACCATCAGCCAGGTGCACTTACTCCGTTGCACCTGGTGGCCAGTGAGAGAAGCTGGGGTTCCCAGTGGCTGTGCCAGCTCCCAGGGGAGTGTGTCCTGAGGGGCCTCTGCCCATAAGGGGCATCTGTCTCCCAGCCTTCCTTACCCGTTAGTGCTGGGCAGATCCTGGTCCAGTAGCATCTGCTGTGGACCACGATTTAGTGGGTTTGGGGCTGGAGATGCCTCACATTTTGTGGGAGACCGGAGACACCCTGTCCACCCCACCATCCCTACTGCCTGTGTGACGAAGGTCTGTGCTTTCTCTCATTGTCTTTGTTTACCATCTGCTCTGGGGGGGCTGCATTCTCTGCACTGCATATAGAGGGGCCTCTGGCTTCCTGGCCTGACCCTGAAAAACTTTTTTTTATAAAACTAGAACCTTTTGGTATAAAGCTAAATGCTTTCTCACATCACACCTTTTGGTCAAGTACTTCAACTGAGAATACAGGAAGGGAGTGACTGAAATATGAAACACCACAAAAGAAGTCTGAATACTCAGAATCTTTGCTTATGTTTTAAAGTATCTGATAATACGTAGATAACAAAATATTGCTATTATATCTCTTTGCCATTTATTTCATTTGTATAGTAACCATATTGAGGAAAATCTCCAATTATTGGATTGTAATTTATATAAGTTACACTTAGAAAACTAATATGTCTATTGTTTAAATTTCAGTGATAGAGTACTTTTAAAAGTGTCTTCTGTGGGTGCCTGGTTAGGTTAGCTCTCTTGGTTAGAGTGTAGGGCTGAGAACACCAAGGTGGCCTGTTCAATCCCCACATGGGCCACCGTGAGCTGCATGCTCCTTAAAAAAAGAAATAAAAGAAAAAGAAAAAATAGACAAAAGTGTCTTTCTGTGTTTTATAAAATAAAGCTGTAAATGACAATGATAAATAAGTTAGATGTGTCTGTTAAAAAAAAATCACCTGACTTAGATCGATGGGTCTATTTCTGGGCTCTCAATACCATTCCATTGATCTCTATGTATATCTCTATGCAAGTGTCACTATATTTTCCTTACTGTGGCTGTGTACTAAGAATTACGTTTGGGAAGGGTGAACCTCAACTTGATTTGGTTTTTGAAGATTGTTATGGCTCTTTGGCCTTCCTGGAAATTTCCTATGAATATTAGGATCAGCTTTTGCATTTTCCACCAAAGGCCTTGGGTCCTTTTCACAGGAATGACACTGAATCCGTACATCCCGTCTGTTCTGTTGCCTCTGAACAATTTCCATCACCAGGGGCTGGCTGCACGTTTATTTAGCTAGTTTTCTTTAATTTTAATTTCTTTTGGCAAACAAAGACATTCTGTTTTGTAATTTTCAGTGTAGAAGTCTTGCACTTTGATTAAAAGTATTCCTAAGTATTTTATCAACGTTCATGTTATTTAAAATGCACTAGTTTTCTTAAACTCCTTTTGAGATTATTCCTTGCTAGTGTATACAAATAAAACAGATTTCTGTGTATCAATATTTTGTCATTTAACTATGATACGGAACATTATCACGTCTCTACAAGGGATATAGATCTTTATATTCTGTTTTTGTGACCTACTTCTGATTTGACTGGTTAGGGGCTATTACTGCCCTATGGGGCTAGGGTGGGGGCTGAGGTGGAGTTTGGTGTTGACTTAGGGGTGAAGGTTAAGATTATGGGTTATAGTTTGGTTATGGTTTATGTGTATTGTTTATGGCTACATGTGTGTTATATGGTTTATGGGATTGATTATGGATTACGTTTATGGTTCATGGCTATGTGTTTTTGGTTATAGTTTATGGTTACAGTTGTGGTTTACAGGTATGGTTCCTAGTTTGTAGTTTCTGGAGATAGTTTAGTATTATGGTGAGGGTTTAGGTTATGGTTTATAGTGATGGTTATAGTGATGTTTATGGTTGTAAGGTTCACAGTTTACGTTAAGGTTTAGATTTAGGCTTAGGGCTAAGGGTTTAGTGTTTAGGTTTTAAAGATAGGTTTTAGGTTTGGGGTTAGGGTTAGGGCTCAGTGGTGTGGAATTTGTTGCTTTCCTGACCCAGCATCTGTTCTCTGGCCCCAAGTCCAGCACCTCAGCTTCCAGGGAACTCCTCAGTTGCTTCCGGTCCTACCTGACATATCAGAATCGAGGCCCCTGGATGGGGAAGATGAGGACACAGGGTGGGGACCGATCTCAGGGAAACTTCCAAACTGGTCTTTCACCATTCCTTCCCTGTCCCCAGAGAGTGAACTCCAGAGCAATGTGACGAGAATAAGCGGGAGGAAGAGGTCCTGGATGGCTAATTGGTTGTTATTTGCCTTATTTTAGGGTCCATTTTGTTAATGGCAATCATCCATTTCGATGCAATAGGTTTATTTTATTTTAGTTTTACTTCCTCCTCTCCTTCCAGAATTGTTACACTCAGCGAACAAATTCTGATGCACTAGTGTTCACCAAAGCCTGTATTGTATTCATGTTCCTGCACTCAGGCTCGGTCTCAGTGCTGGCACTTCTCTCTGTTAAAGCCGACACCATACATGTTAATGCTGACAGCTGGGGTACCCGGTGAGTGAATTGGGGGTGTTATTGATAGGAAATGAGACTAGGAGAACATGAGGCCTGATAAAGTCTCAACACTGTGCTGATGATAGAGACTTTACTCTCTAGCTCAAGTGAAGCTGTTGGTAGTTGTAGGCAAAGGAAGTGACAGGATCAGATCCTTAACTTAGAAAGATCTAGCTGGTCACAGTGTGGAGGTTGCACTGGACGAGAGAGGGACGGGAAGCAGGGAGACCAGTGAGAAGAGCTGTGAGAGGCGCTCTGGCCTGAGCTGACACAGGGCCCTGAATTTGGAGATGAGCAGGGGTGAGAAGAGCAGGGAGGGGCTGTGGTGAGCGCTGCCCCGAGGATGAAGCTGGCACAGATGCCAGAGTCCGCACTCAGGGCACTGTGGCTGTGTGGACACCAACAGGAGAGCTCATTCTGCCACCAGGAGACTGTTTGCTAAACTCTTGATCCTTCCAGCCCATAGAGGTAGAGAAAGGACTGAGAAGGGAAGAGGGAGGGGGAGTGAGGGCCCATCACGTGTGGTGCAGGAGCCGACCTGCCTCACCTCACTGATCTCACAGCCACCTGAGAGGGAGCGGTTATCCCCACCTGACAGGTGAGGAGACGGACTTTCCATGTCTTTGTCTGAAGTCACACAGCTAGTACTTGGAGGGGACTGTGACGGGCCAGCCGCCACGAGTCGATCAGTGCCTGAATGGGGGAGTGGGAATGAATAAAAGACACACACACATGCTAATGCGGCCGGTCTTCAGTCATGCTGAAGCCCTGAGTTTATTATCTCTAACCAATATATACAGTTTGAGTACGTGCAGTTAAACGAAGAAGATATGCATTATCTCAGCGAAAGTAAATCTTTTACTTTGACATAGAAGATACAAGGTCACTGAAACTCACAAAAGTAAATATCTCAAGGAGACAGAACCTACCAATTATCCAGAAAGCCCTTAGTTTTCTGTGTCCAGGAACTGGCCGTTTCCACCACATTCCTCAGCAGCCGTTAGGCGCCTCTCAGATAAGGCAGAGACAATGTTATGGGGGCAGAAACCGAGCTTGTCTGCAAGGTTCAGGGCTGCAAGAAACCATGGCTCCCCACAGGGGATGGAAGCCAGCTCTGCACCTGTCTGAGGCTCAGGCACCCTCCATAAGGAAAGTGTCAGCCCAGACTCCATTCTGAGCAGCCTTGAAGCTCCTGTCAGTTGTGACATCAGAGGAAGGGAACATGGGGGAGAAGCAGAGCCGTGCCCTGGGCTGAGGAAGAAGAGATTTTAAAAGGCCCGAGCTCAGGCATCTCATACCTGTGGGGGAATCGTCAACACAGGGATCTGGTGCTGCTTCTCCTCCTGGGAAGGGCCAGGCCACCACCTCCCTCCCCACCTGTCTCCATCACCAGCTGCCTGCCCTGGTCCCACCCCAAAACCTGCCTGGGTGAGTGCATGGCAAGGTGGACCATTAGGTCATGTGCAGATGTTCTTCAATAGAATGACCATGACTCCACCCAACGCTTCAAGGACTATTTAGATCACTTTTTGTTTGTCCAGGATCCCATGTATGCAAGCTCTACTGGCCCATGTGGGCCCATTTCGGTCCCGGTTTTGGACTCAGAACTGTGTTAGAATCACTGTCCCGTTTAATTACCTGTGCATGGAGATACTAATTGTTTCTGCCTTTTCTGTGAAATGGGACCAGTAGGTGAGCTGAGGCCTGTGAAGGGCCTGTAACAGGATTTATCTCAAAGAGAATGTAGTCCTGGGGCCTGGATTCTCATTGTAAGGCCAGTGGGCAGGGAAATGCTCTCTGCTGCCATCTCGTGTGCATATGGTGAATAACACCTGGTTGCAGGTGACCATGAAAAGTTATTCTCTGCTGCCATCTCGTGTGCATATGGGGAATAACACCTGGTTGCAGGTGACCATGAAAAGTTATTCTCTGCTGCCATCTCGTGTGCATTTTGGGAGTAACACCTGAGTGGAGGTCAAGATAAGCTCTTTCCAAAGGCTTCAGAGCCAATGTGTCACACCCAGGGCTGTGCCCTGGAAGCTGCCCGCTGGACTGTGGGGTCCTGGATGTGAAACCCGGCGCACGGCTTGGCACACCTGAATTAACTACCTTCTCACCTGGCTCTTACCTATGCTGCCTTACGTCACTCTCCCCTCTTGCCTCCCGACCTTCCCGAAAGCCATTTTAAAATTAAAACCGTGCTTAGAGAGCCTCTGTAAGACACCACATCTGGGGGAAGTGCGGTGCAAACTAAACATTTATTTTGCACGTAAAAGAGGCGGCCCAGGAGGACCAGACCAAAAGGTCTGAGAGCCGAAAGCCTGGGCATAGAAAGACCACGGTGAGGCCTGCAGGGGCCAGACTGCAGCCCCAGGGAGAGCTGGGTGGCAGGCTGTGGTGGGATCCCAGGCTCTGGCCTGGGCGCTGGGGCTGAAGGGGCCTTGGGGCCTCCACTCCTGGTGCAGCATTTGCAGGGGGAGCTGAACACCAAGCTCTTGGGGCAGCTTTGCTGGAACAGCCACTGCCCTGCACAGCTGTGGTAGCTGGACCTGTGGGTGGATTGGGGTAGAGTCACTCAGTTTTTCCCTGCCATAAGGTGTCTTCTCCAAGGGTGGGTCCACCCTGAGGTCCAGAGTGCTGGCCTGGTGTGGATACTCCAGTCCTTGGGGATCTATGGGCTTATATGGAAGACCTGGGAAAACAGTGCAGAGCCAGCCAAGGACACCCCGAGAGATCCCAAACACATAGCCCACACCCAGTCAGTAACCATGGGCTGGCAGCAGCTCAGCACCCCACACCCCACATTCTTTGTCTATTTCTGCCCTCGTCTGACCTCCTTTAGTCTCTGTCGACATCTGTCTGTCTGACTAGGTTCAAGATATTCATGAAACATCTGCTCTTGTCATCATCCTGCAGTGACCCTTTCAAGTACCCAAGGGACCTTACTTCATTCCTAGCTTGGCATGTCTTAGCTACACACGTTCCCTTTCTATCTCCCTACCTCTCCTGTATGTGGGGTCTCTGACTCTCTCCTGTGTGCGGGGTTCCCATGTGTATGTATTAAAGCGGCTTATTTTCTCTTGGCTAATCTGTCTCATGTCTGTTTGATTATTAGAGCAGCCAGAAGAAACCTTGAGGGTAGAAGACAGTTTGTTCCTTCCCTCCACCTGAGCAAGTCACCTAAGCAGGGTAGTTAATAAAAGGTGAAATTTGGGATTGTATCTACATCACTACATCATGAAATAAGATCCAACAATTTAACTAAACTAACTTATTCTCCGGATTGAATGATTAGATCAATGAAATACGGAACAATCTACCAATTTAACTTCTGGCTGTGAAACTTGTATTAAAGTTACAAAGGTGGGAATGAAGAGGATGAAAAGTTTTGTCTTTGTGCACATTGACTTTAAGCTCCTTGTTAGGGAACAAAAGACTCTGAAACAGCCTTTGACCCTCCCCCCTTCCTGTATAAGAGATTCAGATGGAAAGACCTGGTTTAGGGAGGGAACCTCGGCATAAACTCTTTAGCATAAGGCGGGAAGACGCCCAGTGGAGCCTGCTGACCACCCTTCCCCCACTCCCATTATTTTCTGGGTTGCCTAACAACAATGTACCTCCTGAGAGTGTGCCACTCTCCCTAAATTACCTGCCAAGCACCCAATCTGACCTCGCCGCCTTTGGAATTTTTAGATGTATGTGAATTCCCCATGCGCATATGTTAAAATTCTATTTTATGTTAATCTGATTCTATTAATTTTATGATTAGCTCAGCTAGAAAAAATTACCATAGGCAGAGAGCACAGGGCCACGGGAGATGGGGGAGGAAAGGAAGGAAGATGTGAGAGGAAACAAAGAAAACAAATGCAACGCAATCATTCGTAAGAGAAAGTGCAGCTACAGCTAATTGTGATGGATTATAACACTATCAGAATTCCAGGCAGGGAAAAATTCCTAAGAAATGCTACAGCTACAGCTAATTGTAATTGGCTATGACAGTATTAGTATTACAGGCGGGAAAATTCTCCACCCCTTTCACAGTTCCTATAAGGGGATCCCTCCTCTGGGTGGGAAGGAGGCATCAACAAACACAGGCCCTGGGAACGCCCTGGAAACGCCCATAGATCACCTGTGACTCCACCCTTGAATATTTCCCGCCCTCATTCAGATTAATCCTAACTTTTCTTTGTCCCGGTGCAGTCACTCTCCTCGTGGTCTTGTGCACTCCTGCATATTGGGAATATATTTTCTTCCTTTTATTAAATCCTTGGCCTGCTTGCCTCTGCTCATGATGCATTGTTCCTACGTCCTGGAATGCCTTCCTGTGGTGATAGATACAAGGACCTGATCTCCTCTAACACACAAGATGAGAGCAAAAGAATTTTGTTAAAGCCCCACAGTATTGGGGAGCCTGGGAGGAGAATTACTGGCTGGATTACAGCGCCTGGAAACCTCTGCAGCTGGGAGCTCATGGACATCTCATCTGCAGGGAGAGGTAAGTGGTGTTTTTGTTCACCCTGTCATTTTTCCTGGTCTATTTCTGTGGGGTTGGGGAGAATTTAGAAGTGCTACGTGTCCGTTTTCTCTTTTCTACATGTAGATTGGCAAGAAAAAATGTTTGTGAAGCTGGCTTCTCGGGACTAGCGACTCAGGTTTTCTTTATTGATCCTTTCCTCTCAGAAGTGGTCATTTTTTTCTGTGTCTGTGTCTTGTGCCGTTTGTAATCAAAAGAAAATACCAAGGGGAGAGGGGGGTGGTAGATGAGGGTAAAGGGGATCAAATATATGTTGATGGAAGGAGAACTGACTCTGGGTGGTGAACACACAATGCGATTTATAAATGATGTAATACAGAATTGTACACCTGAAACCTATGTAACTGTACTGAAAATTGTCACTCCTATAAACTCTAATGAAAAAAAAAAAAAGAAAGAAAATACCACAGGGACAGAAAGCCTTTGGCTTCCTTGGTTAAGCTAGTAAAAGGGCTTTTTGGTTTGAGGAGCTATTAAAATCCTATCATCAATGGTCATACCACAGTTGCTTTGAATTGGAAAAACTTCAAATTTTGAAACTGCGTTGGAGAATTTTCATGGCAAACAGCTGTTTTATTGGAACCTACAGGAAGACAACATGTTTAATACAAACGAATTCAAGGAGATTTAACTTTTGAATTAATTCTTCAGCTTGTTGGGTCTTAAAAATGCTAATTTCAACATTAGGTTTTAAAAAGGTAGAAGGGAAAAGCAAGAGATGTGTAAATTTTTAAAAACTGTATTTCGATCTAATATTACTTGAATCGGTATGTTGGAACAAGTTTTAAGGAATGTAATAACTGATCAGGAACTTGACCAAAATTGAGGCTGCTTTTTCAGTCTGATACAAATTAGAGTCTCAGCATCTCCCCCAGGTCCTCTGCCGAGCAGATCAGAAATGTATACACAGCCCACAACTGCCCGTGGCCACAGAGCTGAGCAAAGGAACAGAAATTGCAAAAGGGGCATTTTTAACAATACAAGACTCCCTCTTCCAGCCTGACTCCCCTTTTCCTGCCTCCTTAAAGACTGTGAAGCACAAATAAACCCTGAGCACAATCCCCTTAGTAGTAGACAGGAAGAGTCCATGCAGGAGCCTCACGAAATGTACCTGCCACGTGTGTTCAGCTTTTCCTGAACTACCTGTGAATCTCCCATTTTCACATCTAAAATCTAAGAGTCCACTCCCACCCTTGTCGAAATGTCATATTTACCTGATTTCTCCTCGCTGAATTTGGAAATTTCTTGGTGATGTGAATTCTAGGTGCGCATGTATCATAATTCCTGGTCTCTGTCTGTGGGGTTGGGTAGAAGTTAGAAGGGGTGCGAGGCTTTTGTCTCTTTTCTGAATTTAGATCGTCAGAAAAAAATATTTCTGCAGCTAACTTCTTGCACCTAGAGACTCTATATTCTTTCCTCCCAGAGGTGTTCGTTTTTTCTTGTATCTGTGTCTTGCATGTCGTTTGTCTTAAGAAGTCACTACCACGGGGACGGAACACAGGCACAGGCTCCCGTAAGCCTGTCGTTGGAGCCGGCCCCACAGGCTGGGGAGTTAAGCGGTTCTGTCCAGACCGGCGTCCCCACCATCGGCCAGGTGCACTTATTCCATTGTGCCTAGTAGCCAGTGGGATAAGGTGGGGTTCCATATGCGCCTCTGCCTGGCGGTGCCAGCTCCCAGGGGAGTGTGTCCTGAGGGGCCTCTGCCCATAAGGGGCATCTGTCCCCCTGCCTTTCTCACCCGTTAGAGCTGGACAGATCCTAGTCTAGTAGCACCTCCCGGAAACCACGATTTAGTGGGTTGGGGCTGGAGGTGCCTCCCATTTTGTGGGAGACCGGAGACACCCTGTCCACACCTCCATCCTGACCTCCTGGGTGACGAAGGTCTGTACTTTCTCTGTCTTTGGGGGTGACCCTTTGGCTCTGGGAGGGCTGCTTCCTCTGTATTCTCTGTGGAGGGGCCTCTGGCTTCCTGGCCGGAGCTGTAAGGAGGCTGATTGGTGTCACTATTTAGTGCTCACTGTCCACGGACAGACAATGGATCCCGGAATGGGAAAATCTTCTACATTTAAATTGTGTTACAGAGTTCTTGTGACTACCAGCTGTTTTCTTGTAAACCATCTTGTACGTTCTCTAAAGTTATTACTAATTCTGTTAATTTGTGATCCCTGTGTGAAACCAGTTTGTGTGTGGTAAGATGTTTTGTATCTGTGGATGGTGTTACTAGTGTAATATTTGATTGGTTGGAAGAAATTAAATGCTTACATAAATTAAGAAATAAAATAGAAACTAACCCAAATGCTTTTCAGAATCAGATGATGTGGTGAAATATTTGATATTAAAGCTGGTTTTAGTTTGGGTTTATCACATAGTCATATCTGTGAAAGTCAGTAACATAAAAAAATATATATTTTAACTGGGTTTCTAAAAATAAGTTTGTTATCTGTGTTACAAAATGTGTCCAGAAAATAGCTTCGGTAATAACTGCTTTTGACATCTTTAATTTTTAACTAGTATGTAAGATAGATACAATGGAAATAAAAGATATTTATGTAAACTTTTCAGCTATAATTATATTGTACATAAGCTTTGAAAAGGTTTTCTACGTGTATTTGGTAATTTGAAACTTAACAGTTTTGTTATCTAAATTAATGATGGATATGTATTTAATGTCTAGATTACTTCCATAATAGGAGAAAATAATGAAACACTGATTACTGAAGACAGATTTATCAACTTTTTGGGTATTTATTGTAGAGGAACTAAATACATTGGTGTATTAGTAAACATGCCATGTGGTACATTAAAAGTCTTTGTGTGTGCTATGGGGATATGTTTCTAGAAATTATTAATATGTTCATAATTATATTAATTTAAAGAATCCTGGAGTAGCTGCACAATTATTTACTTAATTTTCACTGCTGATTAAGACGGACATTGGATTGTTTAGGCCTCTGCTGTTGTGAACAGTGCTGCCGTGGATTCATGTATCAGTGTTTGTTTGAACATCTGTTTTCAATTTTGGGGGGTCTACTTCTAGAAGTGGACTTGTTGTACCACATGGGAATTTTTTTACGGGTTAGAAATTCCCAACTATAGTGCACTCAGGCCACCATTTTACATGTTCAGAAGGAACATTTAAGGGTTCTAATTTCTTCACATTGTTGCTGCCGTTTGTTTTATTTTTCTCAATTATAGCCATTCTGTTTCACGTGAAGGGGTTTCACATTGTGGTTTTAATTTGTATTTCCATCATGGCTAATGATCTTTATCATTTTAGTGTGCCTGTTGACCGTTTGTGTGTCTACTATGGAGAAGGATCTATTCGGGTCATTTAAAAATTAAATTCCTATTTCCCCAAGTTGCTCACACACTGAAGTGCCGCAAACTTAGAAGAGCATGAACCGGCAGAGGAGCCCCTGTGACATTGGGAAGGTGACTCCTCAGCATCTTCACCATTCCCTTTTCTACCAATCATGTGTTGAAAAGACTTATTTAGTCATTCAGACATTAAGTAATGTGGGTAAACCTATAGACACAATTCTGCTAAGTGTTCTGCAATAAAAGCTTATGTTTGTAGACCTCTCCCCATTTCCCAAAGCCCTTTCTGTATGCACTACTCTACTTGGTTTTTGATTACGGATTCAATCTCCTTATTTGTTACAGGTCTATTCAGATTTTCTATTTGTTTGTGATTTAGTCTTGGTAGGTGTTGTGTTCCTTGACATTTATCCAAGACCGTTACTACATTTTTAAGAAATTTCACATACATTAAGATTATTTCCCACTGCATAAATATTCTGTGTACACGTGATTGTAAATGGTTGCGTATATGCCATCTCACGTATATGTCGTATTTATAGACTTCCTCCCGTTAAATCTAGGTTGACTTCAACTATTTCTCTGCAATGAATATTCTAACACTGTCCACACATTTAATATCAGTTCCTCAGAGTATACTCCTAGCTGTAGCGTTTCTGTATAACTGGGTCTGTAAGCATTTTTTCCCGCTCTGACCACGTTTTTCTGAGGTGATGCCAGGAAGAAGATTAGACTCAAAGTTTAAATTACCAGTCAAGAAAAGAGAACAATGCATGCACACAATTTTCTCAGTATGTTTCTATTCCAGTTCCACTATCCAGTACACTATCTGCTCAATAGATGGGAAAATATGAGTATAAATATTAGTCTTGTCTAATAGCAATAAGCCTCAAGTACAACTTTATTTAAAAAAGTTTTACCATTATTTTTAATATGTTCACTCATGTGAGTTCTAAGTGTCATCATCAGAACTATTAATGGCACCTGTTCCAGAGGCCTAATGCTGGAGTTCCCTCTCTCAGAACTCCTGCAGTCTCACATGAAGAAGTGACAATTAGAAAAGGAGCCACTCTGGGCTAAGTAACATAAAATATTTTTTCCCCCTGTGACTGACAAGAGACCAGGCTGGTGATCAGAGGAGGGGTTGGACTTTGGGCCCAACCAGGCACACCCCCCCCCCCCCCCAGTAGTATGTTTTCGTTGGAAACAATCAGGTCAACCCAGGAGCTTGTTCTCTCTCATATGTAACATATATGAGTTCCCACAAGTTCCAATGAGACTACTGGCTATTCTGGTTGTCAGAAGGCCTGGATTCTAGTCCTTCCCTCCCTGAGTATGGAATTTAATTCACAGAGACTAAGGTCTCAAGACCCATGTGGCACAACCCTGCTGCTGGTCTGTGGTCATCAGTGTTTGGCGGTGGGTTGTATGTGTGCCAAACCTTGGTTGAGTTCATTCAGCCGCTACATGTGCAGACTCAGCACCAGCCCTTCTGGGCTCACTGGTACCCAAGATGCTTTTCTGGAAGCAAAATCTGACCCAGACCTAAGACAGCCTCCTGCTGCCCTCCCCTCCCTCCAGCTGCTGTGCTGCGTTCACAGGAGTAGCACTGAGCCCCAACTTTGAGAGGTCATCATGTCTGGGACTTGGCCTTACTTGGCACAAGTCATATGTGCAGCTTTTGGAAATACCTCCCCTTACACTGTTAACATTCCTGGGCTGATCCACCGCCTTGTGAGCCCCTGGTTTTCCAGTTGCTTTGGTTACAGTAAAAGCAGCCATCATTCTGGGCTTCAGATCAGGCCTTTTCCTAATCCACCGAACCTTACTTCCATCATGAGCTGTGCTTTCTGGGTGATACAAAAACATGAGACACTTAGATAAATGTAACGAAACGAGGATGGTCTGTACAGTGAGAAGTATAAAATGTCTCCCTTATAACTCATAAGTTATGTAGTAAGACAAACAAACAAACAAAAAAAACAAACAAAAAAACCCCACACACAATAAAAATATGTTACCAGATGCTTCACTTAAAAGAATATATAGGACTGACTGTCCATTAAACCCATGTAAAGAGGCTCAGCATTCATTAGTCACTATGGAAATGCAAATGAAAAGCCAAGGAGCTAATACTTCACAGTCAGTAACAGAACTAAGATGAAAAGTGTAATAATTGCTGAGTACTGGAGCGAATAGAAACCTCATCCGTGGCTGATGGGATTATGAAATAGTGCAGCCTCTATGGAAAACAGTTTGGCATGTCTTTAAAATGCTAAACGTACAGTTATATGATTCATCAAGTCCATTTATTGAATTGAAACCCTACGTACATGTAAAGAACAGATGTCACGTATAATAATTCACAACACGTGACTGGATAAACAAATCGGGGTATAGCCATATAATGGAATTCTACTCAGCAATAAAATATAGCAAACTAATGATCACTCAACTGCATGGTTAAATGTGAAAAGCATTCTAAGTAGAAGTCAGACAGACAAGAGTACACACTCTGTGACTCCCGTATATGCCATTCTAAAACAGGTAATGTCTAATGACAACAGATAAGTCCCTGGTTGTCTGCGGCTGGGGGTGGGAGAGCAACAGACTGCAAACAGGACCACCATGGAACCACTGGGAGCGATCTGTCTGTTGATGTTGGTGGTTCCATGAATATTGATTTGTTAAACACTTTAAATGGACCCAGTTTGCTCTCTGTAAATTGTACCCTCAGTAAAGCCGATTTTAAGAAATACTCAGAAAAACAGGGATTTTGGGGAAACAAATCTTCAGCTCCAAGTGAATGCTCACAACAAGTTGTACTCATCATTGCTTATTTTAAAAACTACAGACACCTGACTGTGAGGTACCCCGTCTGCTGAGCCCTTTACTGCGTTAGGTTATTTCTATCTATAACCGTACGAGGAACATAATATTCTCCCCCCTCCAGTTAAGTGAACTAGAGTTTGGAATTTTTAAGTAATTTGCCCAAATTCACATAGCTAGTAATGGCGAAGCTTCAATTAAAAAATAACTGGCTAGTGTGTGTTTGGTCTCAATACTACAATGCCTGGCACATGGCATAGCTCTTATAAAATCAGCTATTCTAACTGAAAAAGTAAATATGCCCTACCATCGTTATTCTCTTGGGAGAATAATAATTCTCTCTGAAAAATCACTCAGAACTCCCTCGAATACTGTCCCGTCTCCCTCCATCATTGTGTTGATGACATAATAACTTAAAATGCAACGGCTACTAAGTTGAAATTAGAATTTGAAGGGAAGAAAGTAATTATGTTTCAAACATCATGTGGCATGTGAGTTACACGCACCATCTCGTTTAAATTTCACGGTAAATCTGCTCATATTATTAACTTCCACTTCATAAGCTCAAAGTGACCTGGGCCAGGTTGCACAATAAGAAATGTAGGGGCCAGGGTTCACACCCAAATCACTTTGGCTCCGTAATCCAGAGGCTGCACTATTTTATGAAACTCCTTGCTGCCTCCATGTCTGGCTAAGGATCTTGGCAATTTACTAAGAGGAATGGGAAAGCCCTGACGAATTAAAAAACCCCAGCATCACAGTGTCCAAAGCTATAGGCACATGGGGGGGGGGTCAATGTATCTTAACATTCATCCCTGCATTAAGCATACACTGATGAAACCCATGGCACTGGCTTTCCTGTTACATGGCAGGAAATGAAAGAAATTGATTTAGTTAACTTTGTCCTTAGCCGAGTTCCAAACTAACTATGTTGCTAGTGTCTCAGCAGCTGTACAGGAATCAAGTAAAATCAAAGTAATGGTGTATAAAAACAGGTATTGGTTGCAGTTGGCAAGTTATTCCAAGAATGAGATGAATTTAAGAGATGGATGGCAAGGGAATAGAGATTCCACAGATTTTGGGCTTCAAACAGTTTGAAAGACCAACCGCTTTTGGTTACGTCCATCAGCAATTACATTTTAGATATTTTTAGTGGCAAACTTTCCTGAATCACACAGCCCTATGGAAAAAGATTAGATTTAGGGTGTATCACCTTATAAATAAATGAATTCTACCCTGACTGTGTGTTAAGTATTGAATTGTGTCCTCCCAAAACTCATGCTTTGAAGTCATATCCCCCAGGCCCAGAATACGGCCTTTTTTGGAGAAAGGGTCTTTACAGAGGTCATCAAGGTAAAGTGAGGTCATTAGATCACCAGTCCAATACCTCTGTTGTCCTTATTTTTAAAAAAAGGGGAAATGAGGACACAGATACACATAGAGTAAAGATGATATGAAGACACAGATAGAAGACAGGTCTACGAGTGAAGGAGACAGGCCTATAACACATATTTCGCTCACAGCCCTCAGAAGGAACCAATGCTACCAACACCATGATTTTGGGCATATAGCCTCCAGAACTGTGAGACAATACGTTTAGTTTTTAAGCCCACACTCTGTGGTAGTTGTTACAGCAGGCCTAGGAAATTAAGGCACTGCTTTATTTAAAATTGCACCTACACCACTGGCACTGCCAATCCCCTCTAGTTGTTTTTTTCTTTTTTCCATAGTACTTGTTACCTTTAAAAAAATCAATATTTACATCATTTATTATGTGTTCCCCTGCCTCAATGAATTTATCACAAGGAATATTAGTTACCAATGTATCTTCTGTGCCTAATAATCGTGGCAGGCTCATATCTGGCATTCGAGAAATATTTCTCAAGTGTTGAATGAATCAATGAAGACATCAACCTTCATCCAGTGAATCACAAATGGGGAGGTGTCGTACATTTATCAACAACCAATAAGTAAAGCCATAGTCATCTTTTAGCAAAGAGGAAGGGGAGAGGGTAGTTATTGGATAATGAAGACACCGTACTTGGCACATGGAGATACATCCTAACAGACAAACCACAATATACATAAAGGGTGGTATATGTGGAAGTGGGTAATCAGAGTGTAACATGTGCATGCAAGACTAAAGGAATGAAAATAACCGAGACCACTTTGAAGAACAATAAAAAGTGTTTTGACCTACTACTTGTCACGGCTCACCGTAACGCTGTAAGAACGAGACAGTGATGTATTTGCCTAGCGTAATTCACCAGGAGTTGGCAAACAATAGATCATAGTCCACATCTGTCCTGCTGTCTACTATATTTCTCCCCCAATGTGTTGTTATGAAAAATTTCACACAGAAAAGTTGAGAGAATTTTACAGTTATCACTGATAATCCCAAATTTAAGACATTTGTTGGATTTGCAGCGATTATTTGCATTATTTCCCTGGATTTGCAAAAGCTATAGTCGGTAAAAGTATTGCCACTCATTATGCATCAAGCAAATGGTACTAGAGTTGATTAATTAGTAGCTATGTTATTATTCTTCATGACCACATTCACGGTTTTAAGAAATGTGACATTTCACTTCAGAATGTCCTTAATGGAACATTAAAAAATAATTTTATTTGATCTCAACTTTTGATTACCTGTCTTATATCTATGTAACAAATATTCCACAATTTGTATTTAAATTGTCTCCAGAAAGAGCACTTGTGTGATCATTAGATTTGGAAGCTCAACTTTGCATGAAACAAAATTCATGCAAAATAAATAACAGCATTTCTTGGCTATATAAAACAGCTTCAAATGAAAAATAGAATTTTGGAAAAGTTGTATCTGCCACTGAGAATGTCAGAGCTTCCAAGTACTTAAGACTGATGATAGTGATGAATATGATTTGATGTAAAATGAAATGTGTTAACATTCGTGAGATCTGCATAGGTCATCGAACCCATAGTTTTTTGAAATAACCAGTGCATGATGTTACAAAATCATGCACGAAACTACGATTTAAAGTGCACGTTAGACCAATGGATTGTAATATAATACAGCAAAAAAAGTTTGCCTGTGTAAAAAAAATACAGACCCTCGCCCAAGACTGAATGGGGAGGGCCTGTAGGGGGAGCTCTCACTGCTACAAGGATGACAAAGCCCTACAGGAAGAGCCCCTTGGTTATCACAGCTCTCCAAATTCCTTCCTGAAAAGAATCTCCCCTTTTCTGCTGGGGACTGGCAGCACGGCTGTCCACAGCTGCATGTCCTGGGTGGGAATTCTCCCTTTTCCCCCAAATAAACCTTTTTTTTGGTTGTTGAAGGAATATCTAGTTGACTTTTTGTTTAAGGTCAACATCTGTATGATCTCAGACTGTACATTGCTAGTAAATGATCCCTTGTTCAGTTTTTACTGTCTAAGAGCAATATCCACAGTTACCGGATAAGCATATTAAACTACCTGTCCTTTTTCAACTACATACTTGGGCTTGTCCATATTTCCTTAATGCATTTCCACAAGTACAAGATGTAGATTGAATGCAGAAGATACCATGAGACTCCAGCTAGTTTCTAGTAAGCCTGGCATTTAAAAGATTGTCTTCCAGGGCAATGGAAATGTTGTAAATCTTGATGAGATGACTGTTGAAAAACTATCAAATTACTCAAAATCTTTCAGGTTAAAAAATTGCTCTCTTTTTAGGAGAGTTAGTGAAGTATAATATCTATATTCCATACAATTCATCATTTTAGAGGTTATCATTGTGTCACTTTCAGCATAATCGTTCCCATTTAATTATGGATGATACATTTAGAGACCCCCAATGGATGCCTGAAACCTCAGATAGTACTGAACCATACCTATATATTCACTTAAAGGAAGAACTTTATGGCTTTTCTTTGGTGTGTCAGAATTGCCAGCATCACTATTCTTGTACTTTGGAGCCATAATTAAGTAAAACGAGGGTCACTGGAACAAAAGCACTGCAGTACCGCTGCAGTCCACCTGATAACCCAGGTGACTAATATGCAGGGAAAATATATAGCATGTGTACGCTGGAGAAAGGCATGATTTACATCCTGGGTGAAAAAGTACGTAATGTCACTGGATGTCATCATGCTTCTCAGAACACTGCATTTTAAAACTTAAAATTTTTTTTAGTGGAATTTTCCATGTAATAATTTTGGACCAAAGTTGACCACGGAAAGTGAGAAAACATGGATCTAGGGGACCCCGGTATTCACACAGTTGTGCAAATCTCACCACTGTGAAATTCCAGAACATTATCATCACTCCAAAATGAAACCCTGTCGCCATTCACAGTGACTCCATTCCTTCCCCTATCCCCTAGGTACCATTACTCTACTTTGTATTTTTAGGAGTGTACTTAATCTGGACATCTATATAAACCCATATAAAGAGAAGCATTCTATCGGTGGCCTTTTCTATCTGGCCGTCATTTAGCGTTCTGTCAAGGTTGTTTTGCGTTGGTCTGAGCTGGTCTGTCACGATGCTATTGCCTATGGACGCCTGGGGTCCTTGTCACTTGTCTTGAGCCGCTGTAGATATTTCCCTGACGTGAAGCAATGTGGCCGGACCCGCCCTTGTTATTATTATGATTGTAAGAATGACCTCAGCAACAACTATCAGGAAACTATGAGGGGGGAAAAAACAAGGTTTATAATTTACAGCCCGTGGAAGGTCTGACTGTCCCTGGCCACACGGTAAGGTCCTGGGTATAGAGGGAGTGCACGTGCAGACCTGCGTTTCTGCCTTTGTAGGGGCAGATGTTGGGAGTACCTTGGGTTTCAGAGATTCACTCTTTATTGGGTCACTCTAGCAGGCAGAAATTTAGGTCAACTTGGGCTTTTTTAAAGGGGAAGTTTATGGGTGAGGCAGCCTGACTCTCTCTGTGACTGTGTACCTGCGCAAGTATATTTTAGATGGATGGTTTAAAGTTGGTGCCTCAGCAACCAAAAGCTTAATGCCCAACAGTTACATTACAGTAAAACAAAACTGAACTAATTTTCAGGCACTTATACCACAAAAGTTCATCTCTGTAGTTAGGGTATTTATCAGTTTATTTTTTTATGGCTGACAATAGACTTGAACACACCCTTCCCCATAGAAAACACCAATGGGCAAAAAACACACTCAAACAGATGTTAAACATTATTACTCGTGTAAATGAAAATTTAAATCACAATACGATACCCCTTTCACACACAGTAGAATGGCTATGGTTTTGAAATCACTGGAAAGTAATAATTCTAAACAACCATGTCAACACCACACCGAAATAGTGGAAAAGACATCCCAGTTTATTACACAGCACAAGCCCTACGCAGACCCAGTTCTCCAAAAGAGGTGAAGCTAACTGCCCTTGGCGTAAGAGTCAATGTGGGGAGACCGTATTAGCGCCTTGGGTAACGTGGATGATCTGGGCTTTGGGAGACAGCAAGATTTCTAATTCCAGTTTTCCATATTACTATTCCAAAAACCACCTATATTAACCAAAACAGGGTGGTATTGGCATAAAATCAAACACGGAGATCAGTGGAGCAGAATCCAGCCAAATTTGAAGCAGCAGAAACGACACTGGGAATATGGGACAGCTGTATGCAAAACAACAGCACTGAACGCTATTTTACGCCACAAATAAAAACCAACAACTTTCACTACTATGTCTTTTCAGTGCTGGGCCCTCTAGTGGCCAACACTGGCCAACACACCTCCCGCGAACCGCAGAGTCGGCATAGTCTCCTTACCTTTGGCTCTCATTCGTGCCTCCCGGGGAGACAGAGAGGTAAAGCAGGTAAAGAAGGAAATCCCACGTCGTGTCCCAGCTGGAGAGCATCCAGGATAGATACAGTGAAAAAACCAGTTCCCTCACAGAAGATACCACTGCAGGACACGAAAGGCAGCATGGCGTCTGTCACGGCAGAGGCCTCTCTTCTGATTCTCTAGCGGCCCCAGCTCTGGTGTGTCCCTCTGCTCTCATGAGATTCCCACGACCATGTTTATCGTGCAAACTGCTGTTCTCCCGTGACTCCAGTGGCCATGTTTCACACGCGAACCTCTGCTCTTGCGCGATTTTGGCGGCCATATTTTTCACGCGTAAGTGCTGTCGGGAGATACCGGCGGCTGTGTTTGTGGCGAGATTTCGGCAGCCATATTTTAATGCGGAAGTGCTGTCGGGAAATCTCAGCAGCCATATTTATCGCGAGGTTTCGGCGCCATATTTTCCCGCGAAAGTGCTGTCGGGAAATCTCGGCGGCCATATTTATCGCGAGATTTCGGCGCCATATTTTCCCACGAAAGTACTGTCGGGAAATCTCGGCGTCCATATTTATCGCGAGATTTCGGCGCCATGTTTTTCCGCGAAAGTGCTGTCGGGAAATCTCGGCGTCCATATTTATCGCGAGATTTCGGCGCCATGTTTTTCCGCGAAAGTGCTGTCGGGAAATCTCGGTGGCCATATTTATCACGAGATTTCGGCGCCATATTTTCCCCGCGAAAGTGCTGTCGGGACATCTCGGCGGCCATATTTATCGCGAGAGTTCGGCGCCATATTTTCAAGCGAAAGTGCTCTTGGGAGATCTCGGCCATATTTATCGAGAGATTTCGGCACCATATTTTACAAGCGAAAGTGCTCTCGGGAGATTTTGGTGGCCATATTTTTCACACGGAAGTGCTCTTGGGATATTTCAGAGGACAAGTTTCTAGTGTGAAACTGCTGTCCCGAGATTCTGACAGCTATGTTTCTGTTGCCTAATTGCTCTCAGGAGACTCTGGCAGCCATGTTTCATTTACCCGTGCCCCTCACATGCAAAAAGAACACAGACGTAAGCTCTGAGAAAGAAGACATCTCCTTAAGTGTCAAGGCCGGCTAACGCCTCAAATTGTTAAAAAGGTAGCCCAGCAGCCATTTTCACACACGGTTTTTACACAAACCACACTTCAGGGAGAGTCTGGCAGGAAACCGCCTGCCTCCCACAGTGCACTGCACATGAACGATGTCTCTCAGGGGCAAAGCAGACAGGACCAGACAACGCCGGAGGTCATGGAGGAACGTAGAGCAGAAGTGTCTAGCCAGAGAGGGAACTCACCTCAGGGTCTCTTCTACTTAGGGCTCCGATGATCCATAATTGAGCTGTAACACTACCGAGCCGCTCCACAGCTATGCTATTCTCACAGCAATGCTGTATCACAATAGAGCTATTTGCACTGAATACAATTTCCATCTTCACCACAACCCCAATTTGGGGATTCCTTTTGACATTGAATCATGGTAAACGATCATAGTTTGACAGACACCTGCTGCCAATGCTAGATTCGGGACACACATCCTGTGTTCCCGAATCTGTACTGGGTACCTAACCATTTTTCCAACGCTGGACAACAGACCCCGGGACATCAATCGGATGTCGCAGAGTAGAACCGGACCCCAATTTGAGCCAGTCTCAAAGCCAGAACACAAGCTAGACACCACGGATGCCGGACACCAACCGCCAGAGCCTCACATGTGATGCCGGACCACGGATACTAGGTCGCAGACGTCAAACCTTGGAGCCAGAGCTGTACATATCCCACACACATGGGCCCAGACTTGAAGCTGGACCCAACCAGTCTTGAACCCCGGATATCAGATGCAGAGCCCGACTAGGGACCGAACCCTGAAATCTGAGCACAGAAAGAATCTAGTGCTATAGAAAGTTTTCCATAACTTTGTAATAACTGCATAGTAATCTATTTGAAACAACCACATCAATACTATGCCAGAAAAGCAGAACACATCCAAGTCTGTCAGAGGGGATAAGACCTATGCAGACCCAACTCTCCCAAAGAGGTGAAGCTAATTAGAGGCACTGTTGGGAGACTGTATCAGTAGGCACTGTGCCTCGGGTGACGTGGGTGACCTGGGATACGGTAGACATAATCAGATTTTTATTTCCAGTGTTCCAGATCACTAGACCACGAAGTATAGTAGCAAAAACAGCGTGGCATTGGCATAAAACCAAAGACAGATCATAGAGCATAAAGGAGCCCATGACTGAACTCACATAAATGGCACTATTAACACTGGACAGCCACATGCAAAAAAATCAGCACTGAATAATTACTGATACCACAAAAAAAACCATGATTTTTCACACCAATTCCTTTCTATGCCTCGTTTTCAGATAACAGATAAGCTTTTCCCCACCTGTCAGCAGACTATACACACAGGAAGATTCTCCTTACCTTTTTCTTCTTTTCCACAGTTCCTGAAGAGATACTGAAGTAAAGCAGGTACAAAAGCACGTTCCACCTCGTCTTCGAAGACATAGTACCTGCAGGGTAGATACAGAGGTTTACCAAGTTCCCTCCAAACAGGTTTGGATATTCTCTGAGCTAAGAGGTAAAACTGACGTCTGCTTTGTTAAATACAAAGAGAATTTTTTATTAGCTTCACGCGTTTAGAGAATGGTACAAACTGCAGAATACTGAACCTAAAACATTATAATGCAGATGCCCCTTTTTCTACCTTTTGACTTAAAGCTGCAGATGATCCACCTTTTATGTTAAAAATGTGACTATGATATATTATGAAAAACTTTTCACTTATTGAAGGGCACATCAGTTATCCCAGTAAGGTCAAAGCCCCATTGAATTGCCCAGACTGTAAGTGCATGACTGTTACCAAGAAAAATAGTAGAAGCAGCCATTCTATGCATAGATATCGATGTCTAAAGTTCATCATTTTTGAAGACAAAGTAGAATAACCAATGCTTCCTACCCCCTGCATTTGGTTCACCGTTTTTACAGGAGCATCACAGAAAGATCACAGACCACTCAATAGCCTACATGAAGCCGGTCACGATTTGCCCTTGTGTAATTTAACTGTATCATTTTCTGTAACACATTTACTATCCTGGAGGGGTGAGGCCCTACGAATGTATGTGGGGCCTGGAACTTCCAATCTCCCATCACTTTTCCCGTTTCACACATCTCTGCAAATTGCTAACTCCAAATATGTACACTTTCACATTAAGTACATTCTTTAGATGACAGGCATCACTGTAGTATTTATATGAGCATCACCACGAACGCGTGAATGATGCCTTGTGCTAGGACATCTCCAGGTGATAGATTTTCTGCACCATTATAGTTTTCTGTGGTCACGGTGATATGTCCAGTCTCACTGACAGAAATATCACGATGTGATGCATTTCTAGAGACATAGAATGCAACCGAATGAAGACCTCAAAAATCAATGCATCCATCTTCAGTCATTTGTCATAGGAGGAAACCATTCATTTAGGTAAAGAGTCTTTTCAAAAAAATGGTGATGGGCAATGGAGTATCCCCAGGTGTAGGAATCAAATCGTGCCCTTAACTTACACCATAAAATACTGACTTGAGATAGATCAAAGTCTTACATGTATGAGATTAGATTAAGAAAGCTAAAAGAAAACATCGTGATGAATGTCTGACGTAGGAGTTGACCATGGTTTCTTTAATCTGACACCAAAGCAGAAGCAATGAACTAAATAATGGACAAATGATATTTGCTAAATGTTAAAAACTTTTGTGTACCAACAGAAGCTATGTAGGTGCACAATTTGAGTGCAGACATAGTACCTGTAATGCTATTCAAAGTTTTCACGTTTGAAATTAACGGAAAGTAAATTACAATTCTACACAACAATGTCAAAACCGGACCATGACAGCAGAAAGACATGCATTTCATAGAGTCCAAGCCCTATGCATATCCAAGTTCACTCAAGGAGGTGAAGCTGTTCACCCCTGTTGCAATCACCGTGTTATTAAAAGTCAATGTGTGAAGACTACATCAGCAGCCGTTGGGCCTCAGGTGACGTGAGTAACTAGAAATGTGTCAGCAGACACAGCAGGAGTTTCAATGGACTCATCCAGGTAACTCGAGAAAAGACAAAAAATCATAAGCAAAACAGTGGAATTGACATAAACCACATACATCAAGGAAGCAAAATGGAGCTTAAAATAAAACCTACACGAATGGCAGTGAAAACAATAAACAGCCGCTCGTAGAACAATGACCCTGAACCCCGTCTCGCTTCACATAACAAACACCAGCCCTGGTCCCACACCCAGCCCGGCCTCCGCTCTGTCCGCCGGGGCTCAACACCCCCTTCAGCGACTCGGCAGCACAGGAAGCTCCCCCTTACCTTCTCTTCCCTCGTCCAGTGTTTCTCTGGGAAATACCGAGAGAAGCAGGTACAGAAGGCAGTCGATGCCGTCCCCAGAGCAGCAGTGTCTCCACGGCAAACACCGAGCTAAGCAAAGCTCTCAAAACAAACTGCACCTCCAGTCGCGGGTAAACACCCTGGCATCTCGCTCTCCTGGCTGTCGCGTGAATATGGTCCGTGGCTCTCACGCAGGGCTCGATCTCGGATCTCGCGAGATTAAAGTTAGGGATAGGGTGAAAGTTTACGGTTTATGTCTAAGGTTAGGGTTAGTGTTAAAATTTACAGTTCAGGGGTAGGTTTAGATGTTGGGTTTAGGGTTAGGGTTTGCGTTTTTTTTTTTTGAGTTTTTTTTTTTTTTTTTTAATTTATTGGGGGTGAAAATTAGTAAAATTAGATAGATTTCAGGTGTACAATTCTGTATTACATCATCTGTAAATCCCACTGTGTGTTCACCACCCAGGGTCAGTTCTCCTTCCATCACCATATATTTGATCCCCCTTACTGTCATCTACAACCCCCCCGGCCCCCTTACCCTCTGGTAAACACTAAAGTATTGTTTGTGTCTGAGTTTTTGTTTCTCATTTTTTTTCTTGTGCTATCAGCATTTGGATTTGGTTTCAGGGTTTGGGGTTTGGTTGGGGATGTTTTTTGGATATGAGGTTTATGGTATAGGGGTTCAGGATTCGGGCTAGGGGTGTGGGTTTTGGGGTTTGGTGTTCCATTTTGCGGTTTAATTTTGGGGTTTGTGTTTGTGTCCTATTTTGGGGTACATGTCTTTGGGGTTCGTGGTACAGGTTTTGGGGTTCATGGTTCTTGGATCATATTTAGAGGTTTCGGTTTGGTTTCGGTGATCTTGTTCTGATTTGAGTTTCTGGGTACATGATTTTGGGGTTCACGGGTTCAGGGTTAGGGTATAGAGGTTTCGGTTTCATGCTCTGTTTAGGGATTGTGTTTTGGCTCTTGTTTTGGGGTAACGGTTTTTCTGGGTTCAGGGTTTGGGTTTTGGGGTTCAGAGGTTCGTGGTTGAGGTTTAGGGCTTTGTGTTTGGGGTTAGGGATTTGGTTTGGTTCTTGTCTCTTGTTCTGGTTTGAGTTTCTGGGTACAAGATTTTGGGGTTCAGTGTTCAGGGTTCGGGTATCGTGTTTATGGTTTTGGGAATCGGTTTCAGGGTTCATTTTTGTTTGTGTTTGTGTTCGATTTTTGGGTACTGATTTTCGAGTTTCAGGGGTTCCGGATTCAGTTTTGGTGTTTGGCCTTTAGGTTTGGGTTCAGGGTTCACATTTGGATTCAGGTTTTGGAGTACAGAGTTCAGGGGCTTGGGGTTAGGGGTTTGGGTTTCGGGATTGTGTTTAAGTTTCTGGCTTTCGGGTTTTTTTTGGGTTCGAAGTTCATATGAAAGGGGTTCAGATTGAAGGGTTCTGGGTTCGGGTTAGAAGTTTTGGTTTTTGGGTTATGGTTTGGTTTAAGGTTTGTTTTGGGGCATGGAATTTAACTTTAAGTTCAGGTTTCAGGTTTCTATTTAAATTTCTGGGTAAAGGTTCATGTGCTTAAGGTAGGGGTTTGGGTTTATGGGTTCGGCTTCAGGGTACACGGTTCAGAGTATAAGTGTTAGTTGTTCATGGTTTCAGGGAATTTGTATTCATGGGTTAGGATTAGGGTTGTTAGGGTTGTTGTTAAGGTTGTTGTTAGGGTTGTTGTTAGGGTTAGGGTTGTTGTTAGGGTTAGGGTTAGGGTTGTTGTTAGGGTTAGGGTTGTTGTTAGGGTTAGGGTTAGGGTTGTTGTTAGGGTTAGGGTTGTTGTTAGGGTTAGGGTTGTTGTTAGGGTTAGGGTTGTTGTTAGGGTTAGGGTTGTTGTTAGGGTTAGGGTTGTTGTTAGGGTTAGGGTTGTTGTTAGGGTTAGGGTTGTTGTTAGGGTTAGGGTTGTTGTTAGGGTTAGGGTTGTTGTTAGGGTTAGGGTTGTTGTTAGGGTTAGGGTTGTTGTTAGGGTTAGGGTTGTTGTTAGGGTTAGGGTTGTTGTTAGGGTTAGGGTTGTTGTTAGGGTTAGGGTTGTTGTTAGGGTTAGGGTTGTTGTTAGGGTTAGGGTTGTTGTTAGGGTTAGGGTTGTTGTTAGGGTTAGGGTTGTTGTTAGGGTTAGGGTTGTTGTTAGGGTTAGGGTTGTGTTAGGGTTAGGGTTAGGGTTAGGGTTAGGGTTGTGGTTGTGGGTTGTGGTTAGGGTTGTGGTTAGGGTTGTGGTTAGGGGTTGTGGTTAGGGTTGTGGTTAGGGTTGTGGTTAGGGTTGTGGTTAGGGTTGTGGTTAGGGTTGTGGTTAGGGTTAGGGTTAGGGTTAGGGTTAGGGTTAGGGTTAGGGTTAGGGTTAGGGTTAGGGTTAGGGTTAGGGTTAGGGTTAGGGTTAGGGTTAGGGTTAGGGTTAGGGTTAGGGTTAGGGTTAGGGTTAGGGTTAGGGTTAGGGTTAGGGTTAGGGTTAGGGTTAGGGTTAGGTTAGGGTTAGGGTTAGGTTAGGGTTAGGGTTAGGTTTAGGGTTAGGGTAGGGTTAGGGTTAGGGTTAGGGTGTAGGGTTAGGGTTAGGGTTAGGGTTAGGGTTAGGGTTAGGGTTAGGTTAGGGTTAGGGTTAGGGTTAGGGTTAGGGTTAGGGTTAGGGGTTAGGGTTAGGGTTAGGGTTAGGGTTAGGGTTAGGGTTAGGGTTAGGGTTAGGGTTAGGGTTAGGGTTAGGGTTAGGGTTAGGTTAGGGTTAGGGTTAGGGTTAGGGTTAGGGTTAGGGTTAACTTTAACTTAACTGTAACTGAACTTTAACGTAACTGTAACTTAACTTTACAAACTTAACTATAACTTAACTGTAACTTTAACTTAACTTTAACTTTACTTTAACTTTAACTTTACTTTAACTTTAACTTTAACTTTTAACTTTAACT